>NC_092721.1:144709549-145318389 GCF_047496885.1 Scyliorhinus torazame | reverse complement strand
TCGCCGCATTATAGGAAGGATGTGGAAGCATTGGAAAGGGTACAGAGGAGATTTACCAGAATGTTGCCTGGTATGGAGGGAAGATCTTATGAGGAAAGGCTGAGGGACTTGAGGCTGTTTTCGTTAGAGAGAAGAAGGTTAAGAGGTGACTTAATTGAGGCATACAAGATGATCAGAGGATTGGATAGGGTGGACAGTGAGAGCCTTTTTCCTCGGATGGTGATGTCTAGCTCGAGGGGACATAGCTTTAAATTGAGGGGAGATAGATATAGGACAGATGTCAGAGGTAGGTTCTTTACTCAGAGAGTAGTAAGGGCGTGGAATGCCCTGCCTGCAACAGTAGTGGACTCGCCAACACTAAGGGCATTCAAATGGTCATTGGATAGACATATGGACAATAAGGGAATAGTGTAGATGGACTTTAGAGTGGTTTCACAGGTCGGCACAACATCGAGGGCCGAAGGGCCTGTACTGTGACGTTCTATGTTCTATACCCAAGATAAACTAATCAAGTACAGCAAGCATCAGTAGCAAACAGACACCCACAATCAAACATAGAAGAATGGAACAATTGAGCAGGCCCAAGAAATTGTTATATTTGCCCCTTTGGTTCACTTTTGGGTAGACTTTCAAATGGATGCCCAACACGCCTATCAAAAATTACAGGCTATTTTATGATTCTGACTGCAACTTTCAAGGAGAAATAAGCAAAGCATTGCCAGCCAATTGACCCTTGGATGAACGGGCCATCCAACAGGGCAGGGCGGGTCGGCAGTAGGCATGGCGCCACTGTCCTGGTGTCCACGTTTACAGCTCCTCTCTTCCCCCTGCTTGTGACCCGCCCCTGGAATGCCATAAGATTGCAGCTGTCATGATATTCAGGTAAACATCATGGTGCAAACATACATACATACTGATGGACAGATCAACGAACCAATCAACACACACACAACACCACAGCCAATCACAGGCAAGAGCATACACACTACAAAACAGGGAACACGACACTTCCCATTCATTCCAGCAGGAGACAGCTCAGGGCACAGAGCTCACAGCAAGCCACTCAGACGCCCACCATGTGCTGAGTGCCACTCCAAGATAGTGTTAGGAATAGGTCCACAGATTCAAGGGTTATGATCGAACCTCAGTAACCAGTTTACCACTGTAAATAAATGTTAGTAATAAAACTGAGTTGTACCATTCGCAACCGTGTTGGTTCGTCTGTATAGCAGAGCACCCAACACATCATAGTACCAGGATTCGAACCTGGTAACTGTGGGACCTACCTACGAATCCTCTGGAATCTGCCATCCTGCGCCATGGACACCGTCAACAAGCCGCAGCCGCTATAAGTCGCTGGAAACCTCGGCGTCAGTTGGAAGCTGTTCAAACAGCGTTTCCAGCTCTTCCTGGAAGCCAACGAAAAGGAGAGTGCTTCGGACACCAGAAAGATCGCCATCCTCCTCCCCACGGCAGGTCAACACGCCATCCATGTCTACAACTCCCTGCTGTTCGCGGAAGGTGAAGACAAGACCAAGTACAAGACGGTCCTTCTCAAACTCGACCAACACTTCAACGTCGAGGTCAACGAGAGTTTCGAGAGGTATCTCTTCCAGCAGCGCCTGCAGGGTAAGGATGAGCCCTTTCAATCCTTCCTTACGCATCTCCGTATCCTCGCGCAGTCCTACGGTTACGACACCACCTCCGATTCAATGATTCGGGACCAGATTGTTTTTGGGGTCACCTCGGGCACCCTACGCCAGCAGCCCCTAAAAATTAAAGGCCTCACCCTAGCCTCCGCAATCGAAGCCTGTGTCCTTCATGAAAACGCGACTAGCCGCTACTCCCAATTTCAAGCGGCTGAATCGGCGCGGCAGGGGTCCTACGCGGCCGGATCGGCGAGGCAGGCGTCCTACGCGGCCGGATCGGCGAGGCAGGCGTCCTACGCGGCCGGATCGGCGAGGCAGGCGTCCTACGCGGTCGGATCGGCGAGCCAGGCATCCTACGAGGCCGAACGGGTCCAGGTGATCGAGTTCCTCCCGGCCCGCGGCCCGGACGAGGGCGGCCATTTCGCACGCTTTCCGAGGCCTCCCACGTTTGTGCGCGCCAAAAAAGACGTCGACACAGAGGGACGTGATGCGCAGGCGCGCTCGACGCAAGACCGAACTGCGCATGCGCGGTGGCGCAATGAACGCCATGACGTCACGATGTGCGGCAACTGCGGAGCCGCACATTTAAAGTGGCAATGTCCGGCAAGAAACCGACAATGCCTCCGCTGTGGCAAGATGGGCCACCACGCTGCCTGCTGTCGAGCAGCTCAACGTGCCAATGTTCCCCAATTCCGACAACCTCGCAGGGACGTGCGGACCATTCAGCCTCCTTACTACGAGCCGTGCCCAGACGATATCCAGACCAGTGACACAAACGACTTCCGCCTTCCGTGTTGCGGCCATTGATGGGAACCGGAAGTCTCCAGCCAGGACCCACCAGCCGTTGCAAGTGAATACTGTCAATCCGGGTGATGAATGGTGTGCCACCCTAACGGTCAACCGATCACCGATAACATTCCGTCTGGACACTGGCGCCTCCGCCAACCTCATAGCATGGTCAGCCTTCTAAGCCATGAAGGTCAGACCACCAATTCGGCCATCCCGTTGCAAGATGGTCGACTACAATGGAAACGTTATCCTGGCTATGGGATCCTGCCAGCTCCATGTGACACACAACACACACACGGCCACATTCTCATTCGAAATAGTCGGATCATCAAAGGATAGTCGGATCATCAAAGGACTCCCTGCTAGGCGCACAGGCATGCAAGGTTCTCCACCTCGTGCAACGGGTCCACGCTCTGTCTCCAGAAGGCACATCTGACTTCCCGGATGCAGAATTCAGGGCACAGATCCAATTGCTCCTCGCCCACAACCAGGAGGCATTCGAGGCATGGGAATACTGCCCTACACCTACAGAATACGGCTCAAACCGGATGCCACCCCGGTAATTCACGCACCTCGCAGGGTCCCAGCGCCACTCAAAGACCGCCTCAAGCAGCATCTGCAAGATCTCCAGGACCAAGGGGTACTATCCCGGGTCACGGAGCCCACGCAATGGGTCAGCTCCATGGTGTGTGTTAAGAAGCCCTCCTGTGAGCTCCGGATCTGCATTGATCCAAAAGACCTCAACAACAACATAATGAGGGAACACTACCCCATACCCAAACGGGAAGAGATCACGAGCGAAATGGCCCGGGCTAAAATCTTCACAAAACTGGATGCCTCGAAGGGTTTTTGGCAGATCCAACTGGATCAGTCCAGCCGAAAGCTGTGCACCTTCAACACCCCTTTCGGCAGGTTCTGCGAAAACAGAATGCCATTTGGCATCATCTCGGCATCCGAGGTCTTTCACAGGATCATGAAACAGATGATGAAGGGTATCGAAGGGGTGCGCGTCTACGTGGACGACGTCGTCATCTGGTCCACCACACCACAGGAGCACAGCAATCGTCTCCAGCGCGTCTTTGCGCGCATACGGGAAAACGGCCTGCGCCTCAACCGAGCCAAGTGTTCTTTCGGCCAAACCGAGCTGAAGTTTCTGGGGGACCACATATGCCGGTCAGGGGTCCGTCCGGATGCAGACAAGGTGAGCGGCATTACAGCCATGCTGCAGCCGGCAGACAAGAAAGCAGTGCTACGCTTCCTAGGCATTGTCAACTTCCTGGGGAAGTTCATTCCCAACCTTGCCTCCCACACGACGGCTCTGCGCCACCTAGTCAAGAAGTCCACGGAGTTCCAGTGGCTGCCCGCACACCAGAAGGAATGGGAGGAGCTCAAAATTAAGCTCACCACAGCCCCGGTATTGGCGTTTTCCGACACATCTCGTGACACTACAATTTCGACTGATGCCAGCCAGTCCGGCATTGGGGCGGTACTCCTACAGCGGGATGACACTGCGTCATGGGCCCCGGTCGCCTATGCCTCGAAGGCCATGACCCCCACAGAACAGCGCTACGCGCAGATCGAAAAGGAGTGTCTGGGTTTGCTAACCGGAATAGACAAGTTCCATGACTACGTGTATGGTCTCCCCCAGTTTACCGTTGAGACTGACCATCGCCCCCTGGTCAGCATCATACATAAGGATCTGAACGAGATGACCCCTCGCCTCCAGCGCATCCTACTTAAACTCAGGAGGTATGACTTCCATCGGTCTACACCCCGGGAAAGGACCTTATCATCGCGGATACCCTATCTAGAGCAGTGAGCACACCGCCCGATTCGGAGGGGTTCGTCTGTCAGGTCGAAGCGCAGGTGGCCTTCACATGGGCAAATCTGCCAGCTGATGACTCCAGTCTGGCCCGTATTCGCCGGGAGACTGCGGCTGACCCCCTTCTACAACGGATGACGCGCCACATGATGGGAGGGTGGCTCAAAGGACAGTGCTCGCAGTTCTACAATGCCCGAGACGACTTGGCCGTCATTGATGGTGTCCTTCTAAAGCTGGACCGGATTGTGATTCCGCACAGCATGCACAAGCTAGTCCTCGACCAACTGCACGAAGGCCATCTGGGGGTCGAGAAGTGCAGATGGAGGGCCCGAGAGGCGGTATACTGGCCGGACATCAGTGATGACATTGCCAATATGGTGCTCAACTGCCCCACCTGCCAAAGGTTTCAACCGGCGCAACCTTCTGAGACGCTTCAGCCCCATGAGCTGGTGACGTCCCCGTGGGCGAAGGTGGGTGTGGACCTTTTTCACGCGCTCGGCAGGGACTATGTAATCGTCATTGATTACTTTTCAAACTATCCAGAGGTCATACGCCTGCACGATTTGACATTGTCCGCTGTCATAGGGCCTGCAAAGACACCTTCGCTTGCCACGGCATTCCGATTACTGTCATGTCGGACAATAGGCCCTGTTTTGCCAGCCAGGAATGGTCATCCTTTGCTGCTTCGTATGGCTTCACACACGTGACGTCCAGCCCTCTGCATCCCCAGTCCAATGGAAAGGCGGAGAAGGGCGTTCACATCGTCAAGCGGCTCCTCTGCAAGGCTGCTGCTGCCGGATCGGATTTCTGCCTAGCCCTGCTGGCCTATCGCTCGGCCCCACTAGCCACTGGCCTCTCACCAGCCCAGCTGTTGATGGGTCGCGCCCTCAGGACCACTGTGCCATCCATTCTGGTACCTACAACCAATCATGCTCCGGTACTACACAGAATGCAACAGCAGCGCATTCGCCAGAAGATGGCATATGACACACGGGCAACTGATCTTCCCGCCCTGGCGCCTGGAGACGACATCCGCATCCACCTACCAGAAGGTGGCTGGTCAGCACCTGCCGAAGTTCTCCGACGCGTGGCTCCCCGCTCGTTCCTGGTTCGCATGCCTGATGGATCCATTCGTAGGCGCAATCGTCGGGCTCGTCGCCTACTTCCACGCTCGCTATGGGAACTTACACTGGTGCCATGCCCTCCTGTTGTTCCTGATGTCGACTTTTTGGAGCTTCCTGCCACCATGCCCCTTCCGTCGCCGCCCGTGGCCAGGCCCATTCCTCAGCCGGTGGGTCCTGACCCACCCTTGAGGCGGTCAACCCGAATTCGTCGCCCACCTACTAGACTGGACTTATGAGCCTGTTTGTACATTGAACTCATAATACCACTGTGTTAATATGTTTCTGTTCTTCCTTGTCGTTACGGGAGTTTGCTTTGTCATTCAACATTTCCCCGTACTTTGTTTATGGTACAACCTCGTTGCTATGTTGCACCCGACATAGCCCCTTGTATATAGTTTAGCCCCATGTACAAGCTGTAGATATTGCACACACACACATTCAGCTGCACTCAGTACACATCTCTATTTATAACCACATAGGCACATGTTCTTGTAAAAAAGGGGGGATGTCATGATATTCAGGTAAACATCATGGTGCAAACAGACATACATACTGATGGACTGATCAACAGACCAATCAACACACACACAACACCACAACCAATCACAGGCAAGAGCATACACACTACAAAACAGGGAACACGACACTTCCCGTTCATTCCAGCAGGAGACAGCTCAGGGCACAGAGCTCACAGCAAGCCACTCAGACATCCACCATGTGCTGAGTGCCACTCCAAGATAGTGTTAGGAATAGGTCCACATATTCAAGGGTTATGATCGAACCTCAGTAACTAGTTTACCACTGTAAATATTGTTAGTAATAAAACTGAGTTGTACCATTCGCAACCGTGTTGGTTCGTCTGTGTAGCAGAGCACCCAACACATCAGCATCCATTAATTCTGTCTCTCTCTCTCTCTCCACAGATGCTGTCAGACCTGCTGAGTATTTCCAGCATTTTCTGTTTCTATTTTAGATTTTCAGCATCTGCAGTATTTTGTTTATGGCCCTTTGAGTTGTTTTCATTTTCACTCGCCTTAACTGTGGCTACGGTGACCGTGGATAATTGAGAGAAACAACCTTTGCATCCTGTAAACGACAAGTTTGAACGATGGGAAACATTTTTCTCTAATTTACATATTAATAAAATACCCTGACTAATTACGGAGAGATGGAGTGTTCATAGCTGGTCGCTTCGAATGGAAATTTTCAATGTGGCAGAGCCTGATATTGGGCCTGTCAATTGACTCTTATCATATTATCTGCCCCAGTTCACCCAAGTTATGCTGGGATCCTGACATAATTTGGATAGAAAAACTTTATAACATAAGTGAGATGCTGATATTTAGTGGCTATAGTGAATAACTGATAGTGACCATTCTCAGCTTTAAGTTTCCCAACTCCTTCAAGTGGCTCACTGTCTAAGGGCACGATTTTAGACTGCCAGAGTTGTGTGTCACAGTTCATTTGGAGTCCAAGTTGCTTTGGCAACATGCACATATATTTTAGCCGAGCTATGGATAGTGATGGTAGAGGCTCCTTCACATGGCAGACCACAAATCTTCTCACCTTCATTGGTGTGTGTTGGAAGAATTTGCAGAATGATATTCAATCTCTTGACTGTTCTGAACACATCAAGCCCTGGTGGGATTTGAACCAAGATTTTCTGGTTCAGAGGCAAGGATGCTACCCACTGATCCACAAGACCTCCCAGACTGACAATAATGTTAATTCACAGATAACTGCTCCATTGCCTAGTTTCTGATGTTTATTTTTATCTGGTAACTCTGAAACGGGACTTCCAAGTTGTTAATGTTTTCCCCTTTTCTGAAAATGATTCCTCTAAAGCAGGAAGTCTTAGGGGAGGCAGCAAGGTGAAAAGATTGAGAGAGTGAATTCAGCGACTGTACTGATGGTCCCTTTGGAAGGGAAAAGTTTAGTGCTGGCCCCCTCCTCTTTTTCTCCCCCCACAGATGGTCAAAAAGGGTTTGTAACTCAGTCAGTCTTCTCATGAAAACTTGTAAAAGGTCTTTGGGCTGCATCAGCTCCCTTCCAGCACTGCAGTGGGTGAACCACATTTTATCTCCCAGCAGTCACAGGCTCCCTCGATAAAACCATAAATCTGCACCACAAGTTTGTTAAATCCTGGCTCAGAAAACTGGATTGTGACCATTGGGAAGGTTGGAGTTGGAGAGCGGGATTGGGCATGGAGATGTAGCATTACATGGATGTCTCGTGTTCCTCCATTTCTGTCGTCACAACTGCCTCCGAGAGAAAACCATCTAGTTTCTTTTGAAATTAATTACCGTGAAATTATATTTCCACCCTGTGACAGCACCAAAATAGCCCAAAGTAGAGCCACAAATTATATTCTCTGTTACTATCTGCTTATTCTCTCCACAGACATTGACATGTTCAATATCGCTCCTCCATTGTCCACTCTGTGGGGCTGCCCCCAATTAGTTCCACTCTTAGCAATCCAGTTGGAGTCATTAGATATAGCAATGCCATCTCTTCCTGCAATTTTACCCCCAAGGATCCATTCTTGGCATCATCCTCTTCCTCTTCTGCATGCTGCCCTTTGGCGATCTCATATTCAGACATGGGTTCAGCTTATAGATGTGTGCTGACAAGAGCTCATCACCCATCTTTGAAACCATTGACTGCCCCTCTTCCCACTCTTCTTCGGGCGATCACCCGCTAATGAGTATGATTGTCCACCTAAGAAACTGATTTCCTTTAGGTAGATGCCTGGTACGGGGCATCTTTTAATGTGGGTATGCCATTGCACATCAGCAAACATACGGTCCTTGACAGAGGGAAGGTCCAATTCCTGTGGCAAGGGAACTTCAATGACTGGGGATCCCCCTACTGCTGCAGCCTCCATTCGCCATCGCAGCCGTTGATATCTTACGAATATCTTCCATCTGATCCACCATTGAGGACTTGTCTTGGATTGTGCTTTGTCTGGTTCCTCCCCTACGACCGTACCGTCATGGATGATCTAGCCATGAGCTTAAGACTCCCAATGGCATTGCTCTCGGGATCAACAGAACATTCAAGGCTCTCCACCATGGCAAGGTAGCAATCTAAGGTCTGCTCAAAATACAGTCTTGGATAAACTGTAAGTTTTTCCAGTCAAATACTGGGAAGATTGAACATATCCACTATTGCACATATTTTAAGCATCTCTCTATCCATTGTCCCACCATTAGTGACAATGACATTAATTTTGAAATTTCCTTTCCATCCTTTCACTTCCCTTCCATCTCCTTAAAATCCACGCTTTGGCCTGGTCCCTCCTAATATCCTCTTTCTTTCACACTTCTATGGGATTGGAATGAATGGTTTGCTGGGAGGGAAGTTAAGAATTAGCTACATTGCTGTGTGTCTAGAGTCAAATTTAGGCCAGACCAGATGAGGGTGGTAGATTTCCTTCCTTACATAACATTTGTGAATCAGATGGGTTTTTACAACAATCAATTATAGTTTTGTGGTCACCATTGCTGAGACTAGCTTTTTATTCCAGATTTACTGAGTTAAATTTTGCCAGCAACCACAGTGGGATTTGAACCCATTTCCCCAATGCATTAACCTCAGCCTCTGGATTGCTAATTCAGTAACATTATCACCGCACCACCATCTTCTCTAATTCAGCACACCTTTCTGAGACATTCCCTTACATACGAGGCACTACATAAATGAAAGCTTTCATTGTAAGAAATTTGTCTCTTCCTGGATTATTTTTCTCAATGGGGTCCACAGCGTCCCTACGTTCCAAAACCATTAAACTGAATATAGGATAATATGAATCCTTAATACATTCATCTGAGGGCGGTACAGTGGTTAGCACTGCTGCCTCATGGCGCTGAGGACTCAAGTTCAATCCGGGCCCCAGGTCACTGTCTGTATGGAGTTTGCACATTTTCCCAGTGTCCGTGTGGGACTTAACCACACAATGTGTAGGGTAGGTGGATTGGCAACGCTAAATTGCCCCTTGAAAAAAAAGAGCTTTAAAGAAAATACATTCATTTGAGATTTGTTTGTCTTTTAGCCGAAGCATTAATACATTTATTTAAAACCAATTAAAACACAATAGACAAAAGAACATCGAACACATTAAATGTTCATATGCCATTATCCCACAGTGCAATTTCAAAGCTTCACTGACAAAAAGCAGGTAAGCTGATACCTGGCATGAACTTTGTGAGTCAGAGAGGAAGAGGTGGCTGCAGTCATTTGATATGAGCAATCAGTTTTGGTTTACTGCTTGATGCCGTTTCCTTTTACTTTCTAGATTGACTTTGCTGAGCTTTGTTTGTAGTTACCTCCTATTGTAATGAAGTGCCTATTGCACAGAGAGAGAGAGAACAATCTGCTATATGGGGTTATCTAAACACTCATTCCTCACTACAACCTTGTGAGGGTGAGCTCTGTTACAATGGCAGCCTTGACAAGGAGGTATGTGCCCCTGTGTTATTTTTCCAGCACTAGAAGATCAGTGAAAGTATTCTGTATTGGTTTGGGGACATTGGCAGAATCGTGTGGTGGCGACGGGCGTATCAGTCGCTAGCTCGAGAGTCAGTGAGACCCCACAATGCCTCTTTTTGAAAAGTTGCACCGTATCTTGTGCCGCACAGGCACTTGGCAGGACAGTGACAGACCTTGGGATCAATGGCCTCAGGATGGAAGACCCGCCTACTAACAGCTGCTGGTCAACTAGGGGACAATATATCTTCTGTAACCAGTCGTAATGGGATAGCCACCGCAGCTGCTGCTACAACATCCCCCGCACAGCCTGGGATAGAGATCAAGCCGCAGGTGAATAATGGCGGGTATGTGGTCATGGGGTTTGGGGCTTTGGGGAGGGGGTCAGCTGCAAAGGCAGACGGCAGAATAGTAGCTATCAGTAACCCCCCCACCCCACTCCACTTGATCGCGGGCCCCTTTATTAGACTCCCCACATGGTGAGGCCTCTGCCCAGCACAGGGCTCACAACAGTGGCATCAGAATAAGGTCCTTAACTGAAAATGTATTGCCTACTTAAGGGTCCCAGTTGGCGACGAGGCTGGAAGGCCATTATTACGATCCAGGACCAGACCTCAACAGCGTTGAGGATACTGGACAGAAACCCCAATATATTATTTAATTTGTAAGGCTATGAGGAAAGGATATCTTTCTCCAGGAGTCATTTCACGCACAAATCGAGATATGGTATATGAAAATGAAATGAAATGAAAATCGCTTATTGTCACAAGTAGGCTTCAATTAAGTTACTGTGAAAAGCCCCTAGTCGCCACATTCCGGTGTCTGTTCGGGGAGGCTGTTACGGGAATTGAACCGTGCTGCTGGCCTGCCTTGGTCTGCTTTCAACGCCAGCGATTTAGCCCAGTGTGCTAAAGTAAACTTTATTACTAACACAGTATTAATAACATTACCTTTATAAATACAAATAACTTTCAATAACCAGTCGAACAACGCTTATCAGTACAATGACACAATAACCCTTAACTGCTATCTTTATTTCCACTCAACAACACCCATCACAAGCCAAAATCAGTACAGTACAGTTAGTAAACTCAGGAATACTTTCTGTAAATAGATGTCTTGGATAAACCACTTTGAGAAAGCGATACCCTTCAAGACCCTGCTTGCAGATTTTTGCCTGCCTCAACTTACTGATTAAACTGTCTAGCCTGTACACAGGCCAATCTTGAACTTACTGTCCTGAGATCAGCTGTTCAAATCTTTAACTGAACTGTTTGAAAAGAAACTGCTAGTCTGTCTGCAGACAGATCTTTAACTGAACTGTATTGAGAGCAGCTGCTTGTCTTCTGGTCACATCCCAATCTAAAACTAAACTGAAACCTCAACATCTGACCACTTCAGCCCTTGGCTCCTCACATTAACTGCCTCATCTCACTCAGCTGAACACAATTTATGTCTCTAATTATCTACTCCCCAGGGAGCACTCTTAATACAAACGAAAGTCCATTAGCCCAAACTTTTATAACCTTTAATTGCACCTCTTGTAGCCACAAAGCCTGGCTGCCTTGCAAACCAGGAGTTTTAAAAACATTACTGCAGCAGTCATACACACACTAATCCAGGCTTCTACCCCTTGCTGCACCAATTACATATAATAATATCTAAAATTCCTGCATTCATCACACCATCCATGGGGCTTCCACCATGGACCTAATCGGGGTGTAGGCTGGAAGGTGGAGAGATCCTCAGCCACCACCTCCTGCCTGATTAAATGTCCCTTCGCCATCAGATGTGCCCCTGGGGATATTCTATGCTGTGTCTGTGGTGATGTGCATCACTGTAAATACATGTAAGCTAGACGGACACTAGAGGGGGCACCAGAAACATCACACACACACACTCAACCAATAGATAAGTTAAATAGGAGGCGACCAATGGACATTCACGATACACAAGGAGGTGACACGACCACAGGGGGGCATTACACCAACCCATATATAAAGGACACCACACACATGATCACCCCCATTGGCCAGTGGAGACAGTCAGTGAGGAGAGGCACAGGGTTGATTCAATATTACACCCACCACGTGGAAGACAGCAGCTGGTTGGTCAGTCTGGGTAGCTATAATAGGATTAGCAGTAGTGTCGAACTCAAGTTATAAAAGTGTACATAGTGTAAATAAATGAGTTGAAGTTATTTACACGTCTCGACCTTCCTTGACAAATGCAACACAAGGAAGCCGCTTATGTTACAAAGGAAACGTAACAAAACAGTGTCTTTGTTCTCCAGACATTCCTAATTCCTATATAAATTAATCTTTCATCAATTTTCTGATCCCCCACAGCCTTCTTTCTGAATCCTTTTCATCCCTTGAGATTTTCTCAACAGATATTGACTTTGAAAAATTCAAAGCAACGATTCTTTTTTAAAAATCTATTCATTTTATGTGATGTAGATTTCGCAGGCTAGGCCAGAATTTTTTGCCCGTCCCTAATTAATTGCCCTTGTGAAGGCGGTACTGTTCCGATCTTGGACGAGACTCCCACAGTGGCTAGGATACTAGACAGAAACCCCAATATTTTATTTTAATTTTGTAAGACTGTGATGAAAGGATACATCACTTCAGGAGGGATTACACAAAGAAATTGGGATATGGTCCATTGAAACAAACGTTAATACTAACACTGGATTAAAATATCTTTAACATCGCATCAGAAAATAGCTTACAATTACCCTTAAGCAATGCTAATCAGTACAGTCAATACAATGACCCTTAACTGCTATCTTTACTCCCACTCAAACAACAAAAGAGACCATCTCAGCTCTCAAACCAATGTTAAATCCAGTTAGCTCTCAGGAATACTGCTTTACTGAGATGTCTGCATACTAAACTTTGAAAAAGAGAGATCTTTTGACACTGCCTTAAAGAAAAGACCTGTCTCCTGTCAGAATCATGGAGAAACTCTGACTTTATTCCTTTGAAGATGCTTCTCAGCATGTTTCAGCTCACCTTCTAATCAGACGAGCCTGAACTGCTTGAAAAGAAACTGCTAACAAGTCTACAGGCATATCTTTAACTGAACTACAGTGAGAGCAAAATGCTTGACTGGCTTCATCTAGAACTCAACTAACCTGCTTTTCTGTAAAATGCCTGATACCCTTGTTACGTAATGGGTTAAGAGACATTCCAATTAGTTGTCTCATTAATGTTAAGTATCCAATAATTGACACTGATATGTAAAGAGGCTTCAGGTGGTCTTTGTGTCAGGTGATGTGAAGATAGAGTTTTGTGCAGAGTCTGTTAAAGTGAAATAAAGGTTTGTATAAAGGAGCAGTACCTTTGACTCTTTATACAAAACCGGCTAAACGTCTAACAACCCTAGCTCCACCCAGTAACTACATCATCTTACCAAGCTGAAATCTAATTAACTCCACAGGGAACCCCCTTCAATCCAAAGAAAACAGCATTTGCTCAAGCTTTTATGATGCCTTAATTGCACTCATAGCTCCCAACCTTCAAACCCAAATTCTTTTAAAACATGACTGCAGCAGTCACACACTAACTCAGGCTTTTCACCCTTATGGCACCAACTACCTATAAAACAATATATCTGAAATCCTACATTCATTAGAGTGTTGAACTGCCTTTTTGTACCTCTGCAGTCCCTGAGTATAGGTACACCCACAGTGTTGTTAGGGGGGGTGTTCCAGGATTTTGACCCAGTGACAGTGAGCAAACTGCGATATATTTCCAAGTCAGGATGATGAGTGGCTTGGAGGGGAACTTCCAGCTGATGGTGTTCTTAGGCATCAGCTGCCCTTCTCCTTCTAGATGGTAGAGGTTGTGGGCTTGGAAAGTGCAGCCTAAGGAACCTTGGTGAGTTTCTGCACTGCATCTTGTAAATGGTATACACTGCTGTTGCTGTGCGTCGGTGGTGGAGGGAGTGAATATTTGTAGATGGGGAGACAATCAAGCGGGCTGCCTTGTCCTGGATGATGTCAAGCTTTTTGAGTGTTGTTGGAGGTGCCCGGGAGGGTAGGAGGTTTTATGTTTAGACGGGCAGCATGGTCGGTGCAGGCTTGGAGGGCCGAAAGGCCTGTTCGTGTGCTGTAATTTTCTTTGTTCATTGTTCCTCTCCTATCTTGTGCTTTGTACATGGCAGTCAGGCTTTCAGGACAAAGAACAAAGAACAAAGAAAAGTACAGCACAGGAACAGGCCCTTCGGCCCTCCAAGCCCGTGCCGACCATGCTGCCCGACTAAACTACAATCTTCTACACTTCCTGGGTCTGTTTCCCTCTATTCCCATCCTATTCATGTATTTGTCAAGATGCCCCTTAAATGTCACTAGCGTCCCTGCTTCCACCACCTCCTCCGGTAGCGAGTTCCAGGCACCCACTACCTCTGTGTAAAAAACTTGCCTCGTACATCTACTCTAAACCTTGCCCCTCGCACCTTAAACCTATGCTCCCTAGTAATTGACCCCTCTAACCTGGGGAAAAGCCTCTGACTATCCACTCTGTCTATGCCCCTCATAATTTTGTAGACCTCTATCAGGTCGCCCCTCAACCTCCGTCGTTCCAATGAGAACAAACCGAGTTTATTCAACCGCTCCTCATAGCTAATGCCCTCCATACCAGGCAACATTCTGGTAAATCTCTTCTGCACCTTCTCTAAAGCCTCCACATCCTTCTGGTAGTGTGGCAACCAGAATTGAACACTATACTCCAAGTGTGGCCTAACTAAAGTTCTATACAGCTGCAACATGACTTGCCAATTCTTATCCTCAATGACCCGGCCAATGAAGGCAAGCATGTCGTATGCCTTCTTGACTACCTTCTCCACCTGTGTTGCCCCTTTCAGTGACCTGTGGCCCTGTACACCTAGATCTCTCTGACTTTCAATACTCTTGAGGGTTCTACCATTCACTGTATATTCCCTACCTGCATTAGACCTTCCAAAATGCATTACCTCACATTTGTCAGGAGGTGAATTACTCACTGTAGGTTTCTAGCCTTTGACCTGCTCTTGTAGCAACAGTATTTATATGGCTAGTGCAATTCATTTTCTGGTTAATGTTGACCCCCAGGATGTTGATAGTGGGGGATTCAGTGATGCTCTTGCCATTGAATATCAAAGAGCAACGGTTAGATTCTCTCTTGGAGATTGTCATTGACTGGCACTTGTGTGGTCTGAATGTTGCTTGCCCCCGCTCAGCTCAGGCCTAGATATTGTCAAATCTTGCTGCATTTGAAAATGGACTGCTTAGGTATCTGAGGAGCCACGAATGATGCAGAACGTTGTGCAGTCATCAACGAACATCCCTGCTTCTGATCTTATGATGGAAGGAAGATCATTGAAGAAGCAGGTGAAGCTATTTGGGCTATTCTTCACTTGGCCATTGCTGTCACTTTGGCATACAAAACACATATTTTTCCTCAGCTTCTATTCAATATAAAATAACTGTTCCTTTCGATAGGTTCATAGCACTTATGGGTGAGGAGCTACAGAGGATGTTGGAGGCCAACAAGGGTCTGCGAGCCAAAGTGGAGAACCTGGAAAACAGATCAAGGCGGCAAAATCTGAGGATCATGGGCCTGCCCGAAGGGGTGGAGGGCCCGAGGCCGACTGAATATTTTGCCAAGATGTTGGCGAAGCTGTTGGGAGAGGAGGAAGATCCTTCTCAGTACAAACTGAAACGGGATCATTGGTCGTGGAGACCTAAACCAAAGGCGGATGAGCCGCCAAGAGCAGTGATTATTTGTTTCCATAGGTACTGTGTGAAGGAGAAGGTCCTGAGTTGGGCAAAGCAGAAGCGGGAGGTGCAGTGGCCTGAGGTTGATATACGTATATACCAGAACTTTACTGAGGAGTAGGCGAGGAGGCGGGCAGCCTTCAGCCGAGTGAAGATGGCACTGTATAACAGCAGGGTGCGGTGCGGCATAGTGTACCCATCTAGGTTGAGGGTGACCTACAACTCCAATGACTTTTATTTTGAGACGGTGGAAGCGGAGGAAACGTTTGTGAAGGCAGAAGGACTGGGGCAGAAGTGAGAAATGGGACTGAGGATAGGGGGGGGGGTGGAGGAGTGTATCTAGCCCTATTTTTCACTGCATGTGCTAAATGAGTGACGTTGCCTGTTTGGACAGGCTAAGAGTTGGGATTTTCTTCTGCATTAATGGTTCTTTGGGGGTTTGTGTGTTTACACTGGGGTTGTGTTTTGAAGAGGATTTCTTTGTTTTCCTAGGACCGGGTTTGTGGGGGGGGGGGTAGGGATTGGAAGGGAGTGAGGCCTGGGCAGGGGCTTCCACACTGGCTAGCTCAAGCTGGCCAGTGAACGGGAGTGTGGTGGGGATAGGGGTTGCGGTCATCAGCGCCTGGTCGAAAAGGTTTCGACGGGCCTAAGAGGTGTGTAAAGTTGAGTGAGGGGGCTGAAACTTGGTGCGGTGTTTTCGCGAGGGAGTGGATGGGAGGATTCTGGGAGGGGCTCAATGGTAGCAATTGGAAGGGGCAGGCTAAGCCTAGTAGGCAGGGCCTGGAGTTATGATGATGGTGGATAGGAGGGGTGGGATGGTGGGGGTGTAGTAGTCACCACTGTTGTATTATATTGTATATATGGGTATTACGGTAAGGTCCCTGTACTACAGGTACGGGGGTGGATCCCTGCCTGCTGGCTCTGCCCAGTAGGCGGAATATAAATGTGTGTGCTCTCCGAACAACAGCCATTTCGTAAGCTGCTGTAGGAGGCCACACATCTCTGTGTAATAAAGCCTCGATTACATTCTACTCTCGTCTCGTAATTGATAGTGCATCAATTTATTACACAGAGATTTTTCAGAGATGGACATCCGCATCAAGCCGGATCGCCTGCAGCTGCATCCTCAAGCAGACAACGCCAAAAAGGACTTTGCACATTGGCTAGCTTGCTTTGAAGCATACATCAGGTCTGCACCATACCCAATCTCAGAAGCACAGAAGCTCCAGATTCTGTACATGCAGCTGAGCTCCAACGTTTTTCCCTTCATCCAGGACGCGCCTACCTACGCAGAGGCCATGGCGCTACTGAAGGAGAATTACGCTCAGCAGACCAACAAGATCTACGCCAGGCACCTACTATACACGCGGCACCAACTTCCCAGTGAGTCTGTGGAAGATTTCTGGAGTGCCCTGCTCGCCCTGGCGAGAGACTGTGACTGCCAGGCCGTTTTGGCCACTGAACATTCGAACCTGCTAATGAGAGACGTGTTCGTTATGGGCATAGGGTCTGACTACATCCGCAAGCGTCTCTTAGAAGGGGCCACGCTTGACCTTTCGGCGACCAAGAAACTAGCGCTCTCGCTCACGGTCGTCTCACGCAATGTACAGGCTTATGCCCCCGACCGCACGGCCCACCCCCCCTGTGCATCGTGGACCCTGCCAGCGGCCACCCCATCGTGGACCCCATCAGCGACCGCCCACAGCCAACCCCACGCCTGCACCGCGCAGCAGCCAACCAACCCCAGGGGACACAAGTGCTACTTCTGCAGACAGACAAAACACCCCCGGCAGCACTGCCCGGCACGGAGCGCACTCTGCAAGGCCTGTGACAAGAAGGGGCATTTCGCTGCAGTGTGCCAGGCCCGCTCAATCGCCGCTATTGACCCAGCACCCCCCACATGCGGCCAGTGGGTGCCGCCATCTTCCTCTCCTCAGATCATGTGTGGCCCGTGTGCACCGCCATCTTGCTCCACGCACAACACGTGCGACCCGTGGGTGCCGCCATCTTGCCTGCCGCAGGACACGTGTGGCCCGTGTGGTGATATACATCACTGTAAGTACACAAAGGGTTAATGTAAATACATGTAGACTAGCTAGACACTAGAGGGAGCACCAGAGACATGACACACAGATATTCAACCAATAGGTCAGTAAGATAGGACACGACCAATGGGCATTCATGACACACACAGAGGTGACACTACCACAGGGGGGCATTACACCAACCCATATATAAAAGGACACAGCATACATGATCTTCCTCTTTCCAGTGGAGACACTCAGTGAGTACAGACACAGGGTTGATTGAACATCACACCAACCACGTGGATTGTAGCAGACTGGTTCGTCAGTCTGAGTAGCTATAGAAGGATTAACAGTAGAGTCGAATCCAAGTAGGAGAATTGTTAATAGTTTAATAAATGTGTTAAAGCTATCTCCAAGTCTGAACCTTCCTTTGTCAGAGTGCACATCAAGGAA
Source organism: Scyliorhinus torazame (assembly GCF_047496885.1). Lineage (NCBI taxonomy): Eukaryota > Metazoa > Chordata > Chondrichthyes > Carcharhiniformes > Scyliorhinidae > Scyliorhinus > Scyliorhinus torazame. The sequence goes on along the minus strand of NC_092721.1, from coordinate 145,300,282 downwards.
GCAGCTTATGCTACGTCAATAGCATAACAAAACATGGTACCAGTGAGTAACTGTTTAAATCCATATAGGTACAACTCAGCAAACAGTGACAACCAGCAATAACACTCAGGCAAGATGATCGAGATTCCAGTTCCACAGCTGCTCAGGTGCCACGGCAATCTCAGTGCAAACTGGCGTGCATTCAGGCAAAGGTTTGAGATCTTCCTGGTAGCAGCCGACCTACAAGATGTGGTCGATGCTGAAAAGACAGAGCTTCTGCTCACCATCGCGGGTGCCAGAGCAGAAGAAATCTTCAAATCATTCAAGTCCTCCAAAGGGCAAAACAGGAGCGACTTCCAGGCAGTCCTGGACAAATTTGAACAATACTGCGAGGAAAACACAAACAAACAAACAGAAAACGGCGACAGAGGCGCCAATACTCACCACTAGGCCGAGGTAACAGAGCAACGAACAACAATTTTGATCGGTGGCCATCTTGGAAAAGGTACCCCACATGCGCAGTTGAGAGAAATGCGCAAAGTAAAGGAATAGCGATCTGCGCATGCGCAATCCATTCCTACGCTCTACATCACAAGCGTCATGACGTCAGAGGCCCCGGACCACGCCCACTTAAAGAGGAAATGTCCCAAAATAAGAAAACAAATCTTTAAAGCCTCAAAACAAAATTCTTTCACCTGGAACGACAGCACAATGCCTGAACCTCGATCAGTAGCTGAAAGTAACCTCCACAGAACCCTGCAACAAGCAGTTAGCACCACCCAAAGAGATGATACAGCCCTTGAAGACTATGACTCAGACCCTGAATTCTTCTTTGGACATCGCGAGCCCAATGCCAGCTCCAACACAAAAGGTGATGATATGGTCCTAGAAGACTATGACTCAGACGATGATTTCAGCATTGGAGATGGCGAGCCCAGTACCAAATCCGAACCGCAACGAGAGTGTTCTACAGTGAAGAATCCGACACAGATGCGGATGTGTTCTTCGGATTTGAAGATCTTCAGCCCAGCACATATGACATCCCGACTCATGAGTGCAGGATTATGCTGCGGCCTGACGCCAAGAGACAGAGAGCGGTACAAGCCCACAGAGAGCGGCCTGCTGCCATACAGAGTCCCCTTTGCACCGCAAAGAGTCCCTGACTCCACACAGAGAGTGGTCCACGCACAACGAAGGGTCCCAGCCTCCACACAGAAAGCGATGAAAGACTCCACAGCGAGACAACTGCACGTCTCCACACAAGAAGTGACTCCAGTGACACAAGCCTCCACAGCAAGCTCGTGGACAGACTCCACGATCGAAGAAACGCAAGACTCCAGAGCGCAGTCCTTTCATGAACAAGAAGTGATGACAGTCTCCACTGCGAGACCAATGCACGATTCCACACAAGCAACGCTGCAAGGCTCCACAGAGGGAGTGACACAAGCCTCCACAGCGAGCTCGGAGACAGCCTCCACGATAGAAGCAATGCAAGACTCCAAAGCGCAGTCCTTGCATGAACAAGACCATGAGGGTCCAGCAACCTCCTCTGAGCAACCCGCAGCAGACAATGCAAGTCTGCCACGCTCAAGTGAACAACAGAAAGACTATGACAGTCTGCCACGCTCAAGTGTACAGCAAGCTGACTATGACAGTCTACCACGCTCAAGTGTACAGCAAGCAGACTGTGACAGTCTACCACGCTCCAGTGAACAAGAAGAAGACTCTGACAGTCCGCCACGCTCAAGTGAACAGCAAGCAGACTATAACAGTCTACTACCCAGCTCAAGTGAACGACAAGAAGACATTGAGGCTCTACTCACTGTATGTGCGACAAGTGACGACGGCATCCCACTTCCCATACCAGATGTGCAACGTGACAGACCTCAGCTAGAATGTACAGAGGCACTCGACAATCACGGTGAGACTACTGGTGACTCCAGTGACACCACGTTACTTCAAATCTCATTCGCTCGAGCTTCTCCACAAGCAAATGCATTCCTGAACGTTTTGACTCCGGACGTGGAGCATCACGAAACCTCAGAAGATTCAAGTGAACCTGAAATGACTCCGGACGTGGAGCATCAAGACATCAAACCTGATTCCGGTGAAACAGACCAGACTCCAGACGGGGAGCATCGACAAGCCAAATCTGACAGGTGAACCAGACCAGACTCCAGACGGGGAGCATCGACAAGCCAAATCTGACAGGTGAACCAGACCAGACTCCAGACGGGGAGCATCGACAAGCCAAAGCTGATTCAAGTAAGCCGGCCATGACTCCAGATGGGGAACGCCGCGAACTCAGTGACGGCACATTCAAGGAAACAGCAGATGCCACAAAGGACGCTGACACGAGTAACTGTGTGAAGGACTCATATTATCCACAGAGTGTGGTCCTTGAGTGCAGCAAACACGACAACAAAACCAACCACAACAACAACATCAAAGACAACAGCAAGAAGCGTACCAAAGGCAACAACGTCGACAACAAGCACGACAAAAACAACACCAATGAAACTACGACTGGTACAACATGGTACAACTCTGCAAATGAGGGACACTGTTACTGCTCAGCCCAGTACAATGACATACCATGGCAGGACGATGCATCTTACCAATTCACGTTTGCTGCACTACCAACAGGCAACATGGCTTTCAGGACAGATGCCATCAAGAATTACCACCACAAGCATCGAAAGAAAAAAAAAAGAGTCCAAATCCGACAACGAAGTAATTTGACCACTTCTTGGTTCCTTCAGCACAGGGACACTGACGGTGTTTACAATGCAATGCCACCATCAACATCACCAACTCACCAACCAAACAAGAAAGCCACTCGACCATAACAATTAATGAACTTTGGACTCATGCGAGCTTCATCCACCCCAATATGGTAAGGCGCTGCTCCCTCGCGGTACACCCCACTAACCAAAGAATCTCCCTGGCTTCCGGATCCCACTCCGTGGCAATCCGGGGGTACTGCATCGCCACCCTCACCGTCCAGTTCGCTCCAGAGCCTAACCTGAAATTTGGCGGTCCCCTACCACCCCTTACTGTTTGCGGCCTCGTGACCCTTAAGGTCGACCCGCCTTCCCTGTTTGCAAACCTCACCCCGGATTGCAAACCCGTCGCCACCAGGAGCAGACGGTACAGCGCCCAGGACAGGACCTTCATCGGGTCTGAGGTCCAGCGGCTGCTGCAGGAAAGTATTATCGAGGCCAGCAACAGCCCCTGGAGAGCACAAGTGGTACTGGTGAAAACCAGGGAGAAAAACAGAATGGTCGTTGACTACAGTCAGACCATCAATCGGTACACGCAGCTCGCCGCTTACCCCCTCCCACGCATATCTGATATGGTCAATCAGATTGTACAGTACCGGGTCTTCTCGACAGTGGACCTGAAATCTGCCTACCACCAGCTCCCCATCCATAGGCAGACGGCCGCCTTTACCATTTCCTCAGGGTTCCCTTCGGCGTCACCAACAGAGTCTCGGTCTTCCAACTGGAGATGGACCGAATGGTTGACCGGTACGGGCTGCGGGCCACTTTCCCGCAGGACCACGACGCTAACCTTTTGAAATTTCTCCACACCGCCACACTCCTCAACCTAACTTACAACAAGGAGAAGTGTGTGTTCAGCACAAACTGTTGCTCGTTTTAGCCTTAGTTTACTTATTCTTATTCTGTCATCTTTGCTCATGAGTCGCCAGGTATCTTTCTGATACCGCCACGTGGTTCAAGTCCAAGCAATGATTAATAATGCAGCACACCGCTTAGTAAGAGTTAAATCAACGCTCATTTATTATATACAGCAATTAATATTTATACAATAATTCTACTTCTAGACTACTACCTACCACTAAAGGCCAATACTTAACTTTTGGAAATGGCCCACCAGGTCAGGGAAACGAATGGTCTTTCGAATTGGTTCTGAACCTGTGGGATTCAAAAGCTGGTACAAGTTGATAGTCAGGAGTGCCTATCTGGTAGAGATCGCTGGAGTAAAACTTACGGTTTCTTGTAGAAGGGTCTCGAAGGTTGCGAGCAGGAAAAGAAGGGTCAAGTTGAACTTGGCCCCTATTCTTATAGTCCCCAGGGGCTTCCCGCCTCTCAGGGCGGATCTTGTACCTGGTTCCAAGTGATTGAACTTGGTCCCAATCATTTGGTCCAATATGCTCCAATACTGGAGCGATTCCTTGATCGGGGGAGTGGTTGTTTACCTTTCTTTGTGTTAGCCCCTGCTGGCGCCAAAAGGTCTGGGTCGGCTTTCAATTGCTAATCTGTAGCAATTGTTCCCGGGGATGGCTGATTAATATGCAGATGGCTGGGGTGTTGTTATGTTGATGGCTGCAGGTATCGGTCTGGACTGACTTCCCCAGAGGCGAATACACTGTTTTACCTGCAGCTGTCCGTTTGAGTCCTGTTGGCTGATTTTCCCATCAGCCTCTTCCGTTCGCCATTTTAGATCAGGATTTGACCATTCTAATCGGGAGTCAGCCATTTTACATGGCTACAAAACTGATTAGCCATCCTTGGCTATGTGGTTCAGAACGGAGTTCTAGGGCCCGACCCCGATTGCATGCGCCCCCTCATGGAACTCCCCCTCCCCCACTGCCCCAAGGCCCTCAATCAATGCCTGGGGTTCTTTTCATATTACGCCAATGGGTCCCAAACTATGCGGACAAGGCCCGCCCACTCATTCAATCCACCGCTTTCCCACTGACCTCCGAGGCTCACCAGGCCTTCAACCGTATCAAGGCCGACAGCGGCAAGAGCGCGATCCACGCGGTCGACGAGTCACTCCCCTTCCAAGTCGAGAGAGATGCATCAGACGTCGTTCTCACCGCCACCCTCAACCACGCAGGCAGGCCCGTGGCATTCTTTTCCCGCACCCTCCATGCCTCCGAAATTCAGCACTCCTCCATCGAAAAGGAGGCCCAAGCGATCGTTGAAGCTGTGCGACATTGGAGGCATTACCTGGCTGGCAGGGGATTCACTCTCCTCACTGACCAACGGTCGGTTATCTTCATGTTTAACAACACACAGCGGGGTAAGATCAAAAATGATAAAATCTTGAGGTGGAGGATCGAGCTCTCCACCTACAATTACGAGATTTTGTATCGCCCCGGTAAGCTCAATGAGCCCCCGGTGCCCTGTCCCGAGGTATATGTGCCAGCGCACAAGTGGACTGACTCCGGATCCTGCACGACGATCTCTGTCAACCGGGAGTCACCCGCTTTTACCACTTCATTAAGGCCTGCAATCTGCCCTACTCCATCGAGGAAGTCAGGGCTATCACCAGAGACTGCCAGGTCTGCACGGAGTGTAAACCGCACTTCTACCGGCCAGACCATGCGCGACTGGTGAAGGCCTCCCGCCCCTTTGAACGCCTCAGCGTGGACTTCAAAGGGCCCCTCCCCCCCACCGAACGCAACACGTACTTTCTTAATGTGGTCGACATGTATTCCCGATTCCCCTTCGCTGTCCCATGCCCCGATATGACATCTGCCACCGTCATCAAAGCCCTCAACACAATCTTTGCTCTGTTTGGTTTCCCCGCCTATGTCCACAGCGACCGGGGATCCTCATTTATGAGCGAGGAGTTGCGCCAGTACCTGCTCAACAGGGGCATTGCCTCGAGCAGGACGACCAGCTACAACCCCAGGGGAAACGGGCAGATGGAGCGGGAGAATGGGACGGTCTGGAGGGCCGTCCAGCTGGCCTTACGGTCCAGAAATCTCCCGGCCTCCCGCTGGCAGGAGGTCCTCCCCGACGCACTTCACTCCATTCGGTCGCTCCTGTGCACCGCGACCAACGAAGCCCCCCATGAACGTCTCTTTGCCTTCCCCAGGAAGTCCACCTCCGGGGATTCGCTCCCAACGTGGCTGGCAGCTCCAGGACCTGTTCTCCTCCGCAAGCAGGTGCGGCTCCACAAGGCGGACCCGTTGGTTGAGAGGGTACAGCTAGTCCATGCGAACCCGCAGTACACCTACATAGCGTACCCCAATGGCCGCCAAGACACAGTCTCCCTCAGGGATCTGGCACCAGCTGGGTCCCCCCCCCCCCCCCAATTGCCCCGGCACCACCCTCCCTTCCTCTGGCGCACCCCACCACAGACAATCCAGGACAATCCGTCCTCCCCTTGCTCCCACCCGGGGATGAAGAGGATTTCGACATGCTCCCGGAGTCACCGAAGACCAAGCTGACGCCTGAGTCGCCACCAGCACTGTGGCGCTCTCAACGACAGATTAAGGTGCCCGATCGTCTAAATTTGTAACCTTCTCTGTAATTTTAAAACCAATCCGTATGTATATAGTTTTCCACCAGCCCCGCTGGACTCATTTTTATCAGGGGGTGAATGTGGTAGTCACCACTGTTGTATTATATTGTATAGGGTAGCACGGTGGCCTAGTGGTTAGCACAGCTGCCTCACGGCGCTGAGGTCCCAGGTTCGGTCCCGGCTCTGCGTCACTGTCCGTGTGGAGTTTGCATATTCTCCCTGTGTGTGCGTGGGTTTCGCCACCACAACGCAAAAATGTGCAGAGTAGGTGGATTGGCCATGCTAAATTGCCCCTTAATTGGAAAAAATAATTGAGTAAGCTAAATTTTTTTTAAAAGCAAGTATTATATTGCATATATGGGTATTACGGTAAGGCCCCTGTACTACAGGTACGGGGGTAGATCCCTGCCTGCTGGCTCCGCCCAGTAGGCGGAGTATAAATGTGTGTGCTCTCTGAACAGCAGCCATTTCGTAAGCTGCTGTAGGAGGCCACACATCTCTGTGTAATAAAGCCTCGATTACATTCTACTCTCGTCTCGTCATAATTGATAGTGCATCAGGGTGAAACGGTTAGGATAGTTACATGGAATGTGAGGGGTTTCTTTGAGGCAGGTTTTTCAGGGTTATCTTGGGGGTAGTGCGTCTGAACTTGGAACTCGGGACCCTAGAAGCCTTTTTCGGGGGGTCGAGCCGGCTTGGGCGGCAGGCTTGTGCGGGGGCAAATGTTAGCCTTTGTCTCGCTGATTGCCCAGAGACCGGTCCTGGTGGGGTGGAGGTTAGCTTCTCCATCCTGTGACATGGATTACCAGGGGGGACCTACTTGAATTCGGGAAGGTGAAGTCTCAGCTGAAGGGGATGAAGGGTTTCACAATTCATGGGGGCTGTTTATTATGCACTTCCGAGAATGGTTGCCATTGAACATTAGCGGGGGGAGTGGGGAGGGGGCAGGTTAGTGGTATTGTTCTCTTTAATTACACGGTTTACGGATTGATTGATCATTTGTGTTTTTCACCTGGAACGTATGGGTGGATGTTTTGGTCTGCATGTTGAGCGGAGTGAGGTTTGTGCATGGGGGACTGTTATTGTATTTGTTTTTGTTCGTTTTATCTTTGGTTGTTTCTTGATGAAAATGTTGAAAATGAGGAGAATAAAAAGAATTTTTAAATGTCAAGGGCAGCACCTGCTTCATGTTTTAAGAAAAAGAGTACTAAACGACACCTGCGTGATTTCTCACCGAGGAGGCGGTTAATCCCCGAGAAGCTGCTGCACTCAACTTCAATCTCGCTCATAAGATTGAAATGAATGCAAATCACGGTTAATGATATGCTCACCAGTTTGGGGCAAGATGCGGAATTCGCCATCGTGAGCGAGGCAGGTAATTTGCAAACTGGTTCACTCCCAGCGCAGTGTCGATTTTGGCCTTTCCCGCTATTTGCCCAGCGCCCTCATTCCTCAGCGGCACAACACAGTGGTTAAATCGCACCCAGCGTGTTTGAATATTTTTGAGGCAGAGGTGGATAGAATCTTGGTAAGCAAGGGGGTTATGGTTATTGAGAGTAGATGGGATGCAGGTTTGAGGTTATTATTATATCATCCATGATCGTATTATATAGCGGAGCAGGCTCATGGGACTGAATGGCCTACTCTGGCTCCTAATTTCTATGTTCGTATACCACGCACCCAGCTTGGCACCATGTAAGGTCATGACCATGGATAGCAGTGCTCAAAATGATTCGTAGCAATCTCACAGCGGTCCAGCAAGCTGTGCTGGAACAGAATACCAGGTTTGACGAAGGGCCGTCTCAGGTAAATGACAATGGCACTCAGGGTGGCAGCATTCATGCTCCCACCATTGCCACTCCAAGAGTATCCTTTTTGTTGCCTTTCAGCCAGTTAATCTAACCTGCTGGCACTCATATGGTTGTGGTGCAATATGAAGCTTGGCCCACAATGCATAGATCATGAAAACACATCAGGGAACGCCATGAAATTGTAATAATTTCTGTTGGAAATGTTCTGGTCATACCATTACACAGTAGAACCTGTATGTTTGCTTATTGACAAATTTTTGATGTGCAAAACTGCTGAAAATGCTTCCAGTTGCAAAGTTCCAGAAACAGTGGGCTGGATTCTCCGGTTGCCAACGCTGAAATCTCGGGCGTCATTCTCCGACCCCCCGCCGGGTCGGAGAATGGCTGTTGGCCGCCGTGAATCCCGCCCTCGCCCCCGCCGAAGTCTCCGCTCCCGGAGATTGGGCGGGGGCGGGAATCCGGCCGCGCCGGTTGGCGGGACCCCCCGCTGGATTCTCCGGCCCAGATGGGCCGAAGTCCCGCCCAGGAATTGCCTGTCCCGCCGACGTAAATCAAACCTGGTATTTACTGGCGGGACCAGGCGGCGTGAGCAGGCTCCGGGGTCCTGGGGGGGGGGCGCGGGACGATCTGACCCCGGGGGGTGCCCCCACAGTGGCCTGGCCCGCGATCGGGGCCCACCGATCCGCAGGCGGGCCTGTGCCGTGGGGGCACTCTTTCCCTTCCGCCTCCGCTACGGCCTCCACCATGGCGGAGGCGGAAGAGACTCTCCCCACTGCGCATGCGCGGGAAACTGACAGCGGCCGCTGACGCTCCCGCGCATGCGCTGGGAAACTGACAGCGGCCGCTGACGCTCCCGCGCATGCGCCGCATTTCCGCGCCAGCTGGCGGGGAAACAAACGCCATTTCCGCCAGCTGGCGGGGCGGAAATCCCTCCGGCGTCGGCCTAGCTCCTCAATGTTGGGGCCGCCAAAGATGCGGAGCCTTCCGCACCTTTGGGCCGGCGCGATGCCCGTCTGATTGGCGCCGGCTTTGGCGCCAGTCGGCGGACATCCCGCCGTTGGGGGAGAATTTCGCCCCTGGTTCGGCAATTGGCCGGAGAATCACAGTTCCCGACCAAATCGGGGGCAGCGCCGCTTTCGCGATGCTCCACCCCCACCAAAGCCACCGGGCCACATATCGACGGCCTCAGTACGTTGCCTGAGGCCCACCCCACAATGCTCCGCCCCCGACCGGCCGAGTTCCCGACACCGTTGGTCGCATGTGGCTGCGGACTCAGTCCTGTGCCGCCTCAGTCGGGGGAGGGCTCATTCCTGGGCAGGGGGAGACTTTATTAGGGGCTGGGGGCACTGTGAGGGGGTGGTCCGGGGTGCGTGAGCTGGTTAAAGGGGGTGACACTATTTTGCGGGCCGGGTCCGCGAGTGGCCTCCGCAATGTAGCACGGCGCGGCCGCTGTAGCCCACCGGCGTGCGCATGCGCGACCACGGACCCGGAAATTCTCTGGGCCATATCGGCAGCTAGAGCCAGGTGCTCTATGCTGCCGACATGCTACCCCCCAGCAAAACAGGGAATCACTGGCCGCTTTACGCCATTTGTTCTGGCGTAAAACGCCACCGTTCCCACTCCGCCGGGGTACATAGCCCCAGAATCGGAGAATCCAGCCCAGGATATATTAGTGATGCTTAAGCTCATTTGAATCTAAATCACGACTTCAGAATAGCCTTTTCCCACTGACATGATTGATCTTGCCCATACGCTGCTTAGATACTATGGGATAATTGTCACAAAGACAATGCAGATGCCTCCATCTAGTGGATATATATAAAATTGTATTTAATGTTCACTTTATTTTTCTATTGTTTCAGAATACAGAAATAAAACACATGAATGTTTCATGTTCTTACTTTGTAGTTTAAAAAAAAAAAAGTAATCTTTTTCTTGTTTTCTTCCTAATGTTGACGACTGTGTCTCCAATCTGGACTCAGAGGTACAATACAGCTGGACCATGTCGAGCTCATCTTTTCATAGAAAGCTGTGATCCCCCCATCTACAGCAGATAATTTGATTAACTCCAGGGTGTTTTCTCCATTACTATTCCCAGAAGACCATTCCAGACATTGATAATTTCCTATGTGAAGAACTTCCTAATATTAATGCACATCTTGTCATTGACCAGTTTGTCCAACAGTTATGGGCCGGGATTCTCCGATCCCGCGGCCAAGTTCTGACCCCGGCGTCAAAAGTGGCGTGAGCGACTCTGGTGTCAAAGGGCCTCCAAGCCCAGGCATTCACCCCTTCCAAGGGGGCTAGTACGGCGCCGGAGTGGTGTCCGCTGCTCCGCCGTTAGAAAGCTGGCGTGCCACGGCCTGCGCGGTCCGCGCATGCGCGTGGGTTGCTGTCGCCGCGCCGGCCCCCGGGCATTATGGAGGAGCACTACAGGGGCCCGGCACGGAGGAACATAGGCCCCCCATGGAAATAGCCCGCCTGCCGATTGGTAGGCCCTGATCGCAGGCCTGACCACCGTGGAGGCCCCCTCCGGAGTCGGATCCCCCCGCCCCCCAACAGGACGGCTCCCGCAGCCAGATCTCCAAGGTGCCGCCGGGTAGGACCATATGTAGCCCACGCCGGTGGGACTCGGCCGAACTCGGCGGGCTCTTGCTGGGGTGGCCCCCGACCAGCGCGGCGGCGACCCAGGGGGCACGATTGCCGCCGATTCTCCGGTCGCTGAAGAATCGGCGGCCCGGCGTCGGAGCGGAGTGGCACTCCCCCCCCCCCCCCCCCCCGCCAATTCTCCGACCTGGCGCAGGATCGGAGAATCTCGGCCATGGTGTAACTTGAAATAGTTCTCAGAATTAACATTTATTTTTCAGTTTATTATTCACAAACATCCACGCTGACATGGGGAGAATGTGCAAAGTCCACACGACAGTGACCCGGGGGGCGGGATCGAACCCGGGTCCTTGGCGCTGTGAGGCAGCAGTGCTAACCACTGCACCAGCGTGATGCCCTATGTGGGATCAAAATCGCCCACTAAGTTTTTGTTTCTCTTTCAGTTAGGGACTGTGTCCAAAAATGCAGGATGTGAAACAAAGTCAGTGCACTCACCAGATCATTTGACAAGACAATTGTGTAGACAACAACTCACATAACTTCCCCACTGGTCTCGCAAACTGCAGACTGCATTACAAACTCAGTCCTCTGACAGTATAACAAATCAGGAAAGCTTTTGACAATGCAACATTCTTTCATCTGTTTTATATTAAATTCCATGGCAGGGATTTTCTGCACCCGCTGCGGCGTGTTTTGGGAAGCCGGCTTTGACCGGCTGCGGGACTATCCGATCCCACTGCTGACAAGAGGATTTCCCGTTGTTCGCACCCTCTGCTGGCGGGGAACTGGAAAATCCAGCCCATATTTGAGGTACACAAGTCCTTGCTAAATCATTGCAAATCCCTGTAGAATCTTACTTCCATATGGTGCCATGTTAGGCCTTTTCAATATTAAAAGTGTCACAATGTAAGAGACATAGAACATTTAATGGTAAAGTTGTATTCCCATTGATTACACAATCTAGTCACCAGTTTTGGTCATTAATCGTCTTCTGATACTGTAAGATGATAATTGAAATTATGGATATCCCATTCACAAAATGTCATCTCCTTTCATGTGCTCTGTGCTTCAACATGTAATATGTGCCACTGAGACCATGGTAACCTATTCTTTATTGTCCTTCTCAACCTGTCTACAGCCTTTGACCAGGTTAACCACACATCCTCATCTATTGCCTCTCATCGGTTGACCAGTGGGTGGGATTGGTCTAGATCGGTTCCACATCTCTCCTGTCGTAGCCTGAGATTCAACAGTAATAGCTTTCTTTCCTGCTACCATACTGTCACCTCTGGGTCTCCAAGAGCTAACCTGGGTTCCCTTCTATTTCCAATCTATATGCTTTCCCACGGCAACATCATCCAAAAACAGAAATGTCAGATTCTAGGCCGGGATTCTCCATTCCGGGGACTAAGTCCCCACACCAACGGGAAAACCAGCGCCAATGACTCCAGCGTCAACAGGCCCTCAAGGTGAAGAATTCTCAACTGTCTCGGGGGCTAGGTGGGCGGCGGAGGGGTTGGCGCCGCTCCAGCCGGATATGTGCCACGGAGTTCACGCAGGCGCCAAAGGGCCGGCGCGATCTCGTGCATGCGCGGAAGTGCCGGCATGGTTCTGCTCATGCGCATACTGGACGGCGTATTTTGGCGCATGCGTGGGGGGTTCTCTTTTCAGCGCCGGCCATGGCGGAGCCCTACAGGGGCTGGCGCGGAAGGAAGAAGTGCCCTCACGGAACAAGCCCGCCCGCAGATCGGTGGGCCCCGATCGCGGGCGAGGCCACCGTGGGGGCCCTCCCCGGGGTCGGATCCCCTCGCAGGCCGCCCCTGCCGAATGACCTGCGAGGTCCCGCCGTGTGGGACCTGAGTAACCCATATCGTCGGGACTGGCGAAAAACGGGGGGCCGCTCGGGGGGCCGCTGCCAACGGCCCCCGACTGGCGTGGCGTGAGTCCCGCCTGAAAAACGGCACCGGAGAATACGGCAGCCGGCGTCGGGGCATCGGGGCGGGATTCGCGCCGCCCCCCCGGGGATTCTCCGACCCGGCGGGGTGGTCAGAGAATCCCGCCCATACATGTATGACATTCAGCTCTATCACATCACTAACTCGCTCAATCCGTCCACATTCTCTGATTTGACATTTTGCCTGACTGATCTATCTCTACTCGGTGAGCAGCAATTACCTCCAACTAAATATTGGCAAGACCAAAGCCATGGAGGGATTTGAAATCAAGGTTGAGAACTTTAAAATCAAGATGTCGCTCGGCCTGAATCCTTTTTTTTAATAAATATTTTATTGAAAATTTTTGGTCAACCAACACAGTACATTGTGCATCCTTTACACAATATTATAACAACACAAATAGCAATGACCTATTTTATAAACAAAAAATGAATAAATAATAAATAACAAAAATGAAAACTAACCCTAATTGGCAACTGCCTTATCACAAGTAACACTCTCCAAAAATATAATTTAACAGTCCAATATATAATTATCTGTCGCAACGACCTATACATATTATACAGTATATATTAACAACCCTGAGAGTCCTTCTGGTTCCTCCTCCTCCCACCCCCCCCCCCCCCCCCCCCCGCCCCGATCCTGGGCTGCTGCTGCTGCCTTCTTTTTTCCATTCCATCTATCTTTCTGCGTGGTATTCGACGAACGGTTGCCACCGCCTGGTGAACCCTTGAGCCGACCCCTTAGAACAAACTTAATCCGCTCTAGCTTTATAAACCCTGCCATGTCATTTATCCAGGTCTCCACCCCCGGGGGCTTGGCTTCTTTCCACATTAACAATATCCTGCGCCGGGCTACTAGGGACGCAAAGGCCAAAACATCGGCCTCTCTCGCCTCCTGCACTCCCGGCTCTTGTGCAACCCCAAATATAGCCAACCCCCAGCTTGGTTCGACCCGGACCCCCACTACTTTTGAAAGCACCTTTGTCACCCCCATCCAAAACCCCTGTAGTGCCGGGCATGACCAAAACATATGGGTATGATTCGTTGGGCTTCTCGAGCACCTCGCACACCTATCCTCCACCCCAAAAAATTTACTGAGCCGTGCTCCAGTCATTTGCGCCCTGTGTAATACCTTAAACTGAATCAGGCTTAGTCTGGCACACGAGGACGACGAGTTTACCCTGCTTAGGGCATCTGCCCACAGCCCCTCCTCGATCTCCTCCCCCAGCTCTTCTTCCCATTTCCCTTTTAGTTCATCTACCATAGTCTCCCCTTCGTCCCTCATTTCCCTATATATATCTGACATCTTACCATCCCCCACCCATGTCTTTGAGATCACTCTGTCCTGCACCTCTTGTGTCGGGAGCTGCGGGAATTCCCTCACCTGTTGCCTCGCAAAAGCCCTCAGTTGCATATACCTGAATGCATTCCCTTGGGGCAACCCATATTTCTCGGTCAGCGCTCCCAGACTCGCGAACTTCCCATCCGCAAACAGATCTTTCAGTTGCGTTATTCCTGCTCTTTGCCACATTCCATATCCCCCATCCATTCCCCCCGGGGCAAACCTATGGTTGTTTCTTATCGGGGGCCCCCCCAAGGCTCCAGTCTTTCCCCTATGCTGTCTCCACTGTCCCCAAATCTTCAGTGTAGCCACCACCACCGGGCTTGTGGTGTAGTTCCTCGGTGAGAACGGCAATGGGGCTGTCACCATAGCCTGTAGGCTAGTCCCCCTACAGGACGCCCTCTCTAATCTCTTCCACGCCGCTCCCTCCTCCTCTACCATCCACTTACTCACCATTGAAATATTAGCGGCCCAATAATACTCACTTATGCTCGGTAGTGCCAGCCCCCCCCATCCCTGCTACGCTGTAAGAATCCCTTCCTCACTCTCGGGGTCTTCCCGGCCCACACAAAACCCATGATGCTCTTTTCAATCCTTTTTAAAAAAGCCTTCGTGATCACCACCGGGAGGCACTGAAACACAAAGAGGAATCTCGGGAGGACCACCATCTTAACCGCCTGCACCCTCCCTGCCAGTGACAGGGATACCATATCCCATCTCTTAAAATCCTCCTCCATTTGTTCCACCAACCGCGTTAAATTTAACCTATGCAATGTGCCCCAATTCTTGGCTATCTGGATCCCCAGGTAACGAAAGTCCCCTGTTACCTTCCTCAACGGTAGGTCCTCTATTTCTCTACTCTGCTCCCCTGGATGCACCACAAACAACTCACTTTTCCCCATGTTCAATTTATACCCTGAAAAATCCCCAAACTCCCCAAGTATCCGCATTATTTCTGGCATCCCCTCTGCCGGGTCTGCCACGTATAGTAGCAAATCGTCCGCATACAAAGATACACGGTGTTCTTCTCCTCCTCTAAGTACTTCCCTCCACTTCTTGGAACCCCTCAACGCTATCGCCAGGGGCTCAATCGCCAGTGCAAACAATAATGGGGACAGAGGGCATCCCTGCCGTGTCCCTCTATGGAGCCGAAAATATGCAGATCCCCGTCCATTCGTGACCACGCTCGCCATCGGGGCCCTATACAACAGCTGCACCCATCTAACATACCCCTCTCCAAAACCAAATCTCCTCAACACCTCCCACAAATAATCCCACTCCACTCTATCAAATGCTTTCTCGGCATCCATCGCCACTACTATCTCCGTTTCCCCCTCTGGTGGGGCCATCATCATTACCCCTAACAACCTCCGTATATTCGTGTTCAGCTGTCTCCCCTTCACAAACCCAGTTTGGTCCTCGTGGACCACCCCCGGGACACATTCCTCTATTCTCATTGCCATTACCTTGGCCAGGATCTTGGCATCTAAATTTAGGAGGGAAATAGGTCTATAGGACCTGCATTGTAGCGGGTCCTTTTCCTTCTTTAAGAGAAGCGATATCGTTGCTTCAGACATAGTCGGGGGCAGTTGTCCCCTTTCCTTTGCCTCATTAAAGGTCCTCGTCAATACCGGGGCGAGCAAGTCCACATATTTTCTATAGAATTCGACTGGGAATCCATCCGATCCCGGGTTTTCCTCAATTGGTGTGCCAGCAACCTGCTCGCCTTCTCCCCATATTCGTACTGTACACCCTGTGCCTTCTTCCATTGTGCCTCTGCAGTGCCCGTAGTCAGCAAGTCAAATTCTACATGTAGCCTTTGCCTTTCCCTGTACAGTCCCTCCTCCGGTGCCTCCGCATATTGCCTGTCCACCCTCAAAAGTTCTTGCAGCAACCGCTCCCGTTCCTTACTCTCCTGCTTCCCTTTATGTGCCCTTATTGATATCAGCTCCCCTCTAACTACCGCCTTCAACGCCTCCCAGACCACTCCCACCTGGACCTCCCCATTATCATTGAGTTCCAAGTACTTTTCAATGCACCCCCTCACCCTTAGACACACCCCCTCATCTGCCATTAGTCCCATGTCCATTCTCCAGGGTAGGCGCCCTCCTGTTTCCTCCCCCATCTCCAAGTCTACCCAGTGTGGAGCGTGATCCGAAATGGCTATAGCCGTATACTCCGTTCCCCTCACCTTCGGGATCAACGCCCTTCCCAGCACAAAAAAGTCTATTCGCGAGTAGACTTTATTGACATAGGAGAAAAACGAGAACTCCTTACTCCTAGGTCTGCTAAATCTCCACGGGTCTACACCTCCCATCTGCTCCATAAAATCTTTAAGTACCTTGGCTGCTGCCGGCCTCCTTCCAGTCCTGGACTTCGACCTATCCAGCCCTGGTTCCAACACCGCATTAAAATCTCCCCCCATTATCAGCTTTCCCATCTCTAGGTCCGGAATGCGTCCTAGCATCCGCCTCATAAAATTGGCATCATTCCAGTTCGGGGCATATAAGTTTACCAAAACCATCGTCTCCCCCTGTAGTTTGCCACTCACCATCACGTATCTGCCCCCGTTATCCGCCACTATAGTCTTTGCCTCAAACATTACCCGCTTCCCCACTAATATAGCCACCCCCCTGTTTTTCGCATCTAGCCCCGAATGGAACACCTGCCCCACCCATCCTTTGCGTAGCCTAACCAGGTCTATCAGTTTCAGGTGCGTTTCCTGTAACATAACCACATCTGCCTTAAGTTTCTTAAGGTGTGCGAGTACCCGTGCCCTCTTCATCGGCCCGTTCAGCCCTCTCACGTTCCACGTGATCAGCCGGGTTGGGGGGCTTCCTACCCCCCCCCCCCCTTGTCGATTAGCCATCACCTTTTTCCAGCTCCTCACCCGGTTCCCACGCAGCTGTATCTCCCCCAGGCGGTGCCCCCCCGCCCATCCCCTCCCATACCAGCTCCCCCCTCGCCCCAGCAGCAGCAACCCAGTAATTCCCCCCTCCCACCCCCCCCGCTAGATCCCCCGCTAGCGTAATTACTCCCCCCATGTTGCTCCCAGAAGTCAGCAAACTCTGGCCGACCTCGGCTTCCCCCCGTGACCTCGGCTCGCACCGTGCGACGCCCCCTCCTTCCTGCTTCTCTATTCCCACCATGATTATCATAGCGTGGGAACCAAGCCCGCGCTTCTCCCTTGGCCCCGCCCCCAATGGCCAACGCCCCATCTCCTCCACCTCCCCTCCTCCCCCCATCACCACCTGTGGAAGAGAGAAAAGTTACCACATCGCAGGATTAGTACATAAAACTCCTCTTTCCCCCCTTTTTAACCCCCCTCTTTGCCCCCCACATTCGCCCCACCACTTTGTTCAAACGTTCTTTTTAATAACCCGCTCATTCCAGTTTTTCTTCCACAATAAAAGTCCACGCTTCATCCGCCGTCTCAAAGTAGTGGTGCCTCCCTCGATATGTGACCCACAGTCTTGCCGGTTGCAGCATTCCAAATGTTATCTTCTTTTTATGAAGCACCGCCTTGGCCCGATTAAAGCTCGCCCTCCTTCTCGCCACCTCCGCACTCCAGTCTCGATAAACGCGGATCACCGCGTTCTCCCATTTACTGCTCCGAGTTTTCTTTGCCCATATAAGGACCATTTCTCTATCCTTAAAACGGAGGAATCTCACCACTATGGCTCTGGGAATTTCTCCTGCTCCCGGCCCTCGCGCCATCACTCGGTATGCTCCCTTCACCTCCAACGAACCCGCCGGGGCCTCCGCTCCCATTAACGAGTGCAGCATCGTGCTCACATATGCCCCGACGTCCGCTCCCTCCACACCTTCAGGAAGACCAAGAATCCTCAGGTTGTTCCTCCTTGCGTTGTTCTCCAGTGCCTCCAACCTTTCCACACATCGTTTCTGATGTGCCTCATGCGTCTCCGTCTTCACCACCAGGCCCTGTATGTCGTCCTCATTCTCGGCTGCCTTTGCCTTCACGACCCGAAGCTCCTGCTCCTGGGTCTTTTGTTCCTCCTTTAGCCCTTCGATCGCCTGTAGTATCGGGGCCCACAGCTCTTTCTTCATTTCCTTTTTGAGCTCTTCCACACAGCATTTCAAGAACTCTTATTGTTCAGGGCCCCATGTTAAACTGCCACCTTCCGACGCCATCTTGGTTTTTGCTTGCCTTCCTTGCCGCTGTTCTAAAGGATCCACTGCAATCCAGCCACTTTCTCCTCCTTTTTTCATCCGTATCCAGGGGGGATTCCCTTCTGGTTTACCGCACAGTGTTTTTAGCCGTCAAAATTGCCGTTGGGGCTCCTATCAAGAGCCCAAAAGTCCGTTTCACCGGGAGCTGCCGAAACGTGCGACTCAGCTGGTCATCGCCGCACCCGGAAGTCCTCGGCCTGAATCCTTGCAAGTCAGCAAACACAGGGGAGATGAGTGAATGGGATATGGTGCGAGTAACGATTCAGGCAGTGGAGTTTTGGATGAGCTCACATTTATTAAAGGGGGGAGGGTGGGGGGCCTGGGTGTATTGGAGCAGTCAAATCCAGGGTAACAACTGCCTTTCCACACCACCAACTCTGTAGTCTTCTCCAATTCTGTAATCTCACCCAAGGTGTTTGTGTTCTTCCAACTCTGGCCTGTTTCACATCCCCAACTTGAATCATGTGTGAATATGCATCACTGTAAATACAAGGGGTTAATGTAAATACACTAAGACTAAGTAAACAATAGAGGGAGCACCAGAGACATCATGACATGCAGACATACAACTAATGAACACATAGAATAGGACACGACCAATGGGCATTCAAGACACCCAGAGGTGACACTACCACAAGGGGGCAACCCATATAAAAGGACAGGGCACACATGCTCTTTCTCTTTCCACAGGCGACACTCAGAGAGAAGGACAGGGGCAGATTAGCAGCATCACATCCACCACATGGCTTAGAGCAGACTGGTTAGTTAGACTGAGTTACTATAGCAAGATTAGCAGGAGAGTCGAACTCAAGTAGGAGAATTGTTAACTGTTCAATAAATGTGTTAAATCTATCTCCAAGTCTGAACCTTCCTTTGTCAGAGCATACATCAAGGAAGCAGCTTATGCTACATGAAGAAGCATAACACAACAAATCATTTCAACATTCATAGCTGTGTCTTCAGTTGACTAGATCCGAAGCACTGGAATTTCCACCCTGAACTCTCCTCCTCTCTAGTTACCCTGCAAATCCCTTTAAGTCTGTGCTGTCTTGTTCTTGATCCTATTATGAATGGGAACATTACCTCTCTCTCTCTCTCTCTCTGCTTTGTCCAGCCCCCTCATGATTTTGAACACCTCTATCAAATCTCACTTTAGCCTTCTCCTCTCCAAGGACAACACTTCCAACCTCTCCAATCTATCCTCAGAACTGAAGTTTC
The DNA here is from genome assembly GCF_047496885.1 of Scyliorhinus torazame. NCBI lineage: Eukaryota > Metazoa > Chordata > Chondrichthyes > Carcharhiniformes > Scyliorhinidae > Scyliorhinus > Scyliorhinus torazame. Next base: position 145,280,895 of record NC_092721.1, on the reverse strand, counting down.
TCATTCCTGGAACCATTCTTGTAAACCTCTTCAGCACTCTCTCCAATACATTCACATCCTTCCTATAGTGTGGTGCCCAGAATTGTACACGATATTCCAGCTTTGATCGAACCAGTGTCTTGTAGAAGTTCCGCACAACCTCCTTTGCTCTTGTACTCTACGTCCCGATTAATAAAGCCCAGGATACTATATGCTTTATTAACTGCTCTCTCCACCTGTCCTGCCGGCCTCAGTGATCTGTGAACGTATACACCCAGATCCCTCTGCTGCTACGCCCCTTTTAGAATTTTATGCCTTCTTTTATATTGTCTCTCTTTGTTCTTCCTACTAAATTGCATCACCTCCCACTTCCCCATATTGAACTTCAGTACATCCCTCCCTGCGACCTCTACCAACAATAAGAGCAAATGAAGCAATGTTATGGGAACACTATTACCTCCAAGTTCCTGACTTAGTGACAAATTGCAATTCTGTCTGTGTGGAGTCTGCGCGTTCGCCGTGTCTGCCTAAGTTTCTTGCGGGCGCTCCGCTTTCCTCCCACAAGTCCCGAAAGACGTGCTTGTTAGGTGATTTGGACATTCTGAATTCTCCCGCAGTGTACCCAAACAGGCACTAGAGTGTGGCGACTGAGGGATTTTCATAGTAACTTATTGAGTGTTAATGTAAGCCTACTTGTTACAATAATAAAGATTAAAATTTAAAAAAAGATAAAGTGACACAAATAAAGATTATTATTATTATTTCTTCATTGTCACTGCTTCCTACTTCACTGCATGGACTGCAGCAGTGCAAAAAGGAGGCTGAACTTGGGATGGGCAATAAATGTCAGCCTTGCCAATAAATTCAGCTATCCACTGAATCATCAACTTGAAGCAACTTGTTACAGTTGCATGAGCTGCAACATTTTGCTATGTTGCAACGTGTGCAGTAAGGCAATCAACCAATCACCATTTCTGAACATTTTCTGTATTTTTTAAATTTAAAAAAAAAATCTAGAGTGCCCAATTAATTTTTTCCAATTAAGGGGCAATATAGCGTGTTCAATCCACCTAGCTTGCACATCTTTAGGTTGTGGGGGCGAAACACACGCAAACACGGGGAGAATGTGCAAACTCCACACGGAGAGTGACCCAGAGCCGGGACCGAACCTGGGACCTCGGCGCTGTGAGGACGCAGTGCTAACCCACTGCGTCACCGTGCTGCCCTGTCATTTTCTGTATTTTAATGGTCTTACGGCATCTTGTTTAGATTGTTGGACCATGGCTTCCAACTTTATTGAAAAGGTTCGATCTTCAGTTTTGTGGGGAATCGGTGAAGTGGAGGATGTGTTTCTGAAGAGTTTTGGAACGCTGTCTGGGCAGACAGGGGAGTTTCAATGCATTATATCTGGCCTGGGAATGGTTGATACCAATGTAGGGTATTTGAAACATTCCATTTCTTAGCACTGATGTTTCTTAGCTTGAAGTACGCAAAATTCTCTCTTCCCAAAAGAACACAAAATGAATAAAAGAAACAAAATCTGTGTTAAGCACTTTGCTTTAATTTTCCCACTCTGTGGAGAGATTGTTAGAGATGAATGCTCCTGACCACCATGCAGCAATACATGTTGGAAATGCCTGTGTAAGAGGAGATTTTCCGAGTCTGCGCTTAAGGCACACCAGTTACCTGGACATAACAGTCTGAAAATTAGAATGGTCACCACGCACACACTGCTTAGGCTGTTTAACTCATTCAACAGTTTATTGTGTAATTGTATCTGTTCAACATCCATCTCGTCCATCTCTGAAAGGTCAAACACTGCTATTGTAAATTCTCTTTTTATGTGCTGCTCTTTCTAGGTATGTATGTCAGGGCCACAGAGAAATCAAGTCAGATTTCTTTTGCAATGGATGAATTCTGATCCTACAGGATTACATCACCCCATAAAAATGTAGAAAAACAGCTGCAGTGAAAGGAAACCCAGCTGAATGGATTGGCTCAGAGCATTAACAATAGCATTTCAGACAATCCATTAATTACAACTGATTAATGCACGTTATTCATATCAGCCCGAAATTAACACCAAGGATGGAATTATCCGTCCCGCCAGCAGGATTTATGGCGGACTGTGGCAGGAAATTTGGAGTCAGACCAAAAGTCTGATTTCTGGAAGCGGGATAATAAGACGGAATTTTCCCCCATGTTGCTGAAAGCAGGCCAGCTTTCCCCCTGTTCCTGGTTGGGTGAATACTCATTAAAAACAGCTGGGTGCGAAGTGTGTGCGGAGCAGGGGGAAATATTTAGATACATGCAGGTTCGAGACTTTGCCAGACAGGAGGTACAGAGCTTCCCAGTAGAGCCGGCCTCCACATTATTGGAGGAGGTGCTGATGACAGGGGGATTGGAGAAGGGGTTAGTGTCGGTGGCTTACGGGGCTATTTTGGAGGAGGAGAAGGCACCGCTGGAAGGGTTCAAAGCAAAGTGGGAGGACGAGTTGGGAGAGGATATGGAGGAGGGGTGCTGGTGTGTGGTGCTCCGGAGGGTGAATGCCTCCACCTCGTGTGCGAGATTGGGGCTGATACAGCTGAAGGTGGTATGTAGAGCACACCTCACAAGGGCGAGGATGAGCCGGCTCTTTGAGTGGGTAGAAGATGCGTGTGAACATTGCGGGGGTGGGGGGGGTGGGGGGGGTGGGGGGGGGGGGGTGGTTGCTGATAACCACGTTCATATATTTTGGTCCTGTCCAAAGCTGGAAGATTGCTGGAAGGAGGTGTTTAGGGTAATCTCTAAAGTGGTGCACGTGAAACTGGACCCGGGCCCTCGGGAGGCCATATTTGGGTTGCCGGACCAGCTGGGGTTGGAAAGTGGTGCGAAGGAAGATGTAGCCTTCGCCTCGTTAATCGGCCGAAGGCAGATCCTGTTGGGATGGAGATCAACCTCTCCACCCTGTGCCCTGGCGTGGCGGGGGGACCTGCTGGAATTCTTGGCTCTTGAGAAGGTCAAATTTGAGGTGAAGGATGGAGGAGTTCCACAATTCATTATGCACTTTTGAGAATTGGATTACATGGAACATTGGGGGGGGGTGGTTAGGAGAGTTGGGGGGGAGGGGGGCAGTGTGTGTTAATGGTGACTATGGGTGATTCCTGATTCCTTTTTGTTATTTCTTTATGTGAACATGCGGGCCAATGTCTGGGGTTTGGTGGGAGGATGGGATCGTTGTTATTGATATGGGGATTGTCATTGCATTCGTTACTGATTATTGTTTATTGTTGGTGGGTGTAAATTTGGGAGAAAATGTGAAAAAGGAGGAGAATAAAAATATTTAAAAAAAATAAACATTGCTGGAATCAGGTTCTGCCCCTAATTATGTACCACGCCAGCGTGAGACTAGTCGATTCACAACCGGAGGTAACTGGTCTGCTGCTGGCCAGGTTCACTTTGCTTGTGACTTTGAGATGAGCACAACATTCAAAGGTTAATTGGTGGGGCGGGGGGGGGGGGGGGGGGGGGCGTGGGGGGGAGGGGTCTCTCTGGGATGTTCACAGTGGGCACTGCGGGTGTCTCTCTGGGCTGTTCACAGTGGGTGCTGTGGGTGTCTCTCTGGGCTGTTCTCTGTGGGTGTCTCTCTGGGCTGTTCACAGTGGGTGCTGTGGGTGTCTCTCTGGCATGTTCTCTGTGGGTGCTGTGGGTGTCTCTCTGGGCTGTTCTCCATGGGTGCTGTGGGTGTCTCTCTGGGCTGTTCACAGTGGGTGCTGTGGGTGTCTCTCTGGGCTGTTCGCTGTGGGTGCTGTGGGTGTCTCTCTGGGCTGTTCTCTGTGGGTGCTGTGGGTGTCTCTCTGGGCTGTTGTCTGTGGGTGCTGTGGGTGTCTCTCTGGGCTGTTCTCTGTGGGTGCTGTGGGTGTCTCTCTGGGTTGTTCAGGGTGGGTGCTGTGGGTGTCTCTCTGGGCTGTTCTCTGTGGGTGCTGTGGGTGTCTCTATGGGCTGTTCAGGGTAGGTGCTTTGGGTATCTCTCTGGGCTGTTCTCTGTGGGTGTTGTGGGTGTCTCTCTGGGCTGTTGTCTGTGGGTGCTGTGGGTGTCTCTCTGGGCTGTTCTCTGTGGGTGCTGTGGGTGTCTCTCTGGGTTGTTCAGGGTGGGTGCTGTGGGTGTCTCTCTGGGCTGTTCTCTGTGGGTGCTGTGGGTGTCTCTATGGGCTGTTCAGGGTGGGTGCTTTGGGTATCTCTCTGGGCTGTTCTCTGTGGGTGTTGTGGGTGTCTCTCTGGGCTGTTCAAGGTGGTTGCTGTGGGTGTCTTTCTGGGCTGTTCTCTGTGGGTGCTGTGGGTGTCTCTCTGGTCTGTTCACAGTGGGTGCTGTGGGTGTCTCTCAGGGCTGTTCACAGTGGGTGCTGTGGGTGTCTCTCTCTGGGCTGTTCAGAGTGGGTGCTGTGGGTGTCTCTCTGGGATTTTCACAGTGGGTTCTGTGGGTGTCTTTCTGGGCTGTTCTCTGTGGGAGCAGCCCAGGGAAATTTGCATACGTCCGTGTGCTCACCCTAACTTGGAGGCGTACCTGAACAAGAGACCCTAGCTGTTCAAGTGAAGACAAGCATCCAGCAGAGGGCAGTAGAGCTGAGCTGCTGATTGGTAATTGCAGGGGAAATTTGCATACGTCCGTGTGTTCACCCTAACATGGAGGCGTACCTGAACATGAGACCCTAGCTGTTCAAGTGAAGACAAGCATCCAGCAGAGGGCAGTAGAGCAGAGCTGCTGATTGGCTAAGAAAAAGTGTAGTCTCTTTTGATCGAGGGAAGCTGAGGATTTCGATTTCGATGTCGATCGTGGATTGGAGAACTCGGAGGGATTGAAGTCGTCAAAGAGGAAACGTTTGGAGCCCGGCTGCTAATGGTGGATCTACATGCTGGCCTAAACCTCTGGTTTAGGCCTAACGCCGATACAGTTCAGACCCAAAGTACGAGCTATGGATGCAGCTGCATCCCGACCACCAGGCTGGGGAGTGCGAAACACTGTCCGAGTCACAGTGAAGAAAGCGAAGGGGAGTCACCTGTGGACCGGAAATTCTTCGTGAAGCGGGTGCTGCTCGAGTGTTGTGGGTTTAAGGCAATAGATATCTTCTGCTTGAAAAAATCCCCCAACAATGGGTATTTTGATGTCACCTTCAAGAGCGTCGCAGCGTGCATCAAATTCTTGAACATCTTCAAGGAAAAAGGTAATCAGAGTCCCCTGTCGATCCTGATTGCGGAGCCTCTGTTTATGCTACCGTCGCAGCAAAACCGGGTTGTAACACTGCACACGTACAACCCCCACGTCCCCGTGTCTGATGTGCTCACGTTCCTCGCCAGGTACGCTGAGCTGAAAAGTGACAGCGTGCAAGTGAAAGACACCTTCGGCATCTGGACAAGTGAGCACCAGATCAAGGTGACTCTGAAAACAGACAGCAACGGAACCATCCTGCATCCCCCCTCCAGATTTGCCATTGGAGGAAATCGTGGCTACCTCTACTACGTGGGACAGCCACGAGTATGCCACACCTGTGGCAAAACGGGGCATGTTGCCGCAAACTGCAGTGTGACCTTCTGCAAAAACTGCAGGCAGGAGGGACACATGACTAAGGACTGCAAAGAAGACAAGTGCTGCAACCTGTGTGGGGAGGACGGCCATCTTTACAGGGCCTGCCCGAAACGCGGGGCGACATATGCACAGATCATCAGCAGCGGAGTTAAAAAGGCGACCAGAGAGGAGGTTCATACACCCTCCACCGAAAAAGACACCACGGCACAGAATGCGGAAAAGCAACAGAAGGGCCCCCAACAAAAAGAGGAGGCCCCAGCACGCCCTGACAACCCAACCCCAGCCTCATCTGACGCGGAACATTCAATGGAAGAGGAAGAGGATGGGACAAAGAATAAAGAGCCCTGGGAAACAGTGAACAGGGGCAAATGAAAGAGAAAACAAAAAAACAAACTGAAGAACCCCCCGATGGGGAGTGGCAAAAAGCGACACCTTTCAGCCAGCGGACTTAGCGCCGACACCTCCTCCGATGAGGGAAAACAAGACAAGAATCGGCCTCAAATAAAGAGGCAAAGCACCAATGTGGAACGGGAGGCAAAGCCCCCCCAGACTACAGACCGGGAAGAAAATAAAACACGCCGAGACAATCAACCTCTGGCTCATGGGAACAGCAATATGACCAACGGCCGCCAAACGCCGGACATCGAAAACAAGGTCACAGACCAACCCCCGAAAGTAACAAGCAGCAACAACCCAGGCGAAGACCGGCCTGCAACCCCAACACCTACTGACTGCCACAACGAACGCCAGGGCTACACCCCCCCCCCTCCAATGCATCTGCATCAAGCTCACGGGGCCAGTGCGGACCAGAACAGTTTTCTCAGCCCTGCAACTGTGCTAGAGTTTGCGAGCACCACCGGCATGCTGGGGAACATCCAACAGCTGGAACAGCCAACTGTATAGACTCTGGACTCTTGAGACTGGTAAATCTACCTTTTTACAATGGGTTTAAAAATTGCATCCATAAATGTGCGAAGCATTAAAGATACTTTGCGGTGTGTAGCCACACTCAACTATTTAGCAAATGTGAAAGCTGACCTACTGTTCCTGCAGGAATGCGGAATTCCGCACCTCAGCAACTACAGGCGCTGGTCGAGCTGGTGGTCCCACGGGCCATCCATCTGGTCAGGAGGAAACGACTGCCGCTGCTCCGGCCTGGGTATTCTGCTGCGGGGAGGCAACTTCACCATCTCCGACGTTAAGGAGGTGGTGGGCGGGCGCCTCCTCGTAGCAGACGTCAAATACAAAAACACCCCTCTCAGACTTATTAATGTGTACGTCCCGGCTGTAAAAAGTGAGCGGCTCGCAGTCCTTCAGCAACTCCCACTGCTGTTGGCCACCTCCAAGCCGGTCATCCTGGGTGGTGACTTCAACTGCATCATCGATGCAGCAGGACGATCCGGCAGAGCCGACAGCAAACTAGACGCTACTTCAGGACTCCTGATGGAAATGGTAAAAGACGCCAAGCTGCTCGACGTCTGCAGTAACCCTGCAGACGGAGCGCAGCGTAGATACACATGGTCACGGCCAGACGGGTCCGTCCGCTCCAGGATAGACTTCTTCTTTGTGTCCCGAGCTTTCACGGTCAGGTCCACCGACGTAAGGCCGGTGTTCTTCTCTGGCCACTGTCTCCTACTGGCCGACTGCCACCTGCAGGAAGACCAGGGGGTAGGCAGGGGGACATGGAAGCTAAATGTAAAACTGCTGACTCCTGAGAACCTCGAGGAACTCAGGAGGAATTACAAGGGTTGGAGAACCGTGAAACCCCTCTTTGAGGCCCCACATCTCTGGTGGGAAGCAATCAAGGGGAATACCAAGAGGTTTTTCATCCTCAAGGGCATTCAAAAGGTGAGAGAGAGACGAGGGGTCATGTCCAGGCTCCAGAAAAGTATGCAGAATTTGCTCCAGCTGCAGTCGATGGGGGTGGATGTCAAGGAGGATCTCCAAGAGGTGAGGAGCCAGCACCTCTACACCTCGGAGGCCTCCAAGGTTATCTTCCGTTCCAGAGTCCACTCCGTGGAGCAGGACGAAAAGTGCTTACGCTTCTTCTTCCAAAAGGTGCACAGAGGGACCTCTGTGATCAGCAGCCTGAAGGAAGAAGATGGCTCTGTAAAGTCATCGCAGTCTGACATCCTGAGGATCAGCCAATCCTTTTATGCCGGACTGTATGACCTGAAGCCAACAGATAGCACTGTTTCCCAGACCTTCCTGTCGACAATCACGGAGGTCATAGGCGACAGCGAGCTGGAAAACCTGGACAAACCACTAACTCTGGATGAGCTGACAAAGGCCGTCAAGTCCTTCGAGACGAGTAAAACTCCCGGAAGCGACGGCTTACCGGTTGAGTTGTATTCGGCTCTGTGGGGCTGGATGGGCCCAGACCTGCTGGAAGTGTACGAGAGTATGCTTCTGGAAGGCAGCATGTCAGAGTCCATGAGGAAAGGCATCATCACCCTCATCTACAAGCAGAAGGGGGAAAGGGAAGAAATTTGAAATTGGCGACCCATTTCACTGTTGAATGGGGATTACAAAATTCTAGCCAAGGTCATCGCCAATCAGGTCAGGTCTGCTCTGGAGTCGGTGATCCACCCTGACCAGACCTGTGCTGTACCCGGCAGGAAGATCTCTGATAGCCTTGCGCTACTCAGGGATATGATCGCCTACGTGCAGGACAGGAGGGTGGACACCTGCCTCATCAGCCTTGACCAGGAGAAGGCTTTTGACAGAATATCGCACACCTACATGATGGATGTGCTCTCCAAAATGGGGTTTGGGGAGGGAATTCGCAATTGGATCAAACTGCTCTACACAAACATCTATAGCGCAGTCTCAATCAATGGGTGGGAATCAGAAAAGTTCCAGATCAAATCCGGAGTCAGGCAGGGCTGCCCTCTCTCCTCTGCCTAGAACCTTTGCCGAGTCCATCAGGAAGGATCCGGGTATAAGAGGAGTGACGATCCCAGGCAGTGGAGGCACGCAAGTCAAGGCCTCCCTGTACATGGACGACGTTGCCGTCTTCTGCTCTGATCCTGCGTCTGTACGCAGGCTCTTGACCACCTGCGACCAGTTGAACTGGCCTCGGGAGCCAAGGTAAACCGTGGCAAGAGCGAGGCCATGTTCTTTGGGAACTGGGCCGACCGGTCCTTTGTCCCCTTCACTGTCAGGTCAGATTACCTGAAGGTGCTGGGGATATGGTTCGGAGCTGCTGGGGCGTGCACCAATACCTGGGAGGAACGCATAGCAAAGGCAAGGCAGAAACTGGGCTGGTGGGAGCAACGCTCCCTCTCCATTGCGGGCAAAACCCTGGTCATCAGGTGTGAGGTACTCTCGGTGCTACTGCACGTGGCGAAGGTCTGGCCCATAACCCAACCCTACGCCGCAGCAGTCACCCGAGCCATCTTCAAATTCATCTGGAGATCCAAGATGGACCGTGTACGAAGGGACACCATGTACAAACCTCTGGAGAAGGGAGGGCGGAACGTACTCAACGCCTCCCTCATCCTGTTGGCCGCCTTTGTGTCCAGCTGCATCAAGCTGTGCGTGGACCCCCAGTATGCAAACACCAAGTATCACTACATACTGAGGTTCTACCTGTCCCCGGTGTTACGAAGGATGGGCCTGGCCTCATTGCCGCGGAACGCTCCAAGTAGTTGGACCATACCATACCACCTGTCCTTCGTGGAAACGTTTTTGAAGAAAAACACCTTTGATCACAAGGCAATGAAGCAGTGGTCAGCACGTAATGTCCTTGAGGCCCTCAGGGAAAAGGAGACCGTGGAGGACGTTGGATGGTTCCCTGAGCAGACTGCCAGAGTCACCTGGCAGAACGCCTCATCACCAGAACTTACAAACAAGCACCAAGACCTAGCTTGGCTGGTGGTGAGAAGGGCCCTCCCTGTCAGATTCTTCATGCACACCCGAAGGCTCTGCGCCAATGCACGCTGCCCTCGGAGTGGCTGTGGGGGAAATGAGACGGTCACACACCTCCTTGTGGAATGTGCCTTTGCAAAGAAGGTCTGGAGAGAGATGCAGTGGTATTTGTCAAGGTTTATCCCGAACAGATCTGTGACACAGGACTCTGTGCTCTATGGACTGTTTCCAGGGACACACACCGAGACAAATATCAACTGTTGCTGGAAGGTCATCAACTCGGTGAAAGACGCTCTTTGGTCTGCCCGAAACTTGCTGATCTTCCAGTGCAAAGAATTGTCCTCGACCGAGTGTTGCAGACTGGCACATTCCAAGGTCCAGGACTATGTGCTGAGGGACGCACTCAAGCTTGGGGCAGCTGCCGCCAAGGCGCAATGGGGAAAGACCACTGTGTAAGGTCTTTCCAGCAAATGTACACTGAGGGGCGGTTAACAGTGTAAACCCCCCTCGGTCTGGGCCACCAACACTCCAATGTATAAAACAAACATGACAATGTAAATATTTAAGAAGGAATTGTAATGTAAAGAGTGATATGTGTATAATAATATCAAAATTGAATGGAAGAAAGTCAAGGCAATGTGTAACTCTGCCGGAAATGTAGTCAAGACAATTCAAAATGCTCTGGAATGCTTATGATAAATTTTATGAATAAAGTATATTTTTTTTGAATAAAAAAAAATAAAAAATTGCAGGGGAAATTTGCATACGTCCGTGTGCTCACCCTAACTTGGAGGTGTACCTGAACATGAGACCCTAGCTGTTCAAGTGAAGACAAGCATCCAGCAGAGGGCAGTAGAGCGGAGCTGCTGATTGGTCATTGCAGGGGAAATTTGCACACGTCCGTGTGCTCACCCTAACTTGGAGGCGTACCTGAACATGAGACCCTAGCTGTTCAAGTGAAGACAAGCATCCAGCAGAGGGCAGTAGAGTGGAGCTGCTGATTGGTCATTGCAGCTGAAATTTGCATACGTCCGTGTGCTCACCCTAACTTGGAGGCATACCTGAACATGAGACCCTAGCTGTTCAAGTGAAGACAAGCATCCAGCAGAGGGCAGTAGAGCGGAGCTGCTGATTGGTCATTGCAGGGGAAATTTGCATACGTCCGTGTGCTCACTCTAACTTGGAGGTGGTTTGTGGAGGAGCTCTTGTCAAGTGACACTTAAACCCCAAACACTTCTTCACTGTATCTCTCCCTACTCCCTCCTCTAACCAAAAACAAACAACCGCTGTAAGGATCAGGGGCAGGTAGAAGTGGAAAGTTGAACCGTGACGTCACAGCCTGCAGGTAAGGGATTGGCTGGTGACTGGTAAGTAGTTTTTATTTATTTTCCCTCAGGTGTTATCGTGTGAGGGGCAGAGGTTGCTGAGTGAGTGCTTGCTGAGAAGGGGAGTGAATAACAGGTAAGCACTTTCTTTCTTTTTTTTTATCTAGAGGGGATGACAGGGAAGGTAGTGCAATGTTCCTCCTGCAGAATGTTTGAGGTGTGGGACGCCGTCAGTGTCCCTGCTGATTTCATCTGTGGGAAGTGCACCCATCTCCAGCTCCTCAGAAACCGCGTTAGAGAACTGGAGTTGGATGAACTTCGGATCATTCGGGAGGCAGAGTTCATCATAGATAGAAGCTTCAGGGATGTAGTTACTCCGAAGAATAAGGATAGATGGGTGATGGTGAGAGGGGCTGGGAGGAAGCAGTCAGTACAAGGATCCCCTGTGGTCGTTCCCCTTAGTAACAAGTATACCGCTTTGGATACTGTTGGGGGGGACGACTTACCAGGGTTAAGCCATGGGGTACAGGTCTCTGGCACAGAGTCTGTCCCTGTTGCTCAGAAGGGAAGGGGGGGAGAGGAGTAGAGCATTAGTCATTGGAGACTCCATAGTTAGGAGGATAGATAGGAGATTCTGTGGGAACGAGAGAGACTCACGGTTGGTGTGTTGCCTCCAAGGTGCCAGGGTGCGTGATGTCTCGGATTGTGTTTTCAGGATCCTTAAGGGGGAGGGGGAGCAGCCCCAAGTCGTGGTCCACATCGCTACCAACGACATAGGTAGGAAAAGGGATGGGGATGTAAGGCAGGAATTCAGGGAGCTAAGGTGGAAACTTAGATCTAGGACAAACAGAGTTATTATCTCTGGGTTGATACCCGTGCCAGGTGATAGCGAGACGAGGAATAGGGAGAGAGAGGAGTTGAACACGTGGCTACAGGGATGGTGCAGGAGGGAGGGTTTCAGATTTCTGGATAATTGGGGCTCATTCTGGGGTCGGTGGGACCTCTACAAACGGGATGGTCTGCACCTGGACCAGAGGGGTACCAATATTCTGGGGGGGAAATTTGCTAATGCTCTTCGGGAGGGTTTAAACTAGTTCAGCAGGGGCTTGGGAACCTGAATTGTAGCTCCAGTATACAGGAGGTTGATAGTAGTGAGGTCATGAGTAGGGTTTCAAAGTTGCAGGAGTGTACCGGCAGGCAGGGAGGTGTTTTAAAGTGTGTCTTCTTCAATGCCAGGAGCATCCGGAATAAGGTGGGTGAACTTGTGGCATGGGTTGGTACCTGGGACTTCGATGTTGTGGCCATTTTGGAGACATGGATAGATCAGGGACAGGAATGGTTGTGCAGTGGCCAGGATTTAGATATTTCAGTAAGCTCAGGGAAGGTGGTAAAATAGGGGGAGGGGTGGCATTGTTAGTCAAGGACAGTATTACGGTGGCAAAAAGGACGTTTGATGAGGACTCGTCTACTGAGGTAGTATGGGCTGAGGTTAGAAACAGGAAAGGAGAGGTCACCCTGTTAGGGGTTTTCCATAGGCCTCCGAAAAGTTCCAGAGATGTAGAGGAGAGGATTGCAAAGATGATTCTGGATAGGAGCGAAAGCAACAGGGTAGTTGTTATGGGGGACTTTAACTTTCCAAATATTGACTGGAAACGCTATAGTTTGAGCACATTAGATGGGTCCGTTTTTGTCCAATGTGTGCAGGAGGGTTTCCTGACACAGTATGTAGATAGGCCAACGAGAGGCGAGGCCATATTGGATTTGGTACTGGGTAATGAACCAGGACTGGTGTTAGATTTGGAGGTAGGTGAGCACTTTGGTGATAGTGACCACAATTCGATTACGTTTACTTTAGTGATGGAAAGGGATAGGTATATACCGCAGGGCAAGAGTTATATCTGGGGGAAAGGCAATTATGATACGATGAGGCAAGACTTAGGATACATCGGATGGAGAGGAAAACTGCAGGAGATGGGCACAATGGAAATGTGGAGCTTGTTCAATAAACAGCTACTGCATGTCCTTGATAAGTATGTACCTGTCAGGCAGGGAGGAAGTGGTCGAGTGAGGGTACCGTGATTTACTAAAGCAGTCAAAACACTTGTCAAGAGGAAGAAGGAGACGTATGTAAAGATGAGACATGAAGGTTCAGTTAGGGCGCTCGAGAGTTACAAGTTAGCTAGGAAGGACCTAAAGAGAGAGCTAAGAAGAGCCAGGAGGGGTCATGAGAAGTCTTTGGCAGGTAGGATCAAGGATAACCCTAAAGCTTTCTACAAATATGTCAGGAATAAAAGAATTACTAGGGTAAGAGGAGGGCCAGTCAAGGACAGTAGTGGGAAGTTGAGCTTGGAGTCCGAGGAGATAGGAGAGGTGCTAAATGAATATTTTTCGTCAGTATTCACACAGGAAAAAGACAATGTTGTCGAGGAGAATACTGTGATTCAGGCTACTAGACTAGAAGGGCTTGAGGTTCATAAGGAGGAGGTGTTAGCAATTCTGGAAAGTGTGAAAATAGATAAGTCACCTGGGCCGGATGGGATTTATCCTAGGATTCTCTGCGAAGCTAGGGAGGAGATTGCTGAGCCTTTGGCCTTGATCTTTAAGTCATCTTTGTCTACAGGAATAGTGCCAGAAGACTGGAGGATAGCAAATGTTGTCCCCTTGTTCAAGAAGGGGAGTAGAGATAACCCCGGGAACTATAGACCAGTCAGCCTTACTTCTGTTGTGGGAAAAATCTTGGAAATGTTCATAAGAGATAGGATGTATAATCATCTGGAAAGGAATAATTTGATTAGAGATAGTCAACACGGTTTTGTGAAGGGTAGGCCGTGCCTCACAAACCTTATATATAGTTCTTTGAGAAGGTGACCAAACAGGTGGATGAGGGTAAAGCAGTTGATGTGGTGTATATGGATTTCAGTAAAGCGTTTGATAAGGTTCCCCATGGTAGGCTACTGCAGAAAATAAGGAGGCATGGGATTCAGGGTGATTTAGCAGTTTGGATCAGAAATTGGCTAGGTGGAAGAAATCAAAGGGTGGTGGTTGATGGGAAATGTTCAGACTGGAGTCCAGTTACTAGTGCTGTACCACAAAGATCTGTTTTGGGGCCACTGCTGTTTGTCATTTTTATAAATGACCTGGAGGAGGGCGTAGAAGGATGGGTGAGTAAATTTGCAGATGACACTAAAGTCGGTGGAGTTGTGGACAGTGCGGAAGGATGTTACAAGTTACAGAGGGACATAGATAAGCTGCAGCGCTGGGCTGAGAGGTGGCAAATGGAGTTTAATGCAGAAAAGTGTGAGGTGATTCATTTTGGAAGGAATAACAGGAAGACTGAGTACTGGACTAATGGTAAGATTCTTGGCAGTGTGGATGAGCAGAGAGATCTCGGTGTCCATGTACATAGATCCCTGAAAGTTGCCACCCAGGTTGAGAGGGTTGTTAAGAAGGCGTACGGTGTGTTAGCTTTTATTGGTAGAGGGATTGAGTTTAGGAGCTATGAGGTCATGTTGCAGCGATACAACACTCTGGTGTGGCCGCATTTGGAGTATTGCGTGCAATTCTGGTCACCGCATGATAGGAAGGATGTGGAAGCATTGGAAAGGGTGCAGAGGAGATTTACCAGAATGTTGCCTGGTATGGAGGGAAGATCTTATGAGGAAAGGCTGAGGGACTTGAGGCTGTTTTTGTTAGAGAGAAGAAGGTTAAGAGGTGACTTAATTGAGGCATACAAGAAGATCAGAGGATTAGATAGGGTGGACAGTGAGAGCCTTTTTCCTCGGATAGTGATGTCTAGCACGAGGGGACATAGCTTTAAATGAGGGGAGATAGATATAAGACAGATGTCAGAGTAGGAAGGGCGTGGAATGCCCTGCCTGCAACAGTAGTGGACTCGCCAACACTAAGGGCATTCAAATGGTCATTGGATAGACATATGGACGATAAGGGAATAGTGTAGATGGGCTTGAGAGTGGTTTCACAGGTCGGCGCAACATCGACGGCCGAAGGGCTTGTACTGCGCTGTAATGTTCTATGTACTATGTTCTATGCTGTGGGTGTCTCTCTGGGCTGTTCTCTGTGGGTGCTGTGGGTGTCTCTCTGGGCTGTTCTCTGTGGGTGCTGCGGGTGTCTCTTTGGCTGTTCACTGTGGGTGCTGTGGGTGTCTCTCTTGGATGTTGACAGTGGGTGCTGTGGGTGTCTCCCTGGGCTGTTCACAGTGGGTGCTGTGGGTGTCTCTCTGGGCTGTTCTCTGTGGGTGCTGTGGGTGTCTCTCTGGGCTGTTCACAGTGGGTGCTGTGGGTATCTCTCTGGGCTGTTCTCTGTTCGTGCTGTGGGTGTCTCTCTGGGCTGTTCACAGTGGGTGCTGTGGGTGTCTCTCTGGGCTGTTCACAGTGGGTGCTGTGGGTGTCTCTCTGGGCTGTTCTCTGTGGGTGCTGTGGGTGTCTCTCTGGGCTGTTCACTGTGGGTGCTGTGGGTGTCTCTCTGGGCTGTTCACAGTGGGTGCTGTGGGTGTCTCTCTGGGCTGTTCTCTGTGGGTGCTGTGGGTGTCTCCCTGGGCTGTTCACAGTGGGCACTGCGGGTGTCTCTCTGGGCTGTTCACAGTGGGTGCTGTGGGTGTCTCTCTGGCCTGTTCTCTGTGGGTGCTGTGGGTGTCTCTCTGGCCTGTTCTCTGTGGGTGCTGTGGGTGTCTCCCTGGGCTGTTCACAGTGGGTGCTGTGGGTGTCTCTCTGGACTGTTCACAGTGGGTGCTGTGTCAGTCTCTCTGGACTGTTCACAGTGGGCACTGCGGGTGTCTCTCTGGGCTGTTCTCTGTGGGTGCTGTGGGTGTCTCTCTGAGCTGTTCAGGGTGGGTGCTGTGGGTGTCTCTCTGGGCTGTTCTTTGTGGGTGCTGTGGGTGTCTCTCTGGGCTGTTCAGGGTGGGTGCTGTCGGTGTCTCTCTGGGCTGTTCTCTGTGGGTGCTGTGGGTGTCTCTCTGGGCTGTTCACAGTGGGTGCTGTGGGTGTCTCTCCGGACTGTTCACAGTGGGTGCTGTGGGTGTCTCTCTGGGCTGTTCTCTGTGGGTGCTGTGGGTGTCTCTCTGGGCTGTTCACTGTGAGTGCTGTGGGTATCTCTCTGGGCTGTTCACAGTGGGTGCTGTGGGTGTCTCTCTGGGCTGTTCTCTGTGGGTGCTGTGGGTGTCTCTCTGGGCTGTTCTCTGTGGGTGCTGTGGGTGTCTCTCTGGGCTGTTCTCTGTGGGTGCTGTGGGTGTCTCTCTGGGCTGTTCACAGTGGGTACTGTGGGTGTCTCTCTGGGCTGTTCACAGTGGGTGCTGTGGGTGTCTCTCTGGGCTGTTCACAGTGGGTGCTGTGGGTGTCTCTCTGGGCTGTTCTCTGTGGGTGCTGTGGGTGTCTCTCTGGGCTGTTCACAGTGGGTGCTGAGGGTGTCTCTCTGGGCTGTTCACAGTGGGTACTGTGGGTGTCTCTCTGGGCTGTTCACAGTGGGTGCTGAGGGTGTCTCTCTGGGCTGTTCACAGTGGGTGCTGTGGGTGTCTCTCTGGGCTGTTCAGGGTGGGTGCTGAGGGTGTCTCTCTGGGCTGTTCACAGTGGGTGCTGTGGGTGTCTCTCTGGGCTGTTCTCTGTGGGTGCTGTGGGTGTCTCTCTGGGCTGTTCACAGTGGGTGCTGAGGGTGTCTCTCTGGGCTGTTCACAGTGGGTGCTGTGGGTGTCTCTCTGGGCTGTTCACAGTGGGTGCTGAGGGTGTCTCTCTGGGCTGTTCACAGTGGGTGCTGTGGGTGTCTCTCTGGGCTGTTCAGGGTGGGTGCTGTGGGTGTCTCTCTGGGCTGTTCTCTGTGGGTGCTGTGGGTGTCTCTCTGGACTGTTCACAGTCGGTGCTGTGGGTGTCTCTCTGGGCTGTTGACAGTGGGTGCTGTGGGTGTCTCTCTGGGCTGTTCACAGTGGGTGCTGTGGGTGTCTCTCTGGGCTGTTCTCTGTGGGTGTCTCTCTGGGCTGTTCACTGTGGGTGTCTCTCTTGGATGTTGACAGTGGGTGCTGTGGGTGTCTCTCTGGCCTGTTCTCTGTGGGTGCTGTGGGTGTCTCTCTGGGCTGTTCACAGTGGGTGCTGTGGGTGTCTCTCTGGGCTGTTCTCTGTGGGTGCTGTGGGTGTCTCTCTGGGCTGTTCACAGTGGGTGCTGTGGGTGTCTTTCTGGGCTGTTCACAGTGGGTGCTGTGGGTGTCTCTCTGGGCTGTTCTCTGTGGGTGCTGTGGGTGTCTCTCTGGGCTGTTCTCTGTGGGTGCTGTAGGTCTGTCTCTGGGATGTTCATAGTGGGTGCTGTGGGTGTCTCTCTGGGCTGTTCTCTGTGGGTGTCTATCTGAGCTGTTCTCTGTGGGTGCTGTGGGTGTCTCTCTGGGCTCTTCACAGTGGGTGCTGTGTGTGTCTCTCTGGGCTGTTCTCTGTGGGTGCTGTGGGTGTCTCTCTGGGCTGTTCAGGGTGGGTGCTGTGGGTGTCTCTCTGGGCTGTTCACAGTGGGTGCTGTGGGTGTCTCTCTGGGCTGTTCTCTGTGGGTGCTGTGGGTGTTCTCTGGGCTGTTCACAGTGGGCGCTGTCGGTGTCTCTCTGAGCTGTTCTCTGTGGGTGCTGTGGGTGTCTGTGGATTCAGCCCTTCTCTGGGAGGGCTGAATTCAGCCTGTGCTGTGGCTCTCAAGCAGAGCTAAACTTTCACAGCAGAAATCAGCATAAGCATTGGAGTTGAGGGGTGGTTGAAGAGACATGAGGATGAAGGGAATAGGGGAGGGTTAGTGGTTGGAAAGATTTGTGTGCACAGGAGTTTGAAGGAAGTGAGGCTGGTCAAGGTGTGGGATTTGTATTTGGAGGAAGGGTTCGCCAGTCTGGAGGAGCTAAGGGGGAGGGTAGAGCTGCCGAGGGGTAGTGAGTTCAGGTATCTGCAGGATCGCGACTTTGCGCGAAAGGTCTGGACGGGTTCCCTAGGTTGCCGGGATACACCCTGCTGGAGCGACTGCTGCTCCCGGATGTGGAAGGGGAGGGAATAATTGGGGAAGAATGTATAAGTGGCTGGGGAGCAGGGAGGCGAGCGGGTGGTGAAGATCAATGAGGAATGGGAAACAGAGTTGGAAGGGAAGATCAATTGGGGAGTATGGAGTGAGGCACTGCGTAAGGTAAACGGGACCTCCTCTTGTGCAAGGATGAGCCTGATGCAGTTTAAGGTGGTGCACAGGGTGCATATGACTCAGGCGAGAGCGAGTGGGTTCTTTCAGGGGGTAGCAGATGAGTGTGAGAGGTGTGGGTGGGGGCCAGCGAATCACACGCACATCTTTTGGGGTTGCAAAAAATTGGGAAGTTTCTGGGCGGGAGTGTTCGCGGTCTTAGCCAGGATAGTAGAGGAGGAGGTGGACCCTGACCCTTTGGTGGTGATGTTTGGGGTTTCAGAGAAGCCGGAGCTCATGGAGAGGAGGAAGGCCGATGTCTTGGCCTTCGCCTCTCTGATTGCACGGCGACGAATTTTGCTGGAGTGGCGGTCGGCATCGCCACTGGGGGTAGCAGCATGGTTGGGTGACCTATACAACTTCCTGCGGTTAGAGAAGATAAAGTATGAGTTAAGGGGGTCTTCAGGGGGGTTTGAGAAAAGGTGGGGGATGTTTGTGACTGTATTTGAGGGGCTGTTCGTCACGGGGGAGGGGTCACCCACTAACTACTGCACAAGGTGCTGCCCATTGCTGTAACCTGTTTTGATACATGTTTGTAATAAAATACATTTAAAAAAAGGGGTGCGAAAGATAGCAGAAGAGGTATGATTGGGGGTGGTGGATCTGGACCCCAACATGGAATGGTCGAATGCAGAGATGACAGGAGGCTGGGTGGTTCGTATGGTATGAGTGGGGGTGGTTGCAGGCAAACTCTAGATCGGGAAGGTGGTGGGGAGGTTAGTGTAGCACAAGAGGGAAGGGGTGCATACACACTCACGACCGGGGTGGGGTGGGGGAAAAATGGGGGTAGTGCTTGCACAAGAGTCAGGGTTATAGAGAGGGGAAGAGAAATGTTCTTGTGGTCAGGCCTGAAGGAACCATGGATATGAGTGACAGTCAGTTATAGTTTTGGGACTGAGGCCAAAGCATCAAGCTGAGGGATTAAAGGTAGTCCTGGGGTTTTGCTCTTAAACTCTATGTCTCGACTACTAAAGGAAAGTATACAATGTGCCTTTAAACATTTTTTTTAGAGTACCCAATTCATTTTTTTCCAATTAAGGGGCAATTTAGTGTGGCCAATCCACCTAGCCTGCACATCTTTGGGTTGTGGGGGCGAAACCCACACAAACACGGGGAGAATGTGCAAACTCCACACGGACAGTGACCCAGAGCCGGGATTGAACCTGGGACCTCGGCGCCGTGAGGCAACAGGGCTAACCACTGTGCCACCGTGCTGCCCCCATATGCCTTCTTAACCAGTGTATCTACCTGCCATACTGCCTTAAGGGACCAGTCTAAAAGTAAAAAGTAAAGTTGTCATAGTCCCAGATGACCATAGGCAGCTTTCCCTGTTGAGGGGGAGAGTTGACTGGTGGTGATTTAACCTGAGGATCACCACACTTCAAACAAGGGGCAAGGTTGAGAAGACAGGGCCTTCATGAATAAATGCAGCTGGTACAGGAATTGAACCTGCACCGCTGGCCATGTTCTGCATCACAAACCAGCTGCCGAGCCAACTGAACTAAACTGAATATATGGATGTGCATAATGAAATGCTTGGTGCATTGACATGCCTTCCTGGAAGCCTGCATACAATGTAAATGAATATGGAGAACTCTGCTACTAACTTGGCACAGGGCTTTGTGCAGAACTTGACCCCATTCTTGCCAGTCAAGAACTCAAAAAGAAGGATCAGGAGTAGACTGTATGACCTGTTGAATCTGCTCTGCCATTCAATATAATTATGGCTGGTCGTGGGCTTCAATCCCACTTTCCTGCCTGTTCTCCTTATCCTTTAATTCCCTGAGAGATCAAAAAATTGTCCATCCCATTAAGTGTATTCAACAGTGGAGCATGCACAACCCTCTGAGGTAGAGAATTCTAAAGATTCACACTCATTGAGTGAAGTATTTTCTCCTCATCTCAGTCCTAAATGATTGGTGCCTTCGCCTGAGACTCTGCCCCAATCTTTTAGATTCCCCAACTAGTGGAAATAATCTGCCAGTGTCTACCCTATCAAGGCCCTTCAGAATATTGTACATTTCAATGAGGTCTCCTCTCAGTCTTTGAAACTCCAGAAGAAGTAGATCCATTTGGTTCAGCCTTACATCACAGAACAATCCCCTAATGCAAGGAACCAATTTAGTGAACTTTTACTGTACTGCCTCCAATGCAACTTTATATTTTGCAAACTGATCTCACCAGAACCCTGTACAACTCTATCTAGCTAGATCTCTTTATTCCTGTATTCCAATCCCCATGCAATAAAGGCCAACATGTCATTTGCCTACCTAATTGGTTGCTTTATCGGCCAACTAATGTCTGCTGTAGCCATTTAAAATGGCTAACTCCCGATTCAAAATGTCGAACGGCAAAGGCTGATGGGAAAGTCAGCCAACAGGCCAAAAACGAGCAGCTGCAGGTTGGCCATGTATTTACCTCTGGAAAGGTCAGACAAGATCGATACCAGCAACCATCAGCATAACAAAACAGCCATCTGCATATTAATGAGCAATCCCCGGGAACAATAAGCAACATTTAGACACATAAAGCAAAACCAGACTCTTCGGCGCCAGCAGGAGCCTACACAAAAGGAGGTGCACGACCACCTCAAGACCGCCCATCGATCAGGGAACCGCTCCAGCATTGGAGAAAATCGAACCAAGTGATTGGGACAAAGTCCAATCACTTGGGACCAGGTACAGGGTCCGCCCCGAAAGGCGGGAAGCCCCTGGGGACGATAAGAATTGAGCCCCAAGTTCAAGGCGCTCTCTTCCATCTCTCTTCAACCGCTTCCAGCTCTAACTCTTCAACAGCCGCTCAAAAACTGTAAGTCTTACTTCAACGCTCGCTACGAGATAGGCGCTCCTAGCTACCAATCTGTACCAACTTCGAATCCCGCAGGCTCAGAACCCGAATGAAAGGCCATTTGTTTCCCTGACGTGGTGGGCCAGTTCCAAGTTAAGTATTGGTCTGTGAGCTGCAGAAGTAGCTTAGACGTAGAATTTGTACATGAGTAGTGATTACTGTGTATAATAAATGTGCTTTGATTTAAATCTTACTAAGCGGTGTATTGGATTATTGATCATTTCTCGGACTTGAACCACGTGGCGGTATCATAAAGATACCTGGCGACTCGAGCAAAGGTGATAAAACAGAGCAATTAAACTAAGGCAAAATCAGCAACATTATTTGGCGACATCCTGACAGGACCCGATCTAGAAGTGGAAAACCACTCCGGGAGAACCCAGAATTTGAATTAAAGAACCAATTGGAAACAGAAAACCACAAGTGTTCAAGTAGTTCTGATCAATACTCATAATTCGGAAGTGTGTGTATGCTTGCGTAACTAACAGGGCGATAAGGTAAAACTGATAGATTTTTTTGTTGCGACAAAACTGTCGGAAGTTTGTATATCGGAAAGTAGCGAAAGCCGTACCCGTATTTACAGCACCGCCTTAATACTCCTGTCCCAAATTTGAAGAGCAGCATTCGGATTAAAACCCCTGTCCAAAATTTGAAGAGCAGCATTCGGATAGGAAAGATGGCAATGCAGGCAATGCAGCGCCTAATGAACCCCGAGGAATTTGCAGTCGCAGCGACCAGCAGCAGTAGCGTGGGACAATGTCCCATTTGGGAGGAAGAGATCAGGAAATATCTCAAAGGGAAAGGATGGCCCCTTTGGAATGAATTCTGTGACAATGAGGAATCAGGCCCCGGGAGTATAGGACATACTTGGTGGGAGAACCTGAGCGAGATCCACAAAAAGAGCTTAGGGAAAGCTCGCAAGCCGATGGCAATCGTGTCCTGCTTGGCACAATTGCGAGGCACAGAGGAGGTCGTCAGGACGCTCCGGAAAGAAGTTGAGGGCATACATCGAATGAGTAAGGTCGATGTAAGCGAGGTGGAAAAGGAGAATTTAGACTTGAGAAGGAAATTGGCAGCAAAAGATGGAGAGGTGGATGACGCCAAAAGGGCTCACCAGTCTTGTCTGGCGCACTTAAGCAGCTTCCAGTCTCGATACGAAAAGGCCTATCAGGACACGCAACGTGCAGTCCTGGTACGAGAAGAAACGGAAAAACAGGTAGAGGCATTACAGAAACAGTGTGGTGACCTCAAGGCAGCATTTAGAGCACTCCATGCTGCCACCACAGAACAAAGACAAAGCACGTTAGATCACGCAAAGTACCGGAAGCAGATTGCAGAGCTGCAATCGCTGCTTTCTGTTCAGAAAGGTTTTCAGGAAACCTTTGGAGAAAGATTAGATCAGGAAGATGGCCCTGATTGGGAAGAATTGAACGAAACAGCGCAGAGATATGTTCAGGGAACATGTGCGCAGGGAAAGCCACAAAAGAGAAAAGCGCCCCAACCCCCCACACAGCAGTTCAAGCTCCAATTAACACTGTAACCACCCACCGCACAGCCACATCGGACAATGCGGAATTTCTAACCACCTTAACAGTGACCCAATTACGGGACGCGTGCGATAAGGTCACACCATTCCTCCCCACCTCAGACCCCCACCATTTCTTTGCCACAGTCAAGCATCAGGCGACGATGTATGGCCTGGATGAGAGAGAGCATGTAAAGCTCACAGTTTTAAGTTTAGATCCTTCAGTAGCATCAGCCCTTCCCGACCCACAGAATGTAGGAGGAGGCACCCTTGCAGAAATGCATACCGCGATCCTGGATGCGATCGGGTATAACCAGGGTGACCCCGTAGATGGCCTCAACAAATGTAGGCAAAAGAAATCCGAGCACCCCACAGCATTTGCTGGACGCCTGTGGGTCCACTTTGCAGCAGTCTTTGGAGACTTAGACCATGCCCATTTGTCCCCAGACAACATGGCCAAATGGACCCGCACCCTTATCTCCCACGCCACAGAAACAGGACAGAAAGCTTGCATGAGTTATGATCCCTCAGAGGAGGCCCATAACGAAAAGTGGGTAGTGAAAAGATTGTCCCGTGCTTGGGAGCAATCTATACAGAGCAAACCCGCTGTTAAGAATACCGAGGAAAAGCAGGCCGCCGCAGATATGCAGGCAGTAAAAACAACACACCAGAACCCTGCATGGGTGAATGAGGGAAAGAACAGCCCCCCACCCAAGTCACAGGAGTGTTACAACTGTGGACAGTTGGGACACTTCGCAAGAGAGTGCAATGCCCCTAAAAAGCCACAGAGAGCCCAGCAGACGGGCACTCTGAGTAAGAAAAAGACAGAGCCCATTCATAGCGTTAGCACCCGTTCAGATCAGACGGACTTGACCGGAACGGACTGACGGTGTACGGGCTACCCCAGTTGGGTCTGCGATACCCTTTGGGATAGATCCGGACGACCGGTAGTTGCAGCAAGAATTCGGGGACAGCCCATCGAATTTCTCTGGGACACAGGAGGGTCCCGCACCACAATAAATTCCTCCACCATGTTTCAAAAAGACACGTGGCCCACTACAGCCACTATCACCCTCAGCGGCTTTACAGGCCACTCACAGCAGGGACACATCACAGCCCCTGTATCCATTCAAATAGGAAACATTACCACAAAACACCCCGTAGTTTTAGTTGACCTGCCCTACACAGCAGAACACATTCTGGGAATCGATTTCATGGATTCCCATAATCTTTCATTCGATCCAGTCAACCAGTGTGTCTGGAAGATGGCAAAATCCGCAAGAGCCCCCGCAACGCTCAACATAGGAGAGTGCGTGAACAAAATTAGCGCAGTAGGCGAATTTTGGTTCAACCCGACCACGCTTAGTACAGAGAAGCAGGTTAGGGCAGTTCTGCAAAAGAACAGGGCAGCATTCGCGACCCACAAGCACGACTGTGGACGGATGACTGGCTCCGTACAAATAACAGGACCTGACCCTGGACCCCAAAAACAGTATGGATTTTCCCAAGAGGCAGAGGGAGAAATCTCCAAGGTAATAGAAAGCTTATTAGAGCAGAGCGTACTTAGATCAGTAGCCTCCACTAATAATGCCTCGATTTGGCCAGTGAGAAAGCCCGATGGATCATGGCGACTGACCATTGATTACCGGGAACTCAACAAAGTCACCCCCGCAGCAGCCCCCACAGACTCAATTCCCAATTCTTTACGGTTTTGGACGTCAGTAATGGATTCTGGTCCATTCCATTGGCAAAGGTGTGCCAGTACAAATTTGCCTTCACCTTTGAGGCACAGCAGTACACGTGGACATGCCTGCCACAAGGATTCCACAACCTCCCCTCCATTTTCCACCGACAGCTGGCAAATGGTTTAGCCAAATTCTCTCACCCCGAATGTCTGGTTCAGTACGTAGATGACCTACTACTGCAGACAGACACCAAGGAAGAGCACATTGAGCTTCTGTCCGAACTCCTGGAACTCTTACACTCAATCGGTTGTAAAGTCAACCCCAAAAAGGCCCAGATTTTGGAAGATAAAGTGATATATTTGGGAACAATTATCACGCACGGTAAACGCGAGATCGAGCATAAAAGGATTGACTCGATTGCTAAATTGCCCCTTCCCCAGAACGTTTCAGCCCAGGTCGTTTTTAGGACTGGTTGGCTACTGACAAAACCACATTGACGGTTTCGCCAGCAAGGCAGCACCCCTCTCAGACCTCCTAAAGAAAGGAGCCCCCTGGGAATGGCATCCACAGCATACGGATGCTGTGGACTCTTTAAAACAGGCACTCATAGCAGCCCCCACACTACAAGTTCCAGACCCACTTTCCCCTTATGCCATAGAGGTAGCGACCACAGACCGCACCCTTTCAGCCGTGCTCCTCCAGGATCGGCACGACCAGTTAAGGCCCGTAGCTTACGCCTCCAGAGTTTTAGATGCTGTGGAGCAGGGATTTTCAGCATGTGAGAGGCACCTGCTCGCAGTATTTTGGGCAGTGCAGTATTTTTGATATATTACCGGATGAACCCCATCACAATTCTCACCGAACACACCCCCACCCAACTTTTATTGGACGGACGACTCAAGGACGGTACAGTCAGCCAGATTAGAGCAGCGAGATGGACCCTTCTCTTGCAGGGATGGGACATCACTGTGAAAAGGACAAAGACGCACACCTTTTTAGCCGACAACTTACAGTACCCAGGAACCCCCCATGAATGTGAGATTATCTCCCCACACCACAACACAGGCCCCTTTATTGCGAAAACACCCCCCAGAAAGATAGGTAGTTAAACCCAGAGCCCCCAGCACACGGACACGTGTGAGCCCATAAAGGTCTATGTGGATGGATCTTCCACAGTCTTGGATGGGAAGCGCATAACAGGTTGCGGAATCTATGTTGAGGACGCGCAGGGACGCGCCCTTGAGGAAATATCGTTAAAACTGCCAGGCCACTTAGGCGTGCAGGCAGCAGAGCTCGCGGCCATCGCGTATATAGTGGAACACCCAGATTCCTTCCCCAGCCCAGCAGACATATACTCGGACAGCCTCTATGTCTGCAACAGCCTTACGTAATTCCTGCCCCTGTGGAAAGCAAGAGGAATTGTTTCTGCAGATGGAAAACCCCTCCCCTCAGCCCCATTGCTCCGTCATATTTTACAGGGAGCCCAGAACAGGACCTTTGGGATAATCAAAGTCCGCCGTCACCATCGTTCCTCCCCCCTGGAAATGTGAAAGCCGACGCACTGGCTAAAGCAGGTTCCAGGCATGGATATTTTTGGCAACCCCCCGAAAGCGCACCAGTGAGAGCAGTTCAGGTCTCACATACAAAGATCGAGGATCTAGTGGAGGCCCAGAAGCAGGATAGCAATCTCAGGGAGATTGTAAAAGGAAAATATCCAGCACCCTATGAGAGGTTCAAAAATGCACTGACCACACATGACGGTGTGGTGTTAAAAAACACCCTTTATGTGGTTCCTGAACAGGACAGGAATCAACTGATTTGTTTGTTCCATGATGGTCATGGACATCAGGGAATCGATCCCACTACAGCCCACCTCAAGCAGCTTTGTTGTTGGCCGAATCTAAAGGATGATGTAAACCACTACATCGAGAATTGTCTTATCTGCGCCCAGAATAATCCAGACAGATATGCCAAAAAGGCTCAACTCAGCCACACCCGACCCGTTAATGGCCCCTGGACTAACCTCCAGATCAATTTTATAGGACCATTGCCCCCTTGCAGGAATGGCTATAAATATGTAGTTGTGGTAATTGACACATTTACAAAATGGGTGGAAGCATTCCCAGCCCGCACGAACACTGCAAAAACCACAGCCAAGATTTTGACCCACCACATCTTTACAAGATGGGGACTCCCCCGCAGCATTGAATCCGACCAAGGCTCCCATTTTACGGGACGTGTCATGCAGAACATCCTCACGATATTTGGCATCACCCAAAAATTCCACATAGCATACCACCCACTGTTGAGTGGTATCGTGGAGCGCATGAATCGGACCCTAAAATCCACCCTCAGAAAAATGGTCCAGCAGAACAACACCACTTGGGACTCGGTCCTCCCTTTTGCGCTGATGTTTTTGTGTAATACAATTTCTACTTCCACAGGTTACACCCCACACACCCTCATGACCGGACGCCCCATGAAAGGCACAGAATTTTTGTTAGGTTTAAACTTGACCAGCCCCGAAGTGACGGCCCTCACACACGAGAAAACAGTAGAACAATTAGTGGAAAATTATAAAACGGCTCAGCTAGCAGCCGCAGTAAAATTGGGCACCAGAAAGAAACAGAGCAAGGCTTGTTTCGACAAGACAGTGCATGCGACTGAGTACAGTATAGGACAGCAAGTTATGCTCTCCGTATATAACCTCAGCACATTCCTGTCCCCAAAATACTCGAGTCCGTACTCCATTGTGGATAAAGTAAACCTTTCTGTATATAAAATAAAGTCCCCCAACAGTAAGACTGCGTGGTTCCATATAACCCAGCTGAAGGCATATGGGACACAGTCGAACCACCAACCACCTAACCACACTGACGACCCCGATTTTGTCCCCACACAACTAGACACCAACTATTGGCACCGAGATAACTCGTTCCGACTCGTCCGCAACGTCGTGAGCGACCCCAACTCACACCATGCAGCCCTTTCAGCCCTGATACACTCAAGTGTTTGGCACCCGGGAGAAGACGACGACCTTGGGTCTGACTCCCAACCCGAGAACCCCTTTGCGACCCTGTTCGCAACCGAGAACTGAGGTGTCCAGATGATGTTTTAAAAGGAACCGGTTGGGAGAAGTGGTGTCCTTTCTGATGGAACCTGCAGCATGTTTTATGTTGTTTGTAAGTTTGTTAAATGTTGTATGTTCGACAGGTAAAACATTTTTTCACTGCCCCACGCCTATTCGGCCGAAACCTCTGAGAACTTGTCCGCACGCCTTTTCAGCAGAAACCTCTGAGGACTTGTGTGCAGAGACTGGTTAAGGTACCAGACGCCCGTTCGTAACTGCCCTTCTGGTTCGAAGGATAGAACCACTACGGCAGCCCCACCACGATGACTACATTTCTTGCCCGTTCTTGTCGGTTGCTCAGGCAGTGGAGAAACGGCTTGGGACCCGCCCTGCCTGGGAACCCCCCCTCTGGTCAACTACGCTCGGGTGGGAGAGACACGGCATTGGTAGCCGTCCTACCCGGGGACTCCATCCAACTCTTACCCGTCGCGGCCCATACGCACCTCATTTTGGCACTTTTCGTTCAAAAAGTTTTGTTTTGTTTAGGTAACCTTTAGGTTGCCAACCACATGCTATTTACATCCTGAAACATTTGGATGGTAAATTGCGCAGTCTGCGAGATGGCTCGCACTGGTTCATTATTTGGAAGTGTGTCTTGCCCTAAAATTCGATTTTTGGAAAAAAATGAGGGAGTCACACATAGTGACCAATTATAAAGGGAGTAATTGGCACTACAGGACAGACACACTATCGTACGAGATATTAAACAAAGATAGTTACAGACACTATGCTTGTTTCCACAGAACTCCAGAAGCTCCAGGACCGGAGAAAAGAAGAAAGAAAAGGAAAGAGAAGAGCCATGAGGACTTCCTTCACATGGATCAGCATCATCTTTATGGACATTTGGTTGCGCGTGAACGCGAACCCCATGACTTCAAGCCGCCCAGCCGTTAATGTTTCACTTCCCCGCAGTGCCCAGTCACCAGCGACACCACATCATCTTGGTGTGCCAGGTTTATAACCTGGTACTCCCTGTCCTATGTAATAGAATCCTTATTGGTATTGGCGATACTCTGCTGCATCGTGCAGACTATGCGTCTACGAAAATGGAGAAGGAGAGCCTACCGCGCTCGAACCCCGGTATAAAGGATCAGATCCCCTATTTTCAGATACGACCAGACCCCCGACCCCCGCGATCTATAATAAAGAACATTCACTTGCGTTTATTGTAAATAAAGAAATGTAAAGAACTGTTCATGAGCAAATTGTATGATCCTGAGCTTGACTGCCAAGCCAGGAAAAATGTGTATAAACTGCTATGATTTTGTTTGTATGGTTGAGGAAGGTAGAATGATGAAATGTTTAAGTGAGTGCAGTGTATTAAGAATAGTTAGAGGTTCCCAGTTTATTGTTTTGTAATGCATGTCCCTGTTTGACATAGCGCCCTTAGAATTGTTAGTTAAAAATTTTTTGCATAGCTATGGTCAGTGCAGAGGCCATAAAGGAAGTGCCCCCCCCCCCCCCCCCCCCCCCAGGTCAGGGAATGGAAAGCAACATAGTTATGTGATCCTTCACGCTTCGCGTTAGGATCACAAGGAGGGGTGTAGCCATTTAAAATGGCTAACTCCCGATTCAAAATGGCAAACGGCAAAGGCTGATTGGAAAGTCAGCCAACAGGACAAAAACGAGCAGCTGCAGGTTGACTGTGTATTTACCTCTGGAAAGGCCAGACATGATCGATACCAGAAACCATCAGCATAACAAAACACCAGCCATCTGCATACTAATGAGCAATCCCCGGGAACAATGAGCAACATTTAGACACATAAAGCTAAACCAGACTCTTTGGCGCCAGCAGAAGCCTACACAAAAGGAGGTGAACGACCACCTCAAACCGCCCATCGATCAGGGAACCGTTCCAGCATTGGAGAAAATTGAACCAAGTGACCCTCTCAAGACAAACTTAATCTTTTCCAGCCTGACGAACTCTGCTCGGTCGCTCACCCAAACCCCCGGTTTCGGCGGCCCCAAGTCCCGCTATTCCAATAAGGTCCTTCTCCGGGCTACCAGGGAGGCAAAGGCCAAGATATCAGCCTATCTCGCCTCCTGGACTCCTGGGTCCTGTGTTACCAGTTCTAGAGGTTGTAGCAAACTTGAACATATTAACAGTGCTCAATTAATCTACTTTCTTCAAAATCTTTAACACATATATTTCCCCTGATGTTCCAGGTGATAATGCTGGTGGGGTGATTTTGCCCTCCCCCTCCTGCGAGATCAACCATACTTACCTGGTGGATGCGCCCCTGCATTCCAAGGTTTCCCTTTGTTCGGGGGCCGTCCAAGACGGTCGTGGTCACCGTTCTCACAATGAAGGCGGGCTCCTGCGCTCCGGGGTTTCCCTTTGCCCAGAGGGTACCCTAAATGGTCACCAACTGTGTGCACGCCACGTGGGAGCGCCCTTGAACTCCAGTGTTTCCCTTTGTTGAAGGAAACACACAGCCCCCAGAGCAGCCTGGGTCTCTGTGGTACTAGTCCAGTGACAATACCACTACGCCACTGCCTCTCCTCTCATGGTGATTGTGTTTGAGCCTGTCCTGCAATGAGACAGATGGGGAGAGTGTAGGCCAAACGTGTGCCAGTTCAGATGGTAATGATGCCTGGCATGTGTGATTATGTGATAGGTGAATGGGAGCAGGGATGTGAGGAAGAGAGGAGCCAATGGAGGGATAAGGGAGGTGTGGGAGGGCGTGTGGTGGGACCTGGTGAGGTGGCTGTGAGTGAGCTCCCTGTGGAAGTGTGATGGATGTGTGAGTGGGTGTGTGGGGTCAAATGAGAAGGGTGACTTACTCTGGCTACATTAAGAAGGTAATTAATTTTCTTCCTGCACTGGATCCACGTACTCTAATGCAGTGAGTGGTGCCCACTAGCGCTGCCATCGCCTCCCATGCGGAGTTGGTCACCTTGCTGGAAGGTGTTGTTGAAAACTCACCACTATTCTTAGAAGTCCCTCTCATACCAAAAAGGGCCGACAAACTAAATGGTGAACAGGGATTCTCACTCCCTGACTCCTATGCAGGCTTCGGTGGGTGCTATTCAGGTCAAACTATGTTTTCACGTTATCCCCCGGTATAACCCATACCTTCACAGAAGATTTCATCTACTTACCACTTAGTAGCATCGATCCTGGGTCCCGCATTGCTTAGTAAGTAAAGTAGACTTTGGAATAACCACTGTTTCAGGTTAAAACTTTAAAGTTATTTCATTATTATATTTTTTCTTTTAAAAGCTGCAATCACTGGGCGCGATTCTCTGCTCCCGCGTCTTTTCAGAGAATCGCCTGGGTCGCCAAATTTTCCCGTGACGCCGGTCCGACGCCCTCCCGCGATTCACGGAAGCGGCCAGATCGGCACAATCGCGTTTTGCGCGGCGCGGTCCAGTGAATCGCCCGAGACAGCCAAAATGACGATTCACCGGTACCCCCGCGATTCTCAGTGCCGGATGGGCCGAGCGGCCTGCCCAAAATGGCGGGTTGCCCCCGGCGGCGTCCACACCTGGTCGCTGCTGGCGGGAACAGCGTGGGAACGCTGGGGGGGGGGTGTGGCCTGAGGGGGGCGGAGGGATCCTGCACCGGGGGTCCTCAAATGGAGTCTGGCCCGCGATCGGTGCCCACCGATCGTCGGGGCGGCCTCTCTGAAGGCAGACCTCCTTTCTTCCGCAGCCCCGCAAGATCCGTCTGACATTTTCTTGCGGGGCGGACTTGGGGAGGACGGCAACCACGCATGCGCGGGTTGGCGCCGGCCAACCCGTGCATGCGCGGGTGACGCGTTATGTGGCGCCGGCCGCGTCATGTATGCTCCGCCGCCTTTACGCGGCGCCAAGGCTTGGCGTGCGTAAATGACGCGGCACCGCTCCTAGCCCATTTTCGGGCCCTGAATCCGTCGGGATAGGGGCCGTTTCGCGCTGTTGTGAACCTCAACGGCGCAAACACTCTGTCTCCATTTCACAGAATCGTTCCCACTGTCTTTACAGAAATGTAAAAAGATCTTGCTTCTGGATCCTTCTGGTTGATTGAAGGGACCTTCAGGCCCACCTTGACAATCAATCCTCTTTAAAGTCTGGTCTTCTTTAGATGTATTCGCTGGTTAGCTCGATTGCTATGTCCTATCTTTCCCATGTACCGGCTGTGAGAGCTGGCTCTGCTGGCTGTCTCTGAGCTGACTCTGAGCTGTCTCTGCCTCCTCTTTAAATTCTGGTCTTCCTTAGATGTTTTAGCTCTGCTGCTTTGCTCTGTTCCATGACCGAGCTGACTGTAAGCTCATACTGCTTGCTTCTCTTGTTCCTTCTCTGCCTCTCTGCTTCTCTGCCCCTTTCTCATAGTTTATATATTTTTCTAACAGTTATTAAGTTTTTATGACTTTATTGTAAAGTAACTTTTATTTCACTTGGATTGTAAAAGGTACCTATAATCTAAATGTTTCTAACACGACTAAGTATTCATTTTGACATGATCACTTAATACATTGTTTCCTTTGTGATGTTCAAAATGCTTGATTTCAATAGGGGTGTGAATTTTGATTCCTGTCATTTCTATAGTTTTATTATAGAATTGTGTCCCCAAACTTTGATTTGGGTCTAATTTGTGTTCTTGTAGACAGGTTGTCTCCAGTTTTCTTTAATTTACCTGATTTCAGCAGAGCTTCACATCTATATCTTTGACCCCCTATCATTCTTTTCTATCTGCTGATTTTACTTCAATGAAGGTGTGAATCATTGCTTTTAGCGTAATGCTAAAAATCCACTTGGTTATAACTTGAAAGGTTTACATTTATCACCTAACTCAACTGAAACCCTCATCCATGCTTTTCCAGATGCCATTGTTTTTAGCTTCAGACAAAAGTCCTGTTTGTTTGCTAAGCCTGTTTGGAAGAATGAATCCATTCCCAGGGGGCTCCTTTCTTTAGGAGGTCTCAGAGGGGTGCTGCCTTGCTGGCAAAAACCGTCAATGTGGTTTCGGCAGTAGCCAATCAGTCCTAAAAATGACCGGAGGGCTGAAACGTTCTGGGGAAGGGGTAATTTAGCAATCGAGTCAATCCTTTTGTGCTCGATCTCGCGTTTACCATGTGTGATAATTGTTCCCAAATATATCACTTTATCTTCCAAAATCTGGGCCTTTTTGTGGTTGACTTTACAACCAATTGAGTGTAATAGTTCCAGGAGTTCGGACAGAAGCTCAATGTGCTCTTCCTTGGTGTCTGTCTGCAGTAGTAGGTCGTCTACGTACTGAACCAGACATTTGGGGCGAGAGAATTTGGCTAAACCATTTGCCAGCTGTCGGTGGAAAATGGAGGAGGAGTTGTGGAAGCCTTGTGGCAGTCATGTCCACGTGTACTGCTGTGCTTTAAAGGTGAAGGCAAATTTGTACTGGCACGCCTTTGCCAATGGAATGGACCAAAATCCATTACTGACGTCCAAAACCGTAAAGAATCGGGAATTGAGTCCCTGCTTGAGCATGGCCTCGGGACGTGGGGGCTGCTGCGGGGGTGACTTTGTTGAGTTCCCAGTAATCAATGGTCAGTCGGGTTTTCTCACTGGCCAAATCGGGGCATTATTAGTGGAGGCTACTGATCTAAGTACGCCCTGCTCTAATAAGCTTTCTATTACCTTGGAGATTTCTCCCTCTGCCTCTTGGGGAAATCCATATTGTTTTGGGGGTCTAGGGTCAGGTCCTATTAGTTTTATTATTGAATTGTGTCCCCAGCTCATAATTCTGAATTTGATTTGGGTCTAATTTGTGTTCTTGTAGACAGGTTGTCTCCAGTTTTCTTTAATTTACCTGATTTCAGCAGAGCTTCACACCATATCTTTGACCCCCTATCATTCTTTTCTATCTGCTGA
Source organism: Scyliorhinus torazame (assembly GCF_047496885.1). Taxonomy (NCBI): domain Eukaryota; kingdom Metazoa; phylum Chordata; class Chondrichthyes; order Carcharhiniformes; family Scyliorhinidae; genus Scyliorhinus; species Scyliorhinus torazame. Next base: position 145,247,939 of record NC_092721.1, on the reverse strand, counting down.
TTTTACTTCAATGAAGGTGTGAATCATTGCTTTTAGCATAATGCTAACAATCCACTTGGTTATAACTTGAAAGGTTTACATTTATCACCTAACTCAACTGAAACCCTCATCCATGCTTTTCCAGATGCTTACTAAGATGGTTAATTTCAGGGCAGCACGGTGGTGCAGTGGGTTAGCCCTGTTGCCTCACAGCACCGAGGTCCCAGGTTCTGGGTCACTGTCTGTGTGGAGTTTGCACATTCTCCCCGTGTTTGCGTGGGTTTCGCCCCCACAACCCAAAGATGTGCAAGGTGGGTGGATTGAACACACTGCCCCTTAATTGGAAAAAAAATTGATTGGGTACACTAAATTTATTTTTAAAATTTAAAAAAAGATGGTTAATTTCAATGAAGGTGTGAGCCATTGCTTTTAGCTTCATACAAAAATCCTGTTTGTTTGCTAAGCCTGTTTGGAAGAAGGAATCTGCATTTTACAATCCTCTCCTGGCAGCTGCTGTTAACCCTTTGTGGGATTTTTCACTATATTCTCTCATGTTTCTCTTAGATCAGGTATTGCCAGACTTCCATGTTTCAAATGACATATCTTTCCATATTTTCAATTACACCCCATCTTGACATTTGAAACATAACTATAACTTTTGGTCAATGATCCCCCATCCAATTGTACTGACTAACATTTATCCCCGATCTTTGTCATTTGTATGTATGTGTTGTGATTTTAAATTGTGCACCGAAATGAATTCGTAAATGTATCCATATCACAGACCAGTGTCGATAAGAGTCTTTTTTCGTTCTTCCCTCAAGTTCAATGAACCATAGCTGTAGCTGCTCAGGAAGGTAACTCAGTGGCTATATCCGAGTGATCCACTACCTCCAAAGCATTTTATTTCCTTGGGGTAGCAGCACCATAGAAGCTTCCTCGTGTCCCTTAGAAACAGCACACAACTCAGTCCATCAGTAACCAAAAAGGTCTTTTGTCCATCACTGGCTGTCTAATGTCCCATTTTTCCGTCATCCAAATTGCTTTCCGTTTCTCATTGGAATGGTAAATTATGGTATCATGTACCACCCACTGATTCCCTTGCTTCATTAATTTAAAGGGTTCAATTGATCCTGCTTCTATTCCTGACTTCCTCACATTAATGTCTAACATATTCCTGAACCATGTATGTCTGCCAGCCCTGGTTTACAGGGGAGAATATCTTTCTGACAAATTTCCTTCAAATCCCTTTCGTCTGTCATCATTTCCCTTACAACATGAAGTGTATATTTTCCATTACAACATTTGCAACATAATATGCCAACAGTATTCGCAAAACCATATCGAACTATCACTTTTCTTTTTCCAAATAAATTCTCCCTATTGTTAAATACACAGTAAAAATAAAAATTAAGTCTTATCTTAATACATTACTCATCACCTAACCACACAAATAGACCGTGTGTTACAACTTTACATATTTGCAAATGTCATCACAATTTCAACACTAAAAATAAAGTACAATATCGACACATCCCTTCGTGTCTTTGGGACCAATAGTCATTACATACTAAATATGGTGTGTTAACAACATCAATATTATTCGTGATGTTCTATGCAGTTAAATCAAGAAAACACACTAAACTACCACTATTCCCCCTCTATTAAAACATTCACAGTTTAGAAATGCTGATCAAGTTCTTGAACGGCACATACCCCTATTATCTTACAGTCCGAGTAATGATCAATAATCCAATACACCGATTAGTAAGGTTTAAATCAAAGCACATTTATTATACACAGTAATCGCTACTCATGCACAAATTCTACGTCTAAGCTACTTCCGTAACTAACAGGCCTATACTTAACTTGGAACTGGTCCACCAGGTCAGGGAAACAAATGGCCTTTTGTTCGGGTTTTGAGCCTGCGGGATTTGAAGTTGGTACAGATTGGTAGCTAGGAGCGCCTATCTCGTAGCGAGCGTTGAATTAAGACTTAAGAGTTCGATCTTCACTGGAGTCACTGCACCGGTCACGGTCAATGTTGGTTCGTTGTTGCTGGGTGACCCGGGCAGGACGAAGAGCGCGAAGAGGTGGAGAGGAAGAGAAGAGAGCGATTTGAACTTGGGGCTGAATTCTTATAGTCCCCAGGGGCTTCCCGCCTTTCGGGGCGGAACCTGTACCTGGTCCAAAGTGATTGGACTTTGTCCCAATTGCTTGGTTCGATTTTCTCCAATGCTGGAGCGGTTCCCTGATCGATGGGCGGTCTTGAGGTGCTCGTTCACCTCCTTTTGTGTAGGCTCCTGCTGGCGCCGAAGAGTCTGGTTTTGCTTTATGTGTCTAAATGTTGCTCATTGTTCCCGGGGATTGCTCATTAGTATGCAGATGGCTGTTGTTTTGTTATGCTGATGGTTGCTGGTATCGATATTGTCTGGCCTTTCCAGAGGTAAATACACAGCCAACCTGCAGCTGCTGGTTTTTGTCTTGTTGGCTGACTTTCCCATCAGCCTTTGCCATTCGCCATTTTAAATCGGGAGTTGGCCATTTGAAGTGGCTACATGCCCTCCTTGTGATCCTAACGCGAAGGGTGAAGGAGCACATAACTATGTTGCTTTCCATTCCCTGACCAGGGAGGCACTTCCTTCATGGCCTCTGCATTGACCATAAGTATGCAAAAAAATTTTAGCTGACAAGTCTAAGGGCGTTATGTCAAACAGGGACATGCATTACAAAACAATAAACTGGGAACCTCTAACTATTCTTAATACACTACACTCACTTAAACATTTCTTTTTCCTAACTTCCTCAACCCTACAACAAAATCATAGCAGTTTATACACATTTTTCCTGGCTTGGCAGTCAAGCTCAGGATCGTACAATTTGCTCATGAACAGTTCTTTACATTTCTTTATTTACAATAAAACTGCAAATGAATGCTCTTTATTATAGATCGCGGGGGTCTGGTCGTATCTGAAAATAGGGGATCTGATCCTATATACCGGGGTTCGAGCGCGGTAGGCTCTCCTTCTCCATTTCCTTAGACGCATAGTCTGCACTATGCAGCAGAGTATCGCTAATACCAGTAAGATTTCTATTACATAGGACAGGGAGTACCAGGTTATAAACCTGGCACACCAAGATGGTGTGGTGTTGCTGGTGACTGGGCTCTGGGTACTGCGGGGAAGTGAAACATTAATGGCTGGGGGGGGGGGCTTGAAGTCATGGGGTTCGCGTTCACTCGCAACTAAATGTCCATAAAGATGATGATCCATGTGGAGGAAGTCCTCATGGCTCTTCTCTTTTCTTTTCTTCTCTTCTCCGGTCCTGGAGCTTCTGGAGTTCTGTGGAAACAAGCATAGTGTCTGTAACTATCTTTGCTTAACATCGCGTACAATAGTCTGTCTGTCCTTTAGTGCCAATTACTCCCTTTATAATTGGTCACTATGTGTGACTCCCTCATTTTCTTTTTTCAACAACCGAATTTTAGGACAAGACACACTTCCAAATATTGAACCAGTGCGAGCCGTCTCGCAGACTGCGCAATTTACCATCCAAATGTTTCAGGATGTAAATAGCATGTGGTTGGCAACCTAAGGGTTACCTGAAACAAAACAAAACTTTTTGAACTAAAATTTCCAAAATGAGGTGCGCATGGGCCGCGACGGGTAAGAGTTGGATGGAGTCCCTGGGTAGGATGGCTACCAATGCCGTGTCTCCCCTGCCCGAGCGTAGTTGACCAGAGGGGGGGTTCCCAGGCAGGGCGGGTCCCAAGCCGTTTCTCCACTGCGTGAGCAACCGACAAGAACGGGCAATAAATGTAGTCATTGTGGTGGGGCTGCCGTAGTGGTTCTTTCCTTGAACCAGAAGGGCAGTTATGAACGGGCGTCTGGTTTTCCGTCGACCGACGAGTTCCACTGAACTGGCGTCTGGGACTTTAACAAGTCTCTGCAGACAAGCTAGTTTGGCTGAACTAGTGTCTGGCAGTAATGAGTCTCTGTGGGCAAGTCCTCAGAAGTTTCGGCCGAAAAGGCGTGGGGCCGTGAAAATTTTGTTTCCTGTCGGACATACAACATTTAACAAACTTACAAACAATATAAAACATGCTGCAGGTTCCATCAGAAAGGACACCACTTCTCCCAAGCGGTTCCTTTTAAAACATCATCTGGACACCTCCGTTCTCGGTTGCGAACAGGGTCGCAAAGGGGTTCTCGGTTTGGGAGTCAGACCTAAGGTCGTCATCTTCTCCCGGGTGCCAAACTCTTGAGTGTATCAGGGCTGAAAGGGCTCATGGTGTGAGCTGGGGTCGCTCTCGGCGTTGCGGACGAGTCGGAACGAGTTATCTCGGCGCCAATAGTTGGTGTCTAGCTGTGTGGGGACAGAATCGGGGTCGTCAGTGTGGTTCGGTGGTCGGTGGTGGGGGTTGTTTAGGAAAGTGATCGTGAAGGGATCACTCGGATCGTAGTCGGAATCGCTGGGTGTGGTTCCTGTTGCATGGGGATAGTAGGGAGGCGTGCTGTGGCTATCGTCCGAGTCACAGTCGCTGTCTCTGCTGCTGCAGTCTGTGGGCGTTCCGGGGCGGAGTGTATATTTTGGGGGTGGAGTCAAGGTCGAGTCCGTAGCTGGGCTGGACATGTTGGGGGATGGTAGGGTTACGTCGGCTGTGGGCGGGGCGTGGTGTGCTGTGTCGAGCATGACGTGGTGTGCGTGGTTAGACTGTGTTCCATATGCCTTCAGCTGGTTGATATGGAACCACGCAGTCTTACCGTTGGGATACTTTATTTTATATACGGAAGGGCTTACTTTGTCCGCAATGGAGTACGGACTCGAGTATTTTGGTGATAGGAATGTGCTGGGGTTATATACAGAGAGCATAACTTGCTGTCCTATACTGTACTCAGTCGCATGCACTGTCTTGTCGAAACAAGCCTTGCTCTGTTTCTTTCTCGTGCCCAATTTTATTGCGGCTGCTAGCTGAGCCGTTTTAACATTTTCGACTAATTGTTCGACTGCTTTCTCGTGTGTGAGGGCCGTCACTTCGGGGCTGGTCAAGTCTAGCCCTAATAAATATTCTGTGCCTTTCATGGGGCGTCCGGTCATGAGGGTGTGTGGGGTGTAACCTGTGGAAGTAGAAATTGTATTACGCAAAAACATCAGCGCAAAAGGGAGGACTGAGTCCCAAGTGGTGTTGTTTTGCTGGACCATTTTTCGGAGGGTGGATTTTAGGGTCCGATTCATGCGCTCCACGATACCACTCGACTGTGGGTGGTATGCTATGTGGAATTTTTGGGTGATGCCAAATATCATGAGGATGTTCTGCATGACACGTCCTGTAAAATGGGAACCTTGGTCTGATTCAATGCTGCGGGGGAGTCCCCGTCTTGTAAAGATGTGGTGGGTCAAAATCTTGGCTGCGGTTTTTGCAGTGTGCGGGCTGGGAATGCTTCCACCCATTTCATAAATGTGTCAATTACCACAAGTACATATTTATAGCCATTCCTGCAAGGGGGCAATGGTCCTATAAAATCAATCTGGAGGTTAGTCCAGGGGCCATTAACGGGTCGGGTGTGGCTGAGTTGAGCCTTTTTGGCATATCTGTTTGGATTATTCTGGGCACAGATAAGACAATTCTCGATGTAGTGGTTTACATCATCCTTTAGATTCGGCCAACAACAAAGCTGCTTGAGATGGGCTGTAGTGGGATCGATTCCCTGATGTCCATGACCGTCATGGAACAAACAAATCAGTTGATTCCTGTCCTGTTCAGGAACCACATAAAGGGTGTCTTTTAACACCACACCGTCATGTGTGGTCAGTGCATTTTTGAACCTCTTATAGGGTGCTGGATATTTTCCTTTTACAATCGCCCTGAGATTGCTGTCCTGCTTCTGGGCCTCCACTAGATCCTCGATCTTTGTCTGTCAGACCTGAACTGCACTCACTGGTGCACTTTCGGGGGTGTCCAAAAATATCCATGTCTGGAACCTGCCTTAGCCAGTGCGTCGGCTTTCACATTTCCAGGGGGGGGGGGGGGTGGAACGATGGTGGCTGCGGACTTTGATTATCCTAAAGGTCCTGTTCTGTGCTCTCTCTAACATGTGACGGAGCAATGGGGCTGAGGGGAGGGGTTTTCCGTCTGCGGAAACAAATCCTCTTGCTTTCCACAGGGGCAGGAATTCCGTGAGGCTGTTGCAGACATAGAGGCTGTCCGAGTATATGTCTGCTGGGCTGGGGAAGGAATCTGGGTGTTCCAATATATACGCGATGGCCGCAAATTCTGCTGCCTGTGCACCTAAGTGGCCTGGAAGTTTTAACGATATTTCCTGAAGGGCGCGTCCCTGCGCGTCCTCAACATAGATTCCGCAACCTGTTATGCGCTTCCCACCCAAGACTGTGGAAGATCCATCCACATAGATCTTTATGGGCTCACACGTTTCCGTGTGCTGGGGGCTCTGGGTTGAACTACTGATCTTTCTGGGGGGTGCCTTAGCGATAGAGGGGCCTGTGTTGTGGTGTGGAGAGATAATCTCACATTCATGGGGGGTTCCGGGGTACTGTAAGTTGTCGGCTAAATAGGTGTGCGTCTTTGTCCGTTTAACAGTGATAACCGTCCCTGCAAGAGAAGGGTCCATCTAGCTGCTCTAATCTGGCTTACTGTATCGTTCTTGAGTCATCCGTCCAGTAACAGTTGGGTGGGGGTGTGTTCGGTGAGAATTGTGATTTTTACCGGGTTCAGTCCGGTAAAATGAAAAATACTGCACTGCCCAAAATACTGTGAGCAGGGGCTGGTTTAGCTCACTGGGCTAAATCGCTGGCTTTTAAAGCAGACCAAGGCAGGCCAGCAGCAAGGTTCAATTCCCGTACCAGCCTCCCCGAACAGACGCCGGAATGTGGCGACTAGGGGCTTTTCACAGCAACTTCATTGAAGCCTACTTGTGACAATAAGCGATTTTCATTTTCATTTTCATTCAGGTGCCTCTCACAGGCTGAAAATCCCTGCTCCACAGCATCTAAACTTCTGGAGGCATAAGCTACGGGCCTTAACTGGTCGTGCCGTTCCTGGAGGAGCACGGCCGAAAGGGTGCGGTCTGTGGTCGCTACCTCTATTGCGAAAGGGGAAAGCGGGTCTGGAACTTGTAGTGCGGGGGCTGCTATGAGTGTCTGTTTTAAAGAGTCCACAGCATCCGTATGCTGCGGAAGCCATTCCCAGGGGGCTCCTTTCTTTAGGAGGTCTCAGAGGGGTGCTGCCTTGCTGGCAAAAACCGTCAATGTGGTTTCGGCAGTAGCCAATCAGTCCTAAAAATGACCGGAGGGCTGAAACGTTCTGGGGACGGGGCAATTTAGCAATCGAGTCAATCCTTTTGTGCTCGATCTCGCGTTTACCATGTGTGATAATTGTTCCCAAATATATCACTTTATCTTCCAAAATCTGGGCCTTTTTGTGGTTGACTTTACAACCAATTGAGTGTAATAATTCCAGGAGTTCGGACAGAAGCTCAATGTGCTCTTCCTTGGTGTCTGTCTGCAGTAGTAGGTCGTCTACGTACTGAACCAGACATTTGGGGCAAGAGACTTTGGCTAAACCATTTGCCAGCTGTCGGTGGAAAATGGAGGAGGAGTTGTGGAAGCCTTGTCACAGCAGTCATGTCCACGTGTACTGCTGTGCTTTAAAGGTGAAGGCAAATTTGTACTGGCACGCCTTTGCCAATGGAATGGACCAAAATCCATTACTGACGTCCAAAACCGTAAAGAATCGGGAATTGAGTCCCTGCTTGAGCATGGCCTCGGGACGTGGGGGCTGCTGCGGGGGTGACTTTGTTGAGTTCCCGGTAATCAATGGTCAGTCGGGTTTTCTCACTGGCCAAATCGGGGCATTATTAGTGGAGGCTACTGATCTAAGTATGCCCTGCTCTAATAAGCTTTCTATTACCTTGGAGATTTCTCCCTCTGCCTCTTGGGGAAATCCATATTGTTTTGGGGGTCTAGGGTCAGGTCCTATTAGTTTTATTATTGAATTGTGTCCCCAGCTCATAATTCTGACTTTGATTTGGGTCTAATTTGTGTTCTTGTAGACAGGTTGTCTCCAGTTTTCTTTAATTTACCTGATTTCAGCAGAGCTTCACACCATATCTTTGACCCCCTATCATTCTTTTCTATCTGCTGATTTTACTTCAATGAAGGTGTGAATCATTGCTTTTAGCATAATGCTAACAATCCACTTGGTTATAACTTGAAAGGTTTACATTTATCACTTAACTCAACTGAAACCCTCATCCATGCTTTTCCAGATGCTTACTAAGATGGTTAATTTCAGGGCAGCACGGTGGTGCAGTGGGTTAGCCCTGTTGCCTCACAGCACCGAGGTCCCAGGTTCTGGGTCACTGTCTGTGTGGAGTTTGCACATTCTCCCCGTGTTTGCGTGGGTTTCGCCCCCACAACCCAAAGATGTGCAAGGTGGGTGGATTGAACACACTGCCTCTTAATTGGAAAAAAAATTGATTGGGTACACTAAATTTATTTTTAAAATTTAAAAAAAGATGGTTAATTTCAATGAAGGTGTGAGCCATTGCTTTTAGCTTCATACAAAAATCCTGTTTGTTTGCTAAGCCTGTTTGGAAGAAGGAATCTGCATTTTACAATCCTCTCCTGGCAGCTGCTGTTAACCCTTCGTAGGATTTTTCTATATATTCTCTCATGTTTCTCTTAGATCAGGTATTGCCAGACTTCCATGTTTCAAATGACATATCTTTCCATATTTTCAATTACAAAGGTCATCTGCCCGTCAGAAGGTAGAGGATGACACTCTGTTCAACCCATCCGACTTCTTGGTCAGGGCTTCGTCCGAGAATGATGGGGCTGACTAACTGGCTGCCATTCCCCCGAACAAGTGCTGGGGAGGCGTTTAAAAGGTGCGGTCCCCAATTCCTAAGATCAAGTGATGCCGGGGAGAGCGAATCAGAGGCAGGTCTCCATGAGCGCGGCATGAAACTCGTGAAAAATGTTTGAAAAAGTGACTGAAGAAACAGCAACTTTTGTTGCCGTCAATGTCGGCGGGATTCTCTCCAGTTTTCTTGCTGAAACATTCACTGCCAAAATACGGAAAAATTATGCCTGCGACTCATAGCTCTAGAATCTCTAGGTCATTTATAATGAAGCCAGAGAGGTCCTAAAACAGACCTCTGTGGGACCCACAGATGATATTGTCTGAGGATGACGACAATCACTCTACCCTCACTCTTTGGGTTCCAGCCATCAACCCATTATGTATCCATTGAAAGAAATTGCCACTAATTCCTGCTTCTTAATTTCTAGGAGCAAACTTTCCAGAGGAACTGTAGCAAAGACCGTAATTAAATTCAAGGACATCATTCACTGTCTTATCCCTATCAAACTCCTTTTTGAAATTGTCCAAAGACAATCAGTAACCTAGCGTAACAAACCCTCCCTTTCATGAAACCATACGAGCTATCAGTGGAAATTTTATTTCTTTCCAGGTGACCATGATTAATTAGGTGTTTTATAACTTTACCCACAATGGATACCAACCTCACTGATATGTAGCTTCCTGGGTCACGTTTGCTATTTTAAGAAACAAATAATAATCAGATTTCTCTAGTTTACAGGCACCCCTCCAGTATTCATTGATTTCTTCAAGGTTTGGGCCAGACTCCTGCCCCAGACTCAGGGAGTTCTGAATGGACTTTTTGGAAGCCATGTCCTGGGTTGTGGGAGCCGAGATGGAGCCGTGTCCATCTGTGGCGGCCTTTGGGGTGTCAGAGCATCCAGAGCTCTAGGCGGGGGGTGGGGGTGGGGTGGGGGGGGGGTGGGGGGGGTGGAGATGGGTGCTGTGACCTTCGCCTCATTAATCGCCAGACAGAGACTTCTGCTAGGCTGGAAGTCGGCAGAGCCACTCAGGGCCTCGGAGTGGCTCTCAGATCTGGCCGAGTTCCTGAAACTGGAAAAAATAAACTTCTCGATAAGGGGGTCCGAGTAGAGATTCCACAACATGTCGAAGAAGTGACGAAAAACATTTTGCAACCTGTTTCACAACCAGCGACTAACTGGGGGGGGGGGAAGCAAATAAGAAAGGGGGGGAGGGATAGGAAGGAGGGTGTAGGAAGGGGCGGCTGCCTGGATAAAAGGGTGCTCACGTATAGCATAGAAGAAACGGGGCGGAAGTGCATTTGCAGGAGTGGCCATGGATCCTTCCTACATGGGCCAAACCAGGAAGGCGGACGATCGGAACTTTCTCAAGAACCTTCCCACCCCCCCCACAAGCTAAATAAATGTTATTGTAAACTATGTAAAGAGTCCTTCCAGTAATTGTAAATACGTATATAAAGTTGTGTATGATTTTTTTCACCAAATGTTAAAAATCCCGATTAAAACACTGACCAAAACTTTAATACTCACCACAGTAACTTCATTGAAACCTACTCGTGACAATAAGCGATTTTCATTTTCAAGTGATAGTTATGGGACTACTGTCACAGACGCAGTGGTACTGGGACTACTGTCACAGACGAGGCGGTACTGGAACTACTGTCACAGACACGGTGGTACTGGAACTACTGTCACAGACGCAGTGGTACTGGGACTACTGTCCCAGACGTGGTGGTACTGGGACTACTGTCACAGACACGGTGGTACTGGAACTACTGTCACAGACGAGGCGGTACTGGAACTACTGTCACAGACACGGTGGTACTGGAACTACTGTCACAGACACGGTGGTACTGGGACTGCTGTCACAGACACGGTGGTACTGGGACTACTGTCCCAGACGCGGTGGTACTGGGACTACTGTCACAGACGAGGCGGTACTGGAACTACTGTCACAGACACGGTGGTACTGGAACTACTGTCACAGACACGGTGGTACTGGGACTACTGTCACAGACACGGTGGTACTGGGACTACTGTCACAGGCGCAGTGGTACTGGGACTACTGTCACAGACGCAGTGGTACTGGGACTGTCACAGACACGGTGGTACTGGGACTACTGTCACAGACACGGTGGTACTGGGACTACTGTCACAGACGCAGTGGTACTGGGACTGTCACAGACACGGTGGTACTGGGACTACTGTCACAGACGCAGTGGTACTGGGACTGTCACAGATGCAGTGGTTTTGGAACTACTGTCACAGACATGGTGGTACTGGGACTACTGACACAGACGCAGTGGTGCTGGGACTACTGTCACATACACGGTGGTACTGGGACGACTGTCACAGACGCGGTGGTACTGGGACTACTGTCACAGACGCAGTGGTACTGGGACTACTGTCACAGACACGGCTGTACTGGGACTACTGTCACAGACACGGTGGTACTGGGACTACTGACACAGATGCAGTGGTGCTGGGACTACTGTCACATACACGGTGGTACTGGGACTACTGTCACAGACGCGGTGGTACTGGGACTACTGTCACAGACGCAGTGGTACTGGGACTGTCACAGACGCAGTGGTACTGGAACTACTGTCACAGACACGGTGGTACAGGAACTACTGTCACAGACACGGTGGTACAGAAACTACTGTCACAGATGCAGTGGTTTTGGAACTACTGTTACAGACGCAGTGGTACTGGAACTACTGTTACAGACGCAGTGGTACTGGGACTACTGTTACAGACGCAGTGGTACTGGAACTACTGTCACAGATGCGGTGGTACTGGGACTGTCACAGACGCGGTGGTACTGGGATTACTGTCACAGACACAGTGGTTCTGGAACTACTGTCACAGACGCAGTGGTTCTGGAACTCCTGTCACAGATGCAGTGGTTTTGGGACTACTGTCACAGACGCAGTGGTACTGGGAGTACAGTCACAGACGCAGTGGTACTGGGACTACTGTCGTGGACACGGTGGTACTGGGACTACTGTCACAGATGCAGTGGTACTGGGACTGTCAAAGACGTGGTGGTACTGGGACTACTGTCACAGACACGGTGGTACTGGGACTGTCACAGACGCGGTGGTACTGGAACTACTGTTACAGACGCAGTGGTACTGGGACTGTCACAGACGCAGTGGTTCTGGAACTACTGTCACAGATGCAGTGGTTTTGGGACTACTGTCACAGACGCAGTGGTACTGGGATTACTGTCACAGACGCAGTGGTTCTGGAACTACTGTCACAGACGTGGTGGTACTGGAACTACTGTTACAGGCGCAGTGGTACTGTAACTACTGTTACAGACGCAGTGGTACTGGGACTACTGTCGTGGACATGGTGGTACTGGAACTACTGTCACAGACGCAGTGGTACTGGAACTACTGTTACAGGCGCAGTGGTACTGTAACTACTGTTACAGAAGCAGTGGTACTGGGACTACTGTCGTGGACACGGTGGTACTGGAACTACTGTCACAGATGCAGTGGTACTGGAACTACTGTCGCAGACGTGGTGGTACTGGAACTACTGTCACAGACGCGGTGGTACTGGAACTACTGTTACAGGCGCAGTGGTACTGTAACTACTGTTACAGACGCAGCGGTACTGGGACTACTGTTACAGACGCAGTGGTACTGGAACTACTGTTACAGACGCAGTGGTACTGGGACTACTGTTACAGACGCAGTGGTACTGGAACTACTGTCACAGATGCGGTGGTACTGGGACTGTCACAGACGCGGTGGTACTGGGATTACTGTCACAGACACAGTGGTTCTGTAACTACTGTCACAGACGCAGTGGTTTTGGAACTCCTGTCACAGATGCAGTGGTTTTGGGACTACTGTCACAGACGCAGTGGTACTGGGAGTACAGTCACAGACGCAGTGGTACTGGGACTACTGTCGTGGACACGGTGGTACTGGGACTACTGTCACAGATGCAGTGGTACTGGGACTGTCAAAGACGTGGTGGTACTGGGACTACTGTCACAGACACGGTGGTACTGGGACTGTCACAGACGCGGTGGTACTGGAACTACTGTTACAGACGCAGTGGTACTGGGACTGTCACAGACGCAGTGGTTCTGGAACTACTGTCACAGATGCAGTGGTTTTGGGACTACTGTCACAGACGCAGTGGTACTGGGATTACTGTCACAGACGCAGTGGTTCTGGAACTACTGTCACAGACGTGGTGGTACTGGAACTACTGTTACAGGCGCAGTGGTACTGTAACTACTGTTACAGACGCAGTGGTACTGGGACTACTGTCGTGGACATGGTGGTACTGGAACTACTGTCATAGACGCAGTGGTACTGGAACTACTGTTACAGGCGCAGTGGTACTGTAACTACTGTTACAGAAGCAGTGGTACTGGGACTACTGTCGTGGACACGGTGGTACTGGAACTACTGTCACAGACGCAGTGGTACTGGAACTACTGTCACAGATGCAGTGGTACTGGGACTACTGTCGTGGACACGGTGGTACTGGAACTACTGTCACAGACGCAGTGGTACTGGGACTACTGTCGTGGACACGGTGGTACTGGGACTACTGTCACGGATGCGGTGGTACTGGGACTGTCAAAGACGTGGTGGTACTGGGACTACTGTCACAGACGCGGTGGTACTGGGACTGTCACAGACGTGGTGGTACTGGGACTACTGTCACAGACACGGTGGTACTGGGACTGTCACAGACGCGGTGGTACTGGGATTACTGTCACAGACGCGAAGGTACAGGGACTACTATCACAGACACGGTGGTACTGGGACTGTCACAGACGCGGTGGTTTTGGGACTGTCACAGACGCGGTGGTACTGGGACTACTGTCACAGGCGCGGTGGTTTTGGGTCTGTCCCAGACGCGGTGGTACTGGGACTGTCACAGACGCGGTGGTACTGGGACTGTCACAGACACGGTGGTACTGGGACTACTGTCACGGATGTAGTGGTACTGGAACTACTGTCACAGACGCGGTGGTGCTGGGACTGTCACAGACATGGTGGTACTGGGACTACTGTCATAGGTACGGTGGTACTGGGATTACTGTCACAGATGCAGTGTACTGGACTACTGTCACAGACGCAGTGTACTGGGATTACTGTCACAGACGCAGTGGTACTGGAACTACTGTCAAAGACACGGTGGTACTGGGACTACTGTCGCAGACGTGGTGGTACTGGGACTACTGTCACAGACGTGGTGGTACTGGAACTACTGTCACAGACGCAGTGGTACTGGAACTACTGTCACAGACGCGGTGGTACTGGGACTACTGTCACAGACACGGTGGTACTGGAACTGTCACAGACACGGTGGTACTGGAACTACTGTCGTAGACAAGGTGGTAGTGGGACTACTGTCACAGATGCGGTGGTACTGGAACTGTCACAGACACGGTGGTACTGGAACTACTGTCGTAGACAAGGTGGTAGTGGGACTACTGTCACAGATGCGGTGGTACTGGGACTGTTACTGACGTGGTGGTACTGGGATTACTGTCACAGACACGGTGGTACTGGGACTACTGTCAAAGACATGGTGGTACTGGGACTACTGTCACAGATGCAGTGGTACTGTGACTGTCACTGACGTGGTGGTACTGGGACTACTGTCACAGACACGGTGGTACTGGGACTGTCACAGACGCGGTGGTACTGGGATTACTGTCAGAGACGTGGTGGTACTGGGACTACTATCACGGACACGGTGGTACTGGGACTGTCACAGACACGGTGGTACTGGGACTGTCACAGACGCGGTGGTACTGGGACTGTCACAGACGCGGTGGTACTGGGACTGTCACAGGCGCGGTGGTACTGGGATTACTGTCAGAGACGTGGTGGTACTGGGACTACTATCACGGACACGGTGGTACTGGGACTGTCACAGACGCGGTGGTACTGGGACTGTCACAGACACGGTGGTACTGGGACTGTCACAGACGCGGTGGTACTGGGACTGTCACAGACACGGTGGTACTGGGACTACTATCACGGACACGGTGGTACTGGGACTGTCACAGACACGGTGGTACTGGGACTGTCACAGACGCGGTGGTACTGGGACTGTCACAGACGCGGTGGTACTGGGACTGTCACAGACGCGGTGGTACTGGGATTACTGTCAGAGACGTGGTGGCACTGGGACTACTATCACAGATGCGGTGGTACTGGGACTGTCACTGACGTGGTGGTACTGGGATTACTGTCAGAGACGTGGTGGTACTGGGACTACTATCACAGACACGGTGGTACTGGGGCTGTCACAGACACGGTGGTACTGGAACTACTGTTACAGACGCAGTGGTTCTGGAACTCCTGTCACAGATGCAGTGGTTTTGGGACTGTCATAGACGCAGTGGTACTGGGACTACTGTCACAGACGCAGTGGTACTGGGACTACTGTCGTGGATACGGTGGTACTGGGACTACTATCACAGATGCGGTGGTACTGGGACTGTCACAGACGCGGTGGTACTGGGACTGTCACAGACGCGGTGGTACTGGAACTACTGTTACAGATGCAGTGGTACTGGGACTGTCACAGACACGGTGGTACTGGGATTACTGTCACAGACGCAGTGGTTCAGGCACTACTGTCACAGATGCAGTGGTACTGGAACTACTGTTACAGATGCAGTGGTACTGGGACTGTCACAGACGCGGTGGTACTGGGACTGTCACAGACGCGGTGGTACTGGAACTACTGTTACAGACGCAGTGGTACTGGGACTGTCACAGACGCGGTGGTACTGGGATTACTGTCACAGACGCAGTGGTTCAGGCACTACTGTCACAGATGCAGTGGTACTGGAACTACTGTCACAGACGCAGTGGTACTGGAACTACTGTCACAGACGCAGTGGTTCTGGAACTACTGTCACAGACGCAGTGGTACTGGAACTACTGTTACAGATGCAGTGGTACTGGGTCTGTCACAGACGCGGTGGTACTGGGATTACTGTCACAGACGCAGTGGTACTGGGATTACTGTCACAGACGCAGTGGTTCTGGAACTACTGTCACAGACGCAGTGGTACTGGAACTACTGTTACAGATGCAGTGGTACTGGGTCTGTCACAGACGCGGTGGTACTGGGATTACTGTCACAGACGCAGTGGTACTGGGATTACTGTCACAGATGCAGTGGTTCAGGCACTACTGTCACAGGCACGGTGGTACTGGAACTACTGTCACAGATGCAGTGGTTTTGGGACTACTGTCACAGACGCAGTGGTTCAGGCACTACTGTCACAGACACGGTGGTACTGGAACTACTGTCACAGACGCAGTGGTACTGGGATTACTGTCACAGACGCAGTGGTACTGGAACTACTGTCACAGACGCAGTGGTACTGGAACTACTGTCACAGACGCAGTGGTACTGGAACTACTGTCACAGACGCAGTGGTACTGGGACTACTGTCGTGGACACGGTGGTACTGGGATTACTGTCACAGACACGGTGGTTTTGGGACTGTCACAGACGTGGTGGTTTTGGGACTGTCACAGACGCGGTGGTACTGGGACTACTGTCACAGACGCGGTGGTACTGGGACTACTGTCACAGACGCGGTGGTTTTGGGACTGTCACAGACACGGTGGTACTGGGACTGTCACAGACGCGGTGGTACTGGGACTGTCACAGACGCGGTGGTACTGGGACTGTCACAGACGCGGTGGTTTTGGGACTGTCACAGACGTGGTGGTTTTGGGACTGTCACAGACGCGGTGGTACTGGGACTACTGTCACAGACGCGGTGGTTTTGGGACTGTCACAGACGCGGTGGTACTGGGACTGTCACAGACGCGGTGGTACTGGGACTGTCACTGACACGGTGGTACTGGGACTGTCACAGACATGGTGGTACTGGGACTACTGTCATAGACACGGTGGTACTGGGACTGTCACAGACACGGTGGTACTGGGACTGTCACAGACGCGGTGGTACTGGGACTGTCACAGACGCGGTGGTACTGGGACTGTCACAGACGCGGTGGTACTGGGATTACTGTCAGAGACGTGGTGGCACTGGGACTACTATCACAGATGCGGTGGTACTGGGACTGTCACTGACGTGGTGGTACTGGGATTACTGTCAGAGACGTGGTGGTACTGGGACTACTATCACAGACACGGTGGTACTGGGGCTGTCACAGACACGGTGGTACTGGAACTACTGTTACAGACGCAGTGGTTCTGGAACTCCTGTCACAGATGCAGTGGTTTTGGGACTGTCATAGACGCAGTGGTACTGGGACTACTGTCACAGACGCAGTGGTACTGGGACTACTGTCGTGGATACGGTGGTACTGGGACTACTATCACAGATGCGGTGGTACTGGGACTGTCACAGACGCGGTGGTACTGGGACTGTCACAGACGCGGTGGTACTGGAACTACTGTTACAGATGCAGTGGTACTGGGACTGTCACAGACACGGTGGTACTGGGATTACTGTCACAGACGCAGTGGTTCAGGCACTACTGTCACAGATGCAGTGGTACTGGAACTACTGTTACAGATGCAGTGGTACTGGGACTGTCACAGACGCGGTGGTACTGGGACTGTCACAGACGCGGTGGTACTGGAACTACTGTTACAGACGCAGTGGTACTGGGACTGTCACAGACGCGGTGGTACTGGGATTACTGTCACAGACGCAGTGGTTCAGGCACTACTGTCACAGATGCAGTGGTACTGGAACTACTGTCACAGACGCAGTGGTACTGGAACTACTGTCACAGACGCAGTGGTACTGGGACTACTGTCGTGGACACGGTGGTACTGGGATTACTGTCACAGACACGGTGGTTTTGGGACTGTCACAGACGTGGTGGTTTTGGGACTGTCACAGACGCGGTGGTACTGGGACTGTCACAGACGCGGTGGTACTGGGACTACTGTCACAGACGCGGTGGTTTTGGGACTGTCACAGACACGGTGGTACTGGGACTGTCACAGACGCGGTGGTACTGGGACTGTCACAGACGCGAAGGTGCAGGGACTACTGTCACAGACGCGGTGGTTTTGGGACTGTCACAGACGTGGTGGTTTTGGGACTGTCACAGACGCGGTGGTACTGGGACTACTGTCACAGACGCGGTGGTTTTGGGACTGTCACAGACGCGGTGGTACTGGGACTGTCACAGACGCGGTGGTACTGGGACTGTCACTGACACGGTGGTACTGGGACTGTCACAGACATGGTGGTACTGGGACTACTGTCATAGACACGGTGGTACTGGGACTGTCACAGACACGGTGGTACTGGGACTGTCACAGACGCGGTGGTACTGGGACTGTCACAGACGCGGTGGTACTGGGACTGTCACAGACGCGGTGGTACTGGGATTACTGTCAGAGACGTGGTGGCACTGGGACTACTATCACAGATGCGGTGGTACTGGGACTGTCACTGACGTGGTGGTACTGGGATTACTGTCAGAGACGTGGTGGTACTGGGACTACTATCACAGACACGGTGGTACTGGGGCTGTCACAGACACGGTGGTACTGGAACTACTGTTACAGACGCAGTGGTTCTGGAACTCCTGTCACAGATGCAGTGGTTTTGGGACTGTCATAGACGCAGTGGTACTGGGACTACTGTCACAGACGCAGTGGTACTGGGACTACTGTCGTGGATACGGTGGTACTGGGACTACTATCACAGATGCGGTGGTACTGGGACTGTCACAGACGCGGTGGTACTGGGACTGTCACAGACGCGGTGGTACTGGAACTACTGTTACAGATGCAGTGGTACTGGGACTGTCACAGACACGGTGGTACTGGGATTACTGTCACAGACGCAGTGGTTCAGGCACTACTGTCACAGATGCTGTGTTCCGGAACTACTGTTACAGATGCAGTGGTACTGGGACTGTCACAGACGCGGTGGTACTGGGACTGTCACAGACGCGGTGGTACTGGAACTACTGTTACAGACGCAGTGGTACTGGGACTGTCACAGACGCGGTGGTACTGGGATTACTGTCACAGACGCAGTGGTTCAGGCACTACTGTCACAGATGCAGTGGTACTGGAACTACTGTCACAGACGCAGTGGTACTGGAACTACTGTCACAGACGCAGTGGTTCTGGAACTACTGTCACAGACGCAGTGGTACTGGAACTACTGTTACAGATGCAGTGGTACTGGGTCTGTCACAGACGCGGTGGTACTGGGATTACTGTCACAGACGCAGTGGTACTGGGATTACTGTCACAGACGCAGTGGTTCTGGAACTACTGTCACAGACGCAGTGGTACTGGAACTACTGTTACAGATGCAGTGGTACTGGGTCTGTCACAGACGCGGTGGTACTGGGATTACTGTCACAGACGCAGTGGTACTGGGATTACTGTCACAGATGCAGTGGTTCAGGCACTACTGTCACAGGCACGGTGGTACTGGAACTACTTTCACAGATGCAGTGGTTTTGGGACTACTGTCACAGACGCAGTGGTTCAGGCACTACTGTCACAGACACGGTGGTACTGGAACTACTGTCACAGACGCAGTGGTACTGGGATTACTGTCACAGACGCAGTGGTACTGGAACTACTGTCACAGACGCAGTGGTACTGGAACTACTGTCACAGACGCAGTGGTACTGGAACTACTGTCACAGACGCAGTGGTACTGGGACTACTGTCGTGGACACGGTGGTACTGGGATTACTGTCACAGACACGGTGGTTTTGGGACTGTCACAGACGTGGTGGTTTTGGGACTGTCACAGAAGCGGAGGTACTGGGACTACTGTCACAGACGCGGTGGTACTGGGACTACTGTCACAGACGCGGTGGTACTGGGACTACTGTCACAGACGCGGTGGTTTTGGGACTGTCACAGACACGGTGGTACTGGGACTGTCACAGACGCGGTGGTACTGGGACTGTCACAGACGCGAAGGTGCAGGGACTACTGTCACAGACGCGGTGGTTTTGGGACTGTCACAGACGTGGTGGTTTTGGGACTGTCACAGACGCGTTGGTACTGGGACTGTCACTGACACGGTGGTACTGGGACTGTCACAGACATGGTGGTACTGGGACTACTGTCATAGACACGGTGGTACTGGGACTGTCACTGACACGGTGGTACTGGGACTGTCACAGACACGGTGGTACTGGGACTACTGTCATAGGTACAGTGGTACTGGGATTACTGTCACAGACGCAGTGGTACTGGAACTACTGTCACAGACACGGTGGTACTGGAACTACTGTCACAGACGCAGTGTACTGGGATTACTGTCACAGACGCAGTGGTACTGGAACTACTGTCACAGACACGGTGGTACTGGAACTACTGTCGCAGACGCGGTGGTACTGGGACTGTCACAGACCCAGTGGTACTGGGACTGTCACAGACACGGTGGTACTGGAACTACTGTCGTAGACAAGGTGGTACTGGGACTACTGTCACAGATGCGGTGGTACTGGGACTGTCACTGACGTGGTGGTACTGGGATTACTGTCACAGACACGGTGGTACTGGAACTACTGTCATAGACACGGTGGTACTGGAACTACTGTCACAGATGCAGTGGTACTGGGACTGTCACTGGCGTGGTGGTACTGGGATTGCTGTCAGAGACGTGGTGGTACTGGGAATACTGTCACAGACACGGTGGTACTGGGACTGTCACAGACGCGGTGGTACTGGGACTATCACAGACACGGTGGTACTGGGACTGTCACAGACACGGTGGTACTGGGACTGTCACAGACGCGGTGGTACTGGAACTACTGTCGTAGACAAGGTGGTACTGGGACTACTGTCACAGATGCGGTGGTACTGGGACTGTCACTGACGTGGTGGTACTGGGATTACTGTCACAGACACGGTGGTACTGGGACTACTGTCACAGACACGGTGGTACTGGGATTACTGTCACAGACACGGTGGTACTGGAACTACTGTCATAGACACGGTGGTACTGGGACTACTGTCACAGATGCAGTGGTACTGGGACTGTCACTGACGTGGTGGTACTGGGACTGTCACTGGCGTGGTGGTACTGGGATTACTGTCAGAAACGTGGTGGTACTGGGACTACTGTCACAGACACAGTGGTACTGGGACTGTCACTGACGTGGTGGTACTGGGATTACTGTCAGAGACGTGGTGGTACTGGGACTACTGTCATAGACACAGTGGTACTGGAACTACTGTCATAGACACGGTGGTACTGGGACTACTGTCACAGATGCGGTGGTACTGGGACTGTCACTGACGTGCTGGTACTGGGATTACTGTCACAGACACGTTGGTACTGGGACTACTGTCACAGATGCAGTGGTACTGGGACTGTCACTGGCGTGGTGGTACTGGAACTACTGTCATAGACACGGTGGTACTGGGACTACTGTCACTGATGCAGTGGTACTGGGACTGTCACTGGCGTGGTGGTACTGGGACTACTGTCACAGACACGGTGGTACTGGGACTGTCACAGACGCGGTGGTACTGGGATTACTGTCAGAGACGTGGTGGTACTGGAACTACTATCACAGACATGGTGGTACTGGGACTGTCACAGACACGGTGGTACTGGGACTACTGTCACAGATGCGGTGGTACTGGGACTGTCACTGACGTGGTGGTACTGGGATTACTGTCACAGACACGGTGGTACTGGGACTACTGTCACAGACACGGTGGTACTGGAACTACTGTCATAGACATGGTGGTACTGGGACTACTGTCACAGATGCAGTGGTACTGGGACTGTCACTGACGTGGTGGTACTGGGATTACTGTCACAGACACGGTGGTACTGGGACTACTGTCATAGACATGGTGGTACTGGGACTACTGTCACAGATGCAGTGGTACTGGGACTGTCACTGGCGTGGTGGTACTGGGATTACTGTCAGAGACGTGGTGGTACTGGGACTACTGTCACAGACACGGTGGTACTGGGACTGTCACAGACGCGGTGGTACTGGGACTGTCACAGACGCGGTGGTACTGGGACTGTCACAGACACGGTGGTACTGGGACTGTCACAGACATGGTGGTACTGGGACTGTCACTGACGTGGTGGCACTGGGACGACTGTCATAGACGCGGTGGTACTGGGACTACTGTCACAGACGCGGTGGTTTTGGGACTGTCACAGACGCGGTGGTACTGGGACTGTCACAGACGCGGTGGTACTGGGACTGTCACTGACACGGTGGTACTGGGACTGTCACAGACATGGTGGTACTGGGACTACTGTCATAGACACGGTGGTACTGGGACTGTCACTGACACGGTGGTACTGGGACTGTCACAGACACGGTGGTACTGGGACTACTGTCATAGGTACGGTGGTACTGGGATTACTGTCACAGACGCAGTGGTACTGGAACTACTGTCACAGACACGGTGGTACTGGAACTACTGTCACAGACGCAGTGTACTGGGATTACTGTCACAGACGCAGTGGTACTGGAACTACTGTCACAGACACGGTGGTACTGGAACTACTGTCGCAGACGCGGTGGTACTGGGACTGTCACAGACGCAGTGGTACTGGGACTGTCACAGACACGGTGGTACTGGAACTACTGTCGTAGACAAGGTGGTACTGGGACTACTGTCACAGATGCGGTGGTACTGGGACTGTCACTGACGTGGTGGTACTGGGATTACTGTCACAGACACGGTGGTACTGGAACTACTGCCATAGACACGGTGGTACTGGGACTACTGTCACAGACACGGTGGTACTGGAACTACTGTCATAGACACGGTGGTACTGGAACTACTGTCACAGATGCAGTGGTACTGGGACTGTCACTGGCGTGGTGGTACTGGGAATACTGTCACAGACACGGTGGTACTGGAACTACTGTCGTAGACAAGGTGGTACTGGGACTACTGTCACAGATGCGGTGGTACTGGGACTGTCACTGACGTGGTGGTACTGGGATTACTGTCACAGACACGGTGGTACTGGGACTACTGTCACAGACACAGTGGTACTGGGATTACTGTCACAGACACGGTGGTACTGGAACTACTGTCATAGACACGGTGGTACTGGGACTACTGTCACAGATGCAGTGGTACTGGGACTGTCACTGACGTGGTGGTTCTGGGACTGTCACTGGCGTGGTGGTACTGGGATTACTGTCAGAAACGTGGTG
The DNA here is from genome assembly GCF_047496885.1 of Scyliorhinus torazame. Taxonomy (NCBI): domain Eukaryota; kingdom Metazoa; phylum Chordata; class Chondrichthyes; order Carcharhiniformes; family Scyliorhinidae; genus Scyliorhinus; species Scyliorhinus torazame. The sequence continues at coordinate 145,224,897 of NC_092721.1, read as the reverse complement.
GTACTGGGACTACTGTCACAGACACAGTGGTACTGGGACTGTCACTGACGTGGTGGTACTGGGATTACTGTCAGAGACGTGGTGGTACTGGGACTACTGTCATAGACACGGTGGTACTGGGACTACTGTCACAGATGCGGTGGTACTGGGACTGTCACTGACGTGCTGGTACTGGGATTACTGTCACAGACACGGTGGTACTGGAACTACTGCCATAGACACGGTGGTACTGGGACTACTGTCACAGACACGGTGGTACTGGAACTACTGTCATAGACACGGTGGTACTGGAACTACTGTCACAGATGCAGTGGTACTGGGACTGTCACTGGCGTGGTGGTACTGGGATTGCTGTCAGAGACGTGGTGGTACTGGGAATACTGTCACAGACACGGTGGTACTGGGACTGTCACAGACACGGTGGTACTGGGACTGTCACAGACACGGTGGTACTGGGACTGTCACAGACGCGGTGGTACTGGAACTACTGTCGTAGACAAGGTGGTACTGGGACTGTCACAGACACGGTGGCACTGGGACTACTGTCACAGATGCGGTGGTACTGGGACTGTCACTGACGTGGTGGTACTGGGATTACTGTCACAGACACGGTGGTACTGGGACTACTGTCACAGACACGGTGGTACTGGGATTACTGTCACAGACACGGTGGTACTGGAACTACTGTCATAGACACGGTGGTACTGGGACTACTGTCACAGATGCAGTGGTACTGGGACTGTCACTGACGTGGTGGTTCTGGGACTGTCACTGGCGTGGTGGTACTGGGATTACTGTCAGAAACGTGGTGGTACTGGGACTACTGTCACAGACACAGTGGTACTGGGACTGTCACTGACGTGGTGGTACTGGGATTACTGTCAGAGACGTGGTGGTACTGGGACTACTGTCATAGACACAGTGGTACTGGAACTACTGTCATAGACACGGTGGTCCTGGGACTACTGTCACAGATGCGGTGGTACTGGGACTGTCACTGACGTGCTGGTACTGGGATTACTGTCACAGACACGTTGGTACTGGGACTACTGTCACAGATGCAGTGGTACTGGGACTGTCACTGGCGTGGTGGTACTGGAACTACTGTCATAGACACGGTGGTACTGGGACTACTGTCACTGATGCAGTGGTACTGGGACTGTCACTGGCGTGGTGGTACTGGGACTACTGTCACAGACACGGTGGTACTGGGACTGTCACAGACGCGGTGGTACTGGGATTACTGTCAGAGACGTGGTGGTACTGGAACTACTATCACAGACATGGTGGTACTGGGACTGTCACAGACACGGTGGTACTGGGACTACTGTCACAGATGCGGTGGTACTGGGACTGTCACTGACGTGGTGGTACTGGGATTACTGTCACAGACACGGTGGTACTGGAACTACTGTCATAGACATGGTGGTACTGGGACTACTGTCACAGATGCGGTGGTACTGGGACTGTCACTGACGTGCTGGTACTGGGATTACTGTCACAGACACGTTGGTACTGGGACTACTGTCACAGATGCAGTGGTACTGGGACTGTCACTGGCGTGGTGGTACTGGGACTACTGTCACAGACACGGTGGTACTGGGACTGTCACAGACGCGGTGGTACTGGGATTACTGTCAGAGACGTGGTGGTACTGGAACTACTATCACAGACATGGTGGTACTGGGACTGTCACAGACACGGTGGTACTGGGACTACTGTCACAGATGCGGTGGTACTGGGACTGTCACTGACGTGGTGGTACTGGGATTACTGTCACAGACACGGTGGTACTGGGACTACTGTCACAGACACGGTGGTACTGGAACTACTGTCATAGACATGGTGGTACTGGGACTACTGTCACAGATGCAGTGGTACTGGGACTGTCACTGGCGTGGTGGTACTGGGATTACTGTCAGAGACGTGGTGGTACTGGGACTACTGTCACAGACACGGTGGTACTGGGACTGTCACAGACGCGGTGGTACTGGGACTGTCACCAGACGCGGTGGTACTGGGACTGTCACAGACACGGTGGTACTGGGACTGTCACAGAAACGGTGGTACTGGGACTGTCACAGACGCGGTGGTACTGGGACTGTCACAGACGCGGTGGTACTGGGACTGTCACTGACACGGTGGTACTGGGACTGTCACAGACATGGTGGTACTGGGACTACTGTCATAGACACGGTGGTACTGGGACTGTCACTGACACGGTGGTACTGGGACTGTCACAGACACGGTGGTACTGGGACTACTGTCATAGGTACGGTGGTACTGGGATTACTGTCACAGACGCAGTGGTACTGGAACTACTGTCACAGACACGGTGGTACTGGAACTACTGTCGCAGACGCGGTGGTACTGGGACTGTCACAGACGCAGTGGTACTGGGACTGTCACAGACACGGTGGTACTGGAACTACTGTCGTAGACAAGGTGGTACTGGGACTACTGTCACAGATGCGGTGGTACTGGGACTGTCACTGACGTGGTGGTACTGGGATTACTGTCACAGACACGGTGGTACTGGAACTACTGCCATAGACACGGTGGTACTGGGACTACTGTCACAGATGCAGTGGTACTGGGACTGTCACTGGCGTGGTGGTACTGGGATTGCTGTCAGAGACGTGGTGGTACTGGGAATACTGTCACAGACACGGTGGTACTGGGACTGTCACAGACGCGGTGGTACTGGGACTATCACAGACACGGTGGTACTGGGACTGTCACAGACACGGTGGTACTGGGACTGTCACAGACGCGGTGGTACTGGAACTACTGTCGTAGACAAGGTGGTACTGGGACTACTGTCACAGATGCGGTGGTACTGGGACTGTCACTGACGTGGTGGTACTGGGATTACTGTCACAGACACGGTGGTACTGGGACTACTGTCACAGACACGGTGGTACTGGGATTACTGTCACAGACACGGTGGTACTGGAACTACTGTCATAGACACGGTGGTACTGGGACTGTCACTGACGTGGTGGTTCTGGGACTGTCACTGGCGTGGTGGTACTGGGATTACTGTCAGAAACGTGGTGGTACTGGGACTACTGTCACAGACACAGTGGTACTGGGACTGTCACTGACGTGGTGGTACTGGGATTACTGTCAGAGACGTGGTGGTACTGGGACTACTGTCATAGACACAGTGGTACTGGAACTACTGTCATAGACACGGTGGTACTGGGACTACTGTCACAGATGCGGTGGTACTGGGACTGTTACTGACGTGCTGGTACTGGGATTACTGTCACAGACACGTTGGTACTGGGACTGTCACTGTCGTGCTGGTACTGGGATTACTGTCACAGACACGTTGGTACTGGGACTACTGTCACTGATGCAGTGGTACTGGGACTGTCACTGGCGTGGTGGTACTGGGACTACTGTCACAGACACGGTGGTACTGGGACTGTCACAGACGCGGTGGTACTGGGATTACTGTCAGAGACGTGGTGGTACTGGAACTACTATCACAGACATGGTGGTACTGGGACTGTCACAGACACGGTGGTACTGGGACTACTGTCACAGATGCGGTGGTACTGGGACTGTCACTGACGTGGTGGTACTGGGATTACTGTCACAGACACGGTGGTACTGGGACTACTGTCACAGACACGGTGGTACTGGAACTACTGTCATAGACATGGTGGTACTGGGACTACTGTCACAGATGCAGTGGTACTGGGACTGTCACTGACGTGGTGGTACTGGGATTACTGTCACAGACACGGTGGTACTGGGACTACTGTCATAGACATGGTGGTACTGGGACTACTGTCACAGATGCAGTGGTACTGGGACTGTCACTGGCGTGGTGGTACTGGGATTACTGTCAGAGACGTGGTGGTACTGGGACTACTGTCACAGACACGGTGGTACTGGGACTGTCACAGACGCGGTGGTACTGGGACTGTCACCAGACGCGGTGGTACTGGGACTGTCACAGACACGGTGGTACTGGGACTGTCACAGACACGGTGGTACTGGGACTGTCACAGACACGGTGGTACTGGGACTGTCACTGACGTGGTGGCACTGGGATTACTGTCCGAGACGTGGTGGCACTGGGATTACTGTCACAGACGCGTTTCCCTCTTTTTCACCAGTCAATTGAAATGATGGGTTGTTTAGATTGTCTGAGATTTCATGCAGCGTGGTCCATGTCTGCCTTGCACTGCTGAAGAGGCCAGAGTGGCCTTATAAATTATGGGCCGTGATCTCGGTCTGGGTTATGGCCAACGAACTCCAATGCTGGGTATCTTGCATTACTGTTCTGATTGGGATACTCTCAGTTCACAGGCCGGAACTTACCCAGCACTCCAAATTGGCCCAACTGCATCTTTGAGCAGTGGGCTCGGAAATCTGAATGCCGAATGCCAGTATTATTCAGCTCAATGTTGTTGTGAAGATCCTAGTACCTGCAATAAATGTCTTATTTAAGTATTTTTCTGGGAGTGAATTATAGCACTAAACCATTTAATTGGATGACATCACGAGTAATGTCAACTATCCTAAAGGGATTATTCAATCTTGTCCAGAGCCCAAATCCTAAAATTAAATTTCTATCCTAAATTTAATGAAACATCTGTTTTATTTTATAATATATCAAACATACTGAATTAAAAAATATATTTGATTCCTTACTCTATGGTGTAGTTGAACAGCCTTGTTCTTCATGATGTAAGTTTTTCCAATGACCTTTAAAGCTGAAAATAGCATTTTAAATTGAACAGTGGATACGAATCATTTTATGGAACAGGTAATGGAACAGCTGTACTATAACCAAACTATTTTTTTCCAGTCCATCAGTGACGTATTCAAACCTTTGCATCTATCTGAAGAGGATGCTCAATTTAAAACTGTCTGTAAATCTCAGGCAAGCGACTACTCGGAAGCGATGTCAAGCGGCACGGTAGCACAGGACGGCACGGTAGCATAGAATCATAGAATTTACAGAGCAGATCTAGGCCATTCGGCCCATCGAGTCTGCACCAGCTCTTTTGAAAGAGCACCCTACCCATGACCACACCTCCACCCTATCCCCATAACCCAGTAACCCCACCCAACACTAAGGGCAATTTTGGACACTAAGGGCAATTTAGCATGGCCAATGCACCTAACCTGCACATCTTTGGACTGTGGGAGGAAACCGGAGCATCCGGAGGAAACCCACGCACACACGGGGAGAACGTGCAGACTCCGCACAGACAGCGACCCAAGCCAGGAATTGTACCTGGGACCCTGGAGCTGTGAAGCAATTGTACTAACCACTATGCTACCATGCTGCCCCGTGTAGCACAGTGGTTAGCACTGTTGCTTCACAGCGCCAAGGTCCCAGGTTTGACTCTCGCTTAGGTCACTGTCTGTGCGGAGTCTGCACGTACTCCCTGGGTCTGCGTGGGTTTCCTCCCACAAGTTCCAAAAGACGTGCTGTTAGGTAATTTGGACATTCTGAATTCTCTCCCTGTGTACCCGAACAGGTGCCGGAATGTGGTGACTAGGGGATTTTTACAGTAACTTCATTGCAGTGTCAATGTAAGCCTACTTGTGACAATAAAGATTAATATTATTATTATAATTATCATTATTAACTGGTTTACTTTACAACAAACAACAACTTCTATTGCACCTTTAACATAATCAAATGTCCCAAGGTGCGTCACAGGAGCTTTTAAACAAAAAAATGACATTGAGCCATAAAGGAGTGATATTAGGTCTGATGACAAAAAGTTTGATTAAAGAAGTAGATTATAAGCAGTGTTTTAAAGGGGGGAAGCGAGGTAATGAGGCAGATTGCTATAGGGAGGGAATTCCAGTGCTTACAGCCTGGGCAGCTGAAGACACGGCCACCAATAGTGGAACAATTAAAATCAGGGATGCACAAGATGTCAGAATTAGCTGAGCATTCTGGAAGGTTTAGTGGATGTAAGAAATTACAATGAGTCCATGTAGAGATTTGAAAATGAGGTGAGGGTGTTAATATTGACATGTGCTTGGCTAGGAGCCAATGTTGGTCACCAAGCACAGCTGAATCACATAGGGTCATCTTATTCGCCTCTTCTCCCATCTCCTCCACTCTCACCTCTAACAATAAGAATGAGGAACTTATTGCCTCCTTTGTCTCTAAGAGCAAAACTATCCCATCAGCTGCCTCTGCTCATCCATCCCTTCCTTCAGCCTTCCAGGCCAAACTTTCTCTAAAGATCCCCCTACCCTAGCATGTACTCATATCTTTCTCTCATTTCTCTCCTCATACCCTCTCTGACCTCATCTTATCCATGAGACCCACCTCCATCTGCCTCAAACCTATTCTAGCTAAGCTGCTGATCACCCAGCTTGCCATCCTGGTTCTCATGTTAACCATTCTCTCTCTTCAGCTGTTGTCCTCGCTCCTTCCAATCTGCCGTGACCATGCTCTCCTCAAAAAAATCCTTTACCTCGCCATCCTTGCAAACTACCATTAAATTGTAAATCTCCCTTTACTCCTTGAACATGTTGGAGCCTCCAAATCCATGCCCATCTTTCAAGGAATTTCATGTTTGACTAGCTGCAATTGAGGTTCTGTCATGGCCACAGAGGCAGAATGGCTCTTATCAAAGACACAAAGGATATTTAAAAAAAAAAAATTTAAAGAACCCAATTCATATTTTTTCAAATTAAGGGGCAATTTAACATGACCAATTTACCTACCCTGCACATCTTTGGGTTGTGGGGCAGCAAGAGATAACATGAAGGGTTGGGGGAAACTGGCATGTATGGGAGAGAGCCAGTGTACAAAGACATGTAAATATACCATTTTGCCATGTATATATCTTGCTCTGCGCGATTTCTCGTTATTTTATTACGGGGGGGGTTATTGTTTGTAAGGGAGAAAAATTGTGTTAAAAAACTTTAATAAATATATTTTTTAAAAAAATCTTTGGGTTGTGGGGGTGAGACCCATGCAGACACGGGGAGAATGTGCAAACTCCACACAGACAGTGACCCGAGGCCGGGATCGAACCCAGGACCTTGGCGTCTGAGGCAGCAGTGCTAACCACTGTGCCACTGTGCCACCCTACACAAAGGATATTCTCTCTTACTGAGATACTGGTAAACTATTCCCGCTCGTCTTTCTCAACATGTCTGCAGTCTTTGACGTAGTTGACTGTACCATCCTCTCGACAGTCATCCAACTGGGTGGCACTGCTGTTGTCTGGTTCCATTCTTATCTATATAATCTTAGCTATAGTTTGTAATGGCTTTTCTTCTTGCTTCTGCACTTGTGCACCCCCCCCCCCCCCCCCCCAAGGATCAATCCTTGGCCTACTCATTTTTCTCATCTGAATACTTCCCTTTGGGGATATCGCCTGAAAGTAGAGCATTCGTTTTCAGATGTGCACTGATCACACCCAGATTAGGTTCCCAACTGTGATTAAATGTATTCCTGGAGGTTTCATCACAGGAGTTGCCCCCACGCTCCAGCCATTAGTCAGCCAACACACCAATCCCTGCAACACATTGCCTTCCTGTATCAATTGGAAACAAGAAAACTCGTTACCCAGTTGGATAATGCCGAATCCTCAACCAAAAATAAACCCCCATGCCCCATTTCAATATTTACCTGGTAAATAGAAACATTCAAGAAAATGCGCTGCACATAACAATATCCTGGAGATTGATCTTCAATTTCTGGCTGTTCTAGGCCAGACCTGGAGCGTTAGCAACCCTATGCCCAGCTCAACCTCACCACCACCTCTCTCAACTTCTCCACTGTAACTAAATTATCGGGCTGCTTAACCGACATCTAGGACTTGATGAGGAGAAATTTCCTCCAATGTAATATTGGGGAAGATGGTATAGAAGAAATTTACTGGAATATTTCCAGGGGTGAGGCTTTATAGTTATGTTGCTAGACTGGGAAATTAGAGTATTTTTCTCCTTTGAAAATTCTAAGAGAGATATGATTAAGGCTTTAAAAATCTGTAAGGGTTTAGAAATGATTAAATGAAGAGAAACTGCTGCCAATGACTGAAATGTTGATAATGAGAGGGCAGAGGTTTTAAGTAATTGGCAAAAGAACTAGAGATGACATGAGACAGGTTTATTTTACTCAATGAGTGACTAGGATTTTGAATGTACTGCCTGATAGGGTGGTGGAAACAGATTTAAAAGAAGCTTTGAGAAGGGACTTAGATAAATACTTGAAGGAGAAGAAATTGCAGGGTTATGGGGAAAGAGACTAAACAGATTGCTCTTTCAAAGAGCCCAGGGCATTTGATGGGCTGAATGGCTTCTTCTGCATTGTACATCATGTCAGCAAGATTTGCAACAGGTGTTGAAAAACAGGAAGCAACCAAGGGGAACATGCCAGGATTCAAAGGTAAGCATAGCCCTGGGAAGGGGGAGGAGAGGGGCATGCCACCTGGCAGTGAAAGCGATTTTAGTATTCCATTGGCAGAGGGGCCGAGGTGAAGGCAGAAGCAATCCGGCCACAGTGGAGCATGATTTGGTCAAACCACATTGAACTAAACTAGTTGTGCAGTGAAGGCTCTGGTGTAGCGAATTCTAAAGGTTCATAATCCTTTGAGTGAAGAAATTACTCCTCAGTTTAAATGATTCACCTCTTATCCTGAGACTGTGCCCCATTGTTCTAGATTCCCCAGACAGGGGAAACAATTTCTCATTGTCTACCCTGTCAAACTCCTTCAGAATCCTGTATGTTTCAATGTGTTCACCTTCCACTCTTACAAACTCCAGACAAAAAGGGCTCAGCTTGTTTGCATTAATGCCTCCAGTGAAGGTATATTTTTCCTTATAGGTGGAGTCAAGAACTATACCCAGTACTCGAGGAATGGTCTATACAAGACTTTCTTATTCTTTTATTCCAATCTGTTTGCAATAACGTTTTACCTTCCATTTGCCTCCCTAATTGCTTGCTGTTCCTGTATGCTAATTTTCTGGTGGCACCTTGCACGGTGCAGAGTAGTAGCTGGGGCGAGAAAACCGGTGTGAATCTCTCCAACTGCACAGCTGAGTTTTCTCTCCAGATTCTTTAGCAGTCTGTACACAGCAAATCTGGGGGCGTGGACTCCCCTATCATGTTCGCAAGGCCTGGTAGAGCCGGAAATGCCGGCACTACAGAGATCTGGGCGCCCCAATCGGCATTGAAAACAAACCTCCCCTCAACCCACACTGATATGGGGGCTTCCCCCCCCCCCACCCTACAAGCACTGAAGCAATGTCCTTCCCCTATCACACAAGCACTGGGGCAACTCACCCACCACTTATAAGGGGAGCCCCCCCCCCAATGAGGCTCCTTAGAGGACCCGCCTCTGGCACAGTGCTTGGCAGTGGCAGGTGAGCACTGCCAGGGGGAAGTGCGGGGCATGTCTCTTTGTATGAGTTCATCCAAATCTCTATAAACATCAACATTTAGTAATTTCATGCCTTTTAAAAATATTTTGCTTTTCTGTTCTCACCACTAACGTGAATAACCTCACACATAGAACATAGAACATTACAGCGCAGTACAGGCCCTTCGGCTCTCGATGTTGCGCCGACCTATGAAACCACTCTAAAGCCCATCTACACTATTCCCTTATTGTCCATATGTCTATCCAATGACCATTTGAATGTCCTTTGTGTTGGCGAGTCCACTACTGTTGCAGGTAGGGCATTCCACGCCCTTACTACTCTCTGAGTAAAGAACCTACCTCTGACATCTGTCTTATATCTATCTCCCCTCAATTTAAAGGTATGTCCCCTCGTGCTAGACATCACCATCCGAGGAAAAAGGCTCTCACTATCCACCCTATCCAATCCTCTGATCATCTTGTTTGCCTCAATTAAGTCACCTCTTAACCTTCTTCTCTCTAACGAAAACAGCCTCAAGTCCCTCAGTCTTTCCTCATAAGATCTTCCCTCCATACCAGGCAACATTCTGGTAAATCTCCTCTGCACCCTTTCCAATGCTTCCACATCCTTCCTATCATGCGCCGACCAGAATTGCACGCAATACTCCAAATGCGGCCGCACCAGAGTGTTATATAGCTGCAACATGACCTCATGGCTCCTAAACTCAATCCCTCTACCAATAAAAGCTAACACACCGTACGTCTTCTTAACAACCCTCTCAACCTGGGTGGCAACTTTCAGGGATCTATGTACATGGACACCGAGATCTCTCTGCTCATCCACACTGCCAAGAATCTTACCATTAGCCCAGTACTCAGTCTTCCTGTTATTCCTTCCAAAATGAATCACCTCACACTTTTCTGCATTAAACTCCATTTGCCACCTCTCAGCCCAGCGCTGCAGCTTATCTATGCCCCTCTGTAACTTGTAACATCCTTCCGCACTGTCCACAACTCCACCGACTTTAGGGTCATCTGTAAATTTACTTACCCATCCTTCTACGCCCTCCTCCAGGTCATTTATAAAAATGACAAACAGCAGTGGCCCCAAAACAGATCCTTGTGGTACACCACTAGTAACTGGACTCCAGTCTGAACATTTCCCATCAACCACCACCCTTTGTCTTCTTCCAGCTAGTCAATTTCTGATCCAAACTACTAAATCACCCTGAATCCATTGCCTCCGTATTTTCTGCAGTAGCCTACCGTGGGGAAACTTATCAAGCGCTTTACTGAAATCCATATACACCACATCAACTGCTTTACCCTCATCCACCTGTTTGGTCACCTTCTCAAAGAACTCTATAAGGTTTGTGAGGCACGACCTACCCTTCACAAAACCGTGTTGACTATCTCTAATCAAATTATTCCTTTCCAGATGATTATACATCCTATCTCTTATAAACCTTTCCAAGATTTTTCCCACAACAGAAGTAAGGCTCACTGGTCTATAGTTACCGGGGTTATCTCTACTCCCCTTCTTGAACAAGTGACAAAATACAAATTTCTTTACCCGTCAGTCTGGCCTCAATAAAAGTCGAGATGGATTTGCAGGTACAGCATTAGTTATTTTATTTGGCTTGCAAGCCTGATTCATTTCACAGAGGCATAGGACACATCTAGTCTCCTACACCCCGGAAAGCGAATGAACAAAGAGACAAAGGGATTTCTGCAAATAAATTCAAATGGTATCAAGTTTCACATACACGATTCCCATAGGTCATCCTATACCCCTCCTGACCTGGTCATACATTCTGGCTCACTTCTCATCCCTTCCTCTGGCCCCCTTATTACCCAGCATCCTTTTCTCCTCCTTTGGTGGACACACCTCCTCCTTGCTTTGCCATGCGGTCTGAAATCCTTTGTCTGTGAACTCACCAGAATGAGACTGGCCTATCTCTACATTACAGTAACTAATATCTCTAAAGTAACTATTTTATATCACATTCGTCACAAGTGGACAACATTTGCTATCCTCCAGTCTTCTGGCACTATTCCTGTAGACAAAGATGACTTAAACATTAAGGCCAAAGGCTCAGCAATCTCCTCCCTAGCTTCCCAGAGAATCCTAGGATAAATCCCATCCGGCCCAGGGGACTTATCTATTTTCACACTTTCCAGAATTGCTAACACCTCCTCCTTATGAACCTCAAGCCCTTCTAGTCTAGTCGCCTCAATCTCAGTATTCTCCTCAACAACATTGTCTTTTTCCTGCGTGAATACTGATGATAAATATTCATTTAATGCCTCTCCTATCTCCTCGGACTCCAAGCACAACTTCCCACTACTGTCCTTGACTGGCCCTACTCTTACCCTAGTCATTCTTTTATTCCTGACATATCTATAGAAAGCTTTAGGGTTATCCTTGATCCTACCTGCCAAAGACTTCTCATGTCCCCTCCTGGCTCTTCTTAGCTCTCTCTTTAGGTCCTTCCTAGCTAACTTGTAACGCTCGAGCGCCCTAACTGAACCTTCATGTCTCATCTTTACATACGTCTCCTTCTTCCTCTTGACAAGTGTTTCGACTGCTTTAGTAAATCACGGTACCCTCACTCGACCACTTCCTCCCTGCCTGACAGGTACATACTTATCAAGGACACGCAGTAGCTGTTCCTTGAACAAGCTCCACATTTCCATTGTGCCCATCCCCTGCAGTTTTCCTCTCCATCCGATGTATCCTAAGTCTTGCCTCATCGCATCATAATTGCCTTTCCCCCAGATATAACTCTTGCCCTGCAGTATATACCTATCCCTTTCCATCACTAAAGTAAACGTAATCGAATTGTGGTCACTATCACCAAAGTGCTCACCTACCTCCAAATCTAACACCTGTCCTGGTTCATTACCCAGTACCAAATCCAATATGGCCTTGCCTCTCGTTGGCCTATCTACACACTTCTCCACATTATACTCCACTTGCCTCCCATTCACTTAACTTATATCTTTGCAGTCTCTTTGTGTTCTCCTCCCAGCTTATATTCTCCCCTAGCGTTATATCATCAGCGAACATAGATACATTATTGTTGGACTCTTTGTCAATCATTCATATAGATTGTAAATACTTGATTCCCCAGCAGCTCTTCTTGCAGCACTGCACTATTTACACCCTGTTAACTTGAAGATGTCACATTTAACCCTATCAAGCCTTTGACCGCACATCCTAATATCTCTTTCTTTGGTTCTGTTTTCAGTTTTGTCAGTTTTGGCTTCACTGCCACATGTTCCACCCAGGTAAGGAATTCCATCACGTTGGCGAGTTTTGTCAGGCCTCATGCAAAATGCGAGTTGCTTTTCTAAAGAAAATTGAGCGATTTAAGAGGAATGCAAGGAAGTTGATCCCAAGCAACTTAGTTTCTCGTGATTGACCAAAAGGAGAGGTATATGTGCACGAAGTGGGGATCAGAGGAACAGAGAGCTTGTGGGGAGCAGACATGGGACTGGAAGAGCTAGTGACAGTAAGGATAAGGCCAGGGTGGAATTTAAAGATGAAGATGAGGTTTTCAAATCTGACTTGGTGGAGGACAAAGCTCCAATAGAGCTGTATGAGGAAAGGGTGATGGGTGACTTTGTGAAATGGTATCAGTGGTAAGATTTGAAAGAAAGTGATTAGTATTCCACTGGCAGAGGGGCTGAGGTAAAGGCAGAGGCAAGCTGGACATAGTAGAGCATGATTTGGTCAAACCACAAGGAAATAAACTAGATGTGCAGCTGATATCTTGACATTTGAACGAGTGAAGATGGGGATTTTACTGGTGGAATTAAAGGGATAGGAGAGTTTTTAGGATGGGTGGGTTGATCAGAATAAAGATAGTGAAGGAATGGTTAAGCAAGTCAGCAGATACAATGATGCTATGACGAGGGAAGTAGGAATAGGTTAGGAGTAGAATTGTGAATCGCAAAATCTCTTCAGAAACCAGGGAACACACTCTCAGAATAAAAGGTAGGCCATTTAGGACAGAGATGAGGAGACATTTCTTGACCCAAAGAGTAGTAAAGCCTGTGAAATTCGCTACCACAGGAAGCAGTTGGACCCAAAAAACTGTGGGTGAAATCTAAGTGCAACACCGCCCCCGACTCTGGGCGCAACACGACCGGCGAATCTCACGAGAGGCCGAAAGTGGGATTTACTTGATCGCCATGCCTCGCAAAATCTAATGGGATCTTGCGAGACATTGTGATCTGGATCCCACCCACAATGGGCTGAACCTAAATCTGCATATTAAAGTGTGCACTTGCCGGATCTAACCAGCACCAGGATTGAATCCTCTCACCAAGGAGACCCCATCCAGGTGCTGGTTAGCACTAGTCTCCACAAATGGAGACCAGGCAGAATGGCACTTGGGGGAATGGCATTTGGGGGGATCTCTCAGATGATCGGAGGCCCCTGGGTGGTGGGCCTCTGGGCAGAGTGGCACCCTGGCACTGCTGATGCCATTGGGCACCTTGGCACTCTCAGCCTAGCACCTGCGAGATTGGGATCTCTTCCTGCACTGGCGAGTTGGGCAGCATGGTAGCACAGTGGTCAGCACAGTTGTTTCACAGCTCCAGGGTCCCAGGTTCGATTCCTGGCTTGGGTCACTGTCTGTGCGGAGTTTGTACGTTCTCCCTGTGTCTGCGTTGGTTTCCTCCAGATGCTCCAGTTTCCTCCCACAGTCCAAAGATGTGCAGGTTAGGTGGACTGGCCATGCTAAATTGCCCTTAGTGTCCAAAAAAGGTTACGGGGGGTTGCTGGGTTATGGGGATAGGGTGGAGGCGTGGGCTTAAATGGGGTGCTCTTTCCAAGGGCCGGTGGAGACTTGATGGGCCGAATGGCCTCCTTCTGCATTGTGAATTCTATGATTCTTCAGTGGGGACTGGGTGTGACCTTGGAGGGGCGTTCCTTGCCGAGGCCCCGGAATGAAGTAGAGTCCCATTTTACAGCATGGTTCTTCTTGACGCTTACACCGGCTAAACACGCTCGGCAGGGAATTCTGTTTCCTTTCAGTTAAATCGCATGTTTTATGTTTTCAAGAAGCAGTTAGATATAGCTCTTGAGGCGAAAGGGATCAAAGGATATGGGGAAAGCGGAACAGGCTGTTGAGTTGGAAGATCAGCCATGATTCCAATGAATGGCGGATCAGGCTCAAAGGGCCGAATGGCCTCCTGTTGCTCCTGTTTTCTATGCATCCCTCATTTCCCATCCAACACTACCATGAAACGTTAATCCTTTTCAGGTGTGAATGTAGCATAATGATGTATAATAAGCAATGAACAACTATAATTATAATTCATCATGTCCCACAGGAACTGCACAGCTCAGTTGGAGTAAAGCAGGTAGGAAGCGTTTAGTCATGTAACTCCAGCAGCAGCGCACCCCTCCCCGATGAACTCAATGCATTCTATGCTTGGTTCGAGCAGGAAACCAACAATCTGCTGTTGAGTGCCCCAGCAGCCCATAACTCACCCATACCCACCATCACAGCTTTCGAAGTCAGATCGGCCTTCCTGAAAGTGAACCCTCGGAAGGTGACGGGCCCGGACGGGATCCCTGCACTCAGAGCTTGAGCGGATCAGCTGGCAGACCAGTGGATTTGTGGAGACCAGTGCTAACCGTGCTGCCGGGACTGCCACAGACCAAAATCAGTAAGAATAAACAACAACACCTCCTCCACAATAGTCCTCAATACCGGGGCCTCGCATGGCTGCGTACGTAGCCCCCTACTTTACTCCCTGTACACACACGATTGTGTGGCAAAATTTGGTTCCAACTCCATCTACAAGTTTGCTGACAATACGACCATAGTGGTCCGGATCTCGAATAACGACGAGTCAGAATACAGGACGGAGATAGAGAACCTAGTGCAGTGGTGCAGCGATAACAATCTCTCCCTCAATGCCAGCAAAACTAAAGAGCTGGTCATTGACTTCAGGAAGCAAAGTACTGTACACACCCCTGTCAGCATCAATGGGGCCAAGGTGGAGATGGTTAGCAGTTTCAAATTCCTAGGGGTGCACATCTCCAAAAATCTGTCCTGGTCCACCCACGTTGACGCTACCACCAAGAAAGCACAACAGCGCCTATACTTCCTCAGGAAACTAAGGAAATTCGGCATGTCCGCATTTACTCTTACCAACTTTTACAGGTGCACCATAGAAAGCATCCTATCGGGCTGCATCACAGCCTGGTATGGCAACTGCTCGGCCCAGGACCAAGAAACTTCAGAGAGTTGTGAACACAGCCCAGCCCATCACACAAACCTGCCTCCCATCCATTAACTCCATCTACACCACCCGCTGCCTGGGGAAAGCGGGCAGCATAGTCAAAAACCCCTCCCACCCGGCTTACTCACTCTTCCAATTTCTTCCATCGGGCAGAGATACAGAAGTCTGAGAACGCACACGAACAGACTCAAAAACAGCTTCTTCCCCACTGTCACCAGGCTCCTAAATGACCCTCTTATGGACTGACCTCATTAACCTACACCCCTGTATGCTTCATCCAATGCCAGTGATTATGTAGTTACATTGTATACCTTGTGTTGCCCTATTATGTATTTTCTTTTATTTCCTTTTCTTTTCGTGTTCTTAATGATCTGTTGAGCTGCTTGCAGAAAAATACTTTTCACTGTACCTTATTTTCATCTGAAATTGGAGACCCTTTATTTTAAAATTGTGCCCCCTCATTCCAGATTCCCCCACAAGGTGAAACATCCTCTCAACATCTACCCTGTTAAGCCCCCTCAAAATCTTATATATTTTAATAAGATCAACTCTCATTCTTCTAATGTCCAGTGGGTATATATTTGCATAGGACCGACCTGGGCAAATTTTCCTCATAAGACAACCATTCATCCCAGAAATCAACCAAGTGATCTTTCCCTGGACTACTTCCAATGCAAGTATGTCCCTCATTAAATAAGATGACCAAAACTGTACATTATTCTAGATGTGGGCGGCACGGTAGCACAGTGGTTAGCATTGTTGCTTCACAGCTCCAAGGTCCCAGGTTCGATTCCCGGCTTGGGTCACTGTCTTTGCGGAGTCTGCACATTCTCCTTGTGTCTGCGTGGGTTTCCTCTGGGTGCTCCGGTTTCCTCCCACAGTCCAAAGACGTGCAGGTTAGGTGGATTGGCCATGCTAAATTGCCCTTGGTGTTGAAAGGGGTTGGGTGGGGTTGCTGAGTTACGGGTATGGGGCAGAGTTCTGGGCTTAAATGGGGTGCTCTTTCCAAGGGCCAGTGCAGGCTCGATGGGCCGAAAGGCCTCCTTCTGCACTGTAAATTCTATGTTCTATGTTCTCCGTACACCTGACAATAAACACATCCAATCCATGAGGCAGTCTTGATTGACCTGGTGGTTTTAACCTGCGTGTCATTTTCACATGTTGGTAAAAAGTAGTTGACCCCAAAATAGTTCAAAGACAATCGATTTAATTCCCCAGAGACTTCTGCGATGTGTTTGACAATCTTGACTGTATCAGACCCAAAGGTCATTGATCCTTTAACTGAGCTGGGCGCCTGCGCAGTGCAGTACCCTGTATGAGTGAGAGGATTGTTTGGATGCTGCATTGGACGGAGCTGCGGCAACTCAAAATCACACCATGTCGTCCAGAACCGCCAGAGCATCGTGTTCCCCCCCTCGAAATCTTCGCAGACCAGCACTGAGGGAGCATTCCATCATTGGAGATTAACGGAAGATAGTTGCCGGTATCACAAAGAGAGAGACTGTGTAAGTACCGTCTTTAAACGCAGCATTGCTGAATTGATTTTATGTTACGGACGATTAGAGTTTTCCCTGGCACAATTTGTAAAATGAATTGGCACCGAGGAACCAAATTGGATAAGGCGAGCCCACAGAGAGCAGCCTCAGTGAGGTCCGCTTCATTGTCTCCTTATCCTGGGCTCCAGTCACTGTGGCTCCATCAGCATGGTTACAAAATGGATCATTGCTCAGGATCCTCCAGGCGGTATGTCAGGGGAGGCTGCCCACCCTGCGATGACAGCGCTGTAATGCGCAGCAGCAAACTGCAGTAATCTCCATCAAAAAGCAGTGACATCGATGTGGTGCAGTGTGGTTTTGGCACTGAAATAATCTGATAGACGGCGGGCCAGTTTAGACCATTTAGCCAGCAAGTCCTGGTTACAAAGGTAACAGGTTCACGTTCGTGTTTTTTTCGACTGGTAGTTATTTTGTTCCCATTATAATAAGAAAACAATAAATAAAGCACGCCAGTGCAGAGAGGTTTCGGTGTTGTCTGATGACTTAAGTGCGACATTCAAATTATTAAACTAATTAATGAGCTAACCTTTAAGTATTTTATTTATTAATTTAAACTGGTAAAATCGTTTCCTTGTCTTAATCTGAAAATTGTCACTCTATTAAGTACAACTAAGAAACTACAATGGAAGACTAAACCTCACTCTGACTCTCTGAACAGTTATGTATATTATACCTTGAAAGTATGGGAAATTATTTATACTCACTGGCGGTTGAAATATCTTCTGAACAATGCTGCTAATTGTAGCAAATATAAAACTCTAATGCAATCCACACAAAGAAAGTAATGATCAACAAATATGAAATCCTGTGTTAGTTAACAGCTGTTGGGCTACTCTAAAGGGTTAACATTAAAGCCCCTTCCTGGACCAATTTGTCAGTCTGGAATTACAATGCCTGGCCTTGCTTCAAATACCTAGGGATTTGAAGGTTGTTTGCTTGTAAACCTGAGCTCAAGATCTAATTAAAGGAAGCCACAAACACCCACTGTGCAGAGTCTCTGGTACAGAGAAATGAATATTGTGTGTCAGTAACTATGGGAAAAAAACAGCGGGTGAATTATTCCAGTTTCACACTTTGGGTTAAAAGGTTATAATTTTGAGTAACCTTTTTGATTTCTAAAACATGTTATCATTATGATTGACATTTTTTGTGCTCTTTGTGACTTTGTGTGCTCCTGGTTCCTGTTTGAACAGACTAAAAAGGCCTATTGCTGAGGTGTAAATTGCAAGTTCACAGTCAATTTTACAAAGTGAATAGGAACTGAGAGATGGAGGGGATTCTTTAAAGCACATTTTCACCTGATAGGTTAATTTTCTGAAAAAGCAGAAGTTGGTAAACATTAACAAGCTGACGGGAAGGCAGTAGTTGTCTTAGAATCATAGGATTTACAGTGCAGAAGGAGGCCATTTGGCCTATTGAGTCCGCACCGGCCCTTGGAAAGAGCACCCTACCTAAGCCCACACCTCCACCTTATCCCCGTAACCTCACCCAACCCAACCTTTTATGGACACTAAGGGCAATTTATCATGGCCAATCCACCTAACCTGCATATCTTTGGACTGTGGGAGGGGACTGGAGCACCTGGAGGAAACCCACACAGACATGGGGAGAACGTGCAGACTCCGCAGACAGTGACCCAAGCCGGGAAACAAACCGAGGACCCTGGAGCTGTGAAGCAACCATGCTAGCCACTGTGCTACCGTGCCCCCCTTGTTGTCCAATCTTGCTTCTGGTTTGTGCCTACAGGTAAACTCTTACAGAAATAATATTTATTAACTGTTCTTTTACAGATGGTGTTAGAAATGAAAATTGAATTCAGAACTCAAATCAAGGATAGGGGATAGTGATAGTCAGATGAAGGAAAGAAAGGATTTGGATGTACTTTGGGTAATGCATAAATTTTCACTTCATGAATTAACTATCAATATCTGATGATAGCCCTGACATGACTGGCAGCCCTCAATCTGCCTTCTGCAGAATGTAAAGTGTATCATGTAATTATCTGTCTACTTCACACATACAAATGCACCTTTTTACATGACACCTGCATTGTTGAACAAATACGGAGAATCTCTGCAATTACTCCAGCTTCAATTTGAATATATATACGTAATCCCTGATAAATAACATGCATTGGAAACAGAAGTTCCTAGAAAGCATACAAATTGTCTTTTCAAAATTGTTGTCTTGCCAAAACTGCAAAGGTCAGAAGTAGCCACATGAACAATTATTGCTAAGGCGGTGCCTATTATCTAGATGTCAATGTCGAGGGTGAAACCTTGGGCTGAATTCTCTGTTGCCCGACGCCGATATTGTAATCTGCGCTCAGGCTGAGAATGCCTTCCGATCCCCAAATGGGGGGGCGGTGCCGGTTTTGAGTCTCCGCCCACTCCAAAATGGCATCATCGCGTGGCGCACTGCACACCGTTGGAAAGGCATTGGTGCATCATCAGAAGCCCCTCCCCCAATGCTCTGCCCCCGATGGCCCGAGTTCCTGACAGCGCTTATGCTATTTTTTTCGTCGATCCCGCATGGCGGCTGCAGACTGTGTCCAGCGCCGCCAGTCGGGGGAAACCTTGCCGCTGGCCAGGGGCCCTACGGGAAGGGCTGGGGGGACTGGTGGGGGATGATCCGGGGATGGCGAGTGGGGTCATTATTTGGCAGGCCGGGTCCGGGCGCGACCAGCGCATTGTTGCACGGCGCAGCCACCACAGGCTGCCGCGGTGCGCATGCATGGCCACGTAACCCGGTCATTCTCCAGCCGTTTTAGGCATGGGAGCAGGGAGTTTTGCCCGGCTGCTAGCCCCTCAGTGGTCCCTGAATCGGTGCAGATGTTGCACCATTTTTCTGACGTAAAATGCCACTGTTCCCACGCCGGCGTCAGCACTTCTTCAGCTTCTTCCCCGTTGTTACCAGACTCCTAAACGACACTCTTATAGACTAACCTGATTAATACTACACTCCAGTATGCTTCACCCAATGTCGATGTCTAATGAACAATGAAATGAAAATCGCTTATTGTCACAAGTAGGCTTCAAATGAAATTACTGTGAAAAGCCCCTAGTCGCCACATTCCGGTGCTTGTGGACCTTGTGCTGTCCTATTATGTATTTTCCTTTTATTTTATTTTATTTCCATGTACCTACTGATCTTTTTTGAGTGGCTCGCAGAAAAATACCTTTCACTGTACTTCGGTACACGTGACAGTAAACAAATCCAATCCCACTTAATCTGGAAATCAGAGAATCCAAGACCTTATATCTGGACTGTGAATTTGTTGTCTATACTCCACTGTCTTTGGTTCTCTCACCATAAACTCTGTTCCCCAGATACTGACGCCACCCCCTTCTATGCCAACTTCCTGAGGCTGTTCACTACCTCGATGTTGTACTTGACCCCAAAATGAGCTTTTGACCACATATCCGCATTGTCACTAAGAATGTCCGACTCAACCTCATCTGCAATTGAATCTCATTCATGCCTTGGTTACCTCTGGATTTGACCATTCCAAAACACTCCTGGCTGCTCTTCCACTATCCATCCTCCATCTTCTTGAGGTCATCTAAAAATATGCTACCCTTCTCCTAATCCACACCAAGTCTTGTTCACCTTTCACCATTGTCCTTGTTGACCTCCATTGGCTACACCTAGATTTTAAAATTCTCATCCTTTGTTTTCTTAGTGAGCATTCTTAGAAATTATTCAATAAATATTTAAATACCTCTCCATTTGATTCAATTCTTCCACAGTATGAACCCGACTTTCTTTCCCTTACATCCAGCTGATGGATAGGGTACCCTTCTTAGCAATCCCCTTTCAATAGGCTCTATGCAAGAATTCTGTGTTGTAAGATCTTCTATGGCTCAGTTGGTATCGCTCCTTCTTCTGGGCCAGAGGTTATGCGTGCAAGACCCGCTTTAGCAGAGCCAGTTTAGCTCAGTGGGCTAGACAGCTGGTTTGTAATGCAGAACAAGGCCAGCAGCGTGGGTTCCATCCCCGTACTGGCTTACCCGAACATGCACCGGAATGTGGTGAATAGGGGCTTTTCACAGTAACTTTATATTTGTGACAATAAAAGATTATTATTATTGTGGACTTAAGCACAAAAACAGTTCTGTTGGAGGTTAAGTGGACCAATTAACATTGAAAAGTATTACAGGCCTCGCTGGGCCGAGTGCCGGGCAGCTCGAGGAAATTCCCACTTGCTACCACACTTCGAAATTTTCCAAGAGAATTGCGCACATCAGCTTTTTATTTGCAGATTGTTTTTGACTGACTTCAAGTTTTAAAGCTGCCATGCTGTGATTTGAGCTTGCATTTAGGAATATGGGAATAGGAACATAGAATTAATGAATAAATAAATTCCTTCTAATCTCTGTCTCAAATGAGCAACCCCTTACTCTGAAGTTATGCTTCTGGTGTTAGACTCTCCCCCAAGTGGAAACAACATCTCAGCATCTACCCTGTCAAGCCCGCTGAGAAGCCTATATGTCTCAATCAGGTCACCGCTCTTTCTTCTAAACTCCAACAAGTACAGTCCTAAGCTACTCAACCTATCCTCATAAGGAAATCTCTCCATATCCGGGATCAACCTCGTGAACCATCTCTGGACTGCCTTCAATGTCAATGTATTTTTCCTTAGATAAGGGAACCAAAACTATTCGAACACTTAGATATTAAAATGAAGGTATAAAATATAAGACCAACAGAATTTTTGCACTCTTATTTCCTTTGTTGTATTTATTTTCAGAGGCCACAGCACAGATTTTGGATCAGACAAATTATTACTATTTTAGCAATTGTAGTGAGCTCTTTCATTCCATTATCAACACGATTACTTTACTATGTTTTAATGATGAAGGTTATTGACAGGAGGTTATTCAGTCAGAGCTGCACTTTAGCTGCATACATGTCAAATAATTTATGCATTCACCAATGACCTCCGGCAGAAGTGATGTACCGGATGCAGAGTATAGTGTAATTCTCCTGTGGGACTAGGCTACTCAGCCATTACATCATTACTACACACCACTGTCAACTATTTGTATCCTGAATCATTTTGCAAATGTGAACTTCAACATTTCAATGGATTTAGGTATTTTGAAAATAAGGTTTTACTTGGGTGTTGGTTGAGCTGTACTTTTACTCGTTAATATGGACCAGGAAACAGTGGGAAGTTGATGGATCGCACCATGGACTGTATTCTGTTTATTCATGCATGTTTTACAAAACACACCAGTTTGTTGATTTACTGTCGGGTCTTTTTTTTCTAGAGTGTGCTCAGTCCACCTTTTGTCAAGACAGAAGGGTGCATATTACTGCACATAGAGTCCTGGAGTCATTTATAGCACAGAAGGAGGCCATTTGATTCAACATTTCCATGCCATTGCAAGATTAAAGTAGCCAGTATACACAATGAAGGGTAAATGTTATGAACCCTTAATCTGAAGTCATCCACCTAGATATTGGGCAGTAAAACTGAACTCCAGATCATACGGTACACAAGGTATGCTTACAGGAGTGACTAGTGTTACAGAATTGGAGAGAACGTCTGGTGCAATACCTGAAATTTTCTAATGGCAACCTTGGAACCAATCATGTCTTCATTTGATATCTATAATTGCACATTTTCCAGCAAAAATCACGAGACTGGGAGGGCAGCACGATAGCACAGTGGTCAGTGGTTAGCACAGTTGCTCACAACTCCAGGGTCCCAGGTTCGATTCCCGGCTCAGGCCACGAGCATTTTATACATTTTAATTGTCCCTGGCAGTCTGTAACTACAGTCAGCTGATCTGTGCTCTTGCCCTTTGTCTGGTGCATTAAAACATGTAACCAGATGGGTACATCATTCTTTATTTGAAACGTATTTTAACACAATTCATTCATTTTGTTTTTTCTCTTCTGAACTTGTTTTCTGTGATGAAGAGGAGCAGTCACTTGTGAGATTTGCATCAACATGTACCAGGGTATCACATGTGCATGCTGTCATTGTGGTGAAAATGCTGAGTCAGCCTTTTCCGTCTGTAAAGAACAAAAGCTTTGCCAACCACATTTTCATGAAGACAACGCCACTTTCATCGTCTATTTTACGATTTAATATGGAATAAGGAAATTGATGGATTATACTGTGAATTTTCTTTGGTTCATTAATGTGCTCGACACAAAATAAATCTGTTTGTCAGTTTACAAATCTGAATCTGTCTTTTCTGATAGCTGAAAGGGTAGATTCATCATTGATAATAGCAATACCAAACTATGTGATTAGAATAATTCAGCTTTGATTCCTCATCTGTGCTAGGTTAGCTGATTCTCATCCAAGATTGTATAAGGGGTACCAGAACTGACCTCAGCATCACTGGTCAGAGAGAAGAAAGATCAACCAGATTTCCCATCCTTTTCACTGTCTGGGTGATTGCTGCTGGAATGTGGGCTAAATGGACAGTAAATATGGATAGTTTTGAGGTTGATTTGATGCCCAATGGTTGAATGCTGATTTTGTTTGCTGATGGACAGTCTACAGGATCATAAATGAAGACCAGTCACTTTGGTGGGGTGTCAGGGGATTGTAGGTGCCTGTGGAACCAGATATCATGGATGAGTCATTACTGTAGTTGTCAGCTGTGCCTCCATTGGTAGCACTCCCGCCTTAGAGTCAGAAGTCTGTGGGTTCAAGTCCTACTCCAGAGATATGAATGTTACAAAATCTAAGCTGGCTTTCCAGTGCAGTAGTGAGGGAGTGTTGCACCCAAAGGCCCAGTCTGTCCAACAAATTACATGACTCAATCTTGAAGAATACCAGCTCGTGCCTTAGCCAATGTTTATCCTTCAATCAATGCTGGAAATACAGATTATCTGGCTGTAATCACATTGCTTTTGTGGGGATTTGCAGTGTGCAAACCAGCTGCTATGTTTCCTACATTACAACAGTAATTATATTTCAAAAAGTTGTTACAATCATGCGGTTTATAAGATTATTATATTTAGGACTGTAGCTTTAAATTTGGGGTAAAGAACAAAGAACAAAGAAAAGTACAGCACAGGAACAGGCACTTCGGCCCTCCAAGCCTATGCCGACCATGCTGCCCGTCCAAACTAAAATCTTCTACACTTCCGGGGTCCGTATCCCTCTATTCCCTTCCTATTCATGTATTTGTCAAGAATCCCCTTAAACGTCACTATCATCCCTGCTTCCACCACCTCCTCTGGCAGCGAGTTCCAGGCACCCACTACCCTCTGTGTGAAAAACTTGCCTCGTATATCTCCTCTAAACCTTGCCCCTCGCACCTTAAACCTATGCCCCCTAGTAATTGACCCCTCTACCCTGGGAAAAAGTCTCTGACTATCCACTCTGTCTATGCCCCACATAATTTTGTAGACCTCTATATGGTCGCCCCTCAACCTCCTTCATCCTAGTGAGAACAAACCAAGTTTATTCAACCTCTCCTCATAGCTAATGCCCTCCATACCAGGCAACATCCTGGTAAATCTCTTCTGCACCCTCTCTAAAACCTCCACATCCTTCTGGTAGTGTGGTGACCAGAATTGAACACTATACTCCAAGTGTGGCCTACCTAAGGTTCTATACAGCTGCAACATGACTTGCCAATTTTAATACTCAATGCCCCGGCCAATGAAGGCAAGCATGCTGCATGCCTTCTTGTCTACCTTCTCCACTGTGTTGCCCCTTTCAGTGACCTGAGGACCTGTACACCTAGATCTCTCTGACTGCCAATACTCTTGAGGGTTCTGCCATTCACTGCATATTCCCTAGCTGTATTAGACCTTCCAAAATGCATTACCTCACATTTGTCCGGATTAAACTCCATCTACATTCTCCACCCAAATCTCCAAACGATCTAATTCCTGCTGTATCCTCTGACAGTCCTCATCATTGTCTGCAATTCCAACAACCTTTGTGTCATCCGCAAACTTACTCATCAGACCAGTTACATTTTCCTCCAAATCACTTATATATACTTCGAACAGCAAAGACCCCAGCACTGATCCCTGCGGAACACCATTAGTCACAGCCCTCCAATCAGAAAAGCACCCTTCCATTGCTACTCTCTGCCTTCTATTACCTAGCCAGTTCTGTATCCATCTTGCCAGCTCACCTCTGATCCCGTGAGACTTCACCTTTTGTACCAGTCTGCCATGAGGGACCTTGTCAAAGGCCTTACTGAAGTCCATATTGGCAACATCCACTGCCCTACCTGCAGCAATCATCTTTGTGACCTATATGAAGGAGGTCAGGCTCTGCTTAACAGTAAATCTGCAAGGTTTTTTCTCAGAAATCAAGGGCAGGCTTAGATTGTTTTACGTTACAAGTTAGTGACACCTGTTAATTGCTTATTATAAGGGCTGTAATTTTGTGGAGAGTTCATTGTGTCATGAGTATTATGTAGTTTAAAGTGTAAGTTATCTCCACAAGGACGTGCTTAGCTAATGGTACTTTTCGTCTTTACAGTAAAGTAATGGTTTAAAACATCAAATGTTGCAATCATTCTTACAGCTAGGAATTGGAAATTATTGATCATTACAGAGATCATAGCAAAGCACTTAACAGCCAATAAAGTGCTTTGCGATGTCCAGTGATTGTAAAAGGTACGATGTAAATGCAATGTTTTTGTAAAGTGAGGAATATCGCGACTGGGGGTGGAACAACTGCCACTCTTAGCACTGGTTCACTAAAAAGTGAAGATCACTCCCCTCTAATCTCAGGAGAACGCTATACTAATGAACATATTGCCTTCCATTTCCTTGTTTTAAAAACAATTTGTGGCATTTTGCATTTAAAAAACAGAACTTTGCAGATACAAATCCAGGAACAACAATAATAATAATCAACACAATAGTAATGATGACACACGAGCCAAAAGCTGTCACTGTGCCTGTGACAGCGGTCCCAGTTCTATCCTATATTATTTACATTAGTGTTTGTGTGTGTTATACAGCTTTTTGAAGGGTCCTTACTGGGATTCTTGCCCACCCCCCACCTCCAGTTAGCTGCTGGTTGTGAACAGGTCTGTGAAGAGGCTTGTGAACTTTTTCCATGTGTTGTGTTATCTCTCCTCGGACCCCCTTGTCGTGAAATTTATTTTCACCAGTCTCAGGAATTCTTGCAAGGTCAGAGAGCCATACCGAGGCCCTGGGTGGTGCTGCCAACTTCTAAACTTGCAGAAGCTTCTGCCTGGCGATAAGTGAGGCGAAGGCCAGGGCATCCGCCCCCTTCCCTATCTAAAGCTCTGGTTGCTCTGACACCCTGAAGACCGTCACAGACTGGCATGGCTCCATCTCGACCCTCACCACCCTGGACATAGTCTCAAAAAAGGCTGTCCGGTTGGGGCTGTGGAGTATCGCTGATCCACCTCCAGTATAGAGTCGATCAGCCACTGCTTGCCTGCTCTTTCGTTTCTGTCCCTAAGGGCCTTAAAAGCTATGATTTCACCCCTGATCACCACCTTCAGTGCCTCCCAGATGTTTAGGGTGAGACCTCCCCGTTCTGGTTGCAGGATACATAACCGTCGATGGGCTGGGATATTTATTTTTGTACAGGATTCTTTATCGGTGAGGAGAGCTGTACCAGTCTCCATTGGGGGGTGTTGGGTCCGACCCTTATCCAACCTTACACCTATGTAATGTGGCGCGTGGTTGGAGATGACAGTGGCGGAGCCACCCCCCTCTTCCATCTTCTCCATAAAGGTGTTCAATTCTCATGCGATACCTGACACGTTACCTGTCCTGGGATTGGATGTGTCCTCTGTCAGGTCCTGTACATAGTTAAAGTGCCCCCCTCCCCGTGATACGTCGGTGAGTGTCCAGGTTCGGGATTTCGGCCATCGTATTCTTGACTAATTCTGCATCGTCCCCGTTCGTGTGGCATATATTTACCAAGACTGGGGCCCCTTCCAGGGTCCTGCTGACCATCACATAGTGCCCCTCCTGGGTCCACTGCTGTGCTCGTCTCAATGAATGAAACTGTCCTGTTCATTAGGATGGCCATTCCCCTCGCCCTGGTGTAGAAACATGAATGAAACATTTGACTGACCCAACCCTTCCTTATCCACAGTTGTTCCCTCTCTCTTCAGTGTGTATCCTGTAGGAAGGCTACGTCCACCCATC
The DNA here is from genome assembly GCF_047496885.1 of Scyliorhinus torazame. Taxonomy (NCBI): domain Eukaryota; kingdom Metazoa; phylum Chordata; class Chondrichthyes; order Carcharhiniformes; family Scyliorhinidae; genus Scyliorhinus; species Scyliorhinus torazame. The sequence goes on along the minus strand of NC_092721.1, from coordinate 145,197,593 downwards.
TTGGAGATGGGCAAGAACTCTGGATTTCTTCACCGGCCCATTGAGGTCCGTCATGTTCCATGTTACTATCTGGATGAGGGGTGGCTGTCCCCCCCCCCTCCTGTGGGGTCAGCCATACTCATCTTGTTGGTCTGGGCCTGCCCTTGCTCACAAGACGTTCAAGATGGCCATCGACTACTTCCTCTTTTTCACCATCTCCACATGTTGTCTTCTACAACCAGCGCTCTACCCTCCATCCCTCCCCACCTCTGTTCCTCCTCCTGTACCCCACTGCCCTTGTGTTCCCCCCCTCCTAGTCCCACCCCTCTCACTTTTTGGCTTACCCCCTTCTCTACTTCCCCCAATGCCTCTTTGTTTCCCTGCGTCTCTGGAGCTTGGAGATAATGAAGCCCGTCGGCTTGTCCATCAGTGCCTGGCTCTGTGCTGGGAGCTCTGCGAGATTGACCCTATCCGGTTCCGTGCCTTCACTTGTGGCTGCCGGCTCCGAGACTGAGGTTTCCCTCCCCTCATCTCTATTGGCTTTTAGGCTGGGTGGATAATTGTTTTCTCATCTTGTTTGGCAGTGCAATCATTGGGGGGGTCAGGCTGGGGGATTGTAGGTACTTTTTTGCCCGTTTGTTGGAGTTAAAGGCTGTGGTTGAACACCTTACATGAGAGTCACCTTTCGTGTGACTGCTCAGCTCATGGGCGCCACCAGAAGTCATGTCTTCCATTTTTTTTTTTTAAATTTAGTGTAGCCAATTCATTTTTTCCAATTGAGGGGCAATTCAGCGTGGCCAATCCACCTAAGTGGCACATCTTTGGGTTGTGGGGTAGAAACCCACGCAAACACGGGGAGAATGTGCAAACTCCACATGGACAGTGACCCAGAGCCAAGATCGAACCTCGGACCTTGGTGCCGTGAGGCAGCAATGCTAACCACTGTGCCACCGTGCTGCCCTCTTGTCTTCCATTTCAACTCAAGCTGAGCTCATGGCTTTTTGAATCAATAACTGGACATTTCCATGGACAGATTGGTCTGAATGGCTTGTTTCTGTGCTGTATGTTCTATGCAAAATTTAAGGTGCTTCGACACAAGGTTGAAACCACCCAGAATAATTTTTCTTCGGACTCTTACAGCTACCAGAGAGGAGAGTATTGTTCTGTCTATTCGAACCCATTGCACCACCCATGTCACCAGCAGTCTTGAGGATCCAGTGTTCAGAAATTGGTTTTATATGTGTACAGCAATACAGCAACCTCCACAATTATTTAACAATGATGCTTAGTGCTTTTATTCAGATTTCTGAAGGAATGTCATTATGCTCAACTTTTAAATTAACGGCAGAATAACAATGAGATTGGCACCAGACCATGACCACTGGGATTGTGCAAATAATAACCACAGTTGCATAATCTGTACTTTATAGCCATGACGTCACTTTATTTTACAGAAATAAAAGTACACAAACCTGTTTTCAGAACTCGTGTAAAATCATTCAAAACACAAATTGAAACACTTTGAGGCTGTACAAGTCGAGCTAACAGAAACTCTTCAACCCCTCCAGCTTTACATTATATAATAATCTTTATTGTCACAAGTAGGTTTACATTAACACCGCAATTAAGTCACTGTCCGTGTGGAGTTTGCACATTCTTCCCGGGTTTGCGTGGATTTCGGCCCCACAACCCAAAAAAGATGTGCCGGCTAGGTGGATTGGCCACACTAAATTGCGCCTTAACTGGAAAAAATTGGGTACTCTAAATTTATTTAAAAAAACACTGCAATGAAGTTACTGTGACAAGTCCCTAGCCGCAACATTCCGGCACCTGTTCGGGTACACAGAGGGAGAATTTAGCATGTCCAAATTGCCTAACAGCACGTCTTTCTCGGGACATGTGGGCGGAAACTGGAGCAAACCGGTGGAAACCCACGCAGACACAGGGAGAACGTGCAGACTCCACACAGACAGTGACCCAAGCGTCGATTTCGGCGTGAGAACAGCTGGTGAGTCAGTTTCAGCGGGAGCATTGCGGAAGTGGTTGCTGGGAGGTAAGTCTGTCCTTTAAAAGCACTTGTCTTTGCAGGGGCAGGCCAGTCGATTTCGGCGGGAGTGGAGCTGGCTGGTTATTCAATTTCAGCAGGAGCTGAGAATTTTTCTTTTTTTTAAATTAGTTTTTTAGGCGGGAACAGGAAGTCGACCCGCGGACGTCTGGGAAGACCCTCACCAATAAATTCTGGTGGAGAGGAAACCCGAGACACTACACGTGTAGTGTCTCCCACCCGCCCTCCTCCTCTAACCTAATAATAAAACCCATTGGTCTGAGGTAAGTACCATATTTTATTATATTATTATTATTTTTTATAAAAATTTAATTTAGTTGTTAGCCAGATCTTGGTAGAAAGTTAGAGGAATGGCAGGGAAGGGAGTGCAATGTTCCTCCTGCAGGATGTTTGAGGTGAGGGATGCAGTTAGTGTCCCTGTTGATTTTACCTGCAGGAAGTGCTGCCATCTCCAGCTCCTCCAAGACCGAGTTAGGGAACTGGAGCTGGAGTTGGAAGAACTTCGGATCATTCGGGAGGCAGAAGGGGTCATAGATAGCAGCTTCAGGGAATTAGTTACACCAAAGATTGGAGATAGGTGGGTAACTGTAAGAGGGACTGGGAAAAAGCAGTCAGTGCAGGGATCCCCTGCGGTCGTTCCCCTGAGAAACAAGTATACCGCTTTGGATACTTGTGGGGGGGACGACTTAACAGGGGTAAGCCATGGGGTACGGGCCTCTGGCACGGAGTCTGTCCCTGTTGCTCAGAAGGGAAGGGGGGAGAGGAGCAGAGCATTAGTAATTGGGGACTCTATAGTCAGGGGCACAGATAGGAGATTTTGTGGGAGCGTGAGAGACTCACGTTTGGTATGTTGCCTCCCAGGTGCAAGGGTACGTGATGTCTCGGATCGTGTTTTACGGGTCCTTAGTGGGGAGGGGGAGCAGCCCCAAGTCGTGGTCCACATTGGCACTAACGACATAGGTAGGATAGGGGACAAGGATGACAGGCAGGCTTTCAGGGAGCTAGGATGGAAGCTCAGAACTAGAACAAACAGAGTTGTTATCTCTGGGTTGTTGCCCGTGCCACGTGATAGTGAGATGAGGAATAGGGAGAGAGAGCACTTAAACACGTGGCTACAGGGATGGTGCAGGCGGGAGGGATTCAGATTTCTGGATAACTGGGGCTCTTTCTGGGGAAGGTGGGACCTCTACAGACAGGATGGTCTACATCTGAACCTGAGGGGCACAAATATCCTCGGGGGGAGATTTGTTAGTGCTCTTTGGGGGGGTTTAAACTAATGCAGCAGGGGCATGGGAACCTGGATTGTAGTTTTAGGGTAAGGGAGAATGAGAGTATAGAGGTCAGGAGCACAGATTTGACGTCGCAGGAGGGGGCCAGTGTTCAGGTAGGTGGTTTGAAGTGTGTCTACTTCAATGCCAGGAGTATACGAAACAAGGTAGGGGAACTGGCAGCATGGGTTGGTACCTGGGACTTCGATGTTGTGGCCATTTCGGAGACATGGATAGAGCAGGGACAGGAATGGATGTTGCAGGTTCCGTGGTTTAGGTGTTTTAGTAAGCTCAGAGAAGGAGGCAAAAGAGGGGGAGGTGTGGCGCTGCTAGTCAAGAGCAGTATTACGGTGGCGGAGAGGATGCTAGATGGGGACTCTTCTTCCGAGGTAGTATGGGCTGAAGTTAGAAACAGGAAAGGAGAGGTCACCCTGTTGGGAGTTTTTTATAGGCCTCCTAATAGTTCTAGGGATGTAGAGGAAAGGATTGCGAAGATGATTCTGGATATGAGCGAAAGTAACAGGGTAGTTATTATGGGAGACTTTAACTTTCCAAATATTGACTGGAAAAGATATAGTTCGAGTACAATAGATGGGTCGTTTTTTGTACAGTGTGTGCAGGAGGGTTTCCTGAAACAATATGTTGACAGGCCAACAAGAGGCGAGGCCACGTTGGATTTGGTTTTGGGTAATGAACCAGGCCAGGTGTTGGATTTGGAGGTAGGTGCGCACTTTGGGGACAGTGACCACAATTCGGTGACGTTTACGTTAAGGATGGAAAGGGATAAGTATACACCACAGGGCAAGAGTTATAGCTGGGGGAAGGGCAATTATGATGCCATTAGACGTGACTTGGGGGGGATAAGGTGGAGAAGTAGGCTGCAAGTGTTGGGCACACTGGATAAGTGGGGCTTGTTCAAGGATCAGCTACTGCGTGTTCTTGATAAGTATGTACCGGTCAGACAGGGAGGAAGGCGTCGAGCGAGGGAACCGTGGTTTACCAAGGAAGTGGAATCTCTTGTTAAGAGGAAGAAGGAGGCCTATGTGAAGATGAAGTGTGAAGTTTCGGTTGGGGCGATGGATAGTTACAAGGTAGCGAGGAAGGATCTAAAGAGAGAGCTAAGACGAGCAAGGAGGGGACATGAGAAGTATTTGGCAGGAAGGATCAAGGAAAACCCAAAAGCTTTCTATAGGTAGTCAGGAATAAGCGAATGACTAGGGAAAGAGTAGGACCAGTCAAGGACAGGGATGGGAAATTGTGTGTGGAGTCTGAAGAGATAGGCGAGATACTAAATGAATATTTTTTGTCAGTATTCACTCAGGAAAAAGATAATGTTGTGGAGGAGAATGCTGAGCCCCAGGCTAATAGAATAGATGGCATTGAGGTACGTAGGGAAGAGGTGTTGGCAATTCTGGACAGGCTGAAAATAGATAAGTCCCCGGGACCTGATGGGATTTATCCTAGGATTCTCTGGGAGGCCAGGGAAGAGATTGCTGGACCTTTAGCTTTGATTTTTATGTCATCATTGGCTACAGGAATAGTGCCAGAGGACTGGAGGACAGCAAATGTGGTCCCTTTGTTCAAAAAGGGGAGCAGAGACAACCCCGGCAACTATAGACCAGTGAGCCTCACGTCTGTAGTGGGTAAAGTCTTGGAGGGGATTATAAGAGACAAGATTTATAATCATCCAGATAGGAATAATATGATCAGGGATAGTCAGCATGGCTTTGTGAAGGGTAGGTCATGCCTCACAAACCTTATTGAGTTCTTTGAGAAGGTGCTGAACAGGTAGACGAGGGTAGAGCAGTTGATGTGGTGTATATGGATTTCAGCAAAGCGTTTGATAAGGTTCCCCACGGTAGGCTATTGCAAAAAATACGGAGGCTGGGGATTGAGGGTGATTTAGAGATGTGGATCAGAAATTGGCTAGCTGAAAGAAGACAGAGGGTGGTGGTTGATGGGAAATGTTCAAAATGGAGTACAGTCACAAGTGGAGTACCACAAGGATCTGTTCTGGGGCCGTTGCTGTTTGTCATTTTTATCAATGACCTAGAGGAAGGCGCAGAAGGGTGGGTGAGTAAATTTGCAGACGATACTAAAGTCGGTGGTGTTGTCGGTAGTGTGGAAGGATGTAGCAGGTTACAGAGGGATATAGATAAGCTGCAGAGCTGGGCTGAGAGGTGGCAAATGGAGTTTAATGTAGAGAAGTGTGAGGTGATTCACTTTGGAAGGAATAACAGGAATACGGAATATTTGGCTAATGGTAAAGTTCTTGAAAGTGTGGATGAGCAGAGGGATCTCGGTGTCCATGTACATAGATCCCTGAAAGTTGCCACCCAGGTTGATAGGGTTATGAAGAAGGCCTATGGAGTGTTGGCCTTTATTGGTAGAGGGATTGAGTTCCGGAGTCGGGAGGTCATGTTGCAGCTGTACAGAACTCTGGTACGGCCGCATTTGGAGTATTGCGTACAGTTCTGGTCACCGCATTATAGGAAGGACGTGGAGGCTTTGGAGCGGGTGCAGAGGAGATTTACCAGGATGTTGCCTGGTATGGAGGGAAAATCTTATGAGGAAAGGCTGATGGACTTGAGGTTGTTTTCGTTGGAGAGAAGAAGGTTAAGAGGAGACTTAATAGAGGCATACAAAATGATCAGGGGGTTGGATAGGGTGGACAGTGAGAGCCTTCTCCCGCGGATGGATATGGCTGGCACGAGGGGACATAACTTTAAACTGAGGGGTAATAGATATAGGACAGAGGTCAGAGGTAGGTTCTTTACGCAAAGAGTAGTGAGGCCGTGGAATGCCCTACCTGCTACAGTAGTGAACTCGCCAACATTGAGGGCATTTAAAAGTTTATTGGATAAACATATGGATGATAATGGCATAGTGTAGGTTAGATGGCTTTTGTTTTGGTGCAACATCGTGGGCCGAAGGGCCTGTACTGCGCTGTATTGTTCTATGTTCTATTAAGCCAGGAATCGAACCTGGGACCCTGGAGCTGTTAAGCAACAGTGCTAACCACTGTGCTACCGTGCCGCCCCTTCTCTCTTTTCCTTCACATGGTTACTTTCAGCGACAAGTAAAGCTGAGGGTTCAATCTTGCAAAGTTGGTTGGTTTTATATGCACCATTCTTTGTTTTACAGCTTTTAATCCTTCTTCGGAGCCTTTGTAATCACAGCTTTTATCTCGACTTAGTAATACGTACTTATACAATTTATACTTTCCAGATTTCAATTGTCGTTCTTTACTTTCAGAATCAGAGGATAGGCACATTATTGTTTCCTTAAATTTTCTGTTTTTTGTTAACAGATGTGGCTGCATTGTTTTTCATCCACATTCCTCCTCGTTTTTAAAAGGAATTGATCACTGATTAATTCATCTTCTTTACTATTTGCTTCCTTTATCTTGAAGAGGCATTGTGGGCCTTTAAAATGATGTGGGTTAATCTGCTTGGCGTCATTTCACAGCCATTGCTGCCCTCTTCCTGAATAAGTGATGCAATGCTATTATGTACATTTTCCTTCAAAACAGGCATGCTCTGGGAAATATTTGCACCCAAAGTGAATGGCAACAGATTTATTGCAAGAGGCTGTAACAAACTACTTTCAGAAAAGTCTGACTCACTTTCTGCTTTTGTCATTTGATTTGTGATTCATAGAATCATAGAATTTACAGTGCAGGAGGAGGCCACTCGGCCCATCGAATCTGCACTGGCCCTTGGAAAGATCACTCCACTCAAGCCCACACCTCCCTCAACCCAGTAACCCCACCTACCCTTTTCTGGTCACTTAAGGGGCAATTTAGCATGGCTAATCCACCTAACCTACACATCTTTGAACTGTGGGAGGAAACCGGAACACCCAGAGGAAACCCACGCACACACAGGGAGAAGGTGCAGACTCTGCCCAGGCGGTGACCCAAGCCGGGAATCGAACCTGGGACCCTGGATTAATGTCTTCTTTCTTTGAGTCATATAATGCCCAATGAATTTTCCTAATTCCCACATTTCCTGCCATTTGTATCTCATGTGCTATCCGCAATACTTCCCTCAGACTTTGTGTAATCATGGGTGAAGCTATAACCTTCACTCCTGCCAAATCATTCCTCAAAAGGAAGTCTACTCCGTCCAATGGGAATTTCTTAACCACCGCAACAAGTACTGGACCTGACACCACATCACACTCCAATTGTACTTTATACATGGAACTGGAATATAATCTATTCACTAAAATCTTAGCTTTCATTGAACTCTCTGGAGGGAAAACCAAATCACAAGTGAGTAGCACTTGTGTCCCTTAAAATAGCTGAGGCAAATCGGGTGATCTTCCCCTTAGACAAAAACCCTGTATATCTCTCATCTACCTCATTTAATAATAATAATCGCTTATTGTCACAAGTAGGCTTCAATGAAGTTACTGTGAAAAGCCCCTCATCGCCACATTCCGGCGCCTGTTTGGGGAGGCCGGCTATTTAGCCCACTGTGCTAAACCAGCCCCATATCATATCTGCTCCCACAGTAGTGTTTACCACGGTTCTCCTAGTTCTATCTAGAGCTACAGTCTGCCCTGTAGTATTCTCCACTTTGGTTTCCTTTTCAGAAACCTCCTTTTGAACTTTCATCGCCACTTCCAGCATGCTGAATGAACATACCCCACTTTATTACAATGGTAATACCTAGGCTTTTGAATCTCTCCTTCATCTTTATTTAGTACTTTCCTTCCAGGTCAGAGGAGGAGATCGCGGAGCATTCTTAGCTGTCCATCCCTTACCCATGCCACCTGCTTTCCTTTCACTCTACCACTTCCTATCCTTTTCAAAATTATGGGGGTGATGGAATAAAGGTTTAGTTATCGATTAACTCATAGTTGTCAAACATAATTGCTATTTGCCGCAACATATGTTCTTATCAAGAAGGTAGGGAACTGTTAAATTCCTCTTAAGAGAATTACCTCAGAACCTCATAGGTAGTTGCACCTCCCAATGCTCGTAGCCATCAATCTAAATTATTCTGCTTAACCCTTCAAATTCAGCATAAGTCTGTCCTGGCTGTCTCCTTAGATTCCAAAACTTTTGCCCATATGCTTGGAACCAATTCATATGCACCCAGAATAACCGTGGGCTAATGCACCGTGGGCAGCATGGTAGCATTGTGGATAGCACAATTGCTTCACAGCTCCAGGGTCCCAGGTTCGATTCCAGCTTGGGCCACTGTCTGTGCGGAGTCTGCACATCCTCCCCGTGTGTGCGTGGGTTTCCTCCGGGTGCTCCGGTTTCCTCCCACAGTCCAAAGATGTGCAGGTTAGGTGGATTGGCCATGATAAATTACCCTTAGTGTCCAAGGTTGCCCTTGGTGTTGGGTGGGGTTACTGGGTAATGGGGATGGGGTGGAGGTGTTGACCTTGGGTAGGGTGCTCTTTCCAAGAGCCGGTGCAGACTCGATGGGCTGAATGGACTCCTTCTGCACTGTAAATTCTATGATAATCTATGAATAACCTTTGATACCTCGTCATAATTCTTAGACACCCCTTCTGATAGGGAGGCATAAACTTCTGTGTCTGCCCCATCAATTTACTTTGCGTGGATAATGTCCACTTTTTTTTGCGCTGCTCCATTTGAGTTGCTATTTTCTCAAAAGCCTTAAAAAAAGTTTCTACCTCCTTTGCATTTTGGGAGAGCCTGTGTAAATTTAAACATATCGTCACTGGGTTCTGTTCTAAGATTATACTCCCCTCTAGTCCCTGGCAGCTACATCTAATTTCCACGGCCTTAAACTGGAACTCTCTCTCTTTTGATTTTTCCTCTCTTCTAATTACAACCTACTCATTTCTATCCCTATTTCTTTTTCATTTTTTCTGCATCTCCATTTCTTTTTATTTTTTCTGCATCTCTAATTGGTTCATTTGTACCTGGATTTAAGTTAATTCTGCTGGTAACTGCCATGACCCAGGCTGTGTTTCTGGTATCCCTTTCAAATTTAAATATTGAGCAATCGCTCCAGTTATCTCTACCTTCCTAGCTTAAGCTGGTGCCTTTATTTTTAATTCACCTGCTAATTCGACTAGCTTGTCTTTTTGAATAAACCAGAGACAAGTCGTCCACCTGAAGAAAAATCATATCAGCTTCCAGAGCCATCCTGTTAGATTGCTACAAACCTGGTGTCTCTTTTTAATTTATACTGTAACCTAAACTTCGCCATCTACCATTCCAAAGATCTTGAACCCGGGCCTCCAAATTATGTTTTGACACCCTGGACTAGCACGTGGTCAATTCCAGCCCCACTTGACTCAGAGTTGCAACACAATTAAATTAACCAATAATTCTGAGAAAAATACCAGAAGTCTTTGGCCCTTGGCTGCTCAATAATTACCCTCACCAGGTTTGTAAATTCAAACACAATTACTTAAAAAATATATACTTTTATTCAAGGCATTTTCATAGATACAAACCGGACCAGAAGAACAACCAAACAATTCAATAAGCAACCAACAACCATGTTCGCTCCCCCCCACTGCTCCCCTGATGCCAGCCCCTCCTCATATTCCACACTCCCCATTTTAACCCCCCCCCACCCTTTCTGACCTCTCAAACCTCCTTAAAGTAATCAGTAAACAGCTTCAACCTCCGGGTGAACCCATCTGCCGACCCCCTCAAGGCGAACTTAACATTCTCCAGCCTAAGGAATTTTGCCAGGTCACTCACCCACATCCCCGCTTTTGGCAGCTCCGGGTCCCGCCACCCAAGCAAAATCCATCTCCGGGCTATCAGGGAGGCAAAGGCCAAAACATTGGCCATTCTCACCCCCTGGAATCCTGGGTCTTCCGACATCCCAAATATCGCCACCTCTGGAATCGTGACCACCTCCAGACCCAGCACTTCGGACATCAGGTCTGAGGGTCCCTGCCAGAACACCCTCAATCTTTGACACACCCAGAACATGTGGACATGTTTACCGGGCTCCCCCTTCCCTCCCTGGGCACGCTGCCCCGGCAAAGAACCTACTCATCCTTGCAACCGTCATATGAGCCCTATGCACCACTTTGAACTAGATGAGGCTTAGTCCCTTACATGATGAGGATGCGTACACCCTCAGCAAGGCCTCCGCCCACATCTCTGCCCTGCCTCCTCTCCCATCTCCGCCTCCCATTTACGTTTGACATCCCCCACCAGGTCTCCCTTCCACTCCATCAACTCCTTATAGTTTTCCGGCACCTTCCCAGCCCCTATTTCGTCCTTCAACAGCACATTGTCCTGCAACCCCAGGGGCGGCAGCCCAGGAAAGGATGGTACCTCTGTCTGAAAGCAATTTATAAACTGTAATAAAGTGGGTTCTCAAATGTAACACAGTTTCCCTAATAGCCAATGAAATTGCAGCCTTCCTTTGATGTCCTTTGGTTTTTTTGCCCAGCTGGAACTCTTGTCAGTTTCAGTGAGAGAGACCTTCTTACCTTCCCCAGTTGCAATCTGTTTAATTACCGGTCAGTTGTTCTCCTCTCTGCTGCAGTGTTTGGAACTCCTATCTCCGACTCTGCTCTCTGGAGACTTGCCAGTTATTTCTCTCTCTTGTAGCCTCAGCTGCCAGTTTCACCTTCTTCCAGTTCCACTAAACTCCCAGTTTTCACCCAACTCCAAAATACACTCTCACTCAGCTAAAGCAGCACAGAATACAGCCTTTTGGCCAATTCATTGACAACCAATCGGACAGAGCCCCACCCCACTCTCGGGTGTCGAAATTCTGGGTCTTGCTGTCCAAAGCTAGCAGCACCATACATTATGAATTCCTTCTCCTCTCTGCTGCTTGATTTAAAGATGCATGTCCATTAAGAATCTATGGATCAAAGATGACAATGGCAAAAAAAAAGCAACGGGAAATAAGAGAATAAAGAGGAATGACCCTTACAGTGGCCGAGTTGAAAATGACGCCATAGTCTTCTACGATACCACTGAGCCAAGCTGCCACTTATTAGTAATTCAAAACTATAGTTTTTTTTTAGTATTCATTTTCAGGGAATAATAAAAGGGATGTACTTGCATTTATATAGTGCCTGTCATTATCTCAGGAGACCCAAAGTACTTGACAACTAATTAAGAATTTGTGACGTGTGGTCAATGTTGGGATGTGGGGGAACATGGCAACCTGTTCCTACACTGCAAGCTCCAGGAAACAGCAGTGAGGTCAATGACCAGATAGCTTGTTTTAGCAGTTTTGGCTTAGGGAGAAATGATGTCCAAGCAACTAAGAGAATTCTGGCCTTCGTTAAATCATGCCTTCGGATCTGCCCTCGTACGCGCTCCTCCAATGGAACCTGTTGGATGAAGGTGAAGCCTTCCGGTGTCGGAAAGTAGGAGTCTCCATACGCCCAAAGTTCTGCATTTTTCCCCGTAAAATTTTATTAAATAACCCCCCCCCCCCCCCAACTAGTAAAAAAAAATGAATACAATAAATGAAAAAAATAAAAATTCAATGAATAAAATAAATGAATAAAATGAATTAAAAAAAACCCAAATCATAGAATCATAGAATTTACAATGCAGAAGGAGGCCATTCGGCCCATCGAGTCTGCACCGGCTCTTTGAAAGAGCACCCTACCCAAGCCCACACCTCCACCCTATCCCCATAACCCCACCCAACACTAAGGGCAATTTTGGACACTAAGGGCAATTTAGCATGGCCAATCCACCTAACCTGCACATCTTTGGACTGTGGGAAGAAACCGGAGCACCCGGAGGAAACCCACGCACACACGGGGAGAACGTGCAAACTCCGCACAGACAGTGACCCAAGCCGGGAATCGAACCTGGGACCCTGGAGCTGTGAAGCAATTGTGCTAACCACTATGCTACCGTGCTGCCCAAATGAATAAAAAAAAACCAAACTTGTAAAACAAAAAGCTGTGACCGTTAAAAAAAATAACGGCCGCACTGCGCATGTGCACCCGATCATCGGCACGCATGTGCATAGTTTTGCGCATGCGCACCGATGATCGTGCACGCATGCGCAATGCGGCCAAATTTTTTTAACATGTTCACGTCCATTTTAAAGGCCGCTTCCAGCCAGCGTTATTAAAAGCCAGCTGCTGCGCGGGGATTTGCGCGATCGGGAGCGCCGCGAAGGACGACTCTGCGACCCTCCCGACACCCACCCGCGACCCACCTGTGGGTCGCGCCCCCGAGTTTGAAGAACACTGCATTAGAGGTTGTTTTGACATTGAGCAAATCCAGGTACGGCAAAAATTATTGGCCTCGTAAAAATACCTGTATGCTCACATCGGGTAGTCTGTATATCTAACAGCACTGAGTATACCTACACCAAGACTACTGCAGCAGTTCAAGAAGGTGACACGCCAGCACCTTGTGAAGGGAAATTTGGATGAGCAATAAATGCTTGCGTTACCATAATTGCACACATCTGCGGATGAAGAAAAAACAATCCGTGCATTGCAAATACTTGATGGGCAATATATATGTTACAGATATAACTTTGTAAAGCATGACACTTATGTTATTAATTCAGTTCAGTGATAATTGATTCAAAATTTTGAATCAACATTCTGATTTGTCTGTCTGTACCTGTGGTTCCTGCTAATCTAATCTTGTATTTTACATTGCTGCATTTTCTTAGCTTCCTGTAATACTGTTAATGAGAGCAAATCCATGAATGTTAGAAATATTTCATTTGTGTAGTGGATTTAAAATGTAGCCAATACACAGCAGAATGCAAGTAATCTTCACTGTTTTTGGCACGATTCACAGCCAAGACTTTGTACATTGATTAGAATGTCTGTAAACGCCAGATGAAATGAACATAATCAGCACATTTTTGCACCATTGTCCACTTAATTATTCATTCAATAAATCAATAAAGAAGATAATACAAAACACCAAAGAAAAGATCTGGAGCAGCTAGATTTCTAAAGTGTGCTGGTGTTTTTGGCAGCTGATAAATGTATTTGTATGCTGGTTTTAAAAACAGAAAAGCAAGGATTATTTTATCCCTAGGTCAGGATTATATATTTACATTTTATGCATGACTGAGGACCACAGTACAATGGGATTGAATAGAAAGGGCTGCAACGTCTGAGCTTCAGGCAGTGTATTTGCGGGGTACCCCAAAGATGTGTTGGAAATTTCTAGGAAAGGATTGCAAGGCTATTGCCTGAGAAGTTCAAACTTCAAATGATTCCAACTGTGTAACATCAGTAGTTACCCAGAAACGGTTAGAAGAATTAAAACCACTTCTAGCTTCTGGGTAACTATTATACAGACCCACCCAACCCCCACAGGGTGTTGTGTTATGTACTCTGGGCTGTCGGTTCGGTTACCTTGGAAATGATGCCCTGTTGCTGAAGAACCTTGAGCTGTGCCTTCAGGCGCTCCCTCAGCGGAGCCGGGACCCGGTGTGGTGCGTGGACCACTGGCTTGGCATCAGGTCATAGCAGAATCTTGTATCGATATGGCAGCGTGCCCATCCCGTCGAACACATCCGGATACTGAGCGAGGATGTCGTCAATGCCAGCCTGAAGATCCACTTTGGAGGATGTCGTTGTGTAAACCCGCTGCACGAGGTTCAGCTGCTTGCAGGCATGCGCGCCAAGTAGGGATGCCCTGTCTGTCTTGAAAATTTCAAAACGTAACCGTGCATGGGTGCTCCAGTTGGAGATGAGTAAATGACAGGATCCCAGTGCCGTGATGGCATTTCCATTGTAGTCCAGGAGCCTGCAGGCTGCTGGGAGGACCGTGGGGGGCATCTTGATGCGTTTGAAATCTGCCTGTGAGAGGAGGTTGGCAGAAGCACCTGCGTCCAGCTTAAACTGGATGGAGCAGTGGTTGACCTGCATCACCGCACGCCGTTCGTCTGCAGAATCCACAGCGAGGATGGATTGAATTTGTGATGAGGTGGATGTGGCATATTCACATTTGGTAATGATGCCCACACAGTAGGCGGAGTCCAGGCATTCTTCCTCTGTGTTCCCGTTGTGCTGCCAGGATCAGAATCCTGTAATTGTTGTTGCACACTCTGAGCGCGCCGTCGTCGGAATTGGGAGCGCTGGCCCCTGACTGGTGGTGCAGACCTGCACAAGGCTGCATAGTGTCCAGGCTTCCCGCAGTTTAAACATCGCCTGTCTCTTGCAGGGCAGTGTTTCTTTAAGTGGGCGTTGCCGCAGTTCCAGCATGTCATGACGTCGCCGTCCTGACGCTCCGCGCGTCGTCACACATGCACAATGCAGGTGTCGGCCGCTTCGTTATCCCGTTCGCATCGCGCATGCCTGAGGCCCCGGGAAAAGCGTGCAAAATGACCGCTTTCATCAATGCTGAGGCGCTGCATCCGGGAGATGGCCTGCACACTCTCTGCCTCGTGGGAGGCAAGTTTCTCATTTTCAGCCAATTTGTACTGGGCATAGCGATTTTTGGCGTGCTCATGCACTGTGCATGTTTCAATCGCGACTGACAGGGTCATATGCTTGATTTTCAGTAGCTGCTCTCTCAGAGGATCAGAGTGAACTCCAAAAATGATTTGGTCTCTGATCATGGAGTCAGCAATATCACAAAAGTTGCAGGACAGCGCTAGTAGGCGGAGGTTAGTTAAGGAGTTGAAAGATTCATCTTTACCTTGTACACGCTGTTTGAATATGTCGCGCTCGAAGATTTCATTGGTGTCCATTTCACAGTGACTGTCAAACTTGTCCAGGATGGTCTGAAACTTTGTCTTGTCCTGGCCTTCGGTGAAGTGAAAAGACTTGAAGAGTTCGATGGCTTGATCACCCGCTGTTGAGAGCAGAAGTGCGATCTTCCTTGCATCAGACACACCCACAAGGTCTGAAGCTTCGATGTACAGCAGAAACTTTTGCTTGAATGTCCAACAGTTGGCACTGAGATTGACGGAGGTCCTGAGCTGGTGAGGAGCCTGAATCTTCTCCTTGGTGCCGGGATACATTCGCTGGCCGTCACGGAACGGACTGAGGTAAACCATCTAGATTAAGCAGTCTCCTGGTAGCCTGATGTGTTATGTACTCTGGGATAACACAGGCTGCAACTTTAACCAAAAGATACTCCAGACCTTGAAGTTAGTTCAATCTGATTTATTGAACCAGTAGCACAGTTCTCTATAAGTTCAACCCTCTGCTAACCTAAGTGTGGTTACTCTGATTGAACCAGACTAGCTCTTAGCCACGTGCTGGAGGTGTGATACTGTAAATATACCCTGACTCACTCTGCAGATGTTCTCAGTGGAAAGAGGCGGAGTGTGAGTGACTTGTGCCTTTTATAGTGAGATACCACCCCTGAGTGGTCCTGCCTGCTTATTGGCCATGTCCTGTTCTCTGTGTTCATTAGCTGCCTGTTTGTGCCTGTCTGTATATCATTATCTGCATGTCTGCATATCATGACACAGGGCTCCCCCACAACACACTGATCCCCAATGGGCCTCACTCCGCCTCTCCACTACCACTCTCTGGCACCCCCAGGGGTCTCCAGTAGCCCCTCCAGCCCCCACAGGACTCCCGCACCGCCTCGACTCCCAACCTGTTCCCAGGCCCAAATTCTGATCCACCCACCAGGCCCAGCTCCCATCGCTCCCCCTGCTCCCTCCGCAACCTGACACAAGGTTCCCCCACAACATACCGACCTCCTCAAACCATCCCTCCCCATCCCGCAAATCCTACCCTACAGCAAGTACAGCAAAACAGGGAGCATGCAACTCTATAACCCTCGGCTGTAGGCCCTGGGAGCCTGCTGCCCTGCACAGCCATAGCCCGGCCTGAATCGGAAGGCCAGGTGAGGTAGGATCAGTTGGATTTCCAGATAAGTAATTTTGAGCGAGTGGCAACCCGACTCAGCCGGAAGTTTCGGCTCGAAGTGTTTTCCTCAAGCCCCTGTGTGACCGAATTTGGAAATGGTTTTATATTATTAACACCATCCACAAGTTGTAAGTTTTTGAAATAAACATTTATATTTTTTAAAATGTTAAGTTAAAATAAATGTTTCATTTTTATTGAATTTTCCATGTAATTTTAATGCCTCTTTTTCTCTGCACCACCTTGACTAAGATGACAAACAGCTGGCTAGCTGCCCAGCCATTGCAGCCCAGGCCACCTGCTTGTCGATTTTTTTCCCCCTCTTACACTGCAGCTGAGACTGGAAGGTCATCCTAACCCTTGTAACTACACGATCCAATGCCTTGAGCACCAGTTTCCAGTGCAATCTTATTGCCTATTCTCTGGACTTGGTACTCCAACAAAATGGATCAAGTAGGAACGCCGTGTAAATTGTATTCAATTCACTTAATTGATCTGGGGAAAATCTGAATTTTTTTACCGGCTGAAGTTGAGGCGATGAGGATAATTTTAATATTGATCATAAAATCAGAAAATAAAATACAGTAAAAATTCATTTTGCTGCCCTATATGAGTAATCTCTTCTCAACAGTATATTCAATGTACCGGACATATAGCATGGTAAATATAATTTTGCAAATATGTATATTGCTTGAGTACATGAGATATTATTAGCAATAAAATTATTGGCTGGTTAAAAAGATATGGTTTGCACATCACTGGGGTGATATTTGAGCCTGCGTTAGCTGGCAGTGTAAATGGCGACGCAAGCCCAAAATCTCACTGCGAGACCTAGTGTTCAAATTTTCCACACCTCTCACGTGACGTAATGCAGAATTTTATTTCAATAAATTTAAATATAATTAAAGGGCTTCCCTGCAACATGTTCATCCTCCCCATGCCCCCACTGAATATGCGATGAGATTTACGACAGGTTTTTAACAACATGATGCAGTCAAAGGGAACCCGCCGGGGGTGCAAAGGTACATAAAGCCCCGGAGGGAGAGGGACATGCCTGGGCACTGTCCCCTGGCACCCTGATAGTGCCAACCTGAGGGATTTCTGTTATGAATGTGTATGGTGGTGGGGGTGGGGGGGGGGGGGGGGGGGGGTGGGTGGGGGGGCGATGTCTATGGAGGGATGGTGGTGATTGGGTCCCCTTGTGTCAGTGGGGGTTTGTTTATTTGTAACTGTGTTTGGGGTGCCATTTAAAGATGGCACCCCGAACTCTCTGGAGCTGTCCTTGCCAGCCCCGCCAGAGTGATGGCACAAACCACAAACACAGATTCTCTTTGCCCGCTGCACAGTCGGGGTTTTTTTCTCCAGATTCTCTGGCAGAGAGTTACACTCTGGTTTTCTCTGAAGTTGGCACTCAATTAAATTAGAAGATTCCGCCTCGAGTTCTCTTGCTCGGGGATTCACTTTGAAGTCACAGATTTGTTGAATCCTTGATTTTGCTTGCTCTCAGTTGAATTTACGAGCTGCAATTCTCCAGCATTTGTTTTTGTTTCAGAACAAACCTAGACGCTACGTGCTGCTCTAGCTTCCAAGCCTTTCAAAAAAAAATTAGAGTACCCAATTCATTTTTTCCAATTAAGGGGCAATTTAGTGTGGCCAATCCACCTAGACTGCACATCTTTGGGTTGTGGGGGCGAAACCCACGCAAACATGGGGTGAATGTGCAAACTCCACGCGGACAGTGACCCAGAGCCGGCATCACTGTTATTGTTATTGAGATAACAGTGTCTGTTATTGAATTTTATTGTTTATTTTGAGGGGAAGTGATTACAAAAGTAGCAATGTTATGCTTCAGTTCTATGGGGCATCGTTGAGTCCATAACTGGAATATTGTGCACTTAAGGAAAGGTATAAATGCATAAGGTGGGGAATGGGCCTAGGTAGGGTGATCTTTCGAAGGGTCGGTGTATACATGATAGGCCAAATGGCCTTCCTCTGCACCTTAGGGATTCTATGATTAGAAGCAGTTCAGAAAAGGTTTACTAGGCCATAAAATAATTTTTATGGGGAGAAAAGACTATTGTGGCTAGATTTGCTGACGATACAAACATAAATAGGAAAGCAAGTTGTGGGGAGGATACAAAAACTCTGCAAAGGAATATAGATAGGCCACGTGAGTGGCAAACATTTGGCAGATGGAGTATAATGTGGAAAAATGTGTGAACGTCCACTTGAAAGGAAGAATAAAAAATAGAATATTGTTTAAATGGAGAGAGACAACAGAATGCCGCAGTACAGATGGATCTGGGTATCATTGTACTTGAATTACAAAAGGTCAGCTTGCAGATACAGCAAGTAATTAGGAAAGCAAGCAGAATATTGGCCTTTATTGCAGGAGAATGGAGTGTAAAAGTATAAAGTCTTGCTCCAACTGTGTTGGGCATTGGTGAGAGCACACCTGGAGTACTGTGTATAGCAGTGGTTCTCAACCTTTCTTGTGTCATGCCACACCATTATAAAACATTTGGAGGCATATCTCCTGTTCTCTCCAACTGAACTGCCCTTGAGCAAAAGTCTTTTATCTCTGACACCTCCTAAAAACATGTCAGGCCACCATTTAGTACAATTTTCATTAGCTTAAGAAGTTTAAATGAAAGCCTTATCACCTGTTGCATGTCAAATACAATGGGTGCGATTTTCCAGGCCCCCAGCGGCGTGTTTTCTGGCCGTTCTCCATTGGCTGCCAGAGGATCCCACTGATGTCTGTGGCATTTTGCTTGGCTCGCTCATCCCACTGCCGGGAACCCACCAAGGGGGGGGTCACCATCAGCGGGAAGCAAAGATTTGACCGGTGGGAAGAAACGGAAATTCCCACCCAATATTTTTTATTGAAAATGTCTACAATTTATAAGTATTTCAAATTAACAATTTCAATTGTTTTCAGTTTTTTAAAGTCTGCATTTCTCAATATGAAAATTTATAAATTTGGTACGTTAGCACAGTGGTTAGCACTGCTGCTTCACAGAGCTACAAATCTAGGTTCAATTCCAACCTTAGAGGTGACTGTCTGCGTGGAGTTTGCACATTCTCCCCGTATTTGCGTGGGTTTCCACTGGGTGCTCTGGTTTCCACCTATAGTCCAAAGATGTGCAGGTTAGGTGGATTGGCCATGTAAAATTCCCCAAAGCGTCCAGAGTTAGGTGGGTTACAGGGATTGGGTGGGGGATTGGGCCTAGGAAGGGTGCTCCCTTGGAGGGTCAGTGCAGACCTTCAGCACTGTCGGGATTCTCTGGGGCTTTGTGACAAATTAAGGAAATATTGTGAGCAGCATCTTATGATGATAAAGTGACATTGCCTCTGTGAGAAGAGTCTATTGATCTGGGGAGGAACTAGTAACAGGGCAAATCACAGGTCTTTCTCCACTGACAGACAGACTTTTGTTTTTTTACAAAAATGATTTAGCGGCACAGTGGTTAGCACTGCTGCCCACAGCACCAGGGACCAGGGTTCGATTCCGACCTCGGGTGACTGTCTGTGCAGAGTTTGCACAAACTCCACATTCTTCCTGTGTGTGCGTGGGTTTCCTCCGGGTGCTTCGGTTTCCTCCCACAGTCCAAAGATGTGCAGGCTAGGTAAATTTGGCTATGATAAATTGCCCCAAGGTGAGATTGCGGGGTTAGGGCAGAGGAGTTGGTCTGTGCAAGGTGCTCTTTCGGAGGGTCGGTGCAGACTCGATGGGCCAAACGGCCTCCTTCTGCACTGTAGGGATTCTATGAAATGCCAGTATTAAGAATGCTAACTCTTGTATTGAAACGGTTTACTTGGTACCATTACAGCATTTCAGGGACCAGGCAAGAGGCATCACCAGTCTTCAAAACTCCAAAGGGCAAGGAGCTGTGCTGTCCTATCTGCGTAAGACCATCACTTTCTTTCTCCTGAGGTTCCATTCTTTCATCTACATTTGAATCAGAGCAGGGTTCTTCACTGTTCAAGAAATAATCCATGGAAAACTCTTCTGCTGCCTCGGATAACACAAGCTGCTCTTGATGCAGTCTTAACTAAAGGATGCTCCAGACTCTGAAATGAGTTCAATGTATTCATTGAACTATTAACACAGTTCTCAAATGAGTTTGACTCTCTGCTAATCTAACTGTAGTAATTCAGTCTAACTGTACCAGCTTGCTCTAAGCCACGTGCTGGAGTGTGAAGCTGCTGATCAACCCTGTCTAACTCTCTAGATATCTGTCTGTGGAAAGAAGCAGGGTGTGAGTGCCTCATCCCTTTTATAGTGTTTATGTCATGCTCCCTTGTGGTGATGCCACCTCTGAGTGTCCTGACTGCCCATTGGTTGTGTCCTATTCTGAATGTTCATTGGTTGCATGTTTGCATATCATGACATCTCCCCTTTTTAAAAAGTTTTTTTTTAGATGTATATACATGTGAATGTGTCTGTCTAATGTGACTGACTGAGGAATACAGAACAGAACAAACGCTCATAAGTCCAGTCTCTGAGGCTTACGTCTGATCCTCGCCAACCGTCGGAGAGGTGATGGAGGGGATGACGGTGTCTTGACAGGCGAGTGGGAGGCACGACTGATGGCCTCGTGGTTCGAGGTGTTTGGATGTGGCAATTCGACATGTGGAAATGGAGGGGAAAGTGGTTGTGGGCAAGCAACTTTTCGCAGTGCCCTTCGATTCCTTCACACAATGGAGCCATCAGCCATACGTATGACATAGGATCTGGGCGTGGCCTGTCGAACAACGACAGCCGGAGCAGACCACCCACCATCCAGTATCATAGAATTTACAGTGCAGAAGGAGGCCATTCGGCCCATCGAGTCTGTACCAGCTCTCGGAAAGAGCACCTTACCCAATCCCACACCACCCCATCATCATAACTCAGTAACCCCACTCAACCAACACTAAGGGCAATTTTTGGACACGAAGGGCAATTTAGCATGGCCAATCCACCTAACCTGCACATTTTTAGACTGTGGGAGGAAACCAGAGCACCCGGAGGAAACCCACGCGCACACGGGGAGGATGTGCAGACTCCGCACAGACAGTGACCCAGCTGGGAATCGAACCTGGGACCCTGGAGCTGTGAAGCAATTGCGCTAACCACTATGCTACCGTGCTGTCCTTGATCCTGACCGTGTCTGCCGGGGATAGCGCGTCCAGATTGGTGGCATGTGCGTCATAACCCTGCTTCTGGCTGTCGCAAAGCTGCTGCATCTTCTGCAGCACTGGGAAGTGATCAAGGGTGGGCAGGTGTATGGCTGGAAGCGTCATCTGCAGGTCCCTGTTCATCAGCAGTTGAGCTGGCGACATGCCAGTGGACAAGGGAGTCGCCCGGTACGCAAGTAGTGCAAGATGTGTGTCGGAAACAAAGTCCGAGGTCTTGCGGATGAGCTGCTTAACGATGTTCACTTCTTTTTCTACTTTGCCATTGGACCGCGATAGTGCGGACTGGAGGTGACTGAAATTGTAGCTCTTGGCAAACATGGACCATTCTTGACTGTGGAAGCACGGGACATTGTCGTTCATGATGCTGTTCGGGATGCCATGCCGTGAGAATGTCTCTTTACACGCTTTGATGACGGTCCGTGAGGTGAGGTCTGGCAGCTTAAGCACCTCAGGATAGTTCGCAAAGTAATCGATGATTAAGATATAGTCGCGACCATTCACGTGGAATAGATCAATGCCAGCCTTGAACCACGGAGAGGTCTCTAGGTCATGTGACTGGAGCGTCTCCTTGCTCTGCACTGGTTGGAACCTCTGACAGGTTTCGCTGTTCAGGACCATGTCCGTGATGTCCTGGTTGATGCCGGGCCAGTAGACAGCTTGCCAGGCCCTGCGTCTGCACTTTTCTACGCTCAGGTGTCCCTCATGAATCTGCCGTAGCATCATACTCTGGAGACGTAGCGGGATGACTATCCTGTCCAGCTTGAGCAGGATGCCGTCGATCAGCGTCAGGTCGTCCTTGACGTTGTAGAATTGAGGGCATTGCCCTTTCTGCCAGACATTGCTGAGGTTGTGGATGACTCGCTGCAACATGGGGTCTTTGGCCGTCTCTTCTCGGATGAGAACGATCTTCTCATCTGTTGCCGGGAGAGTGCTTGCACACAGTTGTACCAGCAATTCAATGTGCTGGATGATCTCCAGTGGTTCACTGGGTGAGTTGACGGAGCGGGACAATGCATCGGTGATGATGAGCTCCTTCCCAGGTGTGTACACCAAATTGAAATCATACCTCCGGAGTTTAAACAAAATTCTCTGCAAACGAGGCGTCATGTCATTCAGGCCCTTTTGGATGATGTGGACCAGAGGCCTATGATCCGTCTCAACAGTAAATGTTGGCAAGCCGTAGACATAATCATGAAATTTGAGGATGCCGGTGAAAAGACCTGAACACTTCTTCTCAATCTGCGCATATCTGGTCTCAGTGGATGTCATTGCCCGTGACGCGTATGCTACTGGTACAGAGGATGACGAGTCATCTCTTTGAAGCAACACCGCCCCAATGCCACCCTGACTCGCACCTGTGGATATCTTGGTCTCTCTGTCTGGGTCAACGAATGCAAGGATGGGTGCAGTGGTGAGCTTGGCTTTCAGCTCCAGTCACTCTGTTCGGTGCTCCGCCTTCCACTCAAAGGCGGTTGATTTTTTCACCAGGTTGCGTAGGGCCGTGGTGTGTGTGGTTAAATTCGGGATGAACTTGACAAGGAAATTGACCATTCCCAGGAAGCGCAGTACTGCCCTCTTGTCCTCGGGGACTTTCATTGCCTCGATGGCTTTAATTTTGTCTGTGTCCGGGCGCACCGTGTTGCGAAATCTGATCGCCCAGGAACTTCACCGTGGATGTCCCAAAACAGCATGTGGACCTGTTTAGCTTGAGGCCATGTTCATGTATGTGTTGGAATACTTTCTTGAGTCACGACACATGTTCCTCTGGGGTTGTGGACCAGATTATGATATCGTCAACGTAGACACGAACCCCTTCTATTCCCTCCATCATCTGTTCCATGATGTGATGGAAAATCTCTGATGCCGAGATGATGCCTAATGGCATTCGGTTGTAGCAGAATCTGCCAAAAGGCTTATTGAAGGTGCAGAGCCTTCTGCTGGATTCTTCAAGTTAGATTTGCCAAAATCCATGGGATGTGTCCAATTTTGTGAGAAGCGCGCGTGTGCCATCTCACTCGTGATTTCTTCCCTCTTCGGTTTGGGGTAATGTTCCCGCATAATGTTTTTGTTTAGATCCTTGGGGTCAATGCAGATGCGTAGGTCCCCCGAAGCCTTCTTTACGCACACCATCGAGCTGACCCAGTCGGTTGGTTCAATGACCTTGGAGATGATGCCTTTTTGTTGTAGACTCGTGAGCTCTGCCTTCAGGGACCACTGACTTGGCATCAGTCCGCAGTAGTATCTTGTACTCGTACGGCAGCGTGCCCATCCTGCTAAAGACATCTGGCATCTGGGTACTGGGTTAGGATGTCGTTGATGCTGGCCTGAAGATCCGAATGGGACGGCGTTGTGGTGTAGACCCTTTGAATGAGGTTCAGTTGCTTGCAGGCGTGCACACCTAGCAGGGACGCCCTGTCTGGTTTAACAATCTCGAAGCGTAAGCTTGCTTGTGTGTGTCGGCTGGACACCTGCAGATGGCAGGAGCCCAGTGCCTTGATTGTGTTTCCATTGTAGTCCAGGAGTTTGCTGGCAGCTCGAAGGATTATGGGGGGCTACTTGATTGTCTTCAAGTCCACCTGCGAAATCACATTGGTGGAGGCACCTGTGTCCAGTTTCAACTGGATGAGGCAGTGGTTGACCTTCATCACTGCATGCCATTCGTCCTCGGAATCCACGGCCAGGATTGATTGGACTCGTGATGTGTCCGGTGTGGCGTATTCACACTTTGTAATAATGCCCACTCGGTAAGTGTTGTTCAGGTATGCATCATCTGGATCTGTCGCGCTGTCTGGATCAGAGTCATGCATTCACTGTTGCACACTTCTGATGCGTTGCTGTCGGAATTGGGAGCGCTGGCTCCTGACTGGTGGTGCAGATCTGCACAGGGCTGCATAGTGGTTTGGTGTCCCACAGTTTAAACAGTGTTTGCCTCATGCAGGACAGTTTTAAAAAGAATGGGCGGTGCCGCAGTTCGCACACGTCATGACGTCAGACGCTCAGTGTGTCGTTGCGCATGCTCGGTGCGGTTCTCGGACATCTGCACTTGCGCAGTGCGGTTTTCGGCCGCTTCGTGTTCCCGATCGCATTGCGCATGCGTCGGGCCTCGGGAAGAGCGCGCAAAATGGCCGCTTTCGGCAATGTGGAGGCGCTGCATCCGGGAGATGGCCTGAACACTCTCCACCTTGTGGGAGGCTTGTTTTTCACTTTCTGCCGTTTTGTACTGTGAATAGCGATTTTTAAGGTGCTCACGCACAGTACACGTTTCAATCGCGACTGGCAGGGTCATGTGCTTGATTTTCAACAATTGCTCTCGCAGAGGATCAGAGTGGACTCCAAAAACTATTTGGTCTCTGATCATGAAGTCAGTGATATCACCGAAGTTGCAGGATAGCGCTAGCAGTCTAAGGTTAGTTAGATAGGAGTTGAAGGATTCATCTTTACTTTGCATCCTCTGCTTGAAGATGTAGCTCGCGAAGATTTTGTTGGTGTCCCCCTCGCATTGGCTGTCGAATTTGTCCAGGATGGTTTGGTACTTCGTTTTGTCCTGACCTTGGGAAAAGTGAAAGGAGTTGAAGATCTCTATCGCATGGTCACCTGCAGTGGTGAGTAGAAGAGCTATCTTCCGAGCATCTGTCGCGCCATTGAGGTAGGATGCTTCCATGTATTGTTGAAATTTCTGCCTGAATGATCACCAGTTGGCACTAAGATTGCCGGTGGTCCTGAGCTGATGAGGAGCCTGAATCTTGTCCATTGTGCCTGTATTCAGTCGCTGGTTGTCACGGATCTTGCTGAGTTGACCTAAATAGATTGAACAGTCACTCCTGGTATCATGTTGTGTTATGCTGTTTCGGATAACACAGGCTGCCACTTGATGCAGTGTTAACTAAAGAATGCTCCAGACTCTGAAATGAGTTCACCGTGTTTATTGAACTATTAACACCGTTCTCAAATTAGTTCGACTCTCGGCTAATCTGACTGTAGTAACTCAGTCTAACTGTACCAGCTTGCTATAAGCCACGTGGTGGGGTATGATGCTGCTGATCAACCCTGTCTAAATCTCTTGATGTCTGTCTGTAGAAAGAGGCAGGATGTGAGTACCTCATCCCTTGTATAGTGTTTATGTCATGCTCCCTTGTGGTGATGCCACCTCTGAGTGGCCTGACTGCCCATTGGTTGTGTGCTATTCTGAGTGTTCATTGGTTGCATGTTTGCATATGATGACAGGGATTGGGTGGGGGATTGGGCCTAGGAAGGGTGCTCCTTTGGAGGGTCAGTGCAGACCTTCAGCACTGTCGGGATTCTCTGGGGCTTTGTGACAAATTAAAGAAATATTGTGAGCAGCATCTTATGATGATAAAGTGACATTGCCTCTGTGAGAAGAGTCTCTTGATCTAGGGAGGAACTAATAACAGGGCAAATCACAGGTCTTTCTCCACTGACTGATGCTCCTGCCTTTTGTTTTTTTTACAAAAATGCTTCAGCGGCACAGTGGTTCGCACTGCTGCCCACAGCGCCCGGGACCCGGGTTCGATTCCGACCTCGGGTGACTGTGCGGAGTTTGCACATTCTTTCTGTGTCTGCGTGGGTTTCCTCCAGGTGCTTCGGTTTCCTCCCACAGTCCAAAGATGTGCAGGTTAGGTAAATTTGGCTATGATAAATTGCCCCAAGGTGAGATTGCGGGGATAGGGCAGAGGAGTTGGTCTGTGTAGGGTGCTCTTTCGGAGCGTCGGTGCAGACTCGATGAGCCAAATGGCCTCCTTCTGCACTGTAGGGATTCTATGAAATACCAGTATTAAGAATGCTAATTCTATTGTATTGAAACGGTTTACTTGGTAGATTTACAGCATTTCAGGGACCAGGCAAGAGGCATCACCAGTCTTCAAAACTCCAAAGGGCAAGGAGCTGTGCTGTCCTATCTGCGTAAGACCATCACTTTCTTTCTCCTGAGGTTCCATTCTTTCATCTACATTTGAATCAGAGCAGGGTTCTTCACTTCTTTTCAAGAAATAATCCATGGCAAACTGTACACAATAAATGCCTTCAAGCTTCATCTTACAAGCACAATTTCAGCTCTTTGGCCATGCCAAGCCAAATACTACTTCTCCAAATGTGTAACCTTGCACCATCACCATGCAGCATGGAGATACCAACTTTCAGTTGGCGTCTTCAATCTTTGGGGCTTCTTTTGGAGTCTATTTCGCTGTTAGGGCTTCTCCCAAGTAAATCATAGAATCCTTACAGTGCAGGAGGCCATTCAACCCATCAAGTCTGCACTGATCCTCTGAAAGACCACCCACCTAAACTTTCAGACACTAAGGGGCATTTTAGCATGGTCAATCCATCTAATAATAATAATAATCGCTTATTGTCACAAGTAGGCTTCAATGAAGTTACTGCGAAAAGCCCCTAACCTGCACATTTTTGGACTGTTGGAGGAAACCCATGCAGACACGGGGAGAAAGTGCAAACTCTACACAGACAGTCATGCAAGGCTAGAATTGCACCCAGGTCTCTGGCACTGTGAAGCAGCAGTTCTAACTACTATGCCATCATAAGTGCTGCTCCTTATAGCCTTTCTCTAATTGGAGCCTGTTTCGCCTTTTGGTTACTGTTTCTTACCTCTATTACAATTGCGGACTAGACCCCACATTTGCCACCATAATGGACAGGAACCTCAATCATTTTTTTAAAATTTGTAAAACTGTTAGGTATGGCTACTTCACTCCAGGAGTGATTCCACGCACAAATAGGGATATGGTATATCAAAACAAACTATTATTAACACAGTGTTAAACTATCTTAACATCCCAGAAATATAGCTTAAAGATACTATATAAAGAATGCTTAAGGATAAAATGAAACTCTTTAACTCCTAACTGATACCTTCCCTATCTCCAATCAAGCAAAACCCATCACAGGTCAAAAAACACTTTTAAATAAAGTTAGCAAACACATGATTACTTGCCTATCTTTGGTTAGAGAGATCTTTTGAGAGACTGTTTGAAGAGAGAGAGTGAGATCCTGTTAGATTAACACTGAATCCCTGACAGCCTTCTACAGAAGCTGCTGTTCAAATCACAGCCAAAACTAAACAAACACAAAACTGACTGCCGAAGACCTGGCTCCTCCCATTGTTACATAATTTTTATCCCACTCAAATCCCATGACCTATTGACTTAAATTTAAATACAATGGGCGGATTCTCCCGAATCCCTGCGATGGCCCGACGCCGGCGTAAAAAGCGGCGCAAACCTCTCCGCTGTCGGCCCGACCGGAAGTTGCGGAATCCTCCGCACTTCCGGGGGCGAGGCCGGCGGGGGTGGGTGTGGGGGGGGGGGGGGGGGGGAAAGGCGCCACGCCAACCGGCGGCGAAGGGCCGCCACGAGTTAGCGCATGCGCAGAACCGCCGGCGTGGTTCCGTGCATGCGCAGACCGGCCAGCGTATTCCAGTGCATGCAAATACACAACGAGCCCAGTGGTAGCGGCCATGCTGAGAACGTGGACCCAGCTGAGACAACACTTCGGGATAACCAAAATGTCCCCCATGGCTCCCATATGCGGCAATCACAGATTCCCCCCAGTCTTGCTGGATACCACCTTCAAAAGATGGAGGCGGGACGGGGCACACAGATGGTCGGGGACATCTACGTAGGGCACAGACCGGCGACACTAGACGAACTGACGAGGAAGGGGAAGCTAGCAAAAGGACAGGAAATGAGGCACCTCCAAATGAGACACCTCCGCAAAGAGACAGTAGGGTACCCTGGGGCCCCAGAAACCACACTACTAGAGGACCTGATAGGCACAAGCAAGGAGAAGGGGGGGGGGGGGGGGGGGCGCTATGTGGGAAAATATATGGACAGCTACTGGACAGAGCCCGGACTCCATTGGACGAGACCAGACAAAAATGGGAGGATGAACTGGGGACAGAGGTAGGAGAGGGACTCTGGAGCGAAGCACTGAGCAGGGTGAACTCCACCTCCTCCTACGCAAGGCTAAGCCTAATGCAGCTCAAAGTGGTGCACAGAGCGCACCTGACCAGAACCCGAATGAGCAGGTTCTTCCCGGAGGTGGAGGACAAATTTGAGCGGTGTCAGAGGGACCCGGCCAACCACACCCACATGTTTTGGGCTTGCCCCAAGCTTGCTGGGTTCTGGACAGCCTTCTCCGAGGCAATGTCCAAGGTTGTGGGGGTGAGGGTGAAGCCATGCCGAATAGTGACAATCTTCGGGGTATCAGAGCAGCCAGAGTTACACATGGGGAAGGGGACCAACGCCCTCGCTTTCACTTGCCTAATCGCATGCCGGAGAATCCTGCTCGGCTGGCGATCGGCAGCACCACCCACAGCTGCAGACTGGCTTGCTGACCTTTTGGAATTTCTCCACCTGGTCAGAGGAAGGCTTCTTGGATACTTGGGGGCAGTTTGTCGGTCTGTTCCAAAACCTGTTCGAGGCCAGCAATGAGGAGTAACCTAATAAGAATTTTTTTAAAAACCCACCAAGATCGATGAGGTACCAAAGGACAGCGCAACCCGGGGGGAGGCGGAAAGAAGGTGGGGAAACCACGAGAGAGCCTCCCCCGTTTTTTCCCCCATTCTGTCCTGAAAATAAAAGAAAAGCACAGCCGAAGCCAGGGGGGCGGGAGGGAGTGGGGGACAACGGGGAAGGGGGAGGAACCATAGACCGATCCAGAGGGCAACAAAATGCACATAGGGTCAGTTAAACGAAGGACAAACTAACCTCTCTGTTGAATAAAGGAAATTAGCGTGGGCGAGAAAAATGTGATGTGTATATATACAACTGTTTATAAATATGGGAAATGCCAATAAAAAGATTTAAATTTTTTTTAGCACATGCGCAGGGGGTTCTCTCTGCGCCGGCCATGGCGGAGCCCTACAGGGTCCGGCGCGGAAGGAAGGAGAGCCCCCAAGGCACAGGCCCGCCCGCAGATTGGTTGGCCCCGATTGTGGGCCAGGCCACCGTGAGGGCCCCCTCCCCCCGGAGCCGGATCTCCCCCCCCCCCCCCCGAGGACCACACCAGCCAGGTCATGCCATGTGGGACCATGTCCAGTTCACTCCAGCGGGACAGGCAAGAAACCGACGGCCGCTCGGGGCCCGGAGAATTGCCGGGGGGGGGGGGCTGCTGCCAACGGCCCCCGACCGGCGCAGCGTGATCCCTGCCCCCGCCCGAAAACTGGCACCGGAGAATAGGGCAGCTTGCATCAGAGCAGGATTCACGCTGCCCCCTGGGGATTCTCCGACCCGGCGGGGGGTCGGAGGATCCCGCCCAATATCTCTAATTTTCTACTCCCCAGAAATCATAATAAAATTCCATTAGGCACCTCCTTGTAAACATAAGCATGGCTTGAAAGAATGATGATTTCACTTTTACAATATCTTCATTGCACCTTCTGCAGCAACAAAACCAAGACTTAAAAACATATTACTGCAGCAGATACATTCACACCCTAACGCACGCTTTTTAAAACATTCCTGCACCTGATACGTGTAATACAATATATATACAAAATTCTTACATTCATCACACCTCTCTTTCCCTTTCTGGGAACTTTCTTCTTTTACCTCGCTCTGTTTTCTTTCCTGTTTTGTTCCACTTCTCTTCTACCATTTTTGTGTTTTGACTCTTTGCGCCGGCGCATGGGCTTTTGTCTTCAGGTCCATCCATGGTCGACATTTCCGATAACAAGGAACCTGGGATCTGTTGTGCATGTGCCATCTGGGAAAGAGCCACACATGTGCGGTTTGGATGTTTTACATTGGTAATGCAAACCATTCATGCGCTGCCTGGGAAAAGATCTGAACTGTGCTTATGCGCCCCTTCCCTGATGGACACATTTGTGGAAGGCCCGAGTTTCATCGGGACTTGAAGATGCCAACCACGAAGCTGAAAGAGAAGATTCGATTTAGTTGATTTATGTTTATTTTAAAAATAATTTTAAATCTTATTTTGTGGCATGCTGGGGGAAATCTCTGATGTACGGTTTTGATCTCCCTGCTTGAAGAGAGTCATACTTGTATTGGAAACAGTTCCGAGAAGATTCACTCGATTAATTTCTGGGAGGGGGGGCCTTGTCTTATGAGGAAAGGTTGAGCAGATTGGTCCTATGCTCGCTGATGTTCAAAAGAATGAGAGGTGATCTGATTGAAACATATAGGAGTCCGAGGGGGTTTGACATGCTGGATTCTGAGAGGATGCTTCCTCTCATGGGGGGAATCTAGAACAAGGGAGCACAGTTTAAAAATAAGTGCCCTCCCATTTAAGATGGAGCTGTGGAGGAATTCCTTATCTAAAAGGTAATTTTGGGGTGTTTGAAGTTCTCTCCCCAGTGAAGGCTGGGTCATTGAATATATTCAAGGCTGAATTAGGGAGGTACGAATTATGGGGGTGGGGACAGGGTGTGCAGGCAGGAAAGTGTTGTTGAGACCACAGACAAGTCAACCCGGATCTCACTGAATGATGGAGCATCTCGAGGGGCCAAATGGCCTACTCCTGCCCCTCTTATGTTCTGACTGTCCTGCATCATCCAACTGGGTAATGAAGAGTCTATTCACTATGCAACTGATGTGGGAAGGGGAGTTGTCCAATACAAGGACGGGCATGTTGGGCGGTCAATGGCAGGAGTTGTGGCTGGGGACAGGAGGTCATGGCATGACACACTCGGGAATATGTCCAGCCAGAGCTGGCAATCCTACAGGTTACCCTCAGATCCAGTATGAAAAAAAAAGATCCTAACTTTTCTGTTTAGATCATTCATTACCTTTCCACTTGTCAGTATTGAAGACAATACTCCCAAGAATTAATACAACATTCTGCAGAAAATATTTCAATGTGTATGGCAGGAATTTTGAAAATGAAGGATTGAGGGGAGCTGAAAGGGTGGAAGGTGGGAGATTGGGCCCACATGCACTGGTTTACAGACTACAGCTTCCAGCATGCAAACTGCAAGCGCTGAGTAATACTTTCCCCGCTGGAGTAGAACCAAAGCGATTTATAATTAGTAACACTCTCAGATGAGATCTGTTCATGACTGTAGCAGGAAGTGACTGACCCCTGACTCCTAATGATTTCCTTTTTAAAAAAAATTCTCTTGTAGTGCGGGACTTGAAAGATTTCGGACGCAAAGAGACCCCACAGTGAAGCTGTGTTTTAAAACAACACACACAATGAGGAACCGAGGAAGTCGAGTTGGAAGCGCGAAAGCGAAATTCTTCTGATTCCGCAGACAGAGAGGGAGAGAAGAAAGCGAGGTGAAAGCGGGAATGGTTCACACCGGCACGATTGGTCTGAGCTGTGAAGGGGTCGGATGGACGAGGACATAACGGTTCCTCTGGATGGCTGCAGACGCTGCCGGCTGTCCCCGGGCGGAGTTCGAGCGCAGTGAGTTCGGGAGTGGCCCAGGCTCCCCGCAGCAGAGACCCAGATGGAGAGCCGGCTCGGACTGAGGTAGGGACAAAGCGCTTGCTAACCCGGGCAAGCTCCTAGGAATCAACCCCCCCCCCCCCCCCTTCAAAATCTCCAACCCCCCCCCCCTTTCAAAATCTCCAACCCCCCCCCTTCAAAATCTCCAACCCCCCCTTTCAAAATCTCCAATCCCCCCTTTCAAAATCTCCAACCCCCCCCTTTCAAAATCTCCAACCCCCCCCCCTTCAAAATCTCCAACCCCCCCCCTTCAAAATCTCCACCCCCCCCCTTCAAAATCTCCAACCCCCCCTTCAAAATCTCCAACCCCCCCCCTTCAAAATCTCCAACCCCCCCTTTCAAAATATCCAACCCCCCCCTTCCAAAATCTCCAATCCCCCCCCCTTCCAAAATCTCCAATCCCCCCCTTCCAAAATCTCCAATCCCCCCCCCTTTCAAAATCTCCAACCCCCCCCCTTCAAAATCTCCAACCCCCCCTTTCAAAATATCCAACCCCCCCCTTCCAAAATCTCCAATCCCCCCCCCTTCCAAAATCTCCAATCCCCCCCTTCCAAAATCTCCAATCCCCCCCTTCCAAAATCTCCAATCCCCCCCCCCTTTCAAAATCTCCAACCCTCATTCATCCCGGTTTCAGAAAACTGAACGGGTTGCGGGTGGTCAGTCAGCCCTCCAGCTGAACAAGGCTAACGGGGATGGCATTTCTGGGTGAGTGTGGATGGGCGGCAGAGGAGTCTGACCCACCAGCCCGGGGTCTGGCAGATTTATTCTGCATATTAAATCATACCCAGATTTGATGGTGTGAACGCAAGTTACTGGCTAGCCTGTTTAAAAAATAAACTCTTAGCCCCGCAGAGTAACTTTAAAAAAATAATTTCAAGAGTGCCCAATTCATTTTTTCCAATTAAGGGGAAATTTAGCATGGCCAATCCACCTACTCTGCCCATCTTTTGGGTTGTGCGGGTGAAACCCATGCAAATACGGGGAGAATGTGCAAACTCCACACGGACAGTGATCCAGAGCCGGGATCGAATCTTGGACCTCGGCGCCGTGAGGCAACAGTGCTAATTTGCCTTATTTCAATTATTAAAAAACCCCACAGATATATTTTTGGTGCATTTTAAGGAGTGAGATATTAAAACTGGCAAAATGGACCGTTGAACATAGAACATAGAAAATACAGCACAGAACAGGCCCTTCGGCCCACGATGTTGTGCCAAACCTTTGTCCGAGATTAAGAACAAATTAATCTACACCCCATCATTCTACGGTAATCCATGTACCTATCCAATAGCCGCTTGAAGGTCCCTAATGTTTCCGACTCAACTACTTCCACAGGCAGTGCATTCCATGCCCCCACTACTCTCTGGGTAAAGAACCTACCTGTGACATCCCCCCTATATCTTCCACCATTCACCTTAAATTTATGCCCCCTTATAATGGTTTGTTCTACCTGTGGGAAAAGTCTCTGACTGTCTACTCTATCTATTTCCCTGATCATCTTATAAACCTCTATCAAGTCTCCCCTCAACTATCCACAATTCCACCATTCTTCGTATCGTCTGCAAATTTACTGACCCACCCTTCAACTCCCTCATCCCAATTCATTAATGAAATTCACAAATAGCAGAGGACCCAGAACTGATCCCTGCGGTACGCCACTGGTAACTGGGCTCCAGGCTGAATATTTGCCATCCACCACCACTCTCTGACTTCTATCGGTTAGCCAGTTCGTTATCCAACTGGCCAAATCTCCCACTATCCCATGCCTCCTTACTTTCTGCAGAAGCCTACCATGGGGAACCTTATCAAATGCCTTAGTAAAATCCATGTACACTACATCCACTGCTTTACCTTCATCCATGTGCTTGGTCACCTCCTCAAAGAATTCAATAAGACTTGTGAGGCAAGACCTACCCCTCACAAATCTGTGCTGACTATCCCTAATCAAGCAACGTCTTTCCAGATGCTCAGAAATCATTTCCCTCAGTACCCTTTCCATTACTTTGCCTACCACCGAAGTAAGACTAACTGGCCCATAATTCCCAGGGTTATCCCTATTCCCTTTTTTGAACAGGGGCACGACATTCGCCACTCTCCAATCCCCTGGTACCACCCCTGTTGACTGTGAGGACAAAAAGATCATTGCCAACGGCTCTGCAATTTCATCTCTTGCTTCCCATAGAATCCTTGGATATATCCCGTCAGGCCCGGGGGACTTGTCTATCCTCAAGTTTTTCAAAATACCCAACTCATCTTCCTTCCTAACAAGTATCTCCTCGAGCTTACCAGACTCCTTCACACTGTCCTCTCCAACAATATGGCCCCTCTCATTCGTAAATACTGAAGAAAGGTACTCGTTCAAGACCTCTCCTATCTCTTCAGACTCAATACACAATCTCCCGCTACTGTCATTGATTGGACCTATCCTCACTCTAGTCATTGTCATATTTCCCACATATGTATAAAAGGCCTTGGGGTTTTCCTTGATCCTACCCGCCAAAGATTGTTCATGCCCTCTCTTAGCTCTCCTAATCCCTTTCTTCAGTTCCCTCCTGGCTATCTTGTATCCCTCCAGCGCCCTGTCTGAACCTTGTTTCCTCAGCCTTACGCAAGTCTCCTTCTTCCTCTTAACAAGACATTCAACCTCTCTTGTCAACCATGGTTCCCTCACTCGACCATCTCTTCCCTGCCTGACAGGGACATGCATATCAAGGACACGTAGTATCTGTTCCTTGAACAAGTTCCACATTTCAATTATGTCCTTCCCTGACAGCCTATGTTCCCAACTTATGCACTTCAGTTTTTGTCTGACAGCATCGTATTTACCCTTCCCCCAATTGTAAACCTTGCCCTGTTGCACGCACCTATCCCTCTCCATTACTAAAGTGAAAGTCACAGAATTGTGGTCACTATCTCCAAAATGCTCCCCCACTAACAAATCTTTCACTTGCCCTGGTTCATTACTAAGTGCCAAATCCAATATGGCCTCCCCTCTGGTCGGATAATCTACATACTGTGTTAGAAAAGCTTCCTGGACACACTACACAAACACCACCCTATCCAAACCATTTGATCTAAAGAGTTTCCACTCAATATTTGGGAAGTTGAAGTCACCCATGACTACTAACGTGTGACTTCTGCACCTTTCCAAAATCTGTTTCCCAATCTGTTCCTCCACATCTCTGCTGCTATTGGGGGGCCTATAGAAAACTCCCAACAAGGTGACTGCTCCTTTTCTATTTCTGACTTCAACCCATACAACCTCAGTAGGCAGATCCTCCTTGAACTGCCTTTCTGCAGCTGTTATACTATCTCTAATTAACAATGCCACCCCCCTACCTCTTTTACCACCCTCCGTAATCTTATTGAAACATCTATAACTAGGAACCTCCAACAACCATTTCTGCCCCACTTCTATCCAAGTTTCCGTGATGGCCACCACATCGTAGTCCCAAGTACCGATCCATGCCTTAAGTTCACCCACCTTATTCCTGATGCTTCTTGCGTTGAAGTATACACACTTCAACCCATCTCCGTGCCTGCAAGTACTCTCCTTTGTCAGTGTTCCCTTCCCCACTGCCTCATTACGTGCTTTGACGTCCTGAACATTGGCTACCTTAGTTGCTGATCTACAAATCCGGTTCCCATTCCCCTGCCAAATTAGTTTAAACCCTCCCGAAGAGTACTAGAAAACTGCCCTCCCAGGATATTGGTGCCCCTCTGGTTCAGATGCACCCCGTCCTGCTTGTACAGGTTCCACCTTCCCCAGAATGCGCTCCAATTGTCCAAATCTCTGGTGCCCTCCCTCCTACACAATTCCTGCAGCCACGTGTTCAACTGCACTCTCTCCCTATTCCTAGCCTCGCTATCATGTGGCACCGGCAACAAACCAGAGATGACAACTCTGTCTGTCCTGGCTTTTAACTTCCAGCCTAACTCCCTAAACTTGTTTATTACATCCATACCCCTTTTTCTACCTGTGTCGTTGGTACCAATGTGCACCACGACTTCTGGCTGCTCCCCTTCCCCCTTAAGGATCCTGAAGACACGATCCGAGACGTAATGGACCCTGGCACCCGGGAGGCAACAAACCATCCGAGAGTCTCGCCCGTGCCCACAGAACCGCCTGTCTGTACCTCTAACTATTGAGTCCCCAATAACTAGTGCTCTCCTAATCTCCCCCCTTCCCTTCTGAGCCCCAGAGCCAGACCTCGTGCCAGAGACCTCGTGCAGCCTACCCCAGCTAGGTAATCTCCCCCAGCAGTATCCAAAGCGGTATACTTGTTGTTGAGAGGAACGACCACAGGGGATCCCTGCACTGACTGCTTCCTCCTCTTCCCACCTCTAACTGTTACCCAGCTACCATTGTTCTCGAGTGTAACTATGTCCCTGTAGCTTCTATCTATCACCCCCCTCAGCTTCCCATTCAGATGAGAACACTCTCCATTCAGATACGGCCAGAATTCTCCGGTGGTCGCGATTCAATTTTTCCGCTTGCAACGCAGCCCCGCTAGCGGGCTGCAAAGCGGAGTGCTGTGATTTCAATCAGAAATTCCATTGACAAGTGGCGGGAAGATATAATCCCACTGCCAGTGAATGGGGCACAGCTGAGAAAGATGCGGTTGGGGGACCGGAGAATCCCACTCACTGTTTTCCCCAGCCTCCGGAGAAGCCCCTCTTCAGCGCTGGTATAGCATTAGCAATTTTTACAACAGCAACTTGTATTTATGCCTCTAACATGATAAAACTTCCCAAGATGCTGCACAAAATTTGCCATGAAACCACACCAGGAGGGGGCGGCATTGTGGTGCAGTGGTTAGCACTGCTGCTTCACAGCACCGAGGTCCCAGATTCGAACCTGGTCCTGGGTCACTATCCGTATGGAATTTGCAGATTCTCCCCGTGTTTGCGTGGGTTTTGCCTCCACAAGCCAAAGATGTGCAGAGTAGGTGGATTGGCCATGCTAAATTACCCCTTAATTGGGGAAAATTAATTGGGGAAAATTATTCGGGTATTCTAAACTTTAAAAAAAAAGAAACCACATGAGGCTACATTTGGACAGAGGTTTGGGCAGAGAGGTCAATTTAAAAGCAGTAAAGAGGGAATTCCAGAGCCTGGGTCAAGGTAGTTGAAGGCATAGCCACCAGTGTTGCTGCAATTACAATTGGAATGCCCAAGAGGGCAGAATTAGGTGTATGCTGATCTCTTGGTAATTAGTTCTCTGCAGCCGAACGTGTAAGTGCTGAAAGCTGTGTTGACTGCCCGGTGTTCATGGTTCAGGACATGTCAGGATGGGAGAGGAAGGATCCAGTCGGCATGGTCCACCAATGACATAGGACTGAGAAAAAGGTTCTGCCGAGGGGGTATGAGCAATGAGAGACTAAATTAAAAAGCAGACCACAAAGATAAAAGCTCAAAGGTTTTTATGGGGGAAACAGATTTCAATTTGTGCGACATTGGCACGGGTACTGGGGAAAGATGGAACTGCACCATTGGGACGGCCCTTACCTGGACTATGCTGGGTCCAGTTTACCAGCAAATTGTATAATTAGGGCCGTATAAAGGACTTTAAATAAAATAGTGGGGCGGGAGGAGCGTTCACGTGAGGGGGAATTTCAAAAGTTAAGGAGAAAGGACACGGCAATAGTGCAGATAAATAAAACTCGCAAATAAGGTCAAAGTGGTGAAATATGGTTGTTAATAATCTTTTTATTGTCACAAGTAAGCTTAGATTAACACTGCAATGCAGTTACTGTGAAAAGCCCCTAATTGCCACATTAAATTAAAGACTTTTTACCTGACTGAATTCAGAATTTGGAACTAGATAGATGAATTGATAGCACAAACAGAAATAAATGAGAATGAAATGATAGCCATTGGAGCATTATGGTTAAAAGTGGCCACAGTTGGGGCCTGAATATTCAAGGGTGTTTGACATTTCGAATTACGGGAAGAAAGGAAAAGAAGGTGGGATGGCTCAGTTAATAAAGGATGAGATCAGTAGAATACTGAGAAATGATCTTGGTTCAGAGAAACAAAAATGTAGTATCAGTTTGATAAGAGGTAGCAAAGGAAAGAAGTCACTGATGGGAGGGGTTGTAGGCCTCCTGATAGTAGCCACACTGTAAGACTGACTATAAATCAAGAAATAATGGGGGCTTGTAAGAAATATACTGTAATAAGCATAGCAAGAAATGTCCTGTAAAATAAGCATAGGAGATTTTAATCTTAATATAGATTGGACAAATCAAATTAACAAAAGTAGACTGGAGGATGAGTTCAATGAGTGTATTTGGGATAGTTTCTGAGAATATATCCTGGAACCAGCCAGGAAACAGGCTATTTTAGACCTCGTAATGTGTAATGCAACAAGATTCATTATTAATGAATTAATAATAAAGGATCCTCTAGGTAAGAGTGATCATTAAATGTTTTTCACATTCAGTTTGGTGGTGAGAAATTTGGGTCTTAAATTTAAATATAGAGAAATACAAGGGAAGAAAACAGAGTTGGCTGAAGTGGGCTGGTTAGATAGGTTAAAAAGTAAGTTAGTAGGGAAGTAATGGCAGACATTTAAGGAGACATTCCACAGGTCTCAACAAATAAATATTAAATTGAGAGTCTATGCATCATCCATGGTTAACTAAGGAAGTTAATGATGGTATCAGTTTTTCAACTATTCTTGGGTTTCTTTATCCCAAATAAGTGTTGATTCCTTGGCGAGTCATACTAGGTAGTAATTAAAAATGAGAAACAAGGAAATGGTAGAAACTTTGAACAAGTGTTTTGTATCTGTCTTCACTGTAGAAGACACAGAATCCCATGAACAGTTGAAAATCAATAAGCAAAAGGGAGGGAGGAACTTTCAGGATCACAAGAGAAAACGTTATGGGAAAACCAATGGGGTTAAAGGCTGACAAATCCCTTGGGCCTGATGGCATGCATCCTCACGTCTTAAAGTAAGTGGCTACAGAGATAGTGGATGCATTAGTTATAATCTTCCAAAATTCCCTAGATTCTGGAAAGATTCCTATAGATTAGGAAACTACAAATGTAATGTTGCTATTAACTAAGGGAGGGAGACTGAAAGAAGAAACCATAGGCCATCTGTCACTGGGAAAATGGTGGAATCTATTATGAAATGAAATGCATGTAGTAGCGGGAGATTTAAAACAACAGGATACAATCAGGCCAGGTCAACATGGTTTTGTGAAAGGGAAACTCCGATTGAGAAATTTATCAGAGTTCTTTGACAATGAAGCAGGATGGATAAAGGGAAACTAGTAGATGTAATCTATTTGGATTTCCTAAAAGGCATTTGATAAAAGACAATTGCACAAGGTAAGCACTCAAGATGTTGAAGTGATAATCTAGCATGGATACAAGATTGGCCAACTAACAGGAAACTGAGTCGGGCCATTTTCAGATTGGCAAAATGAAGCTAGTGGAGTGCTGCAGAGATCGGCGTTGGGGATTCATCGATTTATGATCTATAATAATGACTTGGATGAAGGGATTGACTGTATTGTAGCCAAATTTGATGATGATTCAAAGATAGTTAGAAAGCAAGTTGTGAGGAGGAAACAAAGGGGATATAGATAGGGAGTGGGCAAAAAATTGGCAGATGGAGCATAATGTGGGAAAATGTGAGGTGTCCACTTTGGTCGGAATAATAGAAAAGAAGTATACTATTAAATGGAGAGAGAGAGACTACAGAATGCTGTTGTACAGGGGCATGGTGGTGTCATTGTAAATGAATCACTAAGTCAGCAGGCAGGTCAGCAAGTATTAAAGAAGGCAAACCGAATGTTGGCCTCTACTGCTACTGGGATAAAATATAAAAGTGGGGAAGTCTTGCTGTGGCTGTACAGCAAATGTTTGAGACTGCAAAATGCGGTCTCGGCCTCCATACAGGAGAGATATACTTGCTTCGGAAGCAGTTCAGAGGAGTTTCACTAGACTGATTCCTGTGTTTAAGGTTTGTCTTATGAGGGAAGGTTGGACCTAATATCAGTGGAATTTAGAAGAGTGAGAGGTGATCTTATTGAAACATGTAAGGCCTAATGGAGTTTGACAGGGTAATTTCCCCTCGAGGGGAAACTGGAACTAGGAGGCACAGCTTAAAAATAAGGGATCTCCTTTTTAAGATGGTGATTGGGAATTTCTTCTCTGAAAGACTTTGGAATTCTGTTCCACAGGGAATAGTGGAGACTGGATGGTTGAATGTACTCAAGGCTGAGTTATATTTTTGATTGACAAGGGAGTTAAGAGTTATGGAGGCAGGCTGAAAAATGGAGTTAAGGACACAATCAGATCAGCTATGATCATACTGAATGTCGGAATAGCCGTCTGAGGGTCCAAATGGGTTAGTTTTGCTCCTATTACTTTTCTTATGTGGGGCTAGTGGAGATTACAGAGATGGGGAGGAATGATGCCATTTATGGACTTGGAAACGAGGATGAGAACTTTAAAATTGAGGCGTTGCTCAACCAGAAGACCGTGCCGGTCAACAAGCACCATGAATGGTGTCTGAATGGAACATGTTACAAGTTGGGAAATGGGCAACAGAGTTTTGGATGACCTCAAGTCTGAACACGATAAATGTGGGAGACCAGTCAGGAGTGCATTGGAATAGCCAAGTCTGGAACTACATGAATGAAGACTTCAGCTGTAGATGAGCTGATGCAAGGTCAGAATCAGGCTGTGTTACAGAGGTGAAAGTAAGGGGTCTTAGTAATGACAATTCAACTCTGGGTCAGATATGACACTAAGATTGCAAACTGGTTCAGTTTCAGACAACTGCCAGGGAGAGAGATGAAATTGGTTGGTAGTCATTCTTGTGACTCCGAGACTGACAATTTATTGGTATGTGACTGAATTCTGGTGTGTTTTGATGTGGACTGGAGTGTATTAAAAACTTAGCTCCACCTCTGTGCCATAAAAGGCATTGGAGAGATGATCACTTGCTTCCCTTGTTCAATTTTAGAATCTGGGTGTGGTACAGAGGGAAGGCCTTACAGTCTCTTGTGGAGAAAGACATCGAGGAAGAATTGAAACTTCAGAAATGGGAGGGATTGGGCCGGGTGTAAGGTTTAAGTGTTAAAAACTTGAATCCTGACCCAATCCCACCTCCAGCTTGCCCAAATCTGGCTTTAACATTTCTAAAAAATATATTTTATTCCAAACTCTACAGAAAGTTCCATATTCATAAAAGTAAAATCAAATTACAAACACTCATTTTTCATCTCTTTTGCAAACTTAACTAACTCTACACGCCCCCCCCCCCCCGCCCCCCCCAACCCCACTCATTGGCAACAAACAGATCCTTGAAAACAGAGATGAACAGCTTCCGTCTTGTTTAGAAATCATCCTCCGACCCTTAAGGACAAACTTAATTTTCTCCATTTTCAGAAATCCTGCCACATCCACAACCATGCCGACGCCCTCGGTGGCACCGCCGATCTCCAACGCAGTAGGATCCGTTGCGGGGCGATCAGAGAGGTGAAGGCAATGACATCGGCCCCCTCCCCTCCAGCAGCTCCGATATACCAAAGTTTGCCACCAAAGGGCATGGCTTCACCATCCACCACCCCCACGATCTTCGGCAAAGTCTCAAATATCGACGTCCAAAACTCGCCCAAGTTTGGGCAAGACCAAAACATATGCACGCGATTCGCTGGTCCCCCTTCGCACCTCTCACACCTATTCTCCACATGCGGGAAAAACCCACTCATACGCGCATGAGCCATATGAGTCCTGTGAATCACTTTAAATTGTATCAGACTCGCCTCTTGCACAGAGGGAGGTCGAATTCACCCGATACAATATCTCACTCCAGACCCCTACCCTCAATGCGACTCTTAGCTCCTCCACCACTTCCCTTTTTTCTTTTCGAATGAAGCCCTGCCTGTCTCCAGCAATCACCCAAATATGTCCGGGATTCTCCCCTCCCCCAATTCATCGCTTAATAAGAGTCGATCTAACAGCGTATGTCTTGGCAGCTGAGGGAACGAGGGAAACTCTTTTTGCACAAAGTTCTGCACCTGCATGTACCGAAATTTGCTCCCTCTCGGGAGTTGATGCATTTCCTTCAATTCCTCCAGTCCCGCGAACCTCCCCTCCACAAATAAACCTCGGATCCTCTCATCCCCTCCCTACTCCAACTCCTATAATGAATTGCGTCTACTCCTGCTGGCGCAAATCTATGATTTCCACAGATTGGCGCCAATACTGGTGTCTCCCCCCCCCCCCCCCCCAATCTAAAGTGCCACCTAAACTGGTTCCAAATCTTAAGGAATGCCACCACCATGAGACTCGCTTTATACCAGGTCGGGAGAACGGGGGTGGGCCCATAACCAGCGCCTTTGGACCCGCCCCAGAATATTTGGTGATGCCAGCTCCCCCTGCCCGCTGTCCCCTCTGCAAGAAGGCACGCAAATCCTGGATGTCTTACCTGCCCAAACAAAGACTGAAAAAACTCTATCCACCCTCACAGAAAACATTTTGTGGAGGAAGATTGGGAGGGTCTGAAACACGAACAAAAACCTCGGGAGAATGTTCATTTTTTGGTCTGCACTCTCCCTGCAAACGAGAGCGGGAGAGCATCCCACCTCTTCAGGTTCCCTCTCACCCTGTCCACCAAGCTGCCCAAGTTCCATTTGTGCATCGTGGCCCAATCGTGAGCCACCTGAATACCGAGGTACCTAAATCTCGTCTTGACCAGATTGAACGGCAACGCCCAGGTCCGCCCCTGAGAATTCACCGGACATACCTCGCTTCTCGACATGTTTTGAGTTTATACCCTGAAAAGGATCCAAACTTCCCTAACTGTCCATTGTTTTCTCCATACATACAAACGGATCCGAGATGTTTAGATCTTCCACGTCGAGAGATACCCTTTGCTCCCTGTCTCACCTTACTATGCCTTTCTAGTCCTTTGATGTTCGAAGTGCAATGGCCAGGGTCGCTATAGCTAGCACAAATAACAACAGAGATAGCGGGCAGCCCTGTCTCGTGCCCCCCTAAAGCGTATTGGTCCTCATACTCGGCGTGGGATCGGCATAGAACCATATAATTTACAGTGCAGAAGGAGGCCATTCAGCCCAGCGTGTCTGCACCGGCCCTTGGAAAGAGCACCCTACTTAAGCCCACACCTCCACTCTCTCCCCTTATCCCAGCAACCCCACACAACCTTTGGGACTCTAAGGGGCAATTTAGCATGGCCAATCCACATAACCTGCACATCTTTGGACTGTGAGAGGAAACTGGAGTACCCGGAGGAAACCCACACAGACACCGGGAGGAAGTGCAAACTCCACACAGACAGTCACCCGAGTC
Organism: Scyliorhinus torazame; assembly: GCF_047496885.1. Lineage (NCBI taxonomy): Eukaryota > Metazoa > Chordata > Chondrichthyes > Carcharhiniformes > Scyliorhinidae > Scyliorhinus > Scyliorhinus torazame. Next base: position 145,154,528 of record NC_092721.1, on the reverse strand, counting down.
CGGAATTGAACCCGGGTCCCTGGAGCTGTGAGGCAGCAGTGCTAACCATTGTGCCACCGTGCCACCCACCAGTAGAGCAATCTTATCCAGGAGATGAACGTTGACCCAAACCCGAACCGTCCCAGGACTTCGAACAGGTAGCTCCACTCCACCCAGTCAAACACCTTCTCCGCATCCATAAAACTAAACTTCTGGCACCTTCCGCCTAGTCTCGGTCATCACCACGTTTAGAAGCCGCATAATGTTACTCAACAACTGTCACCCCTTGATTTTCAGAGACCACATCCGGCAAGAACCCCTCCAATCGCCTTACCAAAACCTTCGCCAGCACCTTCACGTCTTTATTCAACAAGGAAATGGGCCGAGAAGACCCACACTCCACCGATTCCTTCTCCTTCTTTTGAATCAAGGAGATGGATGCCTGCGTCAACGTGGCCGACAATTCTCCCATGCTCACAAATCATTATACATCCCCAGGGGATGCGGTGGCAGCACTTTCCGGCTTTCTGGTGCCTTTTTCAATTGCATCAGCCCAATGCACTCCGTTATCTCTTTCAGTCGCCGTCCCTTCCCCCCCTCAACCGGGAATTCTAACTATCTAGTGAGTGCTCCATTACCGTAACCTCCGTCCGGGGCTCAGACCTATACAGCCCCATATAAAATGCCTCAAATGCCCTGTTAACTTTTCCGGGGTGGTCACCAGCAACTCCCCACCCCCCCCAATCCCTAAACTGTACTATCTCCCATGTGGGCTCCTACCATCTCAACTGATGGGCTAACAGGTGGTTTGCCTTCTCCCCATACTCCGACAACTTGCATGACGGAGCTGGCCCACTGCCTTCCCTGTGGATACCAGATCGAGCTCCACCTGCTGCCTCTTTCTTTCTGCTGATAGCTCTCTAGGGGCTGCTGAATTCCGCCAGTCCACTTCCACAATGGCCACAACCAACCTCTGCGTCTCTGCCCTCTCAACCTTATTCCTGTGGGCCTTGTAAGATATCACCTCCCCCTAATCACTGCCTTCAACGCTTTCCAAAATGTGGAGGGTGAAGCCTCTGTGTTCTGATTAAACTCCATGTAGCCCTCTAACATCAAGGCTACCTTCTCACAGAACTTCTTGTCCGCTAGGAGGGCCAAATCTAATCTCCACAGGGAATGCTGAGCTGTGGCTGTTTCCAAGCCCCCTCCACCATGGTCAATTAATGAGATCCAACGTCCACGCTGGCCCCCAGTGCCTTCTTAATAAAGTCCATACTGTCCAAATTTGGTGCATAATTATTAACCAATACAACCGGCGTCCCACCCTCTTGTTAAACACAATTGCAACCCCCCTCGACTTTGAATAAAACCCTGCTTGGAATGTCTGTCCAATCCATCTCCTTCTTAACCTCGTCTGAACCTTTACCCTCAACTGTGTTTCCTTCAGGAAGATCGCACCCCCCCCCCCCAAGCTATTAAGGTCCGCCATCCCAATCTAACACGAAAATCCCACTAACTCCAGGCCTCTCTCTAGTTCAGAATCACCCAAAATGGCGAACCACTCCATTCCCATCTATGCCTAGCCACAAAAAATACCCGCGTCACCAGCACATTCCCCTCCCCAACCCCCTCAAACCCTCCACCCTACCTAACCACACTGCCCCCCCCCCCCCCCCCCCCAATCCCTAGCTACCCTGTGCAACCCCCTCTCCCACACTGCTTCCGTTTATTAACATCCCTGCTAGCGTGGCAACCCCAACCTGGAGATCTACACAAAGGGTCCCACCCACATGCCCAAAGTTCCCCCCTCCCCCAAGTCCCCCCCCACCAGTCCTTAAAAAGAATCAGTCCAGGTCCCCCTCCCATTGAAGCTCTCTTTCCCTCCATGTCCATCAGGAGAACGAACCCAGGTCTCGGAGCCATCTCACCATCGACCATAACAAAAAGGCCAACACAGGCAGCAATAACGTTTCCGCCCCCCAAATCATGTTTCCTGAGTGTTATAACCCCAATGGAGGTGATGGGAAATTTTATGGTCCTGAACCCGAGATTGGGTTATAACAGTCAGGAAGCATGATTTGGGGGTCCACTAATGGAGGGATTGTGTATTTTTGAAAATGTTTTTGACAAAGTAATTTGTCTCCTCTGGCATGTTCAGATAATGTTCTTTGCCCTTGTATGTTTGGGGCTGGTTTAGCACAGGGCTAAAGAGCTGGCTTTTAAAGCAGACCAAGGCAGGCCAGCAGCACGGTTTAATTCCCGTACCAGCCTCCGCGAACAGGCGCCGGAATGTGGCGACCACAGTAACTTCATTTGAAGCCTACTTGTGACAATAAGCGATTTTCATTTCATTTTCATTTCACTTATCATTAACCCACAGTTTAGCCGGGTACAACATCCCAAATCGGACCTTGCACCACATTGGCCTTATTAAAGCCCGCTCACCCCTTGGATCCAATGTTCTGTTAGATCCGTATCCTATTTCCCTCCCTGCCACAGTCCCATGTGGACTTCGCACACCTCGCAATTCGTTCCTTCTCCTGGAACTTGTGCATCCAGATGATCCAATACCCTCAGCGGTTCTCCAGCTCTCGGCCTCTGACACAGTGACTGGTCGGCCCGACCTACCTCTTGGAGCTCTTCCAAGAACCCCTCCCTGACCAGCTTCCCAAACATCTTTGCCACGTAGTCGTAGTCGATGGCACTCATACCCTCCTCCCCCCCCCCCCCCCCCCCCCCCCCCCCGGCAATCCGACTATTCATAAATTTTGACGCTGGTCCGAGTCATCCCCTCTTGCCTTCAACAATTTATGGGCCTCTCTCAGCATTGCCACCACTGCCTCCAAAGCCACGATCTGGTCACTGCCCTGGCCATCTTTCCGATTGTCACTCCCTCCGACTCCATACGCTGCTCCACCTGTTGCAAAGTCCTGGGAAAAGGAGCTACTGCTCCCTTGATTGCCTTGTACAGGTCTTTCTGCATCTCCTGTCGATGTTTCTTAAATCCTCCTTTGATGAATCCATCTACTGATCCATAGGCAGTGGGCAGATGGTGCCGACATGGCAAGCTCTGCCATACTTTCTGTTGCTGCGCCACATGGGTCATCTGCCTCTTGAGTGGAGGTTTTATTTGATTTAAATTGGGTGTGGTAACCTGTCGAATTCCACATTGGAGGAGACACTTACACACTCCACCTGCTTTGCACTTTTCCCCACCAGAACTCCCATTAACTTGGTCGAAAGGGCCAAAACCTGAGCCTCCCAAGTAGGAGCCACCTTGTGTGCAACCGATCAGCTCATGGCCACCACCGGAATCTTCTCCTGCAGGATTCTCCGTCGGCGGGATGCTCTGCTTTGCCAGCAGCATACCCACGCCCACGGGTTTCCCGATGGCGTGGGCTGCCACAATGGAAAACCCCATTGGCTGGATGTGGAAACGGAGAACCCCATTGTGTGTGTGTGTGTGTGTGAGTGGGGGGGGGGGGGGGGGGGGGTGGGGGGAGAGATCCCGCTCCTCATGTCTGTGTTTTAACAGAGACGCAAAGATGGGCAGGAGGCTAGCGTACTCCAGTGTTATAGACTGGTACTTTAAATATTATACTGAGAATATGAAACTCATTGATATTCAAGATTTGATATTTATCTGTGATGGCCGGGTTTCCTGAGCCGCAGAAAACTGGCAGCTAAACCCATGCAAGGGACAATGGGATCCAGGAAGAATGCGCCTTTTCACTGCTGGATTCAGCATGCTTGCCTGGACAACTCTCCATAATTGGGGCATCCCCGACTCCCCCCCACCTATCCCCCCGCTACGTACTGTTCTGCCTTCTTACAACCTAAACTTTCTGAACATTAGAGCCTCATCCAGACAGCCGAGAGCTGCAAAACACGGTCAAACTTTACAGAAACAATTTTATTACTGTGTGCCATCCCTCGCCATTTAGCCCCCAATCACCAATCAGATTAGAGTCAGGCCGGTGGATGTGGCGGCCCCGCATGGCCGGCCGATGCCGCTCCCACCCTAATTCTTTAGAATTATTCAGACTAGTCCTGCCATCACAACTGCTGACTTTTATCAGTAATTTTCTGTAAAATGGACTTTTATCTGTAAAAGAGCCACAAGCGGGCGAGCCGTGGTTTGGCCACCCCTCTTCTAACAATTTTCATAGTAGTTTAGGAGTTGGTGGACTGCAAATCCTCTCTGCTGGAAGATATTGCATGAGTTAGGAAAGTGAAAGAAAAAACAAGGTGACCCTGATAACTGGTTCACTGCGATCCTGCAGATTTCCTGCATGCACTGACTAGTAAAGACCACTGGCAGCATCCCAGCTGTGGTACTGTGGACCGTGCTCCAGAACGAACCATGCATCTGGCTAAGCTGTTTCAATTCAATTACGTGACAATATGGAAAATTCACCATGTATGTTATCCTGCCCACACAAAGCAGGATTATTCCAACACTGCAGTTCCCTCCATATTAGCCTACTCCCAATGAAAAGTAAAGTGATCAACAGGGTCATCAGCATTGCCATGAAGTAGCACTTTGTAATAACCTTTTCACGAATGCTCGATTTGGGTTTCATCAGAAACGTTCAGTTCCACATCTCATTGCAGTCTTGTCCAAATGTGAACAGAAGTTGATTTTGAGGGATGAGGTGAGTGTTGTGTGATTGACACTTTGACCACATGTGGCCCTAAGAAGCTCGAGTTAAGCTGAAATCAATAGGCGGGGTGGGGGTGGGGTTGTGGCAGGAGAAAACTTTACTGGTTGGAGTCACCGAACACAAAGGAAGTTGGTTGTGTTTGTTGGAGGCCAATCATCTCAACTCCAGAACATTGGTGCAGAAGTTTCTCAAGGCAGTTCCCAGGCTCAACCATCTTCAGCTGACCTTTTTTCCATCATCAGGTCAGGAATGAGGATGTTCACACTTGATTACACAGTGTGAAGCTTCATTTTGGGTAATGATACAGTCCATGCTCGCGAGCAGCAAGATCTGGACAATGTCCAGGATTCAGCTGATAAATGGCCAGTCATTTTTGTGCCACTCGAGTATTAGGCAATGATCAGTTTTTAGCAATAGAGTGTGTCACTACCTCCCTTGACTATGGCATTAGAGTTACTGAGTTCTCTGTCACCAATATCCTGGAGCTGACCATTGACTAATGCTGAACTGGACCAGGCACATAAGTGCCCTGGTTTTGAAATCAGGTCAGACTTGGATAATTTGTAGTAGGTGGCTCACCTGGCTGCCCAAAGCCTCGCCATCACCTTGTTTGTGGGTCTAGTGTTTTAGTCCCTGCTATTTAAGGGCAGGATTTTCCAGTTCTTCTCACGGGTGGGATCTTCCGGTCACGTCAGAATCGTCAGGGATTTAAAACCTGCCACGGTGGGGCTGAAAAATCTCGACGTAAATTGCACCCGAGTCACTCGTGCTCACTTTCCTGATGATGCACACACTCATTACATACACGCTCAGCCTGCTGCAGGCAGCGACACAATTCCAAATCTGAAATGGTAATGAATTTGAGCCAGGCCATACCAGTGGGTTTGCAACGCTGACTTGAATTCTGTTGTTCTTCAGATGAGAGCTTTTCCCAATGAAAATATTGTACTCGGTAATTGCTAAAACATCCACTGATGTGCAGGAAAGGGCAATGATGCACCAAAACTGCTTGGCAAGTTAACCAGTTTGATACCTCTTGTAAAATGAATGGGCTGTGAATTAAATATCTATGCTCATTTTCCATTATGGAATCTGTTTGTAGTGCTGCCAAATATCAGTGTTGTTCACATTTATTAAAAGAACATCTGTATTTGGTCTGATGATCCTTAGGATATGGCCATTTGCATGATGGCTGTGGCACATCACTGGGTTCAAGATGGCCTCAAGGTCTGTTGTATTCAATGGGCACTGATCTAAAATTAGTTGTTTTTTTTGTTGCGCCAACTTCGTGTTGATAGCACTTGTGTTGACTGCCTATTCTCTAAAGTATTTAAAGACTCTTCTTGAAATGACTGAACTGGCGTTTCCAAATCTCCAAATGAATGCATCTGTTGTATTATATTGCGGACATGTTCAGAATTCAGTAGGTGCAGCATAATGTATAATGACCAGCAGCTTGAGTAATTTGACAATGTGCGACCCAGTTTTAAAAAAAAATATGCAGCCAGACCCATGAATTAGTTTGAAGTGAAAATATGAGAAGTCCTGCAACTTGGCCTCCGGTGCTCTCGCTATTTGATGATAAATAATTAAATGAAGCGGGGGAGAAAAATGGGTACAAAGCAAGAAAATAAAACACGAGTAGGTGGGAGGCAAGAAGCAACTTAAAAAAAAAATAATGTCAGTATACTTTTCAGTAATTAGTCCGACAAATAAGCTATTTGGAAACTCAAATTGCCCATTCGGTGTTGTGAAAATGAATTGCTTCCATTTGATTACAAATATTTTATACACTATTGGCTGGAATTTTCACCAAGTCCGTATACTCGGGTACCCTTTAAAAATTGCAGGTGGGTCCCGATTCTGGGATTCCTGACCCCATTCCTGCGCTGTCTGATTTTCAGGAATGCCTTTAAAGGGTGTGAGCTGTTTCTGGTCAAAAGCTCGGACAAGCATTCCTGACCTGGCCGGCTCCATTGCTGAGATAGGCATATCCCAATCCTCCACAGTTTTCATGGAGTCAGGACAGACTTTAAAAGAGTCATGGTTCATGGCACCTCAGACATGCCATGAACAATAGTCTGCATGTGGGGACTTTTTGAAAGGTGAGTTCGAAAGATCATCCACATGCCCTCCCATTCCAAAATATGTCTCCCCCCCCCAACTCATCTGCACCCATTGCTCCTCATGCCCCTTGGCCAATTATGCACTTAATTCATCCTTCATGGCTCATCATACGTCAAACTATGCCTCTCCACCCAACCCCCAAGGCCCCTCATACCCTTGGTACCAAGCTACAGTACCTCCATGCCCATTTTTTGCATAGAACCAGCAAACCTCAATAGTGACAATGTGATGTGTAAAAGAAAATAGCTTTTTAAAAAGTAATTAATTATTTACTTTCCACTATGTAAAACAAGTAATTTCACTGCCTCCCAGATCAAATGGTCAATCAGATCATTTAAAGTATTAATAGCAGAAACTGCAAGCCCTTGAAACCTTTTGACGGTTTATAAAAAAACATTGCCAAATTGACAGCAGAGATCAGAGAACCAGACCTATCATGCAGCGTGTTCTCTAGGGCTCGGGTGTTTCAACAGAGTAATGGATTTCTGGGCTCACAGTCGAGCCTCATTATGTATGCTTTTACACATCCTATTGTCACAAATTATTCATTGGTTCTATCGAGTGTATAGTGAGTCAGTGGACATGGAAGTGCCAAAGTTTGGCATGGGGGCACAAGGGACCAAGGGGGGCATATGGAGCATGAGATAGCATGGATTGGGAATGGAACTGGATAGGGGGAGAGGAGGGCCTAGAGAGGCTTTCTGTTTAATTTTTTCACTAGGATGAAGAGCCATAGCAACAAGGTGGGCATCTTAACCAGCCTGCCTGTGAATCTGGCTGCCTCCGACCTCTTTTTCAGGTAATCTGGCCTGACTCTGCCTGAATCCCCCCCGCCCCCCAGTCCCCTGGAATCCAGCATTTGAAAGCACTTTTCCCGACTCCTGCTATCTGTCCAAATGACAAAAATGCAGGCCTAGCTGTGGGTAAAAGAAAAGAATGTCAGTGCTGTCATCATATACACCAGTATATCATGGTGCAGACACACACTGATTGGTCCCACTGTGTGTAAAATTAGTCAGTAAAGCATTCAGTAAAGCTGATGTTTTCATGTCTCTGAAGTTTTCATGTCTCTAAAGTTAACTTCTGATGTGATCATTTTGGAAGGCTGCTTGTAGAAACAGTAACTTTTTTTTCACTGTATGTTTCATATACTGGAAGCATTTTTTGTATTTTTTTATTCAAAGGGTGTCAAAGGTAGCTGTTCTACATGAATATATTGGGAGGAGACTGTATGAGGTTATCCCTTCGACATCCGTTCAAGATATCAAGGAGTTAATCTATGTGGAAACAGATTTCCCTGTTTCGGAGCAGCGCTTACTGTACAATGGAAAAGAGGTAACCTTGACTTTGAACTGGATGTGGTAGTGGTGCAGCAATGTGACTTGTTCAATTGTCTATGAAGGCTTAAAGGAAAACAAATCTTTTTCCTACACCGATTGGTAAAATCTGGCCATGCAGGGCCAAACCCTCCACAAAAATGTTTGTTTTTACAATAAGATCAATAGTGAAAGCATTCTCTGCTCAGTTGATGAAGCATGTGTCTGATATTTAGACTTTATTTCACTGCCAGAGCACACAATAGCTCTGCTTGTTTTAGCAATCATTATATAGGAAAAATCTCCTCTACCTTTTTATGGCCCACCTTAGTGCACTGCCTTCGCTTGGTTCCATTCCTATCTTTCCAATGTTTCCGGCACACTTTAAAAACATTTCTGCATGATCACCTTGGATGTTGATAAAAGTTTTATCATTGGAAAGCTTCTGATCCTGAGGCAGCACGGCAGCACAGTGGTTAGCACAGTTGCTTTACAGCTCCAGGGTCCCAGTTTCGATTCTGCACTGTCTGTGCGGAGTCTGCACATTCTCCCCGTGTTTGCGTGAGTTTCCTCCGGGTGCTCCGGTTTCCTCCCACAGTCCAAAGATGTGCAGGTTAGGTGGATTGGCTGTGCTAAATTGCCCTTGGTGTCTAAAAAGATTAAGTGGGGTTGCTGGGTAACGGGGATAGGTTGGCAGTGCGGGCTTAAGTGAGGTGCTCTTTCCAAGGGCCGGTGCCAATTCGATAGGCCAAATGGCCTCCTGCATTGTAAATTCTATGTCTATCCTCAGTTCAATGTTGTCCCTTGCTGACACCATCTATGGACATGAAGCCAGTTTTTGGCACCTAGCTCTATCTGAATTTTCTCCAACTCAACAGCGATGAGGCTAATCACTCTGTTTGGTGGCTGTGGAGAATTCTATAAATATGGGGCTGGATTCTCCGATTTGGAGACTATTTCTTTGGTGGTGTTTTATGACAGGAGAATTGGCGCAATATGGCCACCAATTCCCTGTTTTGCTGGGGGCTAGCAGGAAGGTAGCGTAGAGTACCCGGCTCTAGCTGCCGATACGGCTTGGAGAATTGCCGGGTCCGTGGCCGCGCATGCGCACGGCGGCGGCCTGCAGCGGCCGGGCCATGCTTCATGGCGGGTGCCGCAGGTGGACCCGGCCCGTGAAATAGTCCCCCTCCCGCCCCCCCCCCCCCCCTTCGTCCGTCTCGCGCACCCTGGACCGCCCCACCAGAGTGCTCCCAGCCTCAAATATGTCCACCCCTGCCCGTGGATTTGCCCTCCCCCGACTGTGGCGGCGCTGGACTGAGTCCTCAGCCGCCACGCCGAGTTTCCGACGGATGAGACCATACGTGTCCCACGCCGTCGGGAACTCGGTTGGTCAGGGGCGGAGCATCGGGGTGGTCGGGCCTGAGGCCGTGGATTTGTGGCGCAGAGTATGCCACTTTGGAGAGGGCACAGCATCGCGGACGTGGCGCCGCCCCCATTCTGTTGGGATTTTGGATTCTCCGGCCCGTCGTCGAGCGTGATTTCGACGTCGGCAACCGGAGAATCCAGCCCTTGGTTTTGGATCCCATAAGACCAGAAGACATAAGAGTAGAATTAGGCCACTCGGCCCATTGAATCTGCTCCGCTATTCAATCATGGCTAATATTTTCTCATCCCCATTCTCCTTCCTTCTCCCCATAACCCCTGATCCTCTTATTAATCAAGAACCTAACTATCTCTGTCTTAAAGACACTCAGCGATTTGGCCTCCACAGCCTTCTGCGGCAAAGAGTTCCACAGATTCACCACCCTCTGGCTGAAGAAATTCCACCTCATCTCTGTTTTAAAGGATCGTCCTCTGGTTCTATAAGATCCCCTGTCATCCTTCTAAACTCCAACGAATACAGACCCAGCGTCCTCAACCGTTCCTCATACGACATGTTCTTCATTCCAGGGATCATTCTTGTTAACCTCCTCTGGACCCTTTCCAAGGCCAGCACATCCTTCCTTATATACGGGGCCTAAAACTGCTCACAATACTCCAAATGTGTTCTGACCAGAGACTTATACAGCCTCAGAAATACATCCCTGGTCTTGTATTCTAGCCCTCTTGACATGAATGCTAACATTGCATTTGCCTTCTTAACTGCCGACTGAACCTGCACGTTAACCTTAAGAGAATCGTGAACAAGGACTCCCAAGTCCCTTTGTACTTCTGATTTCCTAAACATTTCCCCATTTAGAAAATAGTCTATGCCTAAATTCCTCTTTCCAAAGTGCATAACCTCACACTTTCTCACATTGTATTTAATTTACCACTTCATTGCCCACTCTCCTAGCTTGTCCAAATCCTTCTGCAGCCCCCATGCTTCCTCAATACTACCTGTCCCTCTACAGATCTTTGTAGCATCTGCAAACTTAGCAACAGTGCCTTCAGTTCCTTCTTCCAGATCATTAACGTATATTGTGTGTTATAACCTGCCTGCTTACCATTGGCTGGGGACTTATGACAATCCCAGAATCCTGTGGGAGTATGAGCTTCCCCAATGAGGGAAGTTGCTGCTGCTGTTATATATATATATATATATATATATATATATATATTATTGTAAATACATGTTATTACTTTGTATCCTTAAACTCGTGCTGGATTCTTCGTGTCCCTTACAAAACTGGCGACGAGGGTTAAAGTGAATAGCTGTCTACACTGCTGAAGCCACCTCCCTGGATTTTTGTTGGATACAGGTTGGAAGTTGTTTTCTATCATACCATGCCTCTGTACGGACGTTTGGATGTTTTTGATGCTAAGCTGGAACCAGTATGCACAACGGATGCGTTACTATTTCCGGGCAAACAATATCACCGAAAACGAGCGCCAGGTGGTCGTATTGCTCACCGCCTGCGGCCCTCATATGTTCGGGCTGATTAGGAGCCTTACGTACCCAGCTGCGCCGGACACCAAAACGTTTGATGACCTTGTGAATATAGTGGGGCAACATTTTAACCCAACCCTGTCCACGATAGTCCAGCATTACCGGTTTAATACCGCTGAGAGGACCCCTGGAGAATCCCTTGCCGACTTTCTATTCAGGCTACGCAGGATTGCGGAGTACTGTGACTATGGTGAGACCTTGTCAGATATGTTACGCGACCGTTTGGTTTGCGGTATTAACAATGCGGCCACCCAGAGAAAGTTGTTAGCTGAGCCAACATTGACTTTTCAACAGGCCATTCAAATAGTATTGTCCCGAGAGAGCGCAGAACGAGGAGTGCAGGAGCTACAAGGAATGAAAGTGCATGCCTTGGGGCGCAACCCCTTCCGTCCGAAAATGTCCCCCCGCGCTCCTGCGGTACTTTGGGCGAGGCGACGTCCGGACCGACGCCAGTGGCCATCGGACATTCCTCCCCGAAGGGAGCCTTCTCCAGAACCAATGGATGAGAAGCCATGTCCGTGTCAAACTTGTAGGCCCCGACCCCGTCGCGGACGCCGGTCCTGAGGGCGCCAGAGGCGCCGTCGTTCCGACCGAAACTGGGACCAGCCCAGGGGCCGTACCTTCCATGTGGATGAACCTGCGGCGACTACTCCTGAGGACGTGGAGACGGAGGAAGACTGCCTGCAGCTGCATTGTGTGACAGCTCCCCGTGTGGCCCCCATTAAGGTGCCAGTACGGGTCAATGGTCACCCGCTTGAGATGGAGTTGGACACTGGCGCAGCGGTCTCCGTGATCGCCCAGAGGACATCCGACCGCATCAAGCAGGGTATACAGACCCTTACATTAACCGACTCACAGGCCAGGTTGGCCACCTACACGGGGGAACCACTGGACATTGCAGGAATTACAATGACCCCTGTTGTTTATGGACGCCAGGAGGGGCGTTTCCCACTTATCGTGATGCGCGGCCATGGGCCCAGCCTGTTGGGTCGGGACTGGTTGCGCCATTTGCGGTTGCAATGGCAGCACATCCTCCAAACAGTTTCTGAAGGGTTGACTGAGGTGCTAGGACGATACCAAGATGTATTCCAGCCTGGCTTGGGGAAAATAAAAGGGGCCGTAGCCCGTATCCAAGTCGAACCAGGAGCCACGCCGCGCTATTTCCGGGCGCGCCCGGTGCCTTGCGCCTTGCTCGAGAAGGTAGAAGGGGAGCTCACTCGTTTGGGTATTATCAGGCCCGTCCGTTTTGCTGACTGGGCAGCACCAATTGTACCTGTAATGAAGCCAGATGCCACAGTTCGCTTGTGTGGCGACTATAAACTTACAGTGAATACGGCTTCCCGACTCGACCGATATCCAATGCCTCGCATAGAGGATCTCTACGCGAAGCTTGCCGGTGGACTCTCGTTCACAAAATTAGATATGAGTCGCGCCTACCTGCAGTTGGAGCTGGACCCTGCCTCCCGACCATATGTAACGATTAATACACACCGGGGCCTGTATGAATATACACGGTTGCCCTTTGGAGTATCCTCTGCCTGTGCTATTTTTCAACGTGTTTTGGAGGGCATTTTGAGAGGTTTACCACGTGTTACTGTCTACTTAGATGACGTTTTGATTACAGGGACGTCGGAGCAGGAACATTTGGAAAATCTGGAGGCTGTCCTTAGACGCTTTTCGGAGTCTGGAGTCCGTTTACGTCGCACAAAGTGCGTATTTCACGCAAAGGAAGTAGTCTACCTGGGTTAGCAGGTGGACTGCGAAGGTTTGCACCCCGTCGCAGAGAAGGTGCGTGCGATTCAACAGGCCCCCGCCCCGACTGACACTTCGCATCTTCGTTCTTTTCTCGGTCTCGTAAACTACTACGGGCAGTTCCTCCCCAATCTGGCAACTACGCTGGCCCCGTTGCACCTTCTGCTAAAGAAAAATCACACCTGGGTTTGGGGTCAGCCGCAAGAAACCCCTTTCCGGCGGGTAAAGCAACAATTGTCGTCGTCTGGGTTACTAACCCACTATGATCCTGGAAAGCCTTTGCTCGTCACATGTGATGCATCCCCGTATGGTATTGGGGCCGTCCTGTCCCACAAGATGGAGAACGGGGCCGAGCGACCGATAGCTTTCGCCTCCTGCACATTGACTGCAGCGGAGAAAAAGTACGCGCAGATCGAGAAGGAGGGCCTGGCAGTGGTTTTTGCGGTGAAACGCTTCCACCAGTACGTGTATGGCCGCCATTTCACTATCGTGACTGATCATAAGCCTCTGCTGGGACTTTTCAGAGAGGATAAGCCAATACCTCCCATTGCTTCTGCACGGATCCAGCGCTGGGCTTTGTTGCTTGCTGCATACGAGTATTCTCTGGAGCACAAACCAGGAACGCAGATAGCAAATGCCGACGCACTGAGCCGATTGCCTTTATCGACCGGCCCCATGTCGACCCCCACGACCGGTGAGGTGGTTGCAACCCTAAATTTTATGGACACCTTGCCTGTCGAGGCATCACAGATCCGTGAGTGGACCCAGACGGAGCCAGTCCTGTCAAAGGTTCGGCACATAGTCCTGTATGGTGGGCAGCATAGACAGCTCCCAGGCGAGTTGCGGGCATTTTCCTCCAAGCTGTCAGAATTCAGCGTGGAAGACGGCATCCTCTTGTGGGGGACGCGTGTGATTGTCCCGGAAAAAGGACAGGAGCTGATACTAAGAGACTTGCACAATGGGCATCCAGGTGTGACCTGAATGAAAATGTTGGCCCGGAGTTATGTCTGGTGGCCAGGCCTCGACACCGACATTGAGAAGGTGGCCCAAAACTGCTCCATTTGCCAGGAGCATCAGAAGCTTCCGCTGGCCGCGCCCCTACATCACTGGGAATGGCCAGGGCGGCCTTGGGCACGCTTGCATGCAGATTTCGCAGGCCCTTTTCAAGGATCCACGTTCCTTCTATTAATCGACGCCCAGTCTAAATGGCTAGAGGTGCATAAGATGCAGGGGACAACGTCCTGCGCAACAATTGAAAAGATGCGTTTGTCTTTTAGCACGCATGGCCTCCCCGAGGAGCTGGTCACGGATAACGGCACTCCATTCATGAGTGAGGAGTTTGCGAGGTTCATGAAGATGAACGGCATCCGCCATATCCGCATTGCCCCATACCACCCGGCTTCAAATGGGTTAGCAGAGCGCGCAGTGCAGACATTCAAAAGAGGCCTAAAGAAGCAGTCTTCCGGATCAATGGACACGAGACTGGCTCGCTTTTTGTTTACGTATAGGACCACCCCCCATGCAGTGACTGGGGTAGCTCCCGCAGAACTCCGAATGGGCCGGAGACTTCGCACCCGCCTTCGTATGGTTTTCCCGGACATTGGTGCAAAAGTACGCCGCACACAAGAACGGCAGGGACAGGGATTTTCTCGGCATCGGCCGATTCGGCAGTTTGCGCCCGGTGACCCAGTGTTCGTTCGGAATTTTGCTGGTGGTGCCCAGTGGGTTCCTGGCGTAATCTTTCACCAAACGGGCCCTATATCTTACCAGGTGCAAGCCCAGGGTCGTCTCCAACGCAAACATGTAGACCACGTTCGGTCCAGAAGACTATCCCCTCAAAAGATTCCCCGCCCCCGGAGCTCATTTCTACAGCCGCAGAGACCAGAGACAGGGGAAGGTAGTCCTCACAATCTTCCACTGGTGCCTCACTCAAAGCCTGCGCAGGTCGTTACAGAACTGAATGGAGATAGAGACGCTGACATGACGGAGGCAGCAGACTCTGACTCCGAGATGGAGACACAGGACGCATCAGAGGGGGAATCCTCGGGTCCACGGGCCGTGGATGTACAACCGTTACGCCGTTCATCACGGAAGCGCCGGTCTCCGTCCCGTTACACGCCGCCTGATTCAGCGCCGCGTGCAAATGGTGTCCGGCCTGCAGCAAAACGAGTCCGATGCCCTCCTTCGCCAGGGTCTTCGGTGGATTCCTTGGACTTTGGGGGGGAGGGATGTTATATCCTGCCTGCTTACCATTGGCTGGGGACTAATGACAATCCCACAATCCTGTGGGAGTATGAGCTTCCCCAATGAGGGGGGCGGAGAAACCATTAGTAAACTCCAAGTATAAATAAAGCTGGCTTGTTTAGGAACCAGCAGGAAGGAGTGTGCAGCAAGGGAAGTTGCTGCTGCTGCTGCTATATATATATATGTTATTACTTTGTATCCTTAAACTCGTGCTGGATTCTTCGTGTCCCTTACAAAATTGTGAAAAGTTGTGGTCCCAGCACAGACGCCTGAGGTACATCACTAGTCACCGAGTGCCATCTTGAAAAAGACCCCTTTATCCCCACTCTCTGCCTTCTGCCAGTCAGCCAATCCTCTATCCATGCCAGGATCTTACCCTTAACACCATGGGCTTTTAACTTATTTAACAGTCTCCTATGCAGCACCTTGTCAAAGGCCTTCTGGAAATCTAAATAAATCCCGTCCACTGGTTCTCCTTTGTCTAACTTCCTTGTTACCTCCTCAAAGGACTCCAACAGATTTGTCAGATATGACCTCTCTTTGACAAAGCCATGCTCACTCAGTCATATTTTATCATGCCCTTCCAAGTACTCCGTGATCTCATCTTTAATAACAGACTCTAAAATTTTACCAATGACCGAACTCCGGTTAACCGGCCTATAATTTTCCTTCTTCTGCCTCCCTCCCTTCTTAAACAGTGGTGTTACATTAGCCACTTTCCAGTTCTCTGGGACCCTTCCTGCCTCCAGTGATTCCTGAAAGATCATCACCAATGAGCAATAGCATGGTGACATGCGGAGTAAAGATTCCTTCACTTTGCTCCTAATCTTATCCCTTAATTTCAACCTCAAAATAGCACGTATCTGTATCAAGGTAATAATTTCATCACCCTAACCATTCCAGAATCCGTGAAAGAATATTTCAGGTGCATGTTAATTTCTCTTCAATAATACGCAGTCAAGGTTGAAATTATCCGAATATCTTTCAGATAAGGCTGTTGCATTTATCAATGTGATCAAAAACTGATTGATAAAGTCGCCAAATTCCTCTTACATTATATACTAATTTCTGAAACCCTTGTTGACCTCCATAGACTTTATAATACAAAGCTCATCGTTCTCCCATTTCCCCACCTTTGCCCATTTTAGTGCTGCTAACCTTTTCCCTCTTCATTTTATCAATATTATCATGGCTATTGGTTTTCTGAATTTTCCTCCCCTTTCTTGTATTCTTACTGCTTTAAAGTCAAAAGAAATCTTTCGATTTACTGATCTTTACTGACGAGCTTGCTTCTTTTCTGCTTCCTTGGTTTCCTTTCTCCTTCAAGGTAATGATATTTGGCTGCTAAGCTTGCATCATCTACACACTACCTATTGACTTCCTTTGCATAATTTCTCTTTTCTACAACGATAGTGTCCCCCACTAAGGATTTTGCCAATTCATCTAGCTTTCTTAATTATCTTAAAGATACATCTGACTGTAGTTCTCCTAATGTGTAAAATAGTGTCCAAATTTTGTGTGATGGGAAGAATTTATTTGCAGTCTTGAGCAGACTCAACTGCCAGTTGATTTCAAAGTCACATTCAACGGCCTGATTTAGTTCAAGTCCCAGATTTGGGGTAATTTAAGTGAGGTTTTGAATCTCATCTCATTGCTAAGTATATATTTTGTCTCTTTCCCTTTCTCCGCCAAGGCTTTGCAATTTCAAATCATTATTGATTTAGGAGCAATCCTCAAACCATTCATTTTCAAATGTTGCCAAGTAGTTCCAGTTGAGATTGTCAAATTAAATAGTTAAATAAAAGCATTAATGGTAATGCCCTTAATTGGAGGGAAGCTAGTCTGGAGTGTTATTATATCCTAATATAACGGAGTTCCTATTTCTGTTTCAGACTGTATTCATGTCAATGTGAATCGCTGCTGCAGTTGTAAGCATCAGGAAATTTGATAGAATAATCAAGGTTTACACGGGCATTTATTTTGCCCATACTGTTGCATTTTAATGAATTGGTTCAAGCGCTGGATCACTGGCATTTTATCCTGTTCTCTCCATTAGTTGTATGACTCAGCACAGATTGGGAGCTTGTTACAATCTGCAACCCATGAGGTTAACTTCACTCTGCAAGCAAGAGGACTTAAGGGAGGAGGTAATCAATTGACTTATTAGTGTAAGTTAGATCCTCATTAGTGTAAGCAAGGGTGACTCTAGTAACTTCAATGAAAGTAAATCTGTTCTGCAACAAAATAATTGTAAATTTACTGTTGCAGATCTGTGACCATTTACAATCGATCTTGGGTGCAGTGGTAGGATCACTATGCAATGATATTAAATCAGCAAATCCTCTCACTATCCTGAAATGCAAGGATGGTTAGATCAAAAGTTTTAATAGAAGTTTTTGCCCTTAATAGTTTTGGAATCAGTCTATCTTAACTGCTGATCAGGGAGCATTAAAATTCCCATCTTGTCACCAAATGACGAACCATAAAACGAAAGAGAAAATGCTGGAAAATCTCAGCAGGTCTGGCAGCATCTGTAGGGAGAGAAAAGAGCTAACGTTTTGAGTCTGATGACTCTTTGTCAAAGTTAACAGACAGAGAAAGTGGGAAATATTTATACTGTGGAGTGAGAATGAAAGATGAGTCATAGCCACAGAAACCCAGGGAAACTGGGTGCTAATAGCCACAGAAACCAAGGGGAAAGAGTGCTGATGGCAGTCCCCAGAGAGAACAAAAGATGTGAAAGGCCAAACAGCATAGAAACTAACATCAGAGGGTGAACTATAGATGTGGGGGGAGGGGAAGGGTGAAGCAAAGAGGAAAACGTTTAAGGAAAGGTAAGTAGGATTGGGGGGGGGGGGGGGGGGGGGGGAGTTAAATATATGTTAGGAAAGAAAGAAATGGTAAAAGGCAGTTAAAATAAAATGGGATGGAAACAAATGGGCCGAGGTGGGGTAGAGCTGATCATCTGAAGCTGTTGAATTCGATGTTCAGGCCGGAAGGCTATAGCGTGCCTAACCGGAAGTTGAGATGTTATTCCTCCAGTTTGCGTTGAGCTTCACTGGAA
Organism: Scyliorhinus torazame; assembly: GCF_047496885.1. NCBI lineage: Eukaryota > Metazoa > Chordata > Chondrichthyes > Carcharhiniformes > Scyliorhinidae > Scyliorhinus > Scyliorhinus torazame. The sequence continues at coordinate 145,136,453 of NC_092721.1, read as the reverse complement.
CATTGCAGCAGGCCAAGAACAGACATGTGGGCATAGGAGCAGGGTCTTTTGTTCAAATGGCAAGCAACGGGAAGATCAGGGTCCTGAATGCGCACAGACCGAAGATGCTCAGCAAAGCGATCACCCAGTCTGCGCTTGGTCTCTCCGATATAGAGGAGACCACATTGGGAGGAGCGAATGCAGAAGACCAAATTGAAAGAGGTGCAAGTGAAATGCTGCTTGACCTGGAATGAGTGTTTTGGGCCTGGGATGTTAAGCATGGAAGAGGTAAAGGTGCAGGTGTTACACAAAAGGTGTTACACCCATTTGTTTTCATCCCATTTCATTTTAATTGTCTTTTAACCTTCTTTCTTCCTTAATATATATTTAACCCCCCCCCCCCCCCCATTCTTATCCACCTTCTCTTAACCTTTCTCCTCTTTGCTTCCCCCTTCCCCACCCCCCCCTCCCTCCCACATCTACAGTGCATCCTCTGGTTTTAGTTTTCCTGCTGTTTAGCTGTTCGCACCTTTTGTTCTCTCTGGGGACTGCCATCAGCACTCTTTCCCCTTGGTTTCTGTGGCCATTAGCACCCGGTTTCCCTGGGTTTCTGTGGATATGATTCATCTTTCATTCTCACTCCACAGTATAAATATTTCCCACATTCTCTGTCTGTTAGCTTTGACAAAGAGTCATCGGACTTGAAACGTTAACTCTTTTCTCTCCCTACAGATGCTGCCAGACCTGCTGAGATTTTCCAGCATTTTCTCTTTCGTTTCAGATTCCAGCATCCGCAGTAATTTGCTTTTATCCAGCGACTAACCATTAAACTTCATTTATGCAGCAGTAAGTCTTTGTTCAATTTTTAAAATGTGATAGGGCCAAACACTAACACAATTTTGTTCTGTAATTCAATATGCTGAATCCAACATTTGCCTTTAACAGGAAAATTTGGACAAACAACACCACCACTTGTAGATTTCCTAAAGGATATTCTGAACAGGTATCCAGAGGGAGGGCAGATTCTTAAGGTGAGCATCTTTTGGGTTTGTTCGAGGTAATTAAAAGTGCAGTGTTGGGCTCTTCACTGTTTCAGCTTTTTCCTTGCTTCTACCTAGCAATCAGTATTGGTGGCTTAGTGTACCTCTTAGAATGGTAGCATGCGAGGGAATTAGTGGGAAGACCTCAAAGAAGGGAGAACAAGAACATTAACCTTTAGTCCTTTACTTTCTCCCAAGTCTTTGCAGGGCTCAGATTGATTTAATCTTAGTAAGTGGAGAGATTAAATATTCATAGAGAAGAGAAATATACGTTCCACACTTTGAAAATATTTTTTCTGTGAGAGACTTGGCAGTTCGATGAAATCAAATCTCTGCCACCATGTTAAAGTACTCCAATAAACTGCTAAATACTAAGCTAATGTAACTGTCAGCTAGGGCACTGTATAATTAACCAAACCAGAAGTATAATGTTGATCAAATTGATATTGGGTACTTGTGCTTGGGACATTGCAAATGTTTTGGAAACACTGGAAAAGATTGAATGAATAGCAACAAGAATATAAGGAGGTATGAGAGGCTGATCTACGTGTTATTCTGGTGAAGGGATGAGGAAGAGGACTGAGCAGAGAACTTACACAATGGCCGCAATCGAATGGCCATGCTGCGCCTGAAAATCAGCGCACCACAGCACACGTGGTCGATAGAAGCCAGGAGTCCCCACTACCAGGATCTACTCAGTCGCAACTCCATGCAAAATCTAATGCAGTTTTTTTACAAATCTGCATACGAGAGCAAGACAGCTAGTCTCAATTTATCTGCAGTTTCGCGAGGCACCTGAGGCATTGGGATCTAACCCCTTTGCCTCTGAGACCTTGGCCGAGCGCCATTCAGTACTGCTCTCCACAAACGGGGACCAGATGGACCGGCACTCGTGGGAATTGCCCAGTGGATCAGAAGCTCCCAGGGCCAGGGTACCGCCTAGCTTGCCACCTGGGCTAGGCGGTACCCTGGCACTGCTGGTGCCATCTGGAAACCCTGACACTGCTAGTCTAGCACTCTGGCAGTGCGGCCTGGCACTTCCAAGGTACCCAGGCAACACTGTCAGCAGACAGGGGCACTGCCAAGGAACCAGGTTGGCACTGCCAAGGTGCCAAGCTGGCATTCTTCACTTAATGGCGATTGGTCTGGGATGCCCTGTGAGGGTGATGGGGAGGTTATGGTGGGGGCCTGCGGAGGCCCTCATAATCAATTGGGGCTTGGGGAGATGGGTTGGAGGTCGCATCAGGTGTTCCAGAGATGGCGTCCCAATCTCTCGCCACACTGAGGAGGTCCGGCGAGTGGAGCTTCTCAGTGCAGAAAATGGGGCTATGTGAGGCCTCCCTCAACCGCGTGTTCCCCAATGAGGCCCCGTGCTGAACCCAAGTGACATTTGACAGCTTTGTGTTTCTCACCGGGAAACATGCGGCTAAACGCATTCGCTGTGGGACTGTATTCCCATTTAGTTGAATTTTGCCCAATAATTTTTAAATCTTCAAATGGATTGGCAAGTGAAAGACAATTTCTTTACTGAACCAGGAGAAAAGAACTGAAATCAACTTTTCGGTAACTGTAATTTAAAGCGTAACTAATCTCTTTCATTCGGGAATTAAGAAGGGAATTACCTGACAGTGCAAGAATTTGGCTAAAAGCAATTGTGATTAGGATGGGATGAAGAGTGTTTCCCGTTGCAGCATCTTCTAAATTGATTATTGGGCCAGTCGGACATCTTGTTACACGGTTACAAAACTGTGAAAATTTTGAAGCCCGCTGAAGTACCTTCAGTGGATAATAAACTCAAGATCTATTAAAATTTATGTTCCTTCAGAAATAAGACATTGAGCTGGATTCTGTAGCTTCCTCATTAGGCCTGTTTTCATTGGTGTGGCCTGTAAAATATTAGGGGAGGCAGTGGTGCTTTATCACTGGACTAGTAATCCAGAGACCCAAAGTAATGCTCTGGGGACCTGGGTAAGAATCCACCATGGCAGATGGTGAAATTTGAATTTAATGAAGATCTGGAATTAGAAGTTCAATGACGACCATGAAACCATTGTTGTCAAAACCCATCTGGCATACTAATGCCCTTTACGGAAAGAAATCTATCATCCTTACCTGGTTCTGGCCTATATATGACCATCCCAGATCTAAATTGCCCTCTGGGATGGCCAATAAATGCTGGCCCAGCCAGCAACATCCACATCCCATAAATTAATAAAATGAACGACAGGTAGCTAGCTCATTGTCTTTCTGCCCATCCCTGACACCTTGTCCATAAAATCGTAGGCAGCCTCCTGCCATTCATAGAAAAATAATTAATGGTCAATTGACAAGCTAATTGACCTAAATATGAAAATGCAGTTGAGGTGGGCAGGCAGGTGAGAATGGATAAACATTTTTTTAACCGAAGGAGGGAGGCGCACCCCCCCCCCCCTCCCCCCCCCCCCCCCCCCCACCCCCCACCCCCCCCAAAAGATGTTATTCTCCCTCTTGTCACTTCCCACATGGCCACAAAAATACTCCCTGCCCCCTTGGGTATCCGATCCCTCCCCAGCCATGGACCCTGGATATGCCCCGAGGTCCAGTATCCATGATTTTCTCTTTGGGACTGCTTGCAGTCCCCGCAGCACCCATTACTGGTTCTGATGCTGCTGGGACTGAGGGATGGAAGTGTCATTCCCACTTAACTGAAAGCCGTCCAGAGCAACGGGGCAGCCTGTTTTAACATCAGTTCGCCTGAAACCACATTTCTTCTGCTGCCCAACCTCCTTTTTCAAACCTCCCACCCCCCCCCAAAAAAAACTCATAGAACATAGAAAAATACAGCACAGAACAGGCCCTTCGGCCCACGATGTTGTGCCGAACCTTTGTCCTAGATTAATCATAGATTATCATTGCATTTACAGTGCAGAAGGAGGCTATTCGGCCCATTGAGTCTGCACCGGCTCTTGGAAAGAGCACCCTACCCAAAGTCAACACCTCCACCCAACACTAAGGGCAATTTTGGACACTAAGGGCAATTTATCATGTCCAATCCACCTAATCTGCACATCTTTGGACTGTGGGAGGAAACCGGAGCACCCGGAGGAAACCCACGCAGACACTGGGAGGATGTGCAGACTCCGCACAGACAGTGACCCAAGCCGGAATCGAACCTGGGACCCTGGAGCTGTGAGCAATTGTGCTATCCACAATGCTACTGTGCTGCCCTTAAGAACAAATAAATCTACACTATATAATTTTACCGTAATCCATGTACCTATCCAATAGCTGCTTGAAGGTCCCTAATGTTTCCGACTCAACTACTTCCACAGGCAGTGCATTCCATGCCCCCACTACTCTCTGGGTAAAGAACCTACCTCTGACATCCCCCCCTATATCTTCCACCATTCACCTTAAATTTATGTCCCCTTGTAATGGTTTGTTCCACCCGGGGAAAAAGTCTCTGACTGTCTACTCTATCTATTCCCCTGATCATCTTCTAAACCTCTATCAAGTCGCCCCTCATCCTTCTCCGTTCTAATGAGAAAAGGCCTAGCACCCTCAACTTTTCCTCGTAAGACCTACTCTCCATTCCAGGCAACATCCTGGTAAATCTCCTTTGCACCTTTTCCAAAGCTCCCACATTCTTCCTAAAATGAGGCGACCAGAACTGTACACAGTACTCCAAATGTGGCCTTACCAAAGTTTTGTACAGCTGCATCATCACCTAACGGCTCTTAAATTCAATCCCTCTGTTAATGAACGCTAGCACACCATAGGCCTTCTTCACAGCTCTATCCACTTGAGTGGCAACTTTCAAAGATCTATGAACATAGACCCCAAGATCTCTCTGTTCCTCCACATTGCCAAGAACTCTACCGTTAACCCTGTATTCCGCATTCATATTTGTCCTTCCAAAATGGACAACCTCACACTTTTCAGGGTTAAACTCCACCTGCCACTTCTCAGCCCAGCTCTGCATCCTATCTATGTCTCTTTGCAGCCGACAACAGCCCTCCTCACTATCCACAACTCCACCAATCTTCGTATCGTCTGCAAATTTACTGACCCACCCTTCAACTCCCTCATCCAAGTCATGAATGAAAATCACAAACAGCAGAGGACCTAGAACTGATCCCTGCGGTACGCCACTGGTAACTGGGATCCAGGCTGAATATTTGCCATCCACCACCACTCTCAGACTTCTATCGGTTAGCCAGTTCGTTATCCAACTGGCCAAATTTCCCACTATCCCATGCCTCCTTACTTTCTGCAGAAGCCTACCATGGGGAACCTTATCAAATGCCTTACTAAAATCCATGTACACTGCATCCACTGCTTTACCTTCATCCACATGCTTGGTCACCTCCTCAAAGAATTCAATAAGACTTGTAAGGCAAGACCTACCTCTCACAAATCCGTGCTGACTGTCCCTAATCAAACAGTGTCTTTCCAGATGCTCAGAAATCCTATCCTTCAGTACCCTTTCCATGACTTTGCCTACCACCGAAGTAAGACTAACTGGCCTGTAATTCCCAGGGTTATCCCTATTCCCTTTTTTGAACAGGGGCACGACATTCGCCACTCTCCAATCCCCTGGTACCACCCCTGTTGACAGTGAGGACGAAAAGATCATTGCCAACGGCTCTGAAATTTCATCTCTTGCTCCCCATAGAATCCTTGGATATATCCCGTCAGGCCCGGGGGACTTGTCTATCCTCAAGTTTTTCAAAATACCCAACACATCTTCCTTCCTAACAAGTATCTCCTCGAGCTTACCAGACTCCTTCACACTGTCCTCTCCAACAATATCGCCCCTCTCATTTGTAAATACAGAAGAAAAGTGCTCGTTCAAGACCTCTCCTATCTCTTGAGACTCAATACACAATCTCCCGCTACTGTCCTTGATCGGACCTACCCTCGCTCTAGTCATTCTCATATTTCTCACATATGTGTAAAAGGCCTTGGGGTTTTCCTTGATCCTACCCGCCAAAGATTGTTCATTCCCTCTCTTAGCTCTCCTAATCCCTTTCTTCAGTTCCCTCCTGGCTATCTTGTGTCCCTCCAACGCCCTGTCTGAACCTTGTTTCCTCAGCCTTACATAAGTCTCCTTTTTCCTCTTAACAAGACATTCAACCTCTCTTGTCAACCATGGTTCCCTCACACTATCTTCACACTAAAATATCCAGCCCATTGATTTCACCAAATTTTGTATAACACTCGTTGTTGTCAGAACCTCTGTTCATTTCTGATTTATAAAGTTATGGCACGGTGGCACAGTGGTCAGTGCCTCACAACGCCAGGGACCCGGTTTCAATTCTGGCCTTTGGTGCTTGTCGGTGTGGAGTTTGCACTTTCTCCTTTTGTCTGTGTGGGTTTGCTCCAGGTGCTCCGGTTTCCTCCCACAATCCACAGTTTAGGTGGGTTGGCCATGTTAAATTGCCCTTTGGTGTCCAAAGGTTAGGTGGGGTTACGGGGATAGGGCGTTGTCTGGACCTAGGTAAGGTTCCCCTTCAGAGGGTCAATGTGGACTAGATGTGCTGAATGGCCCCTTCTGCCTGTAATGATTCTGAATCACAAGTTCTCATGTAGATTCAGTTGAACTAGTTTATTAATTTCACATTTGAGTTCTGAAGAGACTTGTAGCTGCTATTTGACCCGTAAACAGACATGAATTCGGTGAAATGCCACAGCTCTAATCGGGTCGGTTGGAATAAAATCTGAAATTACTGGAAATGCATGGCACATAGAAATCTAAAATGATACACCAGTGTTTTGGTTGGAAACTGGGTGATCCAATGATATTTCTGATCTTTTTTGCTCACTCTTTTGCAAAACATTTTCTTTTATTTCTGTTCTTGTTTCCTCTGTTTGAGTATCTCTCTTTCTTGCAGTTTCTTTTGCCTTCTTCCTTTTTCTTTTCTCCCACATCCTTCCCTTCTTTCCCCTCTTCATTGGGCCTGACATTGATATAATGGGCAGTATTAGCTTCATCAAAATGGCTGGTGAGGTTGAAGATCCTGTATTTTAAAGATCCCTGGGGCCATTATGGAAGTTTATAACAGCTGAGGAGTTCTTTAAAAATAACCAAGTACATTCCCACTTAATTCTATGTTTGTAGGAGTTGATACAAAATGCTGAAGATGCTGGAGCTACTGAAGTAAAGTTTCTATACGATGAGACAGAATATGGAACAGACTCACTTTGGTCAGAGACGCTACAGGAATATCAAGGTAAGAGATCCCCACAATAGCAGTGATAGCTCCAAATTACAATCTCTTACTGTAGATGTCTGTGATGTCATTGGGAGAATAGTATGACAATAATCTCTTCACATTGTTTTAGGTTTTAATCGGAATGTTTTGGATTTATTTTAGGTAATCACTCCAGAAAGATTGAGGCCTGAATCATTTAAAATGCATTGTTAGGATTGTTGGCCGGACTGACACTGTAAAAATATTGGCCTCTTATACCAATTCTAACTGCTCCGTTCTATGCTAACATTTGCAACTTCGTCCTATTTACCATCTTTCTAAGTTAGACAGGAGAATGAGGTTTTGTGAAAGGATGCCATTCAAAGACGATACTCACACTTGAGCTCGATTCAACCCGATTGGGAACAAAGTCCTAGAGCGAGCGCGTTTAACCATGTGTTTCCTGGCAGTGCCACAGAAATTCAGGCTGTGTTTTTTGGCAAAGTTTTGTTGAACTTTATTGTCAGCTTTTAGTGTCCACTGGTAAACTTTTGGTTACAACACAAACTTGGGTCAGATTGATTGTCTTTAGCGAATACAGTGGTTGAGTTTAAAATACAAATCATGGTAATTCTTCAAATCATAATACAGTACAAAATTACCGATTGATTTAAACAAAAGAAAAATGGCGATTTAGCAAAGGCAAGCAGTAAAGACATAGGTTTCAGAAAGAAGTTAGATTGATTCCGGAATGGATTTTTCCATCCTGACAAGTGTTTTTGAAGAAGATCATTATCTTAAAGTTTTGCCTTCTTTACCGTTGTGATTGGCTTCAACTAATTTATAATTCACTCAATTCGACCAAACTGCCTGTCAATTTAAGAGATAAATGTTTTGTGGAATTTTCCATACCCTGGCTTGCCAATTATGCCTCTAACATTAGTTAGATTAACACAGTTTTCGAAAAGTCATTATGACCCTGACTGATTGTTATCATGGAAACGGACATGTCCACATCTGGGAAGCATCTGCATACAATGGAGTCTTTTGTCACTGGCTTTGGATTCTGGCCAGTCTCAAGCAACTTGCAAAATGTGAAAATTTTGAGTCTTATCTGATTAGTTCCCAGCTAGTCAGCTTTCCCCACTCTCATGATTATATGATTTAGTCAATTACTCTTAATGATTTCTCAAGTAAACCTTTTATCTATCTCATCTATAGCTAACCAGAAAAGCTGATTTCTATCAACCCTGAATCTTTGTGGATGTCTCCTCAGAATCCCCTCAGACGATTGTTACCTGAGAGTTTCCAAACCCTGCTCCTACAAACACCTTTTAAAATCTGATCTCATAATTATATTGATTTCCCTTGGTGGTTTACATTCTGAAATCCAGGCCAGGTTTTCCAAATTACACTTTTTTAAACAAAGCATCTGCTCCACCTGCCCCAGCAAATCTAGTCCAAAATTTTACACCAATCCCTTCTTTGTCTTGACTGCTGTGCAAACTGCTCGCAATTGCTTTAACTCTTAATTCGCAGACTATATTAAAATTACATCAAATGTTTTGTCGACCTCTGAAATCTGCTGTGTCACTTTAAATCTAGTTACTTTAGTCTCTTTAACTCAAAATGCTTTGATTACCATTCCTTGAATTATTCTGTACATTACATTGGTCTCTGTTCTCTTAACTCCAGTTGGTCTTAAACACTCTTTCATCCCAATTCCCTGGTTATCTGAACTGTAACTTATACTGGAAAATCTCAGCAGGTCTGGCAGTACCTGTAAGGAGAGAAAAGAGCTAATGTTTTGAGTCCAGATGACCCTTTGTCAAAGCTAAAAGACAGAGAAAGTGGGGGATTGTTATACTGTAGGGTGAGGGAATGAAAGCTGAGTCATAGCCACAGAAACCAAGGGAAGAGGGTGCTAATGGCAGTCCGCAGAAAGAAAAATGGTGTAAAAGGCCAAATGACAGAGAAACTAAAATCAAAGGGTAAGCTGCGACAGATGTAGATGTGGGGGGAGGGGGAACATAGGTGAAAAAGAGGGAAAATGAGAAAAAGTGGGGGGGGGGGGGGGGGGAGGGAAAGCAAAGGGGGGAAAAAGGTAATGGATTAGATAGGGGGAAATAGTGGGGTGAAAAATATATATATAAAGAAAAAAATAAAAGGTAAAAGACAGTTAAAATGAAATGGAATGAAAACAAATGGGTCGAGGTGGGGTAGAGCTGAACATCTGAAGTTGTTGAATTCGATGTTGAGACCGGAAGGCTGCAGTGTGCCTAACCGGAAGATGACATGCTGTTCCTCCAGTTTATGTTGGAACATTGCAGCAGGCCAAGGACAGACATATGGGCATGGGAACAGGGTCTTGTATTGAAATGGCAAGCAACGACTTCCGGTGACGGCGGGCGGGAGGCAGCCGCACAATGGAGGGCTCCTGTTCGGGAACGGCATTTTCGGGGCTTTAAGCCCGGTCCCAGGGTCCACTGAGGCGGCAAAAGCAGGGAGAAGGAACAGAGGAGGCACAGTAAAGGAAAATGTCGAGGGTGAGCAAAAAAATGGCCATAAAAAAACAGCTGAAGGTCTGTCGGGGAGTGGAAAGGTCACCAAGGAAAATGGAGGCTGGAGCACCAGGGGAGGCCGCATTGCTTATGGCTGAAGAAATAACTAAGGTAATGGCTGCGGAATTCGAAAGGCAGTTTACAAAATACATGGTGACAATGAGGAAGGCGATGAGGGAGTGTGCTGGTGGAGGAGGCGATTTCCCCGGTGACGACGGCAGTGGTGAGCGCAGTGGCGGAGGTGCGAGAGCAAGGGGAGGTGCTCAAGGAAGTGGAGGAGACATTATTGCAGTACGGTGATCAACTTACCTCGATGGGGAAGGAGATGCGGAAGGTGATGGAGATTAACAAGGATCTGCGAGGAAAAATGGAAGACCTGGAAAACCGATCCAGGCGTCAGAATTTGAGGATTGTGGGGCTGCCTGAAGGAGTTGAAGGACCGAGGCCGACTGAGTATTTTGCCGCGATGCTGGCAAAACCATTGGGGGAAGGGGAGGATCCCTCCCGATATGAACTGGATCGGGCTCATCGGTCATGGAGGCCTGTACCAAAGGCGAGTGAGCCGCCAAGGGTAGTGACTCTGTGCTTCCGTAGGTACAGTGTGAAGGAGAAGGTCCTGTGCTGGGCCAAGCAGAAGCGGGTGGTACAGTGGGCTGGAGCTGGCATATGTGTATACCAAGACTTTATGGTGGAGCTGGCGAGGAGGCGGGCTGCCTTCAACCGGGTGAAGAGGGCACTGTACATTAGCAAGGTGCAGTGCGGCATTGTATATCCAGCGAAGCTGAGGGTGACTTACAAGCTCAAGGACTTTTATTTTGGAATGGCGGAAGCAGCGGAGGCGTTTGCGAAGGCAGAAGGACTGTGGCAGAACTGAGAAAATGAGAAATGGCCATGTGCCGATGTAACCTCATGACTGTATTTTCTTTTTTGTTTCACTGTATATGGGCTAAAGGAGCCAATGTTGTATATATTTGGACAAGGGAAGTATTGGGACTTTCACTCGAAATGAAGCTCTTTGGGATGTTGGTGGATATGCGGGGTTTGTGTGCTAAAAAGGGGATTTCTGGGCTTTCCTAGGGCCGGGCAAGGGGGAAAGGGACCCGGGCGGGAGCCTCCACGCTGGCCGGTTTAAGCCGGCCAGTGAATGGGAGTGAGGTGGGGGAGGGGCTGCGGCCATCGGAGCCTGGCAGAACAGGGTCCGAGTGGTCTAGCTGGGGTGGAAAGTTGGGGGGAAGGAACCGAGGTTGGGGGAGGAGTTTTACAAGAGGCAGTGGACGGGAGGAGTTGGAGAGGGGGGGGTGGGTGAGGGTGTTTACAACACTTGGGTATCATGTACGGTACTCTTTCAGAGGTTGTAGGGGGGGGGTGTGGTGGTGGTGGGGGGGGTTGATGGTGGGGGGGGGGTGGGGGGGAGTGGACTCTATAGGTTAATGGTGACCATGGGCGGTCCCGGACTCCTTTTTCTTTTTCTCCTTTGCTTTTTGTTTCCACCTTGGGAGGGTTTGTTTTATTGGATGCATATATTGACAGATGGGCCGTTGTTTGGGGTGGTGGGAGGATGGGATCGTTGTCATTGTTATGGGGATTGATTTTGTATTTGTTACCGTTTACGGTCTGTGGAAATTTGAAAATGGAGAATAAAACCATTTAAAAAAAAAAAGAAATGATAAGCAACGGGAAGGTCAGGGTCCTGAATGCGCAAAGACCGAAGGTGCTCAGCAAAGCGATCACCCAGTCTACGTTTGGTCTCTCTGATATAGAGGAGACCACATTGGGAGCAGCAAATGCAATAGACCAAATTGAAAGAGGTGCAAGTAAACGCTGCTTAACCTGGAATGTGTGTTTTGGGCCTGGGATGTTATGCATGGAAGAGGTAAAGGGGCAGGTGTTACGCCTTCTGCGATTGCATGGGAAGGTGCTATGGGTGATGGGAGAGGTGTTGGGTATGGTGGAGAAGTGGACTAGATTATCCCGGAGGGAACGGTCTCTGCGGAATGCTGACAGAGGGAGTGAAGGGTAGATGTGTTTTGTGGTGGCATCACGCTGGAGTTGGTGAAAATGGTGGAGGATTACGGAGTCTGGTGGGGTGAAATGTGAGAACGAGGGGGACTCTTTCCTTGTTCTATGAGGGACGGGGCGAGGGTAGTAGCGCAGGAGATGGGCTCACACGCTGTTGAGAGCCCTGTCAACAACTGCAGGTTGACAGTTTATGCCCTGCCGAGGCCCACTTGCCTTACTTGCTGCACTGACTAGCTCAGCTTGTCCGTGCAGGAAGAGATTGGGACACAATTTTAAAATGCTGATCACCCTCGGACACCCCACAGTGGCCGCAGGACCCCTCCACTTCCCCAACCTACCACTTAGGGAGTCCTCAAGCCTCCACCCCCTCCTCACTCCAGCTCTTAAGGGCAGTGCGCCCCTGGGCCTGACCTGTGACGCGGGCAACTGGGTGCCTTGGCATTGACAGCTTGGCACTCTGGCAGTGCCACCTGGGTACCACGGTAGTGCCAGTGTACCTGTGTGTCAGTGCAAAGGTGCTTGGTAGCAGTGGGAGTGCCAGGGTTACACCCTGCGCAGAGCTCAACCACTCAGTGGCCTCTGATGGCCTGGGAGACCCCCTCAGGCGCCATCATGCCTGGTTCACATTTGTTTGCTATACCAGTGCTAAACGACGCCATGGCGAAATCTCCTAGGTGCCAGCATTTTCTGGTCCTCGGGAGAATCAGGTGCAGACATATTTAAATGAGCTTTATGTTAAGAGGAGCTCACTCGGTGAGGGTGAGATCTCTTGAGGTGTGATTTAACAGCCTCATCGAGTCGCTGAGCAGGGAGAGACGAGGCCTGTGTCTTCCTCAGAACTTGCCAACTTTATATCATTGACAAGTTTAGCTACAATACAGCCTGCCCCTTAATCCACGTCAGCAGTACATATTATAAAAATTGTTGAGGCCCCTGCATAGATTCCTGTGGCACCCCTCCCCGTCACAACCTCCCCACCCCCCCAAATAGTCACAGTTTGCCAACCTGAAAATGACCCGTTTTTCCCGTAACCGCCTCCCCGAACAGACGCCGGAATGTGGCGACTAGGGGCTTTTCACAGTAACTTCACTTGAAGCCTACTTGTGACAATAAGCAATTTCTATTTCCATCTCTCTCTTTCCTGTCAGTTCGCCAATCTTTTATCCATGCTAATATAATACTCCCAACACCATGAGCTCTTTTCTTGTGTAGTGACAATTATGGCACCTTATTGAATATCTTTTGGAAATTCAAATACACTACATCCACTGGTTCCCGTTTATCACCCTGCCTCTTACATCCTCTAGGAATTTTAATAAATTTGTCAAACATGGTTTCCCTTCCATCAAACCAAGTTGACTCCACCTGATTGGATTGTGATTTTCTCAGTGTCCTGCTGCTACTACTTTGATGGTGGATTCCAACATTTTCCCAATGGCAGATGTTAGGCTAATGGACCTATAGTTTCTTGCTTTCTATCACTCCTTTTTGGAATAAAGATGTTTGTTACATTTGTGTTTTTCTATTCCACTGCAACCTTAGAGGATTTTGGAAGTTTACAGCCACTGCATCCACTATCCCAAAGATCCTAGGGTGAAGGCTGTCAGGTCTAAGGGACTTGTCAACTGTTATTCCATTTGCCTTCCTCACACCTTTTCTCTACTAATAGTGATTGTTTTAGATTCCTCCCTCTCTTTTGCTCTGTGGTTTTCTAAATTCTTGGGATGCATTTTTTGCCTTCTACCATGAAGACCGATATAAAATGTTTGTTTAAAGTCTTTGCCATTTTCTTGTTTCCTGTTATTAATTCCCCAGTTTCATCCTTTAAGTGATCAGTGCTCACGTTAACTACCCTATACCTTTTTTTATACTTGTAGCTCTTACTGTCTTTATATTTCTTGATAGTTTACTCTCCTATTCTAATTTCCTTGTTTAGTCATCATTTGCTGGATTCTAAATTTCCCCAATCTTCTGGCCTAGCATTAATCCTTGAAGCATTGTACACCTTTTCTGTCAATTTGATATCCTCATGAACTTCCTTAGATAGCTAAGGATAGTCTCTCCTTCCCATAGTCTTTCTTTCTCAAGGGAATATATTTTGTTGAGGGTTACAAAATATTTCCTTAAGTATCTGCCACTGCTTCTCCCTTACCATTTAACCCTTTAACCCATTTCACAGTCCAGCTCTGTCTTCAAACCTTTATAATTCTCTTTATTTACATCTAAGACGCAGGGAGGGATTTTCCCCGCAATCTGCCATGTGTTTCACGGTGACGGAGCCTGCCTGTTATTGGCCGGCGGTTGGATCTTCTGGTCCCGCTGTTGTCAATGGGGTTTCATGATAAATGCACACCTCGTTGCTGGGAAACCCATGGGTTGTGCCATTGGCTGGATAGGATGATCTCACCAGCACGAGCGGCCAGAATATTCTGACCACTAATTTCCTAACCAAATTCCTAACCCTAACCCTAATTATGATCACTCTTGCCTAAAGGATCCTTTACTATGAGATCATTAATTAATTCTGTCTCATTAAACCTTTTTCACAATAGCAGGCCTAAAAGCAGGTTGGTTTCAGATGGCTTCTTCTAAGCAACTTTTCAGGATACACTCTTATGAACCAATTTTTAAGGCTACCGTTGCTAATTTGATTTAACCAATCTTTCTGAAGGTTAAAACCACTCATGATTTTGTTGCAAGTCCTTTCTCTTCAACCCCATTACTTGATGTATACTCTGTCCTTCAATGCAGGTTCTGTTAGGTGGCCTATAAGCTATCTTCTTCCCCATGCTGTTTCTTATGTTTTATGTCTTTTTAAATTCTTTACTTTTGTGTTGCTTTTAAATTAAATGTTTCTTTCCCTTTCTCTCCATTGCTCTCTGCTGAAGATTGGTGCACAGTACTCCTCCAGTTACAAGAGGCAGCTTGCTGCCCTTTCCAATTCTCAGTGTCTTGAAAGACACAACAGAATGGTGGTAGACACAGTTGAATGTACCAATATGTTAAGTAATATATTCTGGATGTAAGATTAAGGACGGGATTTACCGTGCAACCTGCTTGTTTTCAGTGGCAGGAGGCAGCCTGCCATTGGTTGGCGGTAGGATCTTCTGGTCCTCCCGTTGTCAAAGGGGTATTCCATTGAATGCACCCTCTGTGCTCTGTCTGTGGGACAGGTGTGAATGGCTGGAAAGTTCCAGCCCAAAGCATGAAATACATCTTAAATGGTGAATCCTTAAATAGAGTAAAGGAGCAGAGGAAGAAATTGACGAAAACGCAGCACAGCATAATCTGCAGAAGAACTCTCGTGAAAATGGGTTTTAATACTAAAGGTAGGTTTGCATGGGTGGTGGAGAATGAATGTCAATGGATGGAACAGTGAAGAAATGCATTGCATTAAAAGGGACAAACTGGTTGACAATGAACAGGGAGAAGTAGATGACAATTAAAAGTAAAATAGACAGTAACTGGAAGAGGAAAAATAATATGGATGGGCCTGGATCTTGCAGTTGTAATGATGGTTAAACTGTCAACATTCAATGTCATTACTGTACGAAACTGACAGCAACTTAGGAATCTGCACATGCATAGTTAAATGGGGAAATCTAGAGGTCGCTGATGGTAATTCCCTACTCCTCTCCAGATATGCAAATAAAGTCCTCCCAACTCCCCCGTTTCCTGGAGGAGATTAGCTCCAAGAACACTCAAGAAGGTGGACACCATCCAGAACAGTGCACTCTCCTACCCCCCCCCCCACCCTTTAAACATTTACTGGTGCGCAGTGACAGTAGGGTGTACAATGTACAAAATGCATTGCAGAAACGTGCCATGGCTCCTTCATTGCATCTTCTAAACCCACAAACTCTCGCTGCAAAAGACGAGGGCAGCAGATGCTTGGGAACATCTTCACCTGCAAGTTTCCCTCAAAGCCACACACCATCCTGACTTGGAACCGTATCACTGTTCATTCACTGTGGCTCGTTCAAAATCCTGGCACCCCCTCAACAGCACTGTGAGTGTTACTACAGCACATGGATTGCAGCGATTCAATAAGGCGGCTCACCACCACCTCGAGGGCATTTCGGGATGGTCTGTAAATGCTGGTCTTTTCAGTGATACCCACCTCCCATGAATGAATGAATGAAAAGAAAATGATGAAATTCAATTAAAATCAATCATTTGACATGAACTCTAGTTGTTATGCTCCTGTCCTCATCAGAAGAACTCCTGAAATTTCAAGTTGTGTTTTTTGAGCGAGGTGTAACTGGGTTTTAATGACATTCAATGGCATTATCACTGCTGGACAACTCTGAAACATTAAGTTTACATTCATAGAATGGCGCATTTCTGCATTCCGTGATGATTTCTAACATAATTCTTAAAGTATATTGAACTTTTCAGGTTTGTTTATGATGATTTGGCATCCACCTTTGTCTTGCATGTTTATCTCAATCTTTAGTTTTGCCCTCGTTTTAGTTTGCCACCCTTGTTTTTAACACCATGGGCATGACGTCTGCAAACTCCTGCCAAAATCCCCTAAGCTTTGGGCATGTCCAAAACATGTGGACATGGTTCGCTGCCCCCCCGCACACCTTGCACACGTATCTTCTACACAAAAGAACCTGCTCATCCGGGCCACTGTCATGTGAGCCCGGTGAACCACCTTAAACTGCATCAGGCTGAGCCTGGCGCATGTTGTGGACGCGTTGACTCTACTCAACGCATTCGCCCAGAGACCATCCTCTATCCTCCTAACTCCTATTCCCACTTGCGCTTTAGCTCCTCAGTCTGCGTGCCCTCTGACCCCATGAGCTCCTTATAGATGTCGGAGACCTTCCCTTCTCCCTCCCACACTCTGGAAACTACCCTATCCTGAATCCTTGGTGGTCGGAGCGGGAAGGTTGAGACCTGTCTACGTAGGAAGTCCCGCACCTGCAGGTACCTGAATTTGTTTCCCCTCGCCAATCCAAATTTCTCCTCCAGCGCTCTCAAGCTAGGAAAGCTCCCTTCTATAAACATATTCCCCATCCTCTTAGTTTCTGCCCTCTGCCATCTCCAAAACGCCCCGTCCATCCTTCCCGCGCGCGGCAAACTGGTGACTATTGCAGATTGGAGACCAGACTGATGCTCCCTCCGCTCCCACATGCTTCCTCCATTGTCCCCAGACTCACAGGGCAGCCACCACCACGGGACTGGTGGAGTACTGTGCCGGTGGGAACGGCAGAGGCGCTGTTATCAACGCCCCAAACTGGTGCCCTTACATGAGGCCGCCTCCATACGCTCCCATGCCGACCATCCCCCCACCACCCACTTCCTGATCATGGCTATATTCGCCGCCCAATAATAGTTACTGAAGTTTGGCAGCGTCAGCCCGCCCTTTCCCCGGCTCCACACAAGCATCCCCTTTTTTACTTGCGGGGTTTTGCCCGCCCTTACAAAGCCAGTGATAACTTTGTTAACCCGTTTAAAAAAGGTCCGCGGAATAAAGATGGGGAGATTCTGGAACACAAACAGGAATCTCGGAAGGACCATCATCTTCACCGTCTGGACCCTCCCAGCAAATGACAACGGGAGCGCGTCCCACCTACGAAAATCATCCTTCATTTGGTCTACCAGACGGGCCTGATTAAGTTTGTGCAACCGTTCCCATTCCCGCGCCACTTGGATGCCTAGGTACCTAAAACTTCCCCCTACCACTCTAAACGGCAGTTCCCCCAGTCACCTCTCCTGTCCGAAAACCAGCCACATTCCCCCAGAATCCTCATGATTTCTTCCATCCCCTCCACTGGGTCCGATACATACAGGAGCAGGCTGGCTGCGTAAAGCAAAACTCTGTGTTCCACTCTCCCCGGACCAAACCCTTCCAGCCCCTTGAGGCTCTCAGTGCAATTGCCAGCGGCTCTATAGCTAGCGCGAACAACAGTGGGGAGAAGGGGCATCCCTGTCTCATCTCCCGATGTAGCCTAAAATGGTCCAATGTCATCCTATTCGTCCGTACGCTCGCCTCAGGAGCTGATACATCAACCTGACCCAGTCAATAAAGCCCTGCCCAAATCCGAACCGTCTCAGTACCTCCCACAGCTATTCCCATTCTACTCGATCAAAAGCCTTCTCTGCATCCATTGCGACCACTACCTCCACCTCCCTACCTTCTCGGGGCATCGTGATCGCATTTAGCAACCTTCTTACATTGGACACCAACTGCCTTCCCTTAACGAACCCCGTCTGGTCCTCCCCAATCACGTCCGGAACACAGTCTTCAATCCTAGAGGACAAAATTTTGGCCAGCAGTTTGGCGTCCACATTCACTAGGGATATCGGCCTGTAGGACCCACACAGCTCCAGATCTTTATCCCGCTTCAGGATCGTGGCCTGTGACATCATCGGGGGAAGCACCCCTCTCTCCCTTGCCTAATTGAATGTCCTCATCAACAGCGGCCCCAATATCCCAGAGAACCTTTTATAGAACTCCACTGGGTACCCATCCGGCCCCGGAACTTTACCCGACTACATGGCCTTCGCTATCTCTTCGATCCCGATCGGGGCCCGCAGCCCTTCTATCAGCTCCCCGTCCACCTTCGGGAAATTCAGCCCCCCTAGGAAGTGCCTCATCCCCTCCAGCCCAGGTGGACGTTCCAACCCATACAAGCCTACTATAAAACTCCTTAAACGCCTTATTCACCCCTGCTGAGTCTCCCACCAGGTTCCCGTCTCCATCCTTTACTTTCCCTATCTCCCTGGCTGCCTCCCTCTTTCTAAGCTGCTGTGCAAGCATTCTACTGGCCTTCTCTCCATGCTCATAAATCGCCCCCCTCGCCTTTCTCAGCTGCACTACCGCCCTTCCTGTGGGTAACAAGCCGAACTCCGCATGTAGCATCCGACATTCCCTTAGAAGCCCTGCCTCTGGGGTCTTCGCAACTGCCTGTCGACCTGTCCTGTCTACCTTCTCCCTGTGGGCCTGTATCGAGATCAGCTCCCCTCTAACCACCGTCTTCAATGCCTCCCTGACCACCGCTGCCGTGATTTCCCCCGTGTCATTGACCTCCAGGTAATTCTGAATACATTTCCTCAACCGCCCGCACACCTCCTGGTCCGCTAACAGTCCCACGTCTAACCTCCAGTGCAGGCGCTGATTACTGTCTTTACTAACCTGTAGGTCAACCCAGCGCAAGGCATGGTCTGAGATTGTGATCGCCGAGTATCCTGTGTCCACCACCCCCGTCTGTAGAGCCCTGCTCTGAATAAAGAAATCAATCCGGGAGTACACTTTATGCACGTGTGAGTAGAAGGAGAACTCCTTTACTCTTGGCTGCCCAAATCTCCATGGGTCCCCCCCCCCCCCCAATCTGCTCCATGAACCCTTTTAGCTCCTTCGCCATTGCTGGCACCCTGCCCATTTTTGAGCTTGTCCAGTCTAAACCAGGGTCAATAACTATTGATGTCCCCTCCCATGACCAGCTTATGCGAATCCAGGTCCGGTATCTTCCCCAGCATCCTCTTTATAAACTCCACATCATCCCAGTTTGGTGCGTATACATTTACTAGTACCACCTGCACACCCTCCAATTTCCCACTGACCATAATGTACCGGCCTCCCCCATCCAAAACTATTCTTCCCGCCACAAACACCACTCACTTGTTGATCAGGACCGCGACCCCTCTGGTCTTCCGAGTCCAGTCCCGAGTCAAAACCTGTCTGATCCATCCCTTCCTTAATCTGATCTGATCAGCTACTCGAAGGTGCGTCTCCTGCAGAATTACCATGTCTGCCTTCAGTCCTCTCAAATGCACGAACACGCGTGTCCTCTTGACCGGCCCATTGAGCCCTCTTACATTCCAGGTGATCAGTCTAGTTGGGGGGCTCATTGCCTCCCCCCCCCCCCCCCTTCGCCGATCAGCCGTCCCCTCTCTTGGGCCAGTCGCTAGCCTGCGCGCCACGCCTCCGTCGGCCCGCCCCCAGGCAGCCTCCACCCCCGACCTCCTCTCTGTCCCTCCCCATTGTCTGACAGCGAAACCCCCCCCCCACCAGTTGAACACAAAAAAAAGATCCAGCATCTGAACAAACACACCTCCATCATCCCCCAACAGTGCAAATGCAAACGTTGCCTCACTCAGCTCTGCAACTGGCCCCGGCTCCATACAGCAGGCATTACAAATAGCATCCGAAAAAACAAACGTTTTTTTGAAAGACATAAACGTTACAGCAAAATTCAAAATTCTCAGTCCGACACCAGTCCTTTCCTTTTCGCAAAGTCCAGTGCTTCGTCAGGCGATTCGAATTAGAAATATTGCTCCTCGTATGTGACCCAGAGGCGGGTCCCAGATACAAAAGCCCGAACTTCACCTTTTTCTTGAAAAGGGTCGACCTGATCTGGTTAAACCCCGCTCTTCTCCTGGCCACCTCCGCACTCCGGTCTTGATAGATCCGTAGGATACTGTTGTCCCATTTGCAGCTCCGTGTCTGCTTGGCCCACTGTAAAACGCACTCCTTGTCAAGATATCTGTGGAATCTCACCACCATTGCTCTTGGGGGGGGGGGGGGGGGTGGGGGGCGAGGGGAGGGGGGGTCGGTCTCCCATTCGCGACTTCCTCGCAAGTGCTCTGTGAGCCCTATCCACCCCCAAGGGTCGGGGGAATGCCCCATCTCCCAGCAGCATCTCTAACATGGCTGCTATGTATACCCCAGCGTCCGTTCCTTCGGATCCCTCCGGGAGCTCAACCTTTTGCCGGCGGGACCTGTTCTCTAGGTCCTCCACCTTCTCCAGGAGCCTTTTCTGCTGGTCTCTTCAGCATCCCCAGCTCCAACTCCACCGCTGTTTGATGTTCCTCCTGCTCAGCCAGCGCCTTCTCTACTTTTTGGAGCGCCCGATCTTGGGCATCCAATCTAAGTTCCAGCCGCGAAATTGCCTCTTTAATCGGGTCCAGGCAGTCCTGCTTCTGTTTGGCGAAGCCGTCCTGGATAATTTGCATCAACTGCTCCGTTGACCGCTGGGTCTGCAAGCCAGAGGTCCAGTCCTCCGCCATGCTTCCCCCCGACGCAGCTTCAGCCCAAGCCTTCTCTGTCCTTCTGTTTCTGCCTTTGCGAGCACGCCTAGTCCTCCTGTTAATGCACCGATGTGGGAATTCAGTACACAATTGCCTCTGTCTTCAGTTTTACAGTTCAAGTCCGGTAAAAAATCGGGGGAAAAGGACCAAAAGTCCGACCCGAGCGGGAGCCACCAAATGTGCAACTTACTCCTTCATAGCCACCACCGGAAGTCGAGAAATTATATTCTAAACACAGCCCATTAATTGATATTTTTAGTGGGTAGTTATGTGAAATGCAAGTTCTGTTCCCTTGGATAATTATAGAATCATAGAATTTGCAGTGCAGAAGGAGGCTATTCGGCCCATCGAGTCTGCACCGGCCCTTGGAAAGAGCACCAAGCCCACGCCTCCACCCTATCCCCATAACCCAGTAACCCATATTTTGGACACGTAAGAGCAATTTAGCATGGCCAATTCACCAAACCTGCACATCTTTGGACTGTGGGAGGAGCACCTGGATGAAACCCACACAGACACTGGGAGAAAGTGCGGATTCCGCACAGACAGTGACCCAAGCCAGGAATCAAACCTGGGACCCTGGAGCTGTGAAGCAACTGTGCTAACCACTGTGCTACTGTGCCGCCCTGGATCTATGATCACCAGGTACAAGACAAAGATTTGTGTCAAAGGTGCCCAAGGCAAGTGATTGGTTAGTCCTTGAAATAGAGCAACCCCAAGTTGGTGTGATTCATTGCCAAACCAGTTTCAGCTCCAGATATATGAATTCAGCAGGAGCAGGCAGGAACGTACCTTTTTGATATAAGTTGCGTTCTGTGTGTGCACAGTTTTCTCCATCCAAAGACACTGGCGTTTCTGGATAAATTTTGATTAAACAAAACATTGATTATTTCTTCAGGACCCGCTTTGTACTCCTACAACAATGCAGTATTCACCCCCGAGGATTGGCATGGGATTCAGGAAATTGCGAGAAGTAGGAAAAGAGACGATCCGCTGAAAGTTGGACGATTTGGGATTGGTTTCAATTCTGTCTATCATATAACAGGTAAGTGAATTGTCCTTTGTGTTTTGCAGAGTACCTGCTCTGAATGAAACACTTTGGTGCAACGTTAAATTGGAATTTGTTCAGGAGTTTGTTTTGTTTCATTTTTGTGAGCAGGTTTTGCATGCAGCTTGTCTTTGTTACACCTGAGTGTGTTAAAATGATGAATAAAGAGAAAGGAAAGCAGTTATTTTATGATGGTTACTTTGGACATGGAGCTGGAAATTTAAAAGCATGTGCCAATCTGTGAGCATTCCCTCACCAACGGAAAGATTTGTGGTAATTGGCAAAATAGCAAAAGGTGACATGAGAAAAAGCATCCATGCGGCAAGGTGTTATGATCTGAAATGCACTGCCTGAAAGTTTGGAGGCTATGACAATACTGACGACAGCTGCACAAAATCCTGCCTTATCTTAGTAATTGACTGAAGCCATTGTTTTCTGTCGCTGTGCCAAAGTCGGCTCTCTAGCAACTGACTCCATCTCTGGCCACAGTCTGAGACTAAACCAATCGATTCATACTTGACTATGGGATGAACCAATCCACCCACTTGTTTGCTGTATTACTAAGTTTACCTATTTTCACCCCGTTGCCCAAATTCGGCCCTGACTCAGCACATTGGCTGTTGAAACCCTCATCCTTGCCTTTGTTACCTGTAGACTCGACTATTCCAGTGTACTCTTGGTAGGTCTCTCATGTTCTATTCATCATAAGAACATAAGAACTAGGAACAGGAGTAGGCCATCTGGCCCCTCGAGCCTGCTCCGCCATTTAATGAGATCATGGCTGATCTTTGTGGACTCAGCTCCACTCTCCGGCCCGTACACCATATCCCCAAATCTCTTTATTCTTTAGAAAGGCATCTATCTTTTTCTTAAAAACGTTTAAAGAAGGAGACTCAACTGCTTCACTGGGCAAGGAATTCCAGAGATTCACAACCCTTTTGGTGAAGAAGTTCCTCCTACACTCCGTCCTAAATCTACCTCCCCTTATTTTGAGGCTATGCCCCCTAGTTCTGCTTTCCCCGACCAGTGGAAACAACCTGCCCGCATCTATCCTATCTATTCCCTTCATAATTTTATATGTCTCAATAAGATCCCCCCGCATCCTTCTAAACTCCAATGAGTACAGTCCCAGTCTACTCAACCTCTCATCATAATCTAATCCCCATAACTCTGGGATCAACCTAGTGAATCTCCTCTGCACTCCCTCCAGTGCCAATATGTCCTTTCTCAGGTAAGGAGACCAAAACTGAACACAATACTCCAGATGCGGCCTCACCAACACCCTATACAATTGCAGCATAACCTCACTAGTCTTGAACTCCATCCCTCTAGCAATGAAAGACAAAACTCGATTAGCCTTCTTAATCACCCGTTGCACCTGCACACCAACGTTTTGCGACTCGTGCACCAGCACACCCAGGTCCCTCTGCACAGCAGCATGTTTTAACATCTTACCGTTTAAATAATAATCCATTCTGCTGTTATTCCTCCCAAAATGGATAGCTTGACGTCATCCAAACCTCCATTGTGCCTGTCTTAATTCATACCAAGTCTCATTCACCTTGGCCCCCAGTCAAGCAACATCCTGATAAAGTTTTCATCCTTGTTTGCAAATGTCTTCATGACCTTGCCCTCCCTTTCTCCGTAATCTCCTCCAGCCCCACAACTTCTAAGCTACCTGTGCTTTTCTGATTCTGATCTCTTGAACATTCTGATTTTATTCACTCCAGCATTGGATGCCATGCCTTCATTTGCTCTGGATTTCCCTCCTTAAACGTCTCCACCTCCTTTATGACGCTCCCTGAAATCTTCCTCTTTGACTAAGCTTTTAGTCATCTAACTTAATGGCTGGGTTATTCTGGGCCCCTTGTGGTGTGTTTTCCCGCAGTGGAGGAGGCTCACCATTGGCTTTGGTGGGATCTCCTGGTCCCATGGAAGTCTATGGCGTTTAGCATGACTCACCCATCTTGCCGCTGGGGGCACTATATAAACATATTTTGTCCTCAAAATGATTCAGGTCTGATTTTATATGACATCAGTTGTTTAGCTCATATTGTTGCTTCAACTTGGCGAATTCTTGCAAAATTTTACTCAGTTTTAAAAAGCTCAATAGCAAAATTCAAGTTTGGGTTCGGAAAAACTGACTGATGTCAAGACTCGGCTCTAATGAGACAAAAGCTTCCTCAGCCTCAAGAAGCCCATTTATTTACTTAGCAGCCAACCATATGTCTCAAAACATTGGCCCTCATGTAACACCCAGCTGCAGGTTATAAATTAGGAAAACAAATCAACATATCCGTGGAAATATAATGTTTAGCAAATGGTCACAATTGTAGTAAAATCATGTCATAATTTGACTTGCCTGCACGAGTCCCTGATATTTTGAGGTTTCACAAAATCTGTATGGTGAAAACTTGGTGGCAATGATTATGAGATGGAACGATGGAAGTTGCCAGGAAAACTAGGGAGTTGCTGTGTGCGTATATGCGTGCTTGCCTATATCATTGTGCGCAGTCAACACCACCGGAACATCGGTTCAGCTCACCAACCTCTGTGAAGGAATATCTCATTGGACTTTGATTTTGGACTCTGGAACCCACATGAACTAATATCAATTTTCTCTGTGGTCGCTGTACTGTAAAATTGTCTTTTCTCTATCCCTCCCTTTACTGTCTTGAGTGTGGAAGTGATATTATGACCTTCTTTTTGCCTTTTGAATGCGTGCAATGAATTAACCCTTCAAGTTCAACCTATCTCGAGTTTGCTCTGGGTTATTAATCGGACATTTGATCACACAAAAACGGAAGGGTTAGGAAATATGCAACTGCCTATAAAGACGGAAACAAATCAAAAGAGCTTTCTGTTTATGGGTGGATGATGTGTGTTTAAATTTATCGCCCCCATCCCCCAAAGTTCCTGTCCGTAACACATGGTTGGAGCCTGGTCTGCTTTCTTAACCCAAATCCTGAGCAGAAGAGCACAGGTGGTTTCCCTGCCAGACCAGTGTGATGGATTGAGGGATTGAAGTAGCCCATAAACGCAAGTTTTTTTTCCTCTTCCTCCACTGTAGTAAAAAGCAGGAATTCCCTATGCTGCTCAGTAACTTCCCCACTGTGCATGGAGGTTGAAATTGTGCTGCTGATCAGAGATAATGGTATTGAGGAGCAAATGAACAGTAGTAATAAAAACAGAGGGCGGCATGTGGCGCAGTGGATAGCGCTGGGACTGCGGCGCTGAGGACCGGGTTCGAATAGCGGCGCTGGGTCACTGTCCATGTGGAGTTTGCACATTCTCCCCATGTCTGCGTGGGTTTCACCCCCACAACCCAAAGATGTGCAGTTAGTGGTGGATTGGCCATGCTAAATTGCCCCTTAAATGAAAAAAAAAAATAATTGGGTACTCTAAATTTAAAAAATAAAATAAAATAAATAAAAGAATAAAAACAGAAATCTCTGGCAGTAACTCAGACTGCGTGGAGTCAGAAACAGTGTTAATGTTTCAAGTCAGAACTTTATTTTTGTCTCAGATTTTAGATTTTCAGTTTATTTCAGACTTCCAGCTTGTGTGCTAGTTTGATTTTGTATACATTTTATACATTAATGATTTATATACATTAATAGTTGCCACAATTATTTATTTAATAAGTTCATTACTCTGTATAGATTTATTAAGATATACTGAAGAATACTTTTTTCCACAGATGCACCAGGCATATTTAGTGGGACTCAAATTGGAATATTGGATCCCCATCAATCACTCTTTGGTTCCCATGAATCAGGTCAAAGTTGGAATCTAACAAGTGATCGTGAAGAGATTAATGAGCATCCAGACCAATTTGCACCATATGTTGGAATCTTTGACAGCACCAAAGAAGTCTTTAAAGATGGCTTTTTTCCTGGTACCATATTCAGGTTCCCTCTCCGTAAGAAACCATCCTACATAAGCACTAATCTGTACAATAAAGATAAAGTTCTTGAATTGTTTGAGTCATTCAAAGCAGATGCGAGTTCTCTTCTACTTTTTCTGAAAAATGTGCAGAGTGTAACTTTGTACATGCGGGAGTCCAATGGCACAGAGAGGATCCGCTTCAAAGTGACTGCCTCTGAGGGTAAAGAGCTCAAACATGAGAGGCCAAACTCCTTAAATATGCTAAGGACTGCTGCAGATCGCTACTGCAATAATATTCCAAGCAACAATATAACTTGTGTGACCTACCATGTAAACATAGTGACTGAAGATGTAACTTCAAAAGATACAGAAGAAATGTCTTGGCTCGTTTGCAACAGTGTGGGTGGCCGTGGGATGTGCAATGAGCTGGATTGTTTGGCTGAAGACCTGAAGTACATTCCGAATATTGCTATTGCCATGCCTCTCCTGCATAGTGAGGAGGAGAAAGGAGCTGTACCTGAGTTTGTAGGACGAGCATTCTGCTTCCTTCCTCTACCTCCTGGTGAAGAAAGCAAGACTGGTCTGCCAGTTCACATCAGTGGCTTCTTTGGATTAACAGATAACAGGAGGAGTATTAAGTGGAGAGAAGTGGACCAATGGAGAGACCCCGCTGCTCTATGGAATGAACTCCTTATTAACAATGTAGTTCCAAAGACTTACGTCACCCTGGTTCTTGAAGCTGTGAAACGAATGCAGGCTGAAAAAGATCAGGATTCGCCATTAACTCCGGAGGCCATTCACAAAGTATGGCCTGATGTCAGCAAGATCCGAGTGCACTGGAAACCGATTGTAGAGCCTCTTTTTAAGGAACTGATTCAGCATCCCGTAATCTATTCAATGAGTAACCGTTGGGTGCAAGTTGACTCGGTTTATTTCTGTGAAATGGACAATGGCAAAGACTGCACCGAGACCGTTCTCAACTTCCTCAATAAGGCAGGAGTACAGATAGCCCGAGTGCCTGAGAATGTCTTTAACGCTGTACAGGCCTACAGCCCTGATGCAAAGAGCCTAAAGAGAGTCAGCCCTGCGCTGGTACGGCAGGTGATTAGGAAATTCAGGCATCGTGGCAGCGCAGAGGAAAAGCTTCAGCTTCTGGAGTATGTGCTGATTGATCACAACTTTGGAGAACTGATTGGGCTGGAGCTGCTACCATTACAGAATGGAAATTTCATATCTTTTGACTCTTCCTCGGCAGATAAGGATGCCATTTACATTACCACAGATGATCATCCCAGGTAACATTTCAACATTGTTACTTATTATAATGACATGAAGTGGCAATGTTGGGGATTATTGTTCAGGAGCGTCATTGATATTTACATTTACGGGGTGGAGGTGGGTGGGATACAGAACCGAATGGTCAGTTTTGACTCTTAGGAGAGTTAACAATTATACATACATGACGGAAGAAATCAGCTAAGGAAGTTTGACAATATTACGAGAGATATCTTTGCTAATGTGCCAGAAGTACAGGATTTTGAATTGTATCCCGTGTGGGGAAACTGATAAGCAACTATTAATTAGTTGCAGATGAGCAGAAAATTGTAATGCTATTTAATAAGCATTGGAAAGGTTGACGATGCTTAAAGTGGATAATTTGCCTGGTCCGAAAGTCTTGCATTCCAAATTGCCAAAGAAAGTGGGTGTGGAGATGATGAACGTAAGAACTAGGAGCAGGAGTAGGCAATTCAGCCCCTCCAGTCTGGTCCGCCATTCAATACGATCATGGCTGATCTCTTCTTGGCCTCAATCCACTTAACCTGCCTGTACGCCATAACCCTTCAACCCATTACTAATTTAAAATCTGTCTATCTCCTCAAGTTTTCTCAAAGTCCCAGCATCCACCGCACTCTGGGATATTGAATTCCACAGAGGTAGTGAATTTTACAGATTCATGAAAAAAGTAATTTTTCCCAATCTGTTTTAATCTGCTATCCCTTTATCCTAAAACTATGATCTCCCTTTCTATAATGCCCCACAAGAGGAAGCACCGCCTCCATGTCAACTTTTTCAGTACCTTTTCTTTTATCATCTTGCATACCTCTCATTCTTCAAAGAGATGATGTGATGATGCCGGCGTTTGACTGGGGTGAGCACAGTAAGAAGTCTTACAACTCCAGGTTAAAGTCCAACAGGTTTGTTTCGAATCACTAGCTTTCGGAGCACAGCTCCTTCCTCTGAGGAACAAACCTGTTGGACTTTAACCTGGTGTTGTAAGACTTCTTACTCTTCTAAGAGAGAGAGTATAGGCCTAAACTGCTCAATCTCTACATCAGACAAACCCCATATCTCTGGAATCAATTTCGTGAACCTTCTCTGAATTGCCTCTAATACAACTACATCCCTCTGCAAATAAGGGGACCAAAACTGTCCACTGTACTCCAGGTCCGGTCTCACCAATGCCTTGTATAATAATAACCTTTATTGTCACAAGTAGGCTTACATTAACACTGCAATGAAGTTACTGTGAAAATCCCCTAGTCGCCACATTCCAGCGCTTGTTCGGGTACACAGAGGGAGAATTCAGAATGCCCAATTCAACTAGCAACACATCTTTCGGGAAGAGTGGGAGGAAACCAGAGCACCCGGAAGAAACCCACGCAGACACGGGGAGAACGTGCACACACCGCACAGACAGTGACCCAAGCCGGGAATCGAACCTGGGACCCTGGAGCTGTGAAGCAACAGTGCTACCCACTGTGCTACCGTGCTGCCCAATTGTACAGTTTCAGCATCACTTCCCTACTTTTATGCTCTATCCCTTTAGCTATAAAGGCCAAAATTCCATTTGCCTTCCTTATTACCTGCTGCATCTGTATGCTAGTTTTCTGAGATTCCTCTGCACTGAAGCACTCTGAAGTTTCTCTCCATTTAGATAACCAGTTGCCTTTTAATTTTTCCAACCAAAATGGATAGCCTCACACTTATCTAATTAAACTCTATCTGCCAAATTTTGGCCAACTCACCTAACCTATCTATATCCATTTGTAAATCCTATTTCCTCATTGCAACTTACTATCCCACCTATTTTAGTGTCATTGCAAATTTGGCTATAGTACCTTAAATCCTGACATCCAAGTCATTAATATATATTGTAAATAGTTGGGGTCTGAGGACCGAACCCTGTGGCACTCCACTAGTTACATCTTGCCAACCAGAGAAAGACCCATTTATCCCAACTCTCTGCATTCTGTCAGTTAACCAGTCTTCTACCAAGTTAATAAATGACCCCTAATCCCATGTGATCTTACGTTGTGCACTAACCTCTTGCGCAATACCTTAACAAATGACTTCTGGAAGTCCAGATATATTACATCTACAGGATGCCCAGTATCCACTTGGCTTGTTACACCTTTGAAGACCTCTAGCAAATTCATCACAACAATTTACCCTTCATAAAGGTTTACTCTAACCTTTCAAGACTTACTCTTGTGCAATAACTGAAAGACAGACAATGGCAAAGTTGAAATAAAAATAAATGTGTGATTCTGAGTTTATGCGCTTGGATTCCCAGGTTTGATACCTGGCCGGAGCTGATCGTCACAAAGGCATAGTGGTGTTGAAGGTTGTTCAATGGGCTGTTATGAATTGTGCTCTTGCTCACTATTGATCTGAAAATAAACTTGTATGGAGCTTAACCAAACCTGTGATACCTTCTCCAAGGCTGACTGACCTGTAATCATTCACTCACATGCTCAAACATCAAGAATGATCACGTTGCTGGTATGGTACCAGAGGGCCATTGGCACCACGGAGCTGTTTGCTTGCAAATCTGATTAGCTGAAGGTGTCTAATGTCACCCATGTTCCAAACACTGAAGATTAGAAATGTTATTTGTACTAGAAAAGATTAACGTCTTTCAGATAGGACCCACATACATACTGCACTCCTGTCAGCGAAGTACAATGGCCACTATGTTAACCCAACCCTGTGAGTTTGTATTGTGTCCTATGATTCTGTTTGGTCAGTGCAACTCTTCCAAGTACCTCACTTTGCTGGTGGAAAATAGTCACAAACAGAAGTTCTTGCTAAATTTTAGCAGAATCTAAACCTTAAAATGCAGTTTTTATGTAGCTAAGGCTAATATCAATAGTCTCTCTGATTGTGTCGCCTTTTATCTGTTCCTTCCCTCATTCGAATAATTTCTTCTCTTTGTACTGCTACAAGAGCTTGGCCTTACTTCGGGTTCAGCGAATATTGAATAACAACCTTCTGGCAAATGGCAACAACACCAGTGTTTCAGTTATGTTGTTTCCTCCTGGCTGCGAGCGTTTCATCACTGGTGAGCAGAAGTGAAGCTTAAGAAATCCTGGTTATTCTTGGAGCCCGCAATAAAAGTTGGGTTGTTTTCAGACATTGTAACTTTGTTCCTAACAGTTGGGTGATGAAACAGGTCAGTGTTTCAGTGAGATACACGGTTTGTTTGGCTGCAAAACAAGGGCATGATTTTCAAGGTCAGCTGCTTACAAAAGACAAATGAGAGCACTTTGCTTAAACATGAATCTAAGCTTTGACTTTTTCATTAGGTCTCTTTTCCCAGGACTGGAGGGAAGATTTCTAGCTGAGAATCTGAAGCTGAGCATCCTGTCTGTCCTGAGGGAAGCTGCCGAAAGCCGAGGTAAAACACTTGATGCATGACTCTCGCTATTTGCAGCAGCCAGAAACAGGACTGGTTTAAAAGCCATTCAATTGCTTGTATGCATTTCATTGAGTTTCTGCAGCAGAGTATCCTATTAGATTGTTATAATGCCAGTCTGCGTAATACCTCAGTGCAGGGAAGAACTGGGACTCTCTGTATTGCAAATATGCGGTTTTGTCAGTTAGATGGGGCGGGTTTTGCATGCTGAAGAGTTCATAAACTGTTTCTCGAAAGGCATCAGGGAGGGATAGATGCAGAAAATTACTCCGTTGTTTTGGGGAATTCCCACTCGAGCCCTGGTGGGTGAAAGAGCTGCAATTTAGGTCAGGACCAAATTACGTTACCATCCAAGCTACGTCAGGCCAATGGAATAAAATGGCCTGGCGAGAGATAATGGGCTGGAATCAACGCCCCAACCCGCCACATTTCTGCCCTGACCCACGGGCCGGTTTCTCCGTTACGCCAGCTGGTCAATGGGGTTTCCCATTGTGGGGCAGCCCCATGCCGTCAGGAAACCCCAGGGTGCCGGCAAAATGGAGAATCACGCCGGCGGAGAATCCTGCCCAGCGTCTATGGTAGGTGTTCCCACGTTCTTGATCTTCAGAGGGAGAGAAAGGAACTTTCCCTTATTCTCAATAACTTTGGCAGCCTTCAGCAGCAAATGCCCTGAGTGGGTGAGTTCTGGCACTATATACCTGTCCTCCATTGGCAGATTCCTGGGCCCAGATATAATAAGCGTGTCCAAATCATGACGTACTTTTACACAGAGATATTTTCTGTGTTTTAACACAGAATTCAGGAATGCTGGGGGGGTTAGAGTTCACTGAAATTTTAACTGCAGCACCTTTCTTAATGACCATGGATGTGATTTTAACGCCCCATTGCATCGGCCCATAACCTGCTATTCCTGGGGAATAGAGGAAGAGCCCTTAACGGGGTTCGCACCGAACACCGAACTGAGCACGATGCATCTGGCCCGCCACATGATCTGCTTCACACCCTCGCTGAGCGTGAACCAGACTTGCATATTTAAACGAACCTCGAAACTCACTGAAGTATGTTCAGCCCATTTGAGGCCAGATTCTCTTCGATTCACCAGCCCGCACCAGGCGCAGTGTGAGGTAGCCTGAATCAACAAAAACAGAAACCAGACATGATGCCCATGCCGGGGGTTCGAAGGCTATTCGTGCCCCCGGGTGGTCGGGAAAAGGGTGCTGTCCCCTTGCATCTAGTAGTGCCAGAGCACGATGCCATTGTGCCAGGGAACAGTACCAGCGTGCCAAGGGTCTGAGAAGTGAGCATTGTCATTAAAGGTGGCGCATGGAGGGGATGGGGGTCTGAATGGGGCGCATGAAGGGGGTGCCTGAAGGTGGAGGGGGCTGAGGGCGGTGCATGAAAGTGGGGGGGGGGGGGGGTTTTGACAGGGTTGCATTGAGTTGGATGGACTTGAAGGGGATGCATGAAGGGGGCGGTCCTGAAGGGGGTGCATAAATAAGGGGGGCTTGGAAGGTTGGGGCCTGAAAGGGGGTGGGGGGGGGGAGTTGCGGGAAGAAACTGGTTATCCTGCAAGACAAGGGGCATGAGTTCAGCAAATGGAAGGACATGGACCTGGGCAACTGACAACCCATTTTGGACAGGTCATCTGGATGAAGGTGCAGTGGATCCTCACCTCTAAAGCAGACCAACCTTGCAGTCAGTCATGGCTACTCCTGGCCCTTCCCTGCGATTTCCATCGCTCTTTTCATGAAGTGGAGAGAGGGGAATCGTAACTCGGGCATCCTCCCCCTGTGCATCTTCTCCTACTCCCTTTTGTTCTGGGCTCTCTTTTGTGGGGACACGAAGAGGATATTGTGAGAAAGATGCCTGGTTGGCCGGGGGTCTACAGCAAGTTGCATATGTGGGCACCACATCTAGATAGGAAGGGGTTGCAAAAAGGAATACTGGAGGTTCTGAGAAAGCTGCTCGGGGATCTGATGTTAGGAGGCTGTGAGGTGACAGTGAGTGCATTAATGGTGCATTGTAAGGATGCCTGATGGGACTGATGCCAGGGAGAGACAGATGGGAACTTACCCTTGCAGCTTGTGGGAGGTCATTCATTTTCTTTTGCCATTGGACGCAGGTCCTCCTGTCAGGCTGCTGGCACTGACTGTTACAGCCACCACGACTCAGGTGGAATTAGTCACGTTACTTTGGAGTCTCCTTCTCACATATGGGTACAGGGTACAACACTTCCCAAGTGTTCAGAAGACTGTTCAGGTCTTCCTCCAGGAAGCGAGGAGCAGTTCTCCACGTTGCCATCCTCCTGGCTTGATTCGGGAGTGAGTACAGGGGGCCATTTAAATGCAGCTCCCCCTTGTTTTTTTCAAAAATATTTTTATTCCCCTTTTCACATTTTCTCCCAAATTTGCACCCACCAACAAACAATAATCAGTAACGAATGTAATGTCAATCCCCATATCAATAACAACGATCCCATCCTCCCACCAAACCCCAAACATTAGCCTGCATGTTAACATAAACAAATGACAAAAAAGAATCACCCATAGTCACCATTAACGCACACAGTCATCCCCCCCCAACTAATGTTCGATGTTATCCAGTTCTTGAAAGTGCATAATGAATAATGCCCATGAATTGTAGAACCCCTCCATCCTTCCCCTCAGTTCAAACTTAACCTTCTCAAGAGTCAAGAATTCCAACAAGTCCCCCCCGCCACGCCAGGGCACAGGGTGGAGAAGCTCCCCCTTGTTAATGGTGCATGGCTGAGCTCCAGGTCGAGCAAATCAGACACCTGGGGACTGCAGCTCGGTGTCTTTCATGTGGAGGTTCATTTATTGCACTAACTGGGAAAATTGCGATCAGTTTCTTAGGTTCCCCATCAGCAGAAACAGTTTCTCTCTCCAACCATATACATTCCTTTCAAAATCATAAAAACTTCAATCAAATCACCCCTTGGACCTTCTAAATTCCAGGTAATAGAAGCCCAGTTCATATAAACCTGCCTCATAACTAACCCTTGGATCAATGGCAATATTTTGGTGAATCTTATGTTGTACTCCTACTAAGGCCAGTGTATCCTTATTAAGGGGTCATACATAGGGTCGGTTAGCTTAGTTGGCTGGACAGCTCGTTCATGATGTGGAGCGACGTCAACAGCACAGGTTCAATTCCCACACAGCCGAGGTTATTCCTGAAGGCCCCGCCTTCTCAACCTCTCCCCTCGCCTTCTCAACCTCTCCCCTCGCCTGGCTCAGGTTAAATCACCACCAGTCAGGTCTCATCCAAAAGGGGAGAGCAGTCTATGGTTCTCGGGAACTTTCATTTCACTAAGGGACAGTGCCCAGACTGTACGCAAAACCCTATCTGTAGTCTAACCAGGACTTTGTATAACTGTTGCAAAATACCCTCCCCTTTATATTCTACTAATTGTAAAGGTCAGCATTCCACCAATATATCCAGAAAGTGCTGGAAAATCTCAGCAGCTCTGGCAGCATCTGTGGAGAGAGAATCCGGAGTTAATGGCTGGGATTTCCCATCCCCGAGTTGGCAGACACTGCTATGACGGATGCGGCGAGCCAGACAAACAGCCAATGACTTTGGCAGGTCTGGATGATCCCACTGGTGGGCGGGGCCAGAAAATCCAGTCCAGTGGTTTAAGTCCAATTTGACTGTTCCTCAGAAACAAATGTTTTTATTTCAGACTTCCAGCATCTGCAGTATTTTGCCTTTATTCTTACATGCCACTAGCCCTTTTGATTGTTTATGTACCTAACTAATACACTTCAGTGATCTGTGGACCTGGACCCCTTAAATCCTTTTGGACCTCCACTGTTCCTAGTTATTCACTATTTGAATAATACTCAGATTTTCCCCTTTCAGTCCAACATGGATGAACTCAGACGGGCCTCTGTTGAAATTGTTTTGTTGCATCTACTCATCTAACCTGTCAATGTCTCTGTAATTTTATGCTACTTTCTGCACTACTTACAGTGTCACCAATTATTGTGCCAAACTTCCATTTCTGATTTTCTATTTTGTTATTCAGTTAAGAAATACAGCGAATAATTGAATAGGTCTTTGTGGGGCACCAGTGGGCACTTTGTTCCATTTTGAATGTGCATCCACCATCCTTACTTTATATCTTCTACTGTCTAAACTGATTACCGAATTGGCCCAGTAGTTTACCTTCAATTCCATCAGCTTTAAATCTAGCTAAGTCTCCCAAGTGGAAACTTATCGAACATCTGCTGGAAATTCATAGGCACCCATGAATGTCCCCCTGTCCACTACTTCAGTTACTGCCTCAAAAAAATCAGTTTGTCCGACATAACCTACTCATTACAAATTCATTTGGCTCTCTATGAAATGCCCTGAGATTATGAAAGGTGTTATATAAATGCAAGCACATGGATTTTCTATTGGTCTGTGCCAATTTTGTTTTTTCAATTGTTCTTAATTTTATGGTCTTTCCTGTGTGGTTCTGTAATCATCCATTTACCTCTGAGGACTTTGCAGAACGATTACAGTGGAATATTTCATGTCAGCCTGATCTTGGGGATGCAGATAGGTTAAGTGAGTGAGAAAAGACCTGGCACATGGAGTACAAGGTGGGATTTTCCTCCCCTTCTACAGCGTGGTCAGCGGCAGTGGACGGATCGCCAGTGGCTGGCGGCAGGACCGTCTGCTCCTGCCATTGTCACCAGGGTTTACCATCGCCACTGCGGAACCTGCACCAGGGGTGCCCCATCAGCGTGAATGGCCAGAAACTCCCATCCATAATGCTGGAAAATGTGAAATTGTCCATTTGGGCAGGAAGAATAAAAATGAAGAATAGTGAGCGATTGCAGAGGGTTTTGGGTGCCCTAGCGCATGAATCACAAAAGGGTAGAGTGCAAGTACAGCAAGTAATTAGGAAAGCTAATAGAATGTTTTAATTTATTACGCGGCAAATTGAATATAAAGGTATGAAGGTTATGCTTCAGGACACTGAACAACCATGTCTGAAGTACTGTGTTTAGTATTGGTCTCCTTCAATGAAGAAAGGATGTAAATGCCTTGGAAGCAGTTTTTAAAATTAATTTACGGGAAGTGGGCTTTGCTGACTCGGCCAGCATTTATCGCCAATCCCTAGCTGCCCTTGGGAAGATGGTGGTGAGCTGCCTTCTTGAACTGCTGCAGTTCTTGAGGTGTAGGTACACCCACAGTGCTGTTAGGGAGGGTATTCCAGGATATTTACCCAGCAACAGTGAAGGAACGACAATTTTTTCCAGTCAAGATGGTGAGTTGCTTGGAGGGAACCTCCAGGTGGTGGTGTTCCCATGTGTTTGCCGCCCATGTCCTTCTGGATGGTAGTGGTCGTGGACTTGGAAGGTATTGCCTAAGACCTTGGTGAGTTCCTCTAGTGAATTTTATAGATGCTACACACTGCTGCCAAGGTTCAACGGTGGTGGAGGGAGTGAATGTTTGTGAAAGGGGTACCAATCAAGCAGACTGTCATGGATAGTGTCGTGAGTGTTGTTGGAGCTGGACTCATCCAGGCAAGTGGAGAGTATTCTATCACACTCTTGACTTGTGCCTTGTAGATGGTGGTCAGGCTTTGGTAGTCAGGAGGTGAGTTACTAGCTGCAGTTGTTAGCCCAAGCCTGGATATTGCCTAGGTCTTGCTGCACTTGGATATGGACTGCTGTCCATGAAGTAGCTGAAGATGATTGACCTAGGATACTGCCCTGAGGAACTCCCGCTGTGATGTCCTGGAAATTAGATGATTGACCTCCAATCATCACAACCAGTGAAGGATTTTCCCCGATTTCCATTGAGTCCAGTTTTGCTAGGACTCCTTGATACCACACTCGGTCAAACGCTGCCTTGATGTCAGAGAAGTTTTACTAAACTAATGCCAGGAATGGGCGGGTTGCCTTATGGGGAAAGATTGGACAGGCTAGGCTTGTATCAGCTGGAGTTTAGAAGAGTAAGAGGCAACTTGATTGAAACATAAGATCCTGAGGGGTGTTGACAGGGTGGATGAGGAAAGGCTGTATGCTCTTGTGGCAAAATCACCAATTTAAGACAGAGCTGAGAAGAATTTCTCTCTCCTGAGGGTCAAGTGTCTTTGGAATTCTCGTCCTTAAAAGGCAGTTGAAGCAGAGTCTTTCAATGTTTTCAAAGGGTGAAAGTTTATCAAGAATAGGCAGGAGGTTGCAATCAGATCAGCGATGATCTTATTGGATGGCAGAGCATGCTTGAAGGGCCGGGTGGCGTAGTCCTGCTTCTAACTCGTTTGTTCATATTTTCAGGTGCAAATCTTGAAATGTATAACAACCACACAGATAAGAAGCCAGAATTCCAGCTGGATGTGCAAAATACTGGGATATTTGGCTATGGTCTCACCATGTCCCAAATCCCAAGAAAGAGTCATTTTTACAGGATAGATGTCTCTGTTATTTCGAGTGTCTCTGAACATCTGCCACAATAGACATGCTATGAGCTTCAGCATGGTGCCTTGTTGATGTTAGCGTATCGTCGCACTCATACTGTTTTTCACTTTTTGGGGAATGGTGGAAGGATTTCCGAGCTAATTATCCTTCCATGGCCAACAAGTCCTGGCTTTGGACTTGAACCCGGAGCTTCTGGTCCTGCGGTAGGGGCGCTACCACTGTGCCACAAGGCCTCAACATGGTACCTTGTTAATACGTTACAAGACTAATATATTCCCCACAAACACAACATAAGGTTTTTTTTAAATGGGTAGATTTTTGTTTGTCAGTAGGTTATGTGCATCACTTACAGAAAGTTGTCCTGGTACACAGGTGTGCTTGCTTCATAGAAGTAGAATTGGCAGATCTTCTGTGGTTTTACACCTTCAGTTGAAACTCACACTGGGAATGATAAGGGGCAGGGGGTGGAGGGGCACAGGGAAAACACAAGTAAAATCTCTTCTCACTTTAAAAAAAATATAACTATTTTAATTGAATCTTACATTTGTACACTGTACGGGAAATGATTGAAATGGTTCTTATTTACATGTTTTTCTTTCTTAAGCACTCCCTCTTCTCCCCTGCTTTTTTGCTCCCCTCCCCCAACATACCCCTCCTCCCCTTTTCTGTTATTTGGGCTCCGTCATGGGCCCTTTCTTCCCCGTAGGTGTTATAATCTATCTTTCGTCTTGTTTATGTTTCTATGGCTTTGTGGTGATGATGGGGGGACCCTCTGGGATGGGGGGACCCTCTGGTCCCCTCTTCGGTCTTTCTCTGAGTGCCCTCCAGCTATTTCCTTGGCTTCCTCCCTTGCTGCTTCCCCCTCTTGTTCCTGTCTGCTTTGTGTGGTCCTGTTGGTTCCTATTGGTCCCCCGCCCTCCTTCCTTCTCTCCCCACTTCTGCCATAATTTGGAACCATGAAAAAAATGGGCCAGAACCAGGGGCGAAATTCTCCCCCAACGGCGCGATGTACGCCGACTGGCGCCAAAAATGGCGCCAACCAGACGGGCATCGCGCCGGCCCAAAGGTGCGGAATGCTCCGCATCTTTGGGGGCCGAGCCCCAACATTGAGGGGCTAGGCTGGCGCCGGAGGGATTTCCGCCCCGCCAGCTGGCGGAAATGGCGTTTGTTGCCCCGCCAGTTGGCGGAAATGGCGTTTGTTGCCCCGCCAGCTGGCGTGGAAATGCGGCGCATGCGCGGGAGCATCAGCGGCCGCCGACAGTTTCCCGCGCATGCGCAGTGGGGAGAGTCTCTTCCGCCTCCGCCATGGTGGAGGCCGTGGCGGAGGCGGAAGGGAAAGAGTGCCGCCACGGCACAGGCCCGCCCGCGGATCGCCCTGCGCTCCCCCCCCAGGACCCCGGAGCCCGCCCACGCCGCCTGGTCCCGCCGGTAAATACCAGCTTTGATTTACGTCGGCGGGACAGGCAATTTCTGGGCGGGACTTCGGCCCATTCGGGCCGGAGAATTGAGCAGGGGGTCCCGCCAACCGGCGCGGCCCGATTCCCGCCCCCGCCCAATCTCCGGTACCGGAGACTTCGGCGGGGGTGGGATTCACGGCGGCCAACGGCCATTCTCCGACCCGGCGGGGGGTCGGAGAATGACGCCCCAGATTCCACACCAGTTTCTAGCCTGCCTGCTACAGCACAAGGAACTATGCTGAAAGTCATAGCCTGCGTGCCCCTTTTACAGAGCAGCAGCCTTTTCTTTGCCCAGGCCCAGAAATTTTGAGCCCTGTCTGTTATCGGCCCGGGTAAGAACTCTCGATGGGTGATTGGTTAATTTATGTGGGAGTACAGTTTAAAACCCGAACTGCCCAGTTATTTGCAGTTCAATGTCTGCCAACACATACTTGCACTAGTGAGTAGAGGTATTATTTGGCATTTGGTAGCACTTTTCGGAAAATAATAATCTCTGCGCTAATGTAATGTACGTGCCAACAGGGATCCTGCTGTCTACTTAATGATTTAAGTGCACTTGTTTTTAATGTGGATCCTATGCTCAATGATACTCATAACAGAAAATCATGTCCAAACAAAAGCTCATTTTCAGTGATACTAAACAGAGATTGCTAATGGTTCCAGTGATTATTTACAAAGCCATTATCTGGCTTTAGAATTGTATGGATTTTAAACTCCCTTTATCCATATGGGTTAAATTACACATCTATTCCAGTCACTCAGTCTAATTACTATGAAATCTTAGCCTAATTATTTTGCTGGTACTGCATCATTATTTTCCTGGTTTTTGTGCTAACACTTTGAGGGGTAAGATCCACTTTCAGGATCCTTAGTCTGCACTCTTCTTGAAGCACTTTCTTTTCTATTAAAAGCTAGTGACATCGAAACAAACCTGTTGGACTTTAACCTGGTGTTGTAAGACTTCGTACTGTGCTCACCCCAGTCCAACGCCGGCATCTCCACATCATTTTCTATTAAAAAGTAAGCAATGCTTCCTGTGTAATGAACGATAAATTTGTCTCGTGAAGTTGGGGGGAAGTTGTTTCATTGAGAATATGAGGATGGATAGTTTGAGGTTAATCCTACTGGGGAAAAGCACCCTTTCAGGTACGGTATGTTAAACACGACAATGTGCTTGGTAACTAACAGCCTGAAGCTCAATATATATCCAGTGGTATCATAAGTAAGTTAATTAGTGCTTTATTCTGCCTCAATGTGCAGTCTAGATTGTGGATGGAAGAGACTTTGACTGGAATCTTATGCTCTCACTGGTGGGAGGGCGTGTGATTACAGTATGGTGCTGGACCAGAATTCCACTGCCTTCCCCCCTCTGCCAGAATTAAGGTCTGGGCGGGAAAGCCCATGGTTGACCTTCCTGTCCTGCCATTAATTGAGGCCTTGAAGTGGCCAATTAAGAACTATTTAAGGGCTTCATCCCACTGCTGTTGGTATCCTGCAAATTAATTCTCAAGGACAATATTATTGTGAGCACAGTAAGAAGTCTTACAGCACCAGGTTAAAGTCCAACAGGTTTGTTTTGAATCACTAGCTTTCGGAGCGCAGCTCCTTTCTCAGATGAATGAAGAGGTGGCTGGATCCCGGTGCCCACCCCAGTCCAACGTTGGCATCTCCACATCAATATTGTTGTGAGTAAAGTCACTTCATCTGATGAAGGTGCAGCACACCAAAAGCTTGTGATTTCAATTAAACCTGTTGCACATTAACCTGGTGTTGTGAGACTTCTTCCTGTGCCCACCCCAGTCCAAAGCCAGCGGGCGGGATTCTCCACTTCCGCGCCGAAGTGCCCACGCCGTCGTGAACGCCGTCGAGGTTCACGACGGCGTGAAACGGCCCTTATCCCGACCGTTTCAGGGCCCGATAATGGGCTAGGAACGGGGCCGCGTCATCTATAGGGGCAAGCCCTGACGCAGCGCCGCATACATGACGCGGCCGGCGTCAACCTGCGCATGCGTGGTTGCAGTCCTCTCTGAGTCCGCCCCGCAAGAAGATGGCGGACGGATCTTGCGGGGCCGCGGCAGGAAGGAGGTCTTCCTTTAGAGAGGACGGCCCGACGATCAGTGGGCACCGATCGCGGGCTGTCCCACATTTGAGGTATCCCCCCGGTGCAGGCCCCCCCCCCCCCCAGCATTCCCGCACTGTTCCCGACGGCAACGACCAACCAGGTGTGGACGGCACCGGGGGAACCCGCCGTGTTGGGCTGGCCGCTCGGCCCATCCAGGCCTGAGAATAGCAGGGGTGCCGGAGTATCGTCATTTTGGGTGTCTCGGGCGATTCTCCGGCCTGCGGCCCGCGGAACTCGACGGGGCCATTCCCGCCGCTTGGGAGAATCGCGGGAGGGCGCCAGACCGGCGTCGTGGGAAATTTTGGCGGCCCAGGCGATTCTCCCAACCGGCGCGGGAGTGGAGAATCTCGCCCAGCACCTCCACATCATTTCTCTGATGCTGCCAGACCTGCTGGGTTTTTCCAGCACTTTCTGCTTTTATTTCAGGTACCTAACATCTGCAGTACTTTGCTTTTATCTTACTGTGTTGATCACTGCCCTGGATTTGTTTAAAACTTTTTTTTTTCCTGCAGCACCATCTGCCGCAGAAATCATTTGAAAGTTGATTGATTTTGTGCATCTGCAATCTGACTTTTGCATTAACTAATCATATGAATTCCCATTCAACTCGCTGAAAGTCCTAGTTAATGTAGTATCTCAAGTTTCTACCAGAATATTATCCATCCATATCATGTTATGTTTTATATTTATTGAAATAAATTTAGAGTTGTGAAATGAAAAAGCTTTTTCACACAGTGAGCAGTTTGGGTCTGGAATACACTGCCTGGAAGTGTGATGGAGCCAGGTTCAATCAAGGCATGCAAGAGGGCATGAGATGATATCTAAAGGGCAGGAGAATTGCACTAAGTCATTATGCTCGCTTGGCGGGCCGGTGCAGACACGGTGGGCCAAATGGTTTCCTTCTGCGGCGTGAAGCTTCTGTGGAAGCAGGGGCTGTTGCTGTGCCTGTTCAGAATTTCTTTTCAGGCGTGGATTAATGTAATTCACACCTGCTTGTCAGAGTGGGTTCTACTATTCAAAAAAGGATTGCCTACTACTTTTTGAGTTTTTCTACAGACTATATCTCAAAGTCAAATTGCTTTGATTAATTATGCCTGTGGTTTCTTAGGACAATTGCATGGTATAACAAGTTGGGCAACATAAAATCTGCCCAGGTGATAAATATAATTAACATTGACCACTGCGCTGTCTTCAGTTAGTGTATTTCATTAAGGTTATTTGTGTCCTGTGCAATACTCAATATAAGCATCCTTTCAAACTCAATTTGTGACAATGCTCATGCCTTTGTCTACACTCGCTGTCCAGTGGTCACTGACTTTTCTTGAGTCTGCTCTTTATTTCTTGCAGTTTTGTTTTTTGGGGAGGTGGGAAACTTGCTTGTGTTGGGCACCAAGGCAGTTGTGAGTCTATGAAATCTAGTTTGATCCTTAGTCCTGTATTTTTCAGTTACTTTTCCTATTTGGTTCATTGAGTTGAGTATTTTTTTTTAACCTCGTGTCTGAAAGGTGGGGTTCCATAGAGACTGAGATGTGTTCAGGACAAAATTACCAAGGGAAGAGAAGAATTTTCAATACTTTGACTCAAAATAGTTGTTATTTTTTTACCTACTACTTTTATCCATTTTCCTTTCGAAGCAATTGATACCTTACAGTAAATTTAGATTAGTAGCTTATACTTTTAGCTTGAGCTACACACACTGTCAATGTGGTGTTTTCCCCCCCCCCAATTTTCCAGTGAGATTGTGAGTATCCACCATTCATCTCTGTACTGCAGAGGATTTGCTGACCTGTCCACACAAAGGCTGTAACAATTAGACAGAGTTAGTTGTAGTGTGGTCTTCAACATGACGAGGAGATGAATTATGTGCTTCAGAGAGGGCAAGCTCTGTTAAGTTGAAGCCAGACACCTCCGCTCCCCTTGGCAATGGTAGGAGGCTAAAAGCAAATTACTGCGGAAGCTGGAATCTGAAACAAAAACAGAAAATACTGGACAATCTCAGCAGGTTTGACAGCACCTGTGGAGAGAAAAGAGAGCTAACATTTTGAGTCTGGATGACTCTGTCAAAGCTGGAGAGAACTGGAAATGGGGTCAGATTTATACTGTAGTGGGGTGTGTGGAGCGGTGGGGCTGGATAAGGGGCCAGCGATAGGTGGAGATAGACAAAGATGGCGAGGACTGAAGACAAAAGGAATGTAAATGGAGATGGTTAAGGCTATGAAGGCTGCTGATAGTGACACCTAAAGAGATAAAAATGTGTGAATGGCAGAACAAAGTTCATTCACCTGAGGAAGGAGCTGCGCTCCGAAAGCCAGTGATTCGAAACAAACCTGTTGGACTTTAACATGTAAGACTTCTTACTGTGCCTACCCCAGTCCAAAGCCGGCATCTCCACATCAGAACAAAGTTGATCAGTGTGTCAAAGGGCAACTAGGAACAGTTTTCCCAAGTGGAGTGGGGGGAAAGGAACAATGGTGAGGTCAATGGAAGAAATGAAATAAAAATAAATTGATGGAAATAAAAATGGGGTGAAGATGGAGGAGAGAGTTTACAGTCTGAAGTTGTTGAACTCAATGTTAAGTCCAGAAGACTGTCACGTGCCTAATCGGAAAATGAGGTGCTGTTCTTCCAGTTTGCGCTGGACTTCACTGGAACCTTGATGTCCTAAGATGTGCAGGTTAGGTGGATTGGCCATGCTAAATTGCTCTTCGTGTCAAAAAAAAAGGTTATGTGGGGGTTACTGGGTTATGGGAATGGGGTGGCGGTGTGGCTGGTGCAGACTTGATGGGCTGAATGGCCTCCTTCTGCACTGTAAATTCTGTGATCCTATGATTGCAGCATGCCAAGGACGGACAAGTGGACATGAGAGCAGGACGGTAAGTTGAAATGGCATGGGGCAGGAAGGTCTAGGCCTGTTTGCAGACGGACCAAAGGTGTTCTGCAAAGCAGTCACCCAGTCTGCGTTTAGTCTCTCCAATGTAGGGTAGACCGCTTTGGGAGTAGCAAATGCAATAGACCAGATTGAAGGAGGTGCACATGAAGCGTACTTCACGTGAAAAGAGTGTTTAGGCCCTTGGATGGTGAGCAGAGAGGAGATAAAATGGGCAGGTGTCACACCTTCCGCGATTGCATGGAAAGGTGCCTTACGAAGAGGGTGAAGTGTTGGGGGTTATGGAGGAGTGGACCTGGGTATCCCGGAGTGAACGGCCCTTGTGAAATGCTGATGGGGGAGTGAGTGTCAGATGTGTTTGACGGTGGAATCAAGCTGGAGTTATGGAACTGGTGGAGGATGATACTTTGAATACGGAGGATGGTGGGGTGAAAATTGAGGACAAGGGGGACCCTATCCTGGTTCTGGGAGGGAGGAGAGGGG
The DNA here is from genome assembly GCF_047496885.1 of Scyliorhinus torazame. Taxonomy (NCBI): domain Eukaryota; kingdom Metazoa; phylum Chordata; class Chondrichthyes; order Carcharhiniformes; family Scyliorhinidae; genus Scyliorhinus; species Scyliorhinus torazame. The sequence goes on along the minus strand of NC_092721.1, from coordinate 145,092,621 downwards.
GTGAGGGCAGAGGTGTGGGGGCTGGGCCAGACACGGTTGAGAGCCCTGTCGACCACAGTGGGTGAGAATCCACGATTAAGGAAGAACAAAGACGTGTTAGCAGCACCGTTTTGGAAAGCGGCATCATCAGAACAGATGATACAGAGGTGAAGGAACTGGAATAATAGGATGGAGTCCTAACAGGATGTGTGGTGTGAAGAGCTGTAGCCGAGGTATTGTAGTAGTTGGTGGGTTTGTAATGGGTACCAGTGGACAGTCTATCCCCAGAAATTGAGGTAGAAAAGTCAAGGAAGGGAAAGGAAGTGTCGGAGATGGACCATGTGAAGGTGATAGAGGGGTGGAAATTGGAAGCAAAATTAATAAATGTTTGCAGGTCCAGATGGGAACATTAAGTGGCTCCGAAACAGTTGTCGATGTACTGATAAAAGAGTTGTGGGATGGGGTTGGAGTAGGACTGGAACAAGAAATGTTCTCACCTCCCAACGTTTGTGTGCTCCAGTGAAATCTTTTTTATTTTTATTTGTTTTACTACCTGATCTTCTCTTATGAAATGCAGATCCTAGATCTTTCTCATACTTGTAAACTGGCTAAGGAGCAATCCTGCCGTGGCCATAGAAATATGAATTTCTTGCGTGTTCTTGCAATACTTTTCCTTCTCTTTTCCTACCCAGTGTTTGGTTTTCAAAGCAAGGACAAAAACAATGTCTGTACACCCCAGTTCAGGAGGTCTGTATAAACAGTTAATTGTTGGTGTGCTTGCCGAGGTCAATCTAAATCATGCAGCTTTGACACCAGAGATACATTGACTTATTGTTTTAAAATGCCAACAGAAAGCACAAGAGTATACCTTTATATATTCTTAAATAGGATACTCACTAGGGACTGAAGAATTTTACTGAAGCAATTGGACAGCAGGGTCCTCTGCAGAGTGTTTCAAGTCCATATGCTATATTTAATATTTTTGTTTGATTTAAATTGCAGTTCAGCAACATCTTTTGGGATGTGCAGGTAGGAAAGATTGAAGTGTTGTGTTGGGGTCTGATTTTTATGCATGTTCAACTTGGAGAATGCACTAAAATAAAATGCATGCTCCTTGCTGTGTGTATTTCCTTCCGTGACTGTGCTACACAACAAACTATTAAAGAGACCAATTAAAGAAATCTAATTTTAATTTTAGTGGTGCAGTGACAAGTTTGTGTGGTTTGTGAAGTCAAGGAACATCCTATAGAACTTTGAAGGCTAACGCTAACTTTATTGAAATTAATCCATTTTAAGTCATACAATCATAAGTAAGGAAATGATTATTATGGGCACTCGATGCTTTCTGAAGTTGTAGCACTGTTGATTGGGACAGATAGAAGGAGAGAATCATTCGATTGTCAAAATTGAGATGTGATTGGTACTAAATTATTCACTGAAATTGTAGGTTCTTTCTTCATTAAAAGCAACTTTATTTGATGTGAATGATTCTTGAAACATTGCAGGTTGCTCACCGTAGAAGCTTGCAATGTCCAGATTTATGTACCGTATGCTCCTTATTTACTTGAAAGGTAAGAGTGTGTTGACACTTTCTTCTTGGAATGACAGGAAATATTAACGGGCCAGAATATTATGCAGTCAATGAAAATTAGCAAGAATAGTGCACACCTTTTTGTACATTATTGGGAAGAATCAATCTTGGCTTTTCTTAAATGTAGACTCTTCATCGATTGTGAAAGTTGCTTATTCTCCCGATGTTGTTTTGCAATTTTGGGAGTTATATGAAAGCAAACAAACAAATCACTTATTTAGAATACTGGGATTGCTTGTCTTTGATTAGATTGCTGGCTGGGATTCTTGGATAGTCTGGTCTATGAACCTTAACATAACGGCTGGTAAAGTGTCCATGTGGATATCTAGCATGACAAAGAGGTTTTTGTTTTCGCCTCCCTCTTTCTCAAATTTGAATGCTATTTGTTTTGAAAGCATGGCACATGATGGCCCTAATAACACTTGAGATCATTTTAGGATACAAATGGAATTGAAACTAAGGAACTATTTTAAAATACTGAACATACTAAATGATGGCTTTAATACAATTATTGGGTTCATAAGATTGTTATGTGTAAACTGTGCCTTTAATTTAAGATACAATGAAGGGGTCATATGACCTGTTATAAAGTTTGCCTTGTTAGCTTGATTATTAGAGATTAAAGGAAGTTCAGAATGTTTAACTGGGAAGAAGGTGCAAGGTTTTTACACTTGGAGACAGTGGCAGCAGCCAGTGTGCTGACATTGTATAGAGTATGGCCTGAACCTATCGTCTGGTTGTGGTTTCCCCTTGCCACCCAGAGAGTCGTGGGGAATGGATCTCTGTCGACTCCAATGAGCCCATTGCCATTTGGCAGCATGTGGGACATCCACCCGCACTTGGAAGAAAGTCCCCCCTGGAGAGGTTCCGGCCAATCAAATTGGCAACAGCTTTCCAGCCCATTCAAACACAGCGCCATAGTGGCCAGAAGAGGTATTGCAGTACCATGCCTGGGACTAAGTGCAGGGAACCGATGTGAAGGTATTTGGCTGGGATCCTATGGACAGGAGAGAAGGGGGCTGAGGGGGGTGATAGGCTGGCAGGAGAGGGAGGTCTGGAGGTATCTGGTCGTGAGGAAGGATGGCCTCAGTGAGAAGGGAACTTCCGATGGAGGTACCCCCCCCACCTTCCCGCCTGAGATCGAGGATGTGAAGTTTTACCATTACCCAACCTAAGTTACCCAGCACCTGCCAGTCTAAAAATTGAGGCTGGGTGGAAAAGGGTTCTTAAATGTCCATTAAGTGGTTACTTGAGGACCTTAATTGGGAAAAGACCATAAGACACAGGAGCAGAATTGGGCCACTCGGCCCATTCAATCATGGCTGATATTTTTCTCATCCCCAGTCTCCTGCCTTCTCCTTATAACCCCTGATCCCCTTATTGATCAAAAGCCTTCTGCGGCAAAGAGTTCCACAGATTCACCACCCTCTGGCTGAAGAAATTCCTCCTCGTCTATGTTTTAAAGGATCGTCCCTTTAGTCTGAGATGGTGTCCTCTGCTTAGATTTTTCTACAAGTGGAAACATCCTCTAAACGTCCACTCTATACAGGCCACACAGTATTCTGTATGTTTCAATGAGATTTCCCCCTCATCCTTCTAAACTCCCAACGAGTACAGAACCAGAGTCCTCAGCTGTTCCTCGTACGACAAGCTCTTCATTCCAGGGATCATTCTTGTGAACCTCCTCTGAACCCTTTCCAAAGCCAGCACATCCTTCCTTAGTTACAAGGCCCAAAACTGCTCACAGTACTCCAAATGGGGTCTGACCAGAGCCTTGTATAGCCTCAGAAATACATCCCTGGTCTAGTATTCTCGACCTCTCAACACGAATGCTAACATTGCATTTGCCTTCTTAACTGCCGACTGAACCTGCACGTTAACCTTAAGAGAAATCATGAACAAGGACTCCCAAGTCTCTTTGTGCTTCTGATTTCCTAAGCATTTCCCCATTTAGAAAATAGTCTATGCCTCCATTTCTCCTTCCAAAGTGCATAACCGCACACTTTTCCACATTGTATTCCATTTGCTGATCTGATATTCTGCTATCTTTGTTGATTCCTTATTTGTAATGCCTGAATGTGGCCAGTGTTGTATTTATAGAGTTACCAAGTGACCAACCAGTGTATTCCATCAGCCAGCTACACAAAGTCCATCTGGGTGATTGGGGTTGCGTGGGGATTGGGGCGGGGCTCCATACCTCAATACAGAGGGTCCAAATTTAAACCGTGTGATCTCTATTATGAAATAAAATGTTTCCCATGTATTGTATCCTCTAAAATGAAGTTTAATGGACACCACCACAGGCTGGTGGTTTCTTTGTAAAAGTTCCTTTCTGTGTTTCCATCCTTTGTTCAAATGGCATATTGGCTAGATTACATTTTAGCCTCAATCTGTCCATTTACCCATAATTATTAGTAGGAACAAGAAATCGTGCTGAGCTTCGATCAACCAGAAGAATAAGAAACAACTGTGAAACCTAGCTGTTAGGTGCACAGAGATAAATGTAAGGTTGAATTATAAGGTGAGGTTGCGCGTATCACATCCCAACGTACAGGACGGGGGTAAGCCAGCTTCCATTTAGCAATTTAATTAGTGTGAGCTGGAACTTCCATCCTCTCCAGGAGGATGCCCTGCATCATAAAGCTGCTGGCCAGTTGGAAGCTGGCAATTTAGCACACACAGTGTCAAGTAGGAACAGTGGCTACTGCAGGTATGCCAAGGAGGGGGCGTTAAACGTTGGACCAGGATATTCTGGGTCTTGGTTGGCAGCGGTGGAGGCTAATGGTGGTGTACTTGGCGGCCATAACTGTGGGAGGGAGACCTCCGATTCATGCAGAGGATCCAGAAAGGTGGACCCCTGGACCTCGCTTCACTGACCAGGAGTACACCGGGTTAAACCTGCTGGGCTACATGTTAGCCACAGCCCTCTTCTGGCATCTGTTACATTGGAGTGGTGGTGGCATGTAGGTCTTATTTGGGCATTAATTGCCCACTTATGGGCCTCAATTCGACCACAGTGGGGTGGGCGCCTCAACGCCTCTCTGGTCCCTGTGAATTCCTGGCCCGGGGAGGGGGGTTGGAGGGTGTGGGAGTTATACCGCTGATGGCACAGTGCCCTAATTTAGAGTCCACTCACCAGTTTTCCCACCCACAGGTGATCTGTAAAATTCAACCTAGGGTAACTATCCTGAAGACTGTGGGGAAAAGAACAGCATTTGTGTTTAATAATTGCTTTAGAAAGACTGGCAAATCTGCCCAGCATCGTCTACCTCATCAGTCAACAGGTTAGCACAACATTTTTTGCAATGGGCAATTAGCAAGTTCAATCAGAATCAATCATGTAGTTTATTGACCGGAACCTTCCGCCCATTCACGCAGGTGAGATATTCATGTCCCACCGACAGCGGACCCGTGCCGCGAGTTTACAGTGGCGAGGGGTTCATTCAATGGGAAACTCCATTGACAACGGCGGGACCAGAGGATCCTGCCTTCGGCCAATGATGGGCTGCCTCTTGCGGCAGATTGGGGGTTAAATGCCACCCACTGCCTTAATTACCGGAGGTAAGCCACATAACTTATGCAGGTAACCTTTTTTCCCCCACTTGTGACCAGATGGTTAACAAATAAAGATGGTTGTCACCAGGACGTCGCAACAGAAATGTAAATCCTTTGTACATCTTTACACAAGCTTTAGAAATATTTACAAAATCACCAAGTGGATTCCTGAGCACAAAACACAAGACTGCGTGTTGTCAATGTGATCATTCCCATCAAAAAGATTTCACGGTCACAACAATGTGAGCTTGCATCAGTGTTGGACAACCGCAAGGCTGAAAAGACGCTGGAGTGTCAGACGCCAACGCCTCAATGCTATCACAATATGAAGATTGGATCTGATACCTACTCTGATTCTGGTAAGTACTGCATTATTTTGGCAAATGTTTTTTTATTTCAGTTATATATAGTGTAAACATTACCATCACAAAATATTCAGCCTAATGAAATATGTAAGTTCCTTAATCTATATTTGTATTAACTGGTTCAAACTCTGTTGCTGCAACACTATTAGCTTGGCTAAAGTCCCTACAAGTATCTTACAGTTAAGGAAAAATTATTTTCTTTTATACCTTCTCAGATAATTCTGCTACACCTGTAACCTTGGTGCCAGAGCATAATCAGAGGCAGTTTGAAGCGTCCAACAAGGCTGACAAAGGCACAGAGTCCAAAGAGATGGAGGAAAGGTCCTACGTTACCCAGTTACACAACAGGAGACAATCGCCCAAGTGGAAATGTCCTTCAGGGGCAACTTCAGTGTCTAGTTCATGTCCTTTTTTTCATCAAAATTCCAATATGTACACAAGGGAGAAGTTAAACCCACATTTCATACATCATTGCACAGTCTGTTTTTGATCAATTGGTGCAAGTGTAGGGATTTTCTGGATGGAAGAATTAAGGTAGGCTGAATAGCATTCATCACCTGTACCAAGCTTATGTTTGTGTTGCATGTAATACATAGTAAAAACTTTGCAAACTGCCAGGCCTAGTGTGAATATGCCATTGCCACGAGGTTTCATCTTTGTTATGCACCACACAGACCCCATTGGAGCCGGTTGAAGACCATACCAAAGGGATCGTTAATGCATTTTACAATGATACTGAGAATAATCTGCTGCATTATTTTGAGGTAAAGGTATCTTAACTGAGGATTCCCTCTGAAATTCCAAAATCTTTATTTTCAAAAATCCTATTTTTAAAAAGAAATGCGAAAATCATATGTTGGTGCTAGGATTTATCTTTCTCCAAATTAATACCAGTTTAATGTAATTCAACTTTTTAAATGGTTTATTATGGTCATATCTTCCTCTACTTCAATATTGCACATTAATTCAACTCATTTAGTTTGTAAGAAATTTAATCTTTTTTCTGCTGTCAAATTTTCTCTTATTTTGGATTAAAATATGTCCTGACAAACATTCCTTCTGTATCCTATTTTGGCTGTTCTGCATTCCTTCATGTTTTGTATCAACTGCAGATGACCCATTGGGTCAGAGTAACTTTATTGAAGTGTTTCTCGAATCCTTTGTTTTGTGATTCGTATTGTGCTACCTTACCAATCCTTACAATTTAAGTCTATGTATCCATCGATTTATAAAATGTGTCATTCATTTTGAGTTATTTTGTACTTTCTAAACACCCAATTTCTCCCCAGTTTCCCTCGCTGTTTCTGTGTAATATACTGCGTAATATACCGCATGGCTAAATATGAAGGCACTCATTAATGCTGGGTGGTAATGGGTGTGTAGCAAATGCCCTGGGCATCATCGATTGCCCCTTTATGAATATATTTTCTAAATTTATACAGCATGTGAAGTCTTACAGCAATACCTATCCTCATAACTTTTCATGCTGCAAGTTGGAGGTAAGAACATAAAAAATAGCAGACTCTGAAGCAGAAACATCTAAAGGCTTACAGTTGCAAATAAAGCATTGGTTTCTTGTAAGGTGTCTACTTCAGGCCATGCCCCAGGAATGTGATGCCCCACTCTAAATGAGTGAGGTGCTGAAACCTGCATGAAATTTGCCTGTTTTCGAGGCACCTTGTGATTATGTTATGAGCTAATGTAAAAGCAGGTAGTGTCGGTGGAACTGTTCCTCATTGCGTAGGTAACCTGTCCTTGACCGGCATGTTGCATTACATAAACCTACCTGACTTGTTAACCTTACCTAAAACTGCGATACATTGAAAAGAAGAAATTCTACTGAAAGCTGCCATATTGCATTGTGATTTCCCCATTTGAGACAGTTTTGCTTTACAGGCGGTGGAGAGGCTTTTGTGACGCATTCAAAGGCCTTTAGGTGATTTTCTGAATAGGAGCAACGTACAGGATGAAAAATGAAATTAAATTATGGGGAAAAAGGCAGGAGAATGGCATTAAGTCATAGGCCAGGATTTTATGTCCTCACGATGGTATCCCCACCGGGCCAATGCGGTGGCCCATTTATATTGCTGTCTACTTCAGCAGGGCCAGGATATCTTATTGGGTGGGTGGCGTGGTAAAGTCCTGGCCATAATGCTCATTCGGAGAGCTGTGCAGACATGATGGGCTGAATGGCTTTCTGCACCATAACAATTCCATGAGTCAGCAATTGAGCTACTTGGCAGGAATACACATCCTGTGATCTGCTCTACAGCAGGAACCTGCACAAAATCAGAAAAGTGATTTAAGACCCGTTTAAATCATCAACACATGTTGGTAGTATCGCCTTATTTTCAGGACTGTAGCAGCTGACAGAAAGTTGGATGGACTCCAAATCAATTTTAACAATCCACCTCTGCTGCCAACAGGTCCCTGCAAAGCCTCAAAAAATTTGGAGATATTTAGAACAACGATGACAAGGAATATACGAAACTCTTTCTGATGCAATAAAATAACTCTGATACATAGGTCAGGATTTTACTGTCTTTCCCACTGAAGTAAATGGCAATTTAAATGGCCTGCCACATCCACAGGGGGAAAACATGCTGTGGCCTTCGAGTAGGTTCAAATGTAATTTGGGTACACAAGCCTCCTTTATGCTTCTAAAGTTTATCAAAGGATATCAGTGTCAACAATTTTTTATATTTTGCAAATGGACCTTCATCTGAAAATGCATTATATTTAATTTAGAATTTATATTTAGAATTGAGGGTGTATCTAATAGTGGCTTATAAGTTTTGGATTAAAGTTCACAAAAAGTACCGTAAGGCATATCCCTCGTGTTATTTCTGTACTTGTTACATTAAATATTTTGAAGTCATTCCCCTGTCTGCTCCACGAGAACTAAAAAAAATATATATTCAGCTGATTCATTCTTTTCGTTCTGTCCTGTTTCTCCATCCTTGTACCAGACCTTGACCAGAAACCCAACTGGAACGGCCACATAAATGCTGTGGCTACAAGAGCAGACCAGAGTCTCTTGGCAAGTGGCTCACCTGCTGACTCATGAAAACCTGTCCACCACCTACAAGGCACTAGTCAGGGGCGTGATGGAATACTCTCCACTTTCCTGGCTGAGTGCAATTCCAGCGATGCAGCATCCTCTAGCAAAAGGGGGCAGCACGGTAGCATTGTGGATAGCACAATTGCTTCACAGCTCCAGGGTCCCAGGTTCTATTCCGGCTTGGGTCACTGTCTGTGCGGAGGCTGCACATCCTCCCCGTGTGTGCGTGGGTTTCCACCGGGTGCTCCGGTTTCTTCCCACACTCCAAAGATGTGCAGGTTAGGTGGATTGGCCATGATAAATTGCCCTTTGTGTCCAAAATTGCCGTTAGTGTTGGGTGGGGTTACTGGGTTATGGGGATAGGGTGCAGGTGTTGACCTTGGGCAGGGTGCTCTTTCCAAGAGCCGGTGCAGACTCGATGGGCTGAATGGCCTCCTTCTGCAATGTAAATTCTATGAAAATGCAGTTTCGCCTGAATGGTACCCATCCACCACCTTAAGTATCCACTTCTTCTGGCTGCAATGTGTCCCATCTAAGAGATGGACTGCAGCAATTCACTAAGGCTTCTTTGACCAAATCCTCCATACCTGAAACCTCAGCTATGTAGAAGGACAAGGGAAGCAGATACATGGGAACAGCTGCAAATTCATCCCCAATTTTCCCACTATCTTGACTTGGAAATATATTAGGCTGGATTCTCCGATTTTGAGCCTAAGTGCGGAGGATCTGTGAATAAAATCAGCGGCGCCCCCTCACCACTCCTGCGACCGGTGAGGGGCTAGCAGCCGCTCTGCGCTAAACTCCCGGCTTGCACGATAAAAACGCCTGGATATGTCCGGATCTGTGGCTGCACATGCGCACGCCGACGACCTGCAGCGGTCATGTGCGGGACCCAACCTGCCAAATAGTGACAGTGATCCCCTGGCCACCCCCCACCAGTACCCCCAGCCCTCACAGAAGCCTCCCCCCGGCCAGCAGTTTGGCTCTCGCCCGACAATGGTGGCGTTGGGCACAGTCCACAGCTGTCATTCTGGTTCCCGACCACTCAGACCACACGTCAACCGTGCGGTTGGGAACTCGGTCTAACGGGGGCAGAGCATTGGGAGAGGGCCTTCAGGTGACGCGCTAAGGCCGTCCCAACGGCGCGCAATGCAGTGACACCATTTCAGAGGGGGCGGAACATAGAAAACCAACGTCAAACAGATGCCGCCCCTGATTTTGGCGTCAACAGGGGTTCTCTGCCTGATCGCCGATTACTAGCTTTTGAAGGGAGGTTAGGAATGGGCTATAAATGCTGGCTTTGCCAGCAACACATTCATTCCATGAACAAATAAAAAAACTTCCGCTCTTGTGGTAAACCATTTGTCCCTTCTGTAGTTTCTTTTTGTTTAAAAGAAATCCTGAATATGGTGATACCGGCAAGGCAACATTTATTTCCCATCACTTAGTGACGGTGGACTTCCTTCTTAAACGGCAGTAGTCCTTGTGATGATGGCTTTTCTTCCTCTTGTGATGAAGACATTAGATAAGGAAATCTAGAAAATTGACTCGCAGATATTTGTTACAAACGACTAAAAGGGAGTGACACAAATGTTTTGGACTTCGCTATATTTAAAGGGACCTCCCATTGAATGGCTGGAATGTTTGTGGCTTTTTAATTATGCAAATCAATGGCAACAACAACAATTTATATTTATATAGTGCTTTTAACAGAATGAAATGTTCCAAGATACTTCACAAGGTGTGTTCTAAAACAAAATATGGTACTGATCCTCTCCATAGCCCACTAGATGCGAAAGCCACTTGAGTTTCACGTTCGCCTCTTTGCAGAGATCAAATGGTGAGATTATGGCAGATGATCAAAAGCTTGGTCAAAGAGGTTGGTTTTAAGGAGTATATTAATGTAGGAAAATGAAATAGAGACTCCGAGATGTAGGGAGGGAGTACCAGAGTTTGTGGCCCAGATAACTGAAGGCGTGGTAACCAGTGGTAGAGCAATTAAAATTGGGATTGCACAAGGGGTCAGAATTTGTGGAGCGCTGATATCTCAGACTGTGGAGCTGGAGGAGGTTGCGGAGTTTGGGAGGGGGCAAAGTCATGGAGGGATTGAATATAAAGGGCAGGATTTTTTGCCCCCCCTCCTCCACCTAGAGACGGACTTTCCTGCAGCGGATGCGGTGAGCCTTTGGTCACCACAGAGGTCTTCCAGTCCTGCCAAAGTCTAGGGGATTTTGCATAGCTAGCCCATCCCTTTGCCAGGGAACATGTTACAGCGATGGCTGTCGACTTTGGCAGGACTGGAAAATTCTGCTGGACCTACTTCTGGGATGGTTTGAAGCAAGCCAGGAGGAACCTCCTTTTAGGAGGAACTTCTTCACCCAAAGGGTTGTGAATCTATGGAATTCCTTGCCCAGTGAAGCAGTAGAGGCTCCTTCATTAAATGATTTTAAGATAAAGATAGATAGTTTTTTGAAGAATAAAGGGATTAAGGATTATGGTGTTCGGGCCGGAAAGTGGAGCTGAGTCCACAAAAGATCAGCCATGATCTCATTGAATGGTGAAGCAGGCTCGAGGGGCCATCTGGCCTACTCCTGCTTCTAGTTCTTATGTTCTTGTGTTCTAAGCTGTATTGGGACAACCACTTTGTACCACAGCTCACTTGTTCCATTAAATGATGTCCTGTCCCAAAAATGGCTGCATCTTCAAACACAGAGCATTGGTATGTTAGACAGTACCATTCATGCACTCCTGCAGTTCGCCGGCACATCACTGTCACACTGAATCCTGTTCTCCCATAATGTCCACAATTGTACAACTTCCAGCAGAATTGTTTAGACTCTGATCAGATATGATTCTGGCTGATAATTCCTCTCCTTAGTCCAATTGGCCGCTAAGGACTCTGAGGAATTTTCCATTCAGCCCTAAAAGTGGTATTGGTGATTTTTTTCCCCCTACAATTGAGGTTTTTTTTGGTGATATAAACCACTTTCCCTTTAATTCCTTTGGACAGTTATGTTTCTATCAGGAACAATGCATTTATAATATTGGCATTTTCACTGCTGGCTGCAACTTGCAATGGTTCCTGGTATTTGGCTAAATTTAAGACAACAGTGTGTTATCAGCCTGATTAAACCTGTATTGTATTCCTATATTCAGCTCAGATTCCTTCTGCATTGCTCTGAAAGCACCTGACCTGCTGACATTTGCTGGTACAATAAACGCTGCACAGAATGAAGCTCTTGGATTTCATCATGCTGGCATTTCCCCTTGGAAAAGTCAATTCATCATTGGAATAGAAACTTATAATAAGCATTCTATGTTGGTTTAGAAAGGATTCATAAGGCTTTCTGCCAATTTGCACAAAATTTTATTAGCTTTTCGATTGCATCTGCTCGATGTTCTGTAACAGTCTGATGTAAAATCAACAGTCTGCTCTTGTCAAAGGATTAATCAATAAATCTTGAGGCCTCGTGTAGTTCTTCACTAAAATGATACCAACAATCAAAGCAATTCCTCATGCAGAATAACTGGTCAATTCATTAGACATGGCTATCTTTATCCAAAGAAATTGTCCAACAAATATTACTTCACTACTGCTCTCCTTGCTGAGCTTGTTGGCGTTGGATGTTCCATGAATGTTAGCTGTCCTCTAATTCCTCACTGTTTTACGCTATTGAGTGCTGACGGTGATCATTGGCAGAATGTTTAACAATGGAGGGCTCTAGATCTGAGTCTGACCCTGCTGTCAACTATCTCCTGATCGGCTGGCTTCCAGTCAGGACTGTAGGGTAGCAATTAGGAGCTGGAAACCACGTTTTGTTTTCCTTTAGCGAATAATGCCAATATGACTAGTTGTTCAGCCTGGTGCTGTGGAGGAGAAAAATTAGGTTTTGAAAGGGTTAGTAGAGGCAGATGGAATCCAGTTAATTTACTCAGATCAGCAGTTGCTAAATCAGAAACTGATTCGGAATCTGCTTTCCAAGTATCGAGTGTGCAAGAGATTTTTCTTCTGTCCCGTGAGCGATAAGCTTTTTTCCATTGACTGTGTTACCGCCTGCAGTGCACTGCTAACACAGCATCGACCAGTGTTCAGAGACAGCTGAGTATGTTGAAATGCCTAGGCAGGACAGCGCCTGGCACAATGCCAGATTTCGCCAGTGATGCTTTTATTTATTACGCTGTGCATTTCTTCCAAACACTCGACAGCAGAAGATTGTCTTCTTTCTGAAGTGCTTACTGAAGTGTCACCTAACGCAAGAGCAAATTAAGTTGTTGGCTGTTGAATCTCACCACTGTCCAAATGAAATTAGTATTCAAAGCCAAAACTGCCTTGAATTCTTTTCGTACAACATTGGTTACTCAACATGTTTTTTTTAAAGGGGAACTGTCACTTTATTCTAGATTCCCAAAGTGCTGTTGAACTAATAGAAAATGGTGCTAGGAACTGTAAACAGAATTTAAGCGCTTGCCCTTGGCGAGTTATGTGTCTGGGGGCATTTATTCAGCTGAGGGGTGGGGTTGAGGGTTGAGCCTCCTAACTCCTCCCTCCCTATTAAGTCTGCGGCAGGAAGGTCCGTCGATAACTTTCCCGTCCTGCTGTCAATTCAGGGGCCTTAAGTGGGCAATTAGTGCCTGCTGTAGCTGGTATTAACCCAATGGTGGGCCCGGGCTTGCCATATGGGGAGCAGGCCAAGCAAACCTGTGCATGAGAAGCAATTAATATGGCAAGCCTTCTGTAAAAGAGGCATTGCGGAGTTCTTGCTAGCATTGCGGCCAGCGGGCGAGACCCCATCACTTCCATTAATTACTGCCCTATGCATTGGAATTCTGCCCATAATGTGCCTTTGGGGTCAAAAATTGGGATTTCATGATGACAAATTACCACACAATGAGCTCGTAATCTTACCTGTCATCCTCACAAAGCGTAGATTGAATTCTTACCCTTTGGGAGGGAAATGTACCTCAGAACCTCTCTCCCTTCTCTCTCCTTCCAGTCAGTTCTAAATGAGCATGGCCAGTGCCCTAGCTGCAGCTTTCCCTTTGAGACAGGATAGTGAACAAAATAGTTTTGGAATGTGGTTTTGGATGAGAATGGAAAGGATCAGTTGGACAGATAATGTAAGAAATGTTGAAGGGCTTGTGAAAGGGGAATGAAAAATAAACATTTGCTGAACCTAATTAGGAACAGAATATTAATGGGACATCTTTTCCAAAATTTCCTAGATCCCCAACAGACTGGAAAATAGCAAATGTTTTTCCACTATTCAAAAAAGGAGGGAGGCAGAATGCAGGAAACTACAGGCCAGTTAACTTAATATTTGTCATAAGGAAAATGTTGGAATTAAGGATGTTACAGCAGAGCACGTAGAACATTTTAATGCCATCAGGCTGAATCAACAGTGTTTTGTGAAAGGGAAATCATGTTTAACAAATTTATTGGAGTTATTTGAGGAAGTAACAAGCAACGTGGAAAACCAAAAGGCATTTGATAACAGGGAGCAAAGTAGGCATAAATGGGTCATTTTCAGGTTGGCAAGATGTAACGAGTGGAGTGCCACAGGGATCCGTGCAGGGGCCTCAGCGGTTTACAATCTATATCAAAGACGTGGGATGCAATCTAACCAAATTGCAACAAAGTCCCGTGATGTGTTTCCTGCATTGAGGAGCCCCGGGCATCAGAACTATTCAGTGCAGGAAGAGATCGGGATGCCATTTACCCCACCTCACATGAGCAGGGCACTCCCTGGCCCAATCCCCGGTATGGGCAAAATGCCAGCCTGGCACCCTGGAAGTTCCTTGCCAGCTGACAGTATCAGGCTGACACCCAGGTGGCACTGCCAGGGTGCCAGGCTGGCCATGCCAAAGTGCCAAGCTGGCAGTGCCAAGGTGCCTGGGTGGCACCAGCAGTGCCAGGGCAGCCACCCTGCCCAGAAGGAAGCCACCTGAGAGCCTCTGATCCCCTGGGAGTGCATTCTGTCTGGTCCCCGTTTGTGGGGACCAGTACTGAGTGGCACTCAACTGGGTCTTTGAGGCAAAGGGGTTAAATCCCAGAGCCTTGGTAGATCAGGTGAGCGTATATTTGAGTGAGACTAGCTGTCTCGCTCTAATATGCAGATTTGCCAGATAAGTGATCCTGTCCACAATGGGCGGGATTCAGATCGCGTCTCGCGAGGCGTGGCAAACCGGTTAGCTCCCAGAAGAGAGATCTCCCAGCATCTACCGGCTGCGACGCCGTTCGGGCGCAATTCTGGTAGATTGCGCCTCTGGATGCAGGACTGAATGGATGGTTGCTAAATTTACTGATGACACAAAAACAGATTAAGTGAGTGGGTAGAGATTTAGCAGATAGAGTATAATGTGGGAAAATGGCAGGAAGAATAGAAAAGCAGCATATTATTTAAATGGAGGGAGATTGCAGAACTCTAAGGTACAGCGGGATCTGGGTGTCCTAGTGCATGAATCACAAAGTTATTATGTACAGACAGTCAGTGATTATTAAGGCAGATGGAATGTTGTTGAAAGGGGAATGGAATATCAACGTAAGGATGTTTTGCTACAGTTGTACAGGATATTGGCAAGACCACATCTGCAGTAATGTGAAAAGTTTTGCTCCCCCTATTTAAGGGCTGCAATCAGATCAGCTATGATCTCATTGAATAGTGGAGCCGACCTGAGGGGCCAAATGGCCGACTCCTGCTCCTGCTTCGTATATTAGTAGCTGAAGAGGAAATTGACTTGTAAGAGATGTTATGAAGGTGAGATTTCATGGAAAAGGAGGAACGAAGAGAATATCACAAATGGATGGCATGAAAATTGAAAGAAGTTATTGGCGAATGAAAAGACTGGCACAAGATAGAGAGAGACATGGAAAGGCTATAATGAGCCAAGGACCTGTCTTCGGGCAGACCACAAAAGATGATGATGAATGACTGAAATAACAAGGAAAGAATTTTATTTGTGAAAGTGGAAAGCTGACTATATTTGAAAAAATAATGTCATAACACTGGTATGCTTAGCCATCTTCTATGTGGCCTGGCTCTGGATTTAAAGGGCAAAGACTTTCAAAAGTAATTATGTGTTTCAAAACTGAATCTTGCAGAACATGAATCTATTTTGTGATCATTAACTTTGTTTCAGTATAAATCAAAATGTTGTTTGGTCCCCTTAATCTTATTTGGATGTTTTTTTTAATGGTAAAAGCAAAATCATGTAATATAGGACAACCCCAATGTTGAAAAGCGTAGGACAAAAGATGATGCAAGTCAAGCTGCAGAAGAGTTGAAGCATGGGTTTAAAAAGCCTGAATATTGCCGTAAAGAGGAAAAACATTAAGCAAGGCGTTTTGACAATGGGGCAATTTTGAAACTTACCTAAAATATTCATGGTATGTCTCTGCCTTCTCCACTCAAACCTTCAGCAGCAGATCAGTTCTTTTTCCCTCTCAGAAATATCACATACCATAGTTGTATCAGGCACCAGGAGCCCGTTTAAGGACCACTGGTTGGACCACTTGCCACCTGGGGCAACTGGGCAGAGCATGTGGGGTGTACCCACTGCCCTATTTACGTGGAGCCAATGTAGGATCCTGATTCGGAGGCAGTGTTCTACCTGTTCAGGGCGGACATGCTGGCTGCACATTTATAGCCACAGGTGGGCTGAGAGTATCCAAGCGATGCTGCTGTTTCCATGGCATTTTCATCTGAACACGGTGAAGATATTTGGGAGCGGGAAACATGGCAGCTGGGTTGTATTAATCAACGAGTTGAAATGTTGAAATTTTGATGGCAGATAAAGTTGCAGGGATTATATCAGTGGCGGGTCGGGCCTACACTGACTCACAGCGGGTTCCTACTTGAAATACATTTGTATGCCATGAACATTTATGATAGTAAATTAAAAAAAATATTAAGTCCTCCTTCAAGATGAAGTTGGCAGTAGTACGTGTGTAACTTGTGGCCCCAGGTTCATATTTGTGTAAAGGGGGTGTGCACCAGTTGACTGTGGACAGTTGTGTCTGCGGTGAGCAGTTATTGTCTTTGTTGAACTCTGCAGCACAGGAGAGGTGCAGGAGAATGGAAGCTTGTATGGACGACCTGGACTGGCAGGGAAAGTCAGGGCTGAGCAGAAGTTTGAGACTTTGGGCGGGGTCCTGGAAGAGAGCTCCGAGTGAGGACACAAGGTGGAGTCGGGGTGTGGAAGTACACAGTGAGAAAGGCCTGGCACTTTGGGTGTAGGTCCAGTTAGCATAGCAAAAGAAAATTAGGGGCCTACAGGGCAGGGTCAGTATTGTCCACATGTGGATCCGGTGTGTAAAAGTCAGGATGCTGGCTGACAATGGGAACCTTCACTGTCACACGGAGGGGGTTGATTTGGTAGAAAAGCATGCCCAGTCTGAGATAGGGATATATGAAAATGTCTAGGGCAAGTCATGGTATTAATGAAAGCTCTTAAGGTTGATGCAGGGAGTGTGAGAGGAGAAATCTCTATGGGGATGGGGGCTCAGGGGCGAGATGACATGCAAACTTCTACAATGACAGGGTCTAGGATGTTATGGGGGCAGGGGAGGTTCAAGGATGATGGGACAAAGTCGAAGGTGGCAGAGGCGAAGGTGGAGTGTCATGAGTTGCAAAGCCATGCTCACTCTAAAACTAAAGGTCACTGTTTTGAAATCATACCTGAAGCTGGCCAGGAGTGCAGATCCAAATGGGAGGAGACCAGTTTGGGTGGAATGGAGTTTTGGATGTGAACAATGGGAGGAGTAAAAAATCTCACAGCTCAGCAGCTGTATGGATGGAATTCATGGACACACACACTTCTATCACTGTCCACCTTTTTCACCCAATTCACCTGGTGTAACACCTATTTATCTCATACACCAAACCTTCTTGCAATCTTGAAAGCAGGAAGGGAGGATGTGATAAAGGAGGGCTCTCACTGGACAATAACTGAGACTGTAAGACCAGCAGCAACCAGCATCAGACGGGGAGGGTGTTCAGCGGGCAGTATCCAGGGAAAGAATTGGGGAAAAAGGCCACTGGTGTGGTAGCCCATCTTCAGATTGTGGGTAAACTACCTCCAGCTGTCCAAAAGGCAATGCCAGGAATGCTGAGGATGTCCCAGGAAGCAATCATCAAAATATGCCAGATCCTGCAGTGAAAGCTGCAGTCACATGGAATTGGCAGCAACACCATGCCTGTGGTCCTCAAGGTGACTGCATTGTTCAACTTATTTTGCCACTGGCTACTTCAACGGGAAATGTGTGGCATTTTGCAGGCTGTCACATCTATATGGGCATCAAACAGGTGGCCTATGCCCTGTTCCATCATGCCAATGAGTTCATCAGGCTCACCAAAGATCAGAGCAGTCATGGGGCAGGGCAGTGGGCTTTGTAGCGATTGCTCATTTTCCTAGTGTGTAGAGGGTAATAGACACTACTTGTTGCCAATTGTTCTCCCTGGCAGCATATGTGAATCACCTGTGAATTTCCTGGCATTCTCTCCTTAACAACACCTTGAGTATATCTACACCATAGGAACTGCAGGGATTAAGAGGTCAGCTCACCACCACCTTTTCAAAGGCAATTAGGGATGGGTAATGCTGACCTAGCCAGTGACACCCGCATTCCATGAATAAATTAGAAACAAGGAGAGCGAACCTTTGTCACACACACTCACAATGCAAGCCTATTACTGAGGACAATGGATGTGTCACTGGGCATACATCAAGCAACCTATAATGACCACAATCTCAGAGCTTGTTGCATTGTTACAGGCAAATCACCTTGGTACTGCAAGTAATGGAGTGTCAGCACAGCCCACATCCTTCTCCGTGTCTCACACACCCCACAGTTTGTCTCCTCCTCTGTCCCTGCCATCTTAGTCAGATAGGATGCGCTTCTGTTGCCATTGCTCAGGAACGGCACCTCTTGCCGTTCACTGACAGCACGGAGGAGGATGTGTAGGGAGGGATCGCTGAACTGTGGGGCTGGACTATGCCTTTGCTTTGACATGTTTTTGAGGTAATTTGAGAGCAGGGTCCGAGGACAGTGGATTTAAATGAGGGAGGAGTGATGGGGGAGAAGTTCAAAGCTGGCAGAGGGTTGTGAAGGATTGGAAAGAAATTACAGTAACTTGCAAAACAAACAGACATGCAACATATGCCTGTGATGCAGAGCCTCCTTACTTGTCCAGGTTGCTCTTTAATAGTCTACCCAGACCTGCTGAAGAGGAACTTGATGATGGGTACTTCAATAGAAACCTGCCCTGCCACACATTAGCACGTTTCATGTGCCCACTGACGGCTTTTTAAGTTTTCCGATCAGCCGATTGGGCGCTGGTTTATGATGTCGCTGAAATGTTGCCCTCTTTCCATTCTGCTGTTGGGAATGACATGCTGCTGACTAAATTCTGTCCAAAGTGTAACTTTTCTTCCAACCTTTCCGATCTAACAAGTATGGCTCAGGAGAAAAAATTAATCAAATACATTGGACTAAATTTTAACTTTTAAAATAATTGCAGGTTGAAACCATTTCTGAGTTTCAAACATGCCCTTACTGACATCCTCAATCTTCCCATTTTCAAATACATGTGAAAATTGGCTGCCCACTGCTGCCAAGCGGGTGGCGCTTACTGCTTCCCCCACCCTCCTCCACCTCTAGCAAGATCGACCAGAGGCAAGAACTCATTGGCCCACTGAATTTACAGTCTCCTGTCCTACCATTCTTCTGGTCCCGCCGTCAATGATGCCTTGGCAGGATTAATAACATTCTGGCAAAAGGATTTATTGGATTATTTGTCTTGGGTAGAAAACAAAGGTTCCTTTCTCACAGCGTCTTGTTCTGATGTAAACCATGTTCCTCAACTCCCTGTGGAACAAACTGTTGTACAGTTTTCCAAAATCTGCTGTTTAATGATCAATTATTAGGAATCTCTTAACAGCCTGCCGATCCTTAAATCCTTATCTCAGTAACTCTTCTGTTGTTTGTTCTTAACTACTTCAGGTACAGGCCCTGGTTTTGCAGTAATGATAATGGTGGAACTGTCACTGTTCTCCATCATTACTTATCTGACAGCAACTTCTGGAGTCTGCAAAGTGCAGTTACAGGTGGATATCCAAAACTTGCTGTCAGTGATTCTACTCTTCTCCATGAAGCCCGCTGAGCCTGAATTCACTGAACTGATAAGAGCTTGTCCTTTTACGCTATGATTCTCATGTGGAAATATTTGAAAGAGTTATAACTTGTTTAATGAGAGGTGTAACTGGGGTTTTAAGTGCATACTAAGGCCAGGATTTTCTGCAGGAGATGTGGCGAGCCAGCTAAAAGCCCATTGGCTTTTGGCGGGACTGGAAGATACAGGCAATGTGTTGGGTCAGAAGATCCTGGCCTAAGTTCATAATTATTGCTGATAAACCTCTCTGGCTCTGGAAAATTAACGTTATATTTTGTGGAATTTCAAATTTCTCCTTTATAATAAAAATCTCATTTTGTTTGTTTTAAGGTTTGTTTCTGTTACTTCAGCTGCAACCTTAAACCCTGGTATCTGTTCCAATCATTTATTTCACTCTGTGTAAGATTTAATGAAGGTTTTGTGGCACAACGGCTAGTGTCCTGCCCTCTAAGCCAGAAGCTCCGGGTTTGAGCCCCACTTCATCATGTGGCTGAAGAAGTTGATAACCAACCTGAAAATTCTTGCGCTACACACAAGGCAAATTGTAATAGGGGTAGAGACACCTGGTCTGCCATATTTGATACGGAGGGGTGTCCCTCAAGCTTATAGCCTCTGGTAACAGGCTACCTAGCTATGGAAACAGACGGAAGCATGTGCCTCACATGTTTCTAGGCACATACAGGGAAGCGATGTTGTGAAGATTAATTAAAAGTAAAGGATAATCTGTGTTTTTCATGTCCTGGTTTGTTTTGTGAGAAAATTGCAAAGTGATTGACAGTAACCCTGCTTGATGATATCACAGTTGGTCGATGCCTGACTGCCCCCTTTGTAACACTCACAAAGTTTGTTGGTTTGGAGTTATCTATTTAATTCAGGATAAAATGGAAGAATGAAGGGGATCATGTGACCTGTTCTGAATTCTGCCAAACTGGATGTAGAAGAGGTACTGGAGGACTGGAGAAATGCAAACGTGGTTACATTGTTTAGGAGGGGATCAAAGGAAATGGCAACAATTGTATGCCAGTTCATTTTATGTCAATGGTGGGCAAATTAGTCGAATCAATCCTGAGATATAGGATTAACTGTCACATAGAAAGGCATGGACTAGTCGGGGATAGTCAAATCGGGGATTTGTTAAAGGAAGATTTTGCCTCACAAATTTGATTGAATTCTTTGAGGGAGTGCCAAGAAGGGTTGATGACAGTAGTGCAGTGGATGTTGTATACATGGATTTTAGCAAGGCGTTTGACAAAGTCCCACATGACAGATTGGTCAAAGAAGTAAAAACCCATGGGATACCGGGAAAAACCCATGGGATACCGGGCAGTGTTGAAAGCTGGATATGAAGTTGGCTTACTAACAGGAAACGAAGGGTAATGGTTGATGGCTGCCCTTGCAAATGTAAGTTGTTTCATATGGTGTTCCACATGGCTCGGTATCAGAATCCTTACTGTTTGTGTTATATATTAATGATTTGGACGTGAACGTGGGGGGCACTATTGGAAAATTGGCCAAGTGGTGGATAATGTAGAGGATAGCTATAATCTTCAAAATGATATAGATGGGTTGGTGGAGCCGGCGATAAAGTGGCAGATGGAATTTAGCACAGAAGAGTGAGGTCATGCATTTGGTGGGGGGGGGGGGGGTCGAACAGTTGTAGGGAGTACACATTAAATGGGAATATGCTAAGAGGGGAAGATGAAGTGAGAGATCTTGGTGTACAAGTACACAGGTCCCTAAAGGCAACAGTTCAAGTAGACAAGGTTGTAAAGAAAACATATGGAATGCCCTCCTTCATTGGCAGAGTTATAGAATATAAAAGTTGGAATTGTATAAAACACTGGTGAGGCCACAACTTGAGTATTGTGTGGTCAACACATAACAGGAAGGATGTAGTTGCTCTGGAGAGAATACAGAAGACGTTTACAAGAATATTGCCAGGGCTAGAAAAGTGTAGTTCCGAGGAGAGATTGGAAAGGTTGGGATTATTTTCCTTGGAACGAAGAAGGCTGAGGGGTGACTTAATTGAGGTGCACTAAATTATGAGGGTAAGAGATTGAGTGGACAGAATAAAATAGTTTTCCTTGGTGCAGAATTCTAGAAATGGGACATAGGTTCAAGATAAGTGGCAGAAGGCATAGAGCGGTCATGAGGAAGAACATTTTTACGCAGAGGGTAGTGGAGTCTGGAATTCACTGCCCGAGTTGGTGGGGGCAGAGACCCTAAACTCTTTTTAGAAAGTACCTGGATCTGCACCTTAAACCCTGTAAGTTACAGGGCTATGGAACGGGTGCAGGAAGGTGGGATTAGAAAGGGCCTATGGAACGGGTGCAGGAAGGTGGGATTAGAAAGGGCACTTGCGTGTCCTCAGGCTGGCATGGACAAGATGGGTTGAGTGGCCTCCTTCTGTGCTGTAACATTTCTATGTTTCTATGGTTCTTGGGGGGCTTGGTTGTTAAAGGAGGATCCAGATTGTCTTACTGGGAAGACAGTGTGCGATTTTCACACCTGTAAACAATGACCAGGGCTAACAGTGGACAGATAGCCTCCAATCACAATGTGTGTTAGGAATGTTAAGGTTTAGCAATAGGTTATACGTTAAACTATCTATTTAATTCAAAGATAGAATGAGTTGGGTGTCCAGAGGATAGTTCATTAACATTTCTTCCTGGATATAAGGCCCCACTGTTTCATATTGCCATGGGGTTGGACTTTGACAGGGGAAGAGCCCATAGCAAGCCAATCTAGTATAGGGCTACAAGGCTATTCTAAAGATATCCCTGAAACTCAAATACAGGTTAGTCTGCAAGAATCTGAGAGACATAGCAGAGAGATCAAGGCACCCAGTGTCTCATGCTGACCAGGTCGAATGTGGGTGGGAGTGCATGCTCTGAATGAAGAGACCAAGTTTGTGAGGATTTACTGGAAGATTCGCATAGATTTGGCTAGAGGGTGGGATCTCTCGGGTGACCCTTGCTGTGAAAGTCAGTTCGGGGATTAGAAGTTGCCCGGCTGGAAAAGGAGAAAGGAAGCAAGCTATTGGGAGCTGAGATTAGCTTTGGACTGGTTCCTGGATAATGAAGTGTTTTGGATATTTTAAAGTTAAATGAGAAATATTTTCTATAACTGAGAACATGAGTTGTCTGTTGATTGGTGTTAGATGTTGCTTTCGGTTACATAAAAACCTTGAAACTTGAAATCTTATTGTGTGATCTTTCCGGTGGTCACTGGAGATTCAAATATCTTTTTAAACGTTGCTGGTCTCCATGGGGATCATAACGCATTGACTGACGCCAGATTCAAATTACCAAGCAGTAGAGAGACGAAAACCATTTCATAATATTCCTGAGTTATTTGAAAAAGATGAAATTCCAATGATCAGCTCTCCAATTATAATATAGCAATGTACTTAACAATCTACATTTGTATTAGTCGGATATTGTCAGTGTTTAGAAAGCACAGCCTCAACTGCTGCAAGTTTTCTATTGCTATTTCTAAGAACTTTTGTTTTATGCATCAACCTGTAAATGGGTCAAGTGTCCTTCCTCGAGCATGCAACATTGTCACCAAAGATCCTGGGTGGGATTCTCCCTTCTGGGGACTAAGTCCCCACGCCCGCTGGAAAACTGGTGAGAATCACTCCGGACTTTTTCCTCAAAGCGGGCCCGTGCAGAGGAAAGTAGGTCCCTCCCAGATTGCGATGGCCTGCCGATCGGTGGCCCATGATCACGGGCCTGGCCACCGCTGAGGCCCCCCCCCCCGGAGTCAGATACCCCCCGCCCCCCCTCCAGGACCGCCACCGTGGTCGCGGGTCCCAGCTCCCGCCGGATGGTACCACATGTAAACCACGCCGGCGGGAATTCGGCCGATCGACCGTCTCCGCGGGACTGGCGGGTCCGCAGAGAATCACGGAAGCGCCATCGCGCCGGATTTCCGGCATGAACGGCAATTCTCAGTCCCCGCGCCGGGCGCGATCCCAGCACGGAGGGTCGGAGAATCCCGCCCCACATTTTCACAACACCAATACACATTTGCTGAAAAGCTGCGTCTATTTCATTAATTGCTGCAATAATTGGAGCATTTCTTTGACTTAAGAATATAGGCAAACCTTCTACGCTTTCTTAGGGTAATTCAAACAATGCAAATCAATCCAGACTCTTACATGTCTTGACAAACCTGTTCTCCTCTGATCAACTTTGAGAACGTTATTCATTTAATTTTAAGTAAGTTGGATGGCTCCATGTTCAGAGCTCTCTGCAGCAATTTATGACCATAGTTTATCATTAATAACTTACAAATTG
This sequence comes from Scyliorhinus torazame, assembly GCF_047496885.1. NCBI lineage: Eukaryota > Metazoa > Chordata > Chondrichthyes > Carcharhiniformes > Scyliorhinidae > Scyliorhinus > Scyliorhinus torazame. Next base: position 145,068,601 of record NC_092721.1, on the reverse strand, counting down.
TATCCATGTATGAGCCGTTTATAGTGTGTATCTGGAAGCACGCAGCGATTGTAAGAGGAATTGAGTCCATTAGTGTTTTGAAAAATATATCTCGGGTGCGTCTCAAGTGGCCATTGCAGAGCCTCTTTCCCCCCCCCCGTCACATGGGACTAGATTTTATGTTCCATCAATTGGTCGCACTGCCCACTCGCACAAATGTGAAATACGGTGTGATGATGCTGTGTCAGCAATAGGACGTTGTCACACGTCTCCTGAATTATGGAAGGTGGGCAGGAGTGGAAATCAGTAGTCCATCCATCATTTTGCAAGTTCTCATTAACAAGCTATTAGGCTTGATAACAACACAATCACCTTCGATTTTTCATTGCCCATTGCATTTCCCGGGCATTGGATGTGAAAGTGTGGGAGTGTTTCTTAGCAGCAATGACGAGGCAGCACAAGGGTAGATCGCTGGGACCAGAATCTACTGAGGAAAGTGGCAGCCTCTGTATGTTTTTTAAGCCGTCTTTTTGACCGTGCAATAAAAAATAATGACATTCTGAGAGCAGGTGCTTTTGCAATTCTAGCCATGGCTGACCTCTATTTGCGGCATTACTGACACGTGACATCCCATCTTACAGTGCTGATTTGGGGCAACGCCCCCTTTACTAATCTTATTGGTCTCCTTCTCATTGGACTGCCACTAATTGGCCATCCGATGCATCCAATGTGTTGAGTTGGGGTTGTGGGGAGGGGGTGTGTGATGGAGGACAGGGGCGAGCAGAGCTCTCCATTTCAGTTCCGTCTCCCCACCCTGTGGAGGAGTGTAAATTTCAACCTGTGAACTGAAATTACATGTTATTAACGTGAATATCACAACTTTCTCTTTCTTTTAACCAAAACAAAATGTTTCTTGGATTTCCATAAAATTGTTACATTTTATTTTTGCTGTTTCTTAAAGGTAATCTGCAATCTCTAACTAACGGTTAACTGCAGTTTACCCCAATGCCTTTTTGAAATGTTGCATAGTGGAAATTTAGGAATAGCATTGAATAATTTTATGCTTTCAATGTTTGAGATTTTTATTTTGCAAGTGCATTTTACAGTTTGTGCCACAATTTAAAATATTTGTGTTAATGTATTTCAGGCAACTTTTCTTCTCCATTTTATGAAACTGGAATGTATTGTTCCCGTTATAAATCCAGCACCAGTTTCTAGGCTTTATATGTTTGAAATAAATGCTTTATTAGTTAATAATGAATTGCACCTTTTAACTCTTGTTTTTACTGCTACTATCAAACAGGTCGGCTCTGTACACAACTGCAGTTGATGACCTCTGATCGCTCTGCACGTCTTATTAAAGAGCTGGTGAACGCTTGCTGGCCTGGGAGAGAGATGATGGTGCAGTGGTCGCCAAGAAATGTACAGAGGAGACACCCACCTATGTCATGGCTGACTACTGTATGGCGATATCTGTATCACAACTTCCCTGAAGACCTGTCTCTGTTTGAGGAATTGCCATTGATCCCTAAGACGCCGTTAGATGAAGCTCAAACCACAGTCAATCTTTTACGTCTCCGCGCTCCGTCCCCCATAATCATGGAATCGGACCAAGAGACCCAACTTCCTGAGCTCCTACCAGATATTATTGAAAAACTTGGAGGGGTTGTCATTAGTGAACTAGACCCGTGTTTGCAGCACCCTCTTATGAAAAAATACATCCATTCTCCTCTACCGAGCACCTTGTTGCAGATCATGGGTAAGGCAGCACCACAAAAGATTTTCAGTCAGGTTATGTTACTACCTCCAACACACAAAGTTGCATTGAGATGTTTCTTAGCTAGTTTGCCGGAAGTGAATGAGCGAGACAAGAAAATTCTTCAGGAACTGATGATCTTTAACAAAGTTGAGCCAACTTCTGAGAAAAGCAGCAAAAGTTTTATCGCGCTAAAAGGCAGTAAAGTCTTACATCACACTGCAAAACTTCCACCTGACATACGGCTGTCCATTCCGGTAGTAAATTGCAGCGATGAAGCTTCTATTCGGCTAGTTACCTTACTAAAACTTGAACAATTAAAAAGTACAGACTGCCTAAAGATTATATTGCAAGATATTGAAAAAAGCTTTTACTCCAGTAAGGACATCACCGATATTGTGATTTGGATTCTCATCAATTTAGCTTTCCTCAAGGATGAAAATGTTTTGTTTATTGAATGGCTGAAGTCCTTGAAATTTATTTCTACTTCTCAGGGAAGATTAATGTCAGCTAACGAATTGTTTGATCCTGAAATAGAAACATTACAGAACTTGTTTTATGCTGATGAAAAAACTTTTTTCCCACCTGATAGCTTTACCTCAACTCCAGATACCTTACATGCTTTGAGACAGATAGGCTTGAAAAATGAAGATCAGTTAAGCGAAAAAGAAGTTGTACAAGTGGCCAAAAGAATCGAGGTGCTGCAGAGCAGTAGCAAAGTCAAGCATGATCTGGTCATCAGAAAAGCTAAAACATTACTTGCAATTCTGCACAGACAGAAGAGTTTACTGATTTCAGTTGAAACCAAGGCAATGATGCAAAAGTTAAAATGGGTTCCAGTTTGCAAGAAACGTCCTCTAAATTACCCTCAGTCCCTAGCTTGGAAAGGAGACGTATTAAGTTTTCACAAGGCATGTGAAATGCGAGATTTATCCGAAGCAGTGTTGTTGGGCTCTGCAGTACCCCTTGTGGAGGACGTCTCGTTGGAAGTTAGAAAATTGTTTGGCTTTTCCACAGAGCCCAGTCTGAGTAAGGTGTTAGGGCACTTGAAAAATGTTGTTGATTGGCACACTTCCAAGGATTTCAATGATGATGAATGGTACCAGTTTCAACACTTCCTGCTTGATATTTATGAATATATGCAGGGCCACCTGGACAAAGGTAAAGAAGGGTTCAAATCATTGGTGTTTCCCTGGGTGTGGACAGGCAAGGTCTTTTCTGTTCCTGGACAAGTCGCTATAAAACCAATTCAAGATCTCGATCTTGAGCCTTACCTATATATCCTTCCAAAAACCATGGCAAAATATCACAAATTGTTTACATTTTTTGGAGCACTAAAAGAAATAAATAATGAGCACATCCTCAATATTGTCCGAAGTATCAAACAGCAGTGTGCTGATGAAACCAGTAAACCGGAAAGTAAACAAAACCTACTTCTGGTACTGAACATCTTAAGATGGATGTACAGTAATCAGATCACGGTTAATCTTGATACTCCAATACCTATCCATTATAGTAAAGATCCCAACAGATTGGTAATGGAACCAATTCACAATTGTAGCTACTGTGACATCAAAGTAGATGACCTTAATGACTTGCTTGATGATTCCTTAGAACCCATCTACTTGGTACATGAGGACATCCCTATGAAAATGGCTCAAGCGCTGCGAGTGCCGTGCCTCAGTACCAGACTCATTAACCCAGAGAACCTGGGCTTTGAGCAGTCTGGACAGAGAGAGCCACTCACAGTGCGCATCAGAAACATTCTTGAAGAATACCCATCAGTTGCAGACATCTTTAAGGAGTTGCTACAAAATGCAGATGATGCTGAGGGAACCGAATGTAGCTTCCTGATTGATATGCGAAGAAATGCAGATATCCGAGAGAACCTTCTCGATCCAGGGATGGCAGTGTGCCACGGGCCTGCCCTATGGTCATTCAACAACTCTGATTTCACAGATTCAGACTTCGTCAACATAACCAGACTGGGTGGATCACTGAAGAGGAGTGAGGTTGACAAAGTCGGCAAATTTGGACTTGGTTTCAACTCTGTTTATCATGTTACAGACATCCCTATAATTTTGAGCCGTGAATTCATGATAATGTTTGATCCAAATATTAATCATTTGGGAAAGCATATCCGTGACAAAACAAACCCTGGGATAAAAATCAATTGGAACAAACACCAGAAGAGGTTAAGAAAGTTTCCCAATCAGTTCAGGCCATTTGTGAATGTTTTTGGTTGTGACTTACCCTTGACCATTGAAAAACCCTTCTGCTATTTGGGTACTCTCTTCAGACTTCCTTTCAGAGTCGAGGAGGAGGCATTAGTCAGTGAAATTAGCAGTGTTTTCTACAATACAGCAGACATCTATTCCCTGGTTGATGAGTTTAGCCTGTGTGGTCACAGACTTATTCTCTTCTCTCAAAATGTAAGCACCATGTTCTTAAAGTACCTCAAAGCAGATGAACCTGACCCGAGCTTGGCACAGACCATCATTGCCATGAAGAAAATTGTTTGTTTGTCAAAAGCTGTGTCGACGCCGATGAACATTTTAAAGGAGGCTGCAATACTGATGAAAGTACTTGCTAGTACAAGACAGCTTCCTTCTGAAGCACCTAAATGTGCTTGCATCGTGCAAATTGTGGTCGATGAATTTTTTCAGGTATTCCGAAGGATTGCTGATCTTCAGTCACCACTATTCAGAGGCCCAGAAGACGAGGCTGTACCTTTCTTTGAAGTTTCAGCCAAGTCGGCTCAGAGTAGAAAGGTAAATGAAGAGTCGCCACAAAAAGTGACTGAATCCACTACTTGGCTGATATGTTCGTGCATGGATACTGGAGAGGCACTGATATTTTCACTGCAAGAGTGTGGGAGGGGATTAGGACTTGTCCCTTGTGGGGCTGTTAGTGTTTTGCTATCTGAAACAGAAGACAATAAATGGAGCATTAAAACAAACGGTAGCGCTTATGGAGAAGTGTTCTGTTATTTGCCTTTGAGAATCAAAACTGGATTACCAGTGCATATCAATGGTTGCTTTGCAGTTTCATCCAATCGAAAAGAAATCTGGAAAACAGACACAAAAGGGAGGTGGAACATGATATTTATGAGACATGTGATCGTTCAGGCATATTTAGAAGCGCTTGCTGTGCTACGAGACATGGCTGTTAATGCAGAACTTGTTGATTACAACTACTATACCCTGTGGCCTGATATTGCCATGGTTCATGATGACTTTGCTGTGGTGTGGCAAGGCCTTTATGAGGATATTGCCAAAGGAAGAGGAAACAAGCTGACCGAGGTGTTCTCAGATGGAACTTCCTGGGTTTCGATCAAAAATATTAGGTTTTTGGATGATGCTTTGCTTCACAGACCAGTCGTTGGGCCTGTGGCTTTCAAGATCCTTTTGAAGTTCCTCAAGAAGGCTGAACCTCAACCATTGTGTGCTGTGGAGCTTCCATCTTGGGTTAGGGCTGGTTTTGAAGAGGCAGGATGCAAGAATATATTACTGGAAAACACATTTTCTGAGAAGCAGTTTTTCATAGAGGCATTTTTTCCGTACATTGAAGAGATTGAGGCAGAACTACGAGATCCTTTGATGCTTTATATTCTTGATGAAAAGGTATTGGAACTTTCAGCGTATTTACGTGTTACTCATTGTGTACCATCTTCAGGGGAGCACCAACAGTTGACAGTTCCTTCAAGACTTATCCATCCAGAAGGTCGAGTTGCTAAGCTATATGAGACAAGTGATGGGCGATTCCCTTGTGGAACTACGCAAGACTATTTGAACCCAGTCCGTTTAGTAAAGCTGGTACAACTTGGCATGATTAAGGACGACATCGCATGGGAGGATTTACTAGAACGGGCAGAGTCGGTGGCAGTGCTGAATCAAAGTGACCATGCAGCTGGTTGCCAACGTAGCAGCATCATATTAAGTTTAATTGAAGAGAAAGTAAAGTTTCGGGATCACAGATCCAAAGACTTTGCTGAGAGATTTCAGTCTACACCTTTCCTACCTTTTCTCAAAAAGCCTCCTGGTTTCTCGTTGCATTGGAAAGGGAATGATTTTCGGCCTGAAACCATGTTTGCAGCAAAGGAGGTTTATACAGCTGAGTACCAGGATGTAGTTTGTCTTCTGCATCCTATTCTAAATGAAAATCCTCCCAGTAAAGGATGTGGTCCACTCTCTACCGGTGTTAAAGATATCTTTGGGTTGCTAAAAAAGCCACCTATTCTTGTAGTGTTAGATCAGTTGAAGAAAGTAGCTACTTCCTTCGATGGCATTACTCTCTGCCAAGAGAGCATCACAAACGCTTGCTACAAATATCTTCATGAAGCCATGCTCAAGAATGAAACTGTAAAGTCGCAGATCAATGAGGAGCTGCAGAATTTTAATTTTGTTCTGGTTGAAAACACCTATGTTGAGTCAGCGAAGGTTGCATTCCACCTCAATTTTGACGCAACCCCTTACCTGCACCAGCTCCCAAATAAGTACAGGAACAATTTCCGTGAGTTCTTTGAAAAGCTGGGAGTCCAATCCTCATTCACTGTGGAAGACTTTGCATCTGTCTTGCAAGTTTTAAAAACCGAATGTGCCCAGGAACCTCTAAGTGAATCAAATTTTCAACTTTGCAGAAGAATTATTAGCGAAGGTGTCTGGGGTCTCATTAGAGAGAAAAATCGTGACTACTGCAAGAGAAAATACGGAACCCTTCTGTTACCAGATGGTGATCGGTCCCTTGTTCCCGCTAAATCTCTGTGTTACAATGATTGTCCGTGGATACGAGTGAGCGATAAAACTGTGAAATACTGCCATCCTGACATACCAAGAGAGGTAGCTGTTAAACTTGGAGCGCTACCAAAGCGCCACAAAGCTCTGGAGCGTTATGCATCTAATATTTGCTTTGCACCCCTTGGCAGTGAATTTGGACAGAAAGAGAAACTAACCAGCAGGATTAAGAGCATTCTCAATGCTTATCCTTCTGAGAAAGAAATGCTGAAGGAGCTACTTCAGAATGCAGATGATGCCAAAGCCACTGAAATCTACTTCATCTTTGACCCTAGGCAACATCCAGGAGATCGAATCTTTGACGAGAAGTGGGCACCCCTTCAAGGTCCTGCAATTTGTGTGTACAACAACCAACCATTCACAGAAGACGATATTCGAGGGATTCAGAACCTTGGAAGGGGGACAAAGGAAGGGAATCCGGGTAAGACTGGGCAGTATGGAATAGGATTCAATTCCGTGTACCATATAACAGATTGCCCAGCGTTTATTTCTGACAATGATGTACTCTGCATATTTGATCCCCATGCAAGGTATGCTCCCGGATCTACCAATGTTAGCCCTGGGCGCATGTTTAGAGATTTGGATTCGGACTTCAGAACCCAATTTACTGACGTACTGAACCCATTTCTGGGCAACCTTTTCAAACTCGAAAATGCTACAATGTTTAGGTTTCCAGTAAGAAATGCCGAGATGGCCAAAATATCTGAAATCTGTCAAGTTCCCGTGTCGGATCAAATGGTACAGAATCTTTTGGACAAACTGCGGAGTGATGGAGCTGAACTTCTAATGTTTTTAAATCACATGGAGAAGATTTCCATCTGTGATATTGAAAAGACAACTGGGAAGCTAAACGTTCTGTATTCTGTGAAAGCCAAAATTACAGATGGCGACAGGTTGAAGCGGAAGCAGTTTCATGTATCTGTACTGGATAGTGTAAATAGAAGGAAGCAACTTAGCCAGATACCGGTTCAACAGATCACCTACACGATGGACATTGAAGATTCTGAAGGCAATCTTACAACCTGGCTGGTCTGTAACCGATCAGGTTTCTCTAATATTGAGAAAGTTTCAAAGACTGTTATATCAGCTCACAAAAACAAAGATATAACACTCTTCCCCCGAGGAGGGGTTGCTGCCTGCATCAGTCATAATTACAAAAAGCCTCACAGGGCTTTCTGCTTTCTGCCGTTGTCATTGGAAACAGGATTACCTGTCCATGTGAACGGGCACTTTGCTTTGGATTCGGCCAGGAGAAATTTGTGGCGGGATGACAATGGTGTTGGAGTGCGTAGCGATTGGAACAATAACCTCATGACGACGTTGATTGCTCCAGCCTACGTGGAGTTGCTGGTGCAGATACGGAAGCGCTACTTTCTAGGTTCGGACCCAACAATAACAGTCTTGCAAAATACACCCACTCATGTTTTGAAGGATTTAATGAAAAAATTTATGACCTTCTTTGCTGCCAACAAACCTGACATACAGCCAGATTGGTACTGCCTTGTGAGATCTGTCTATTGTTGTCTTCATGACGACCTCAAGCGTCTTCTTCCAGTAGTGCGGATACCAAATGCAGACAGTGGAGAACTGCAGCCTACAATTTTTATTAGCTGGGTGAATACCTCCCTAACGAACAGAAACAGATCATTCTTTGACAATTTGCTCCAAGACGAACTGCAACACATGAAAAGCACAGAATATAATATTGCAGTACGGAAAACCATTGCTGAAAATGTTTACAGGCTCAAAAACCTTCTACTTGACATAGGTTTTAACTTAGTCTACAGCTCTGATGAAACTTCCAACATTTACCACTGTTTCGAGGAATCAGGAATTCCAGTGCAGTATGTAACACCTGCTGATGTCCGAGACTTCTTGCACTCATTTACATCTCCTGATTCAAGCTGTCACCTCGGGAAGTTACCATGTCGATTACACCAAACTACCTTGAAGCTCTTTCACAACTTGAAACTTCTGGTTGACTACTGCTTCAAAGATTCAGAAGAGAATGAGATTCGAGTGGAAGGGCTCCCTCTTCTCATCACTCTAGATAATGTTCTGCAAGTGTTTGACGCAAAACGGCCAAAGTTCCTGACAACCTACCATGAGTTGATTCCATCGCGTAAAGAGCTATTTATGAACACACTTTATATGAAGTACAATAACATCCTGCTCAATTGTGGTGTTGCAAAAGCTTTTGATATTAGCAGCTTTGCTGAGTTGCTATCATTTGTGCTGCCAAGAGATTACAGAACCAGAACTGTTGTGAAGTGGAAAGACAACTTTGGAAGTGAATCCTGGTTGAAAAACTGCTGGCATTTTATTAGTGATGCAATTTCTGTTAAGGAAGGTGAGGCAGAGATTAGACCAACATTTGAAACTATCACGGAGGTATTAAGAGACTGGGCTTTGTTGCCTGGTACAAAATTCACCATTTCCAGCAACAGGATGCTCGTGCCAGAGAGCGATGTTTTAGTACCTCTCAGTTTAATGAATGTCTCCATCTATCCAAATGCCCAGAATGATAAAGTCTTCAATACACTGATGAAAGCAGGCTGCATTCAACTAGCATTGAGTAAAATTTGCTCTAAAGAGAACATTTTAGTCTCACAGCTGGCTTTGCACATGGCAAATGTTGAGAGCCCTGAAAGCATTCTAAAGGCTCTTGATTATATGATCCGAACATCAATGCTAAGGGCAGACCACTTGTCTGACAATGACTTTGAAGTGCTTCTAATGTACTTCAATAGCAACTTGAAACAACTGACAGCCCAAGATGACATAAGGATACTGAAGTCTCTGCCTTGCTATAAGGCCATTAATGGTAACTACGTTAGTATTTTGAAATATGGGTCATGCTTTGTTCTGACGAAGAGCATTCCTCTAACTGGAATAGACAGATGGGCACTGTCTGCATCCTTTGCATTTCTTGCAGACAATCCCCATCTGAAGGATCTGTATGCTTTCCTCGACTGTGCTCATGTGGATGATCTTGAGGTATATTTGAAGCACTTGCTGCCAAAATTCGATAACCTGTCCAGTTCAGCGAAGATTGAGCATCTAGTACATTTGAAGAAGAAACTTTGCAACCTCGATGAAGGTACAACAATCAGGGAGCAACTGTTTGAAAAACTTGACGGTCTTGCAATTATTCCAGACTCATCCTACCGCTTAAAGGCTACAAAGAATTTTTACGACAGAACAGAAAATGTGTTTCAGGTTATGCTGCCAGAAAATGCTTTCATTTCTCAAGATTTTTTTCGGAAACTGGAACAAGTTGAGAAACCTAAGAACCATGCTGCATTCCTTACATCGTGGATAACATTCTTTCGAAACATAGGATTGAAGTACATAGTCTCCCAACAACAGCTGTTGCAGTTTGCTAAGGAGGTTGGAGCTCGTGCTCAATCAGAGAACTGGTCCAAGGAAACAATCCAGAACACGGTCGATGTCCTGTTAAATCATATATTTCAAGAAAGGACAGACCTCTATTCTGGAAATTTTCTGCAGGACCTTTCATTGATTCCGTTCATCTATCCAGAACGTGCCCAAGCAGATCTCTTGAAACTCCATCCTCAATTTCAAGAATTAAATGGGATTCTCCCTCTAATACGGTTCAGTGGGTCTCAGGTCAGTCCCAAATTCAAACAATCTGATGTAATGCAATTGTTGTGGACATCGTGCCCACTTCTCCCAGAAAAGGCAATACCTTCAAGTATTAAGGAGCAAGAAGGTAGCAAACTTGCCAATCAGGAACAGGTAGAGGAAGTTCTGGCAATGCTAAATGTCAGTTTGGACCCTCCGCCTGACAAAGTCATTAGCAACTGCAAAAATATCTGTAACATAGCCTCTCCAGAAGATGATATGATAAAAACAAGAGTCAAGGCCTTACGCAGTACTTACGAATTCCTGAATGCAGAAAAAATAGATTTCCGTTTCCACCTTCGAGGTGTTGCCTTTGTTATGGTTGAAGATGGGTGGAAATTACTTAAACCTGAAGAGGTTGTAATAAATCTTGAGAATGAGTCCGATTTTAAACCATACCTCTACAAGTTGCCATTAGAACTAGGCACTTTCCACCAATTGTTCAAATGTCTGGGTACAGAAGACATTGTTTCAACCAAACAGTACGTTGAGGTTCTTGGACGTATATTTAAAATATCTGAAGGGAAACAGCTAGAGCCAAATGAAATGCGAACTGTCAAAAGAGTTGTTTCTGGACTATTTAAGAGCCTTCAGAATGACCCGATAAAGGTCAGGCTTGATCTTGACAATGTTCGCGAATTAGGGCTGTATCTTCCAAGTAACGATGGGCGATTAACAAAGTCAAATATACTGGTGTTTGATGATGCTCCCCATTATAAGAGCCGAATGCAGGGTAATGTGGGTGTTCTAATGCTTGTGGATCTTAGCCAGTGTTACCTGGGCAAAGACCATGCCTTTCATACAAAACTAATCATGCTGCTTCCGTCCAAACTGAGACCAAGGTTACTTAGCGGAATCTTGGAAGAGATCCTGGATGAGGAAACACCCAAAATATGTCAATTTGGAGCACTCTGTTCACTGCAGGGTCGTCTTCAATTGCTGCTCTCTTCTGAACAGTTTATCACAGGTCTCATTCGGATAATGAAACATGAAAATGACAATGCCTATCTAGCGAATGAGGAAAAAGCCAGTCGACTCTGCAAGGCCTTGCGTGAGGGGTTGAAAGTTTCTTGTTTTGAGAAGCTGCAGACAAGCCTTCGAGTAAAAGGATGTAGCCCAATCCCTCACAGTAAGAGTGAAACATTAGCATTCCTGAAGAGATATGGAAATGCAGTGATCCACCTGTACATCCAGCATGCCGAGAGCAAGGATATCAATTTTCTTTTAGCCCTAGCAATGACCCTTAAAACTGCAACTGACAACTTGATTTTAGATACCTCCTACCTGATAGCCATGCTTGGCTGCAATGACATCTACAGAATCAATGAGAAACTTGACAATTTAGGTGTTAAGTATGATTCCTCTACTGAACCTTCAAAACTTGAATTGCCTCTGCCAGGCACACCCATACCAGCGGAAATCCATTACTTACTCCTCATGGACCCTATGAATGTATTCTACCCAGGAGAATATGTTGGCTATCTTGTTGACGCTGAAGGTGGTGACATATATGGATCATACCAGCCAACCTATACTTACGCCATTATTGTACAAGAAGTAGAAAGGGAAGGAGATGTAAATTCTAGCTTTTTGGGAAAATATTTCCAAATTGATATTGGCTACAGCGAGTATAAAATTGTAAGCTCTCTTGATCTGTATAAGTTTTCACGACCTGACGAAAGTTCCCAAGGAAGAGATAGTACGCCGACTACACCCACAAGTCCCACAGAATGCCTTTCACCAGGCCTCAGGCCAATTCCTCCCCATTTTCCTGGGAGGGAAAGCCACAGAGTACCAACATCAAAGCACCAGTCTCCAAGGAAGATTAAGCTACATGCTTTGCCTGAAATCCTTCGAGAAGTCACAGCAGTGTTGGAGCAGGCTTGGAGGCTACCTGAGCCAGAAAGGAAAAAGATTATCCGGCGGTTATACCTCAAGTGGCATCCCGATAAAAATGCGGAGAATCTGGAGATTGCGACAGAGGTCTTTAAGCATCTGCAAAATGAAATCAACAGGCTGGAAAAGCAAGGTCTTGGAGGCTCTGAATTTAGCTCTGATAGAGCATCAAGAAGAACTTATTCCTCTTCGTCTGCTCGGTTCCAATCTGAGAAATTTTCATTTCAGAGATTTTATACTTCATGGAACCAGGAAGCAACGAGCCATAAGTCTGACCGGCAGCATTTTAAAGGGAGGTTTGCTTCAGCGCCAGGATCATCACACTCCTCACGATTCTTTGTCCCTCCAACTTACAAAACCGTGGGCAATCCCATAGAGGCACGAAGATGGCTCAGGCAAGCTCGGGCAAACTTCTCCGCGGCCAGAAATGACTTGCATAAGAATGCCAATGAGTGGGTGTGTTTCAAGTGTTACTTAGCAGCAAAACTCGCTTTGATCGCAGCTGAATATGCAGTTAAAGGAAAGTCTGACAAAGATGTCAAACCGATTGCGCTTGCACAGAAAGTGGAGGAATACAGTCAAAGTCTGATAGGACTTACAACTGATGTAAATACTCTGGAAGCGTATGGTGTTGACGGATTGAGGACCCGGTATCCTGATCTACTCCCTTTTCCCCTGATTCCAAATGATAAATTTACATCTGAAGTTGCAATGAGAGTGATGGAGTGCACCGCCCGCATCATCATAAAGCTGGAGAACTTCATTCAGCAAAAACTGTAAGATTGCACTCAGTGAGACTAACAAATACATGAACACTAACCAGGGAAAATGTTCATTGTAATCACATTTCTACTTGCTCCCAGCACTTAATGCAAAACATTTTGTTAACTGGGAAAAAGATTAACACGATCATCGAGAGTTTATTCTTTCTTTAACCTTCACACTTACCAATGTTCATTTAGCCTATTAAATTATTTTTGTTTTAAAGAAAAAATGAAACTGGTTATATTTAAAAGCTGAACTCAGACACAGTTCTCCAGCCAGAAATGTGTAATTTCCAGTAATATAAATGGACAGTTTAAGGTTGATTATATTGTCGGGGTGAAGCAATTCAACTGCATTTCCTCTACAGCACAGCACTCATTGCAGTGGTTCTGAGCCTAATGTGTTTTTGAAATGGAGAAAATACTTTTTATTTTATATATGCACCAAACAATACTAGTTAGTTTGCTTTTTGCAAGCTGTACATATGAAACTGCTGTAAGAAAAGAAAATGCAAAAAATGTGCTTTTATCGTGTAAAGTATCTGGAAAAAGATCATCTGATATGTCACCTTGATACAGAATAGCCCTCCTTTGGTGCAGAAGATTGCTTTCCACCATTGGTTCAATGAGCCATATAATACATAAGTGTAATTTCATTAAGGTCAGAATGTTCAACTATAAGCCATTTAAGGTCCTAAATAAATTACCATTCAGCAAAATATTTTTTTTTCTGGTAGAGAGCTCATATTAGTACTCTGATCATTTGTCTGCCATTGCCAACTGCTCAGTCTACTGATAAAATTATTCATGCCATTACTTAACCTCCAAATAAAACCTCCAAATGGCCATTGTATTATTCTGTGTGCTATTATATTTGAGAAAGGATTTTCCAGTTACTGTTACTTGCCTTGAGAGAGACGTCCTTCATTAAAAGTGATATTTCTCTTTCAAGTTTGTTCATTAACAAAATAGTCCCATGTCTAGGCGAGGCAGAGCATGATTGAAATAGTCTTTTCATGCATCATCTGATTGTGTCAGTGGTGAAACATTGTGATGTTTGATGTATTTTCATCAGCTGGAGCACTGCAGTACAGGGTAAAGCTCAAACAAGTCCAGCTGCTGCAAGTCAGCTGCTGTTCCCAATATAAATACAGGCGAGCTTACTTTACATTGTTTTAATGCCTTAAATTATTTCGACAGGTAACTTGCACTAGATTGATTGAAGAATTACTTAACCATGCTCCTTTTGTGGGGGGTGGGGGAGGGGGCTGTTAGAGGGTTACGATTTAATTTTCCTGTAATGCTTGCAGTTGAACTCCAAGTGGCTGTTATTATGCAAACAAGATTTTGCCAAATATATACAGTAGAGGTCTAGACACTACACATATTACACATTTTATAAGTCATCCCACAATGGGCTGGGTCCAAACATTGGACTACCAACAATTTGTCTCACACCATAGTTTTACAGAATTAATGAAATGTTAGCAACTTTTTACAGGTTTAAACCTGTAAATTCCATTTAATTGTATAATGAAAACAAAAACTCATTTTATACATGCAGCATTGTGCAATATTTCTGTTCTTCTGAGTGAGTACTTTCTGACCCAGATTTTCCAAAAAAAAACCACTTTCTTCACTTAAATCATCAGCGAGGCCTAAATGGGCAGATATATTTTTGACTACTTTGCATGACATTTTCATAGTCAATTTCTGCCATTCATTACGCAGATAAGGTGTGTTTCAATGTATTTTCAGTTTTCATTTTATATTACTGTATTAGTGAACAAATGGTTAAGGTGCTGGTCTGCATGTATATATTAATACGTTTTGTGTATTTTGTTTATGATGTATTCATATTTCTAGAAATTATCGAAGAGGTGGGTTAACTTGGTTGCCATTATTATGTTTGTAATTAATGTGATAACAGGATCTGCTTTTTATTTTTTTAGTTTTATATATAAATTAGCCATTTTATTTGGCATCCTATTTAATTGACTTGAAATGTGTTTTCCGTACTGGAAACATTTAGAACTAATGTTCAGGGTTTTTTTTTCTGACTTTTGAGTACTGTTCCAGCTTTTCTGCTGAAAGATGGTTAGCACTTTTTTTTTCTGTTGAAACGATAGATTGCCCTGTGCACCTGTAACACATTTTCCAGTATTACACTATCCAAGAGCAGGTGTAAGGGGAGATGGTAGCTGATGCATGATCAATGACCACTAAAGCGAGGTTGTAGTCCAACCGAAGGCTTTAATAAGCTAGATGTTTCCCCCAGCAGCTCAGGTACAGAAAGACAGCTGCTGGGGCGGCACGGGCTCTTATATCCCGCCTTGCAGGGCGGAGCTACCATACAGCTTGACCAATAGGAAACGTACAATATCTAACAATGGTGTTCCAGCATTCCCAGGTACCGTAATACCTCTACACAGACTACTACCACAGTAGCGTAGTGGTAATGTCACTCGACTAGAAATACAGCGGCCTAGGCTATGTTCTGGGGATGTGGGTTTGAATCCCACCACAGCAGCTGGTGGGGTTTGGATCTAAATTGAAAGATCAGTAATGATGACCACAAAACTATCATCGATTGTTGTAAAAGCCTGTCTGGTTCATTAATGTCCTTTAGGGAAGGAAATCTGCCGTCTTTACCTGGCCTACATGTGCCTCCAGATCCGCAGTAATGTGGTTGGCTCTTAACTGCCCTCAGAAATGGCCTGGCAGATCACTTAGTTCAAGGAGCAATTACACATGGGCAACAAATGCTGGTTTTGCCAGCAATACCCACATACCCTGAAAGAAAGAAAAATACATAAGCTTTCATGTTAACTCCCACTCTCTTCCTTGTGGAATCTATTGCATATTATTTCATGGTGTCGGCAGTCATTCCTATTGTTACATTCTCTCCGAGGAAAGAATTCTGTTTTTTAAGCACATTTTCTCCTAAAAGAGAAACTGTGGCAGAGTTAGCCACTATCTCTGACTAAGCACAATGTTCTATAAAGGTGGACAGTTCACTGCTTTCTAAGAACACATGTAATATCTGTGCAGATTTTCTACACATGGCGACATTTGAAGCAGGTGCTTTATATACACCGATTCTTGGTTGTACTTTGCTCATTTCTATTCTCTAGGGTTAGAATTTCACAACTGCTGACATAACTGTGTTGATGCATATGTCAGTGACTTTCAGCAGAAATATGTGCTCAGTACTCGGGATATTAAAACACAGTCAAGTCTGTGTAGCAGGTTAACCATTACATTTTCTTGACATTCAACAGCAACTTCAGTACTATTTAGATACACTGTACCATGATCACATGTAGAACATACCGTCTGAATCGATTTTGCTGTTGTGTATATTTGACAGAACTGTAACTGCAAGACTATGGTGTGATGTTTACTCGCAGCTGAAGAATGTGTACAGGCTGCTGTGATGAGAAATGCATTTTTGAAGAATGATTTTAGTACTGCTTCTGAATTTGGAGTTGAATAGCACTGTCAGCTGATGTACCAAGTACCAACTACAATAAAATAACTTCAGTAACAGCTGTCTCCTTTATTATAAGTTCTAGTATAATAACGATAAGATAACGCATGCTGCTTTTAATTGTATAATAATTTTGCTGCAAATCAATCTCTCCCTTATACACCACCATGGTTTTACTGGACTAGATTTACAATGTTCCCTCCTTTAATTCTTTCCCAGTTGTGAATAGTGACAAGCACCTACTTTCATGCACCCCAGGCTCAGCACAATCATAAATGTGTTGTCCAAGTATATCAAAGCAGTGTTTGTATTGGAAATAGTTTCCACCACATTGGAGGCTGGAGGGATACACTTCACTCTGTGATCTTTTCAAAATTAGATAGAAAGTAGAAGATTCTGTGAGCTGCCCCAGACAGAGAAAAAGCACTGGGGATGGAATTGCTTTTGGCTCTTCCTGGCCCCACAAAAATAATCCAAAATGTATCTATTTGATCACTGACCTGCGGTATCTTTTGATAAAACTGTCAATGTTACAACCGGGGTGCTGTGTATGTCGTAAGACATTAATTGACATAGTAAGAAGTCTTACAACGCCAGGTTGAAGTCCAACAGGTTTGTTTGGAATCACTAGCTTTCGGAGTGTAGCTCCTTCATCAGGTGAGTGAAGAGGTTGGTTACACAAGCACATATATAGACAAAGCCAATGATGCAAGATGATAACGAATGTAAATCTTTGCCGGTAAATTAAGACTTAATTCTCTGTTCCTTCGCTGATAAAATGGTAAAAGGCTGAGGCCTATCGCAGCCAGACACACACATGCTGCTTCTGTTTACTTAGATACGGTATCCCATTATGGACCTGCCTTTTAATTTATTCCTCAATTTGTTAATTTAATTTATTTCATTAACTCAAACGAAGCACATAGACACTGCCACCTTAGATCCGCTTGATACTTAATCCCACCTCCTAACCTGCTGCTGTGGGACCAGAAAAACATTCCGCTCTGCCTCCCACCCAATTTACAAAGTATGTCAATGAAACTCCCTCCAAATCAGTGGGATTTCACAATTTTTGCAATTCTTTCTGGAAGTCCACATAAATAATAAATAACATCCATGTACTAAAGTACATTTGCCAGTTATCTAATTTTAACTAAAGTTCTTAGGAAGAAATTTACGATATATCTGCCTTCTATTGACAAACACTGAACAAAAAGGTCATTGTATCTTTAATGCCACGACTGACTTGACATTCAGGTAAGCGTATCATTTTGTACTTCTGGGTTTGATGCAGCCTCCAGTGGTTATTTTTTTTGGCTGCTGTGCACACGGGAAAAGTGACATATACCATTCTTCTGCCAACATGCTGTGCTTCATTGCGATTGAGTTTGCCAAAGTGGGTCTGAAACATGTGCCGGACTCATTTCTGTTGAGACTGAATGGAAAAATATGTCTCACGCATGGTCATTCTGACATGGAGATCTGGCAGTTGTTAGTGATCTGAAAAGGTTCATTTTGAATAACAATACAGTGGAAACATGAAAAGTGTCACAATTCAAACTGAATTTGAAGCAACTAAAAAAAAAAACGGTCTTCCATTTTTGGCAGCAAGTGCTCCACGTTGAGCTGCCTGAAGGTGGCGCCAGTACACCATCTACGATGATTCACACATCAAGACAATTCAAAGGTATGATTGTTAGGAGTATAGACCAGAGAAAAAGTTAGCTTTGTGATAATGGTTTCCCCTTTTATAAGTTGAGGAGCAATTAACTGTTTATAAAAACAAAATACTGCGGATGCAGGAAATCTGAAATAAAGACAGAAAATCCTGAATAAAACCAGCAACCGCTTATTTTATTTGCACCGTATCTTGGTCATTTTAGTTTTGAAGCCATATTAAGTGACCTGTGCATTTCCTTAGCTTTTGAGTGTAAATTATTATTGGGTAAGAACATGTGAAGGTCCAATATGGTCGTGTTCAAGCCACGGCAGAAGTGTGCCACAAGACATATTGGTCAGTGTATCCTGCAGTCAGTTTATAATCATATAATTCTTCCTTTATCACAGAAAATAATTGAAGCGGAAATCATGGTGCCTTGTAAGACAAGCAGATGGACATTTGAAACGCAATGAAATATTGATTGGGCTTTTACACTGTCGGCCATTCACTTTTCACAACACTGGCCATCAAGTTGGATGAGGAACGGTTGAGGACTCTGGGACTGTACTCGTTGGGTGTTCTTATTGGGAGATCTTATTGAAACTTACAGGATACTGCGAGGCCTGGATAGACTGGACGTGGAGAGGATGTTTCCACTTGTAAAAAAAACTAGAACCAGAGGACACAATCTCAGACTAAAGGGACGATCCTTTAAAACAGAGATGAGTAATTTCTTCAGCCAGAGGGTAGTGAATCTGTGGAACACTTTGCCGCAGAAGGCTTTGGAGGCCAAATCACTTGAGTGTCTTTAAGACAGATAGATTCTTGATTAATAAGGGGATCAGGGGTTATGGGGAGGAGGCAGGACAATGGGCATGAGAAAATACCAGCCATGATTGAATAACGGAGCAGACTCGATGGGTCGAGTGGCCTAATTTTGCTCCTATGTCTTATAAGCAGTAGAACAGGGAAAGAAAGGTATATTTAGACATCCAGGGGAAATGTGGCATGAACAAGAGTAAGATGGCTTTTACTAATACTTGAATATAACAAAGAGACTTTTAAACTTATTTTTGTCCTTAATTATTCAATCATTTGATTAAGAAATTTATTGTGATGTGCTGATATTAAATGGTTTGTTTCCAAAAGTGTAAACATTAAACCTAACACAAATGTTCAATTTCAGCAGTAACACTATTACATATTCTAACTTCCTTATTATACAGTCAGTCTTGTACAATGAGATCAAAGATTTGTTCCCCAGCTGAGATTAGTTAACTTTGTAACATAATCACTTAAGTATGATGGACATCTCTCATGAATAGGCTATCATCTAACATCAGGTGTGGTCTCATTTAACTCATGTTCTTCATCTGTAATGCTGATACCTAAATTGGCCCCTTTTCTCTGAAGGCATTCTCATAAGTCTTCAGCACGAAGTGTAGTATCTGGAATTGGCCACCATTGGCCCAGTTGACAATTCTTGACCACTTAAGTTTTCCACCTAACTTCAATTTTCTGTCTGACAGGCGTTCAGGGGACTGATGGGGGAGCCTGAAATGTACCCCTGCTCAGGCCTCTTGGATGGCTGAAAGCAGACAATCAGAAGGGGAAGGTAAGGGGGTGGCAGAGAAAATAAGATGTACATGGTCTCACCGTTTGCACTATGCTTATCTTTGCCAGATAGCAGGGAGAAGGGAGAGCTTAGAGTTGAGAAGGGATGAGGCAAGAACATATCTTCAATGTTCTTAGCAATGCCAGATGTGGTGGGCTCTGTTGCAGCTTGCCCAACATTGCTGTGGGTCATCTCGTCCATAAGACACGATTGGCAAAAGTCCTTTGTTGTCCAATGATTCTGCTCCTGCCACCTTATTTTGTATGCCCCTTTGTCCTTTAAGAGAGAAGGAAGAGTTCAAATGATTATGTAGCTATTGTGCCTGCAATAGTTGAAAAGCTGGAGGCAGTGAAAGATGGGTGTGAAGTGGCTAGCTTTGATAGGTGCCTGAGGATGAGACGCAGTATCTGGATCTTAGGCGTGAGTCCTGGGTACCAGGGACTGCTGATGGCTGTGTGGTAATGGCGTGGTGCATTGAGAGTTGTTAGTGTGCTGAATATGCATTCGCTGGCCGTGACCACCTGCAGGAGGTTGTTAGACTTCTTGTGGCTCTGCTGCAAGGGCCTTGGAGCCAGACACTGACGGGGCGGGGTGCCCCTGCCTCCCAGTCACACATTTCTCAGCGGCGGGAGGTGGCATGCCATTTGCTGGCAGCAGGATTCTCTGTCAATGGTAATGCTCATTGAAGCCACCCCATGGGCAGGGGCGGGGGGGGGGGGGGGGGAGGAGGAGGGTGGCTGGCAGGGCCAGAGAATCCAGCTGAATGCAAACAGCCAGACAATTCCAGCCATGATCCCCCTAACCACCTCCATCGAGTCCTACTTTTAAGATAGTCTTGGGGACCTCTTTCTCTCAATGGAACCAAGACATCTATTCCCTTGCACAACTCCACCTTTATACATCTAGAGCTGCGTCCATCATTCTGAAAACCCTCCCTTTGTCCTTGAGTTCCATGTTCTTTGTTTACAATTGCAGCAGAAGAGCCCAGGACCAGCCTCCTGTAATTTAATGCAACACCACCTTCAGATAGAAAGGCTGTCTTTAAGAACAGACGGCTGGATGCACCACATGCGGGGCAGCACGGTAGCCTTGTGGATAGCACAATTGCTTCACAGCTCCAGGGTCCAAGGTTCGATTCCGGCTTGGGTCACTGTCTGTGCGGAGTCTGCACATCCTCCCCGTGTGTGCGTGGGTTTCCTCCGGGTGCTCCGGTTTCCTCCCACAGTCCAAAGATGTGCAGGTTAGGTGGATTGGCCATGATAAATTGCCCTTAGTGTCCAAAATTGCCCTTAGTGTTGGGTGGGGTTGCTGGGTTGTGGGGATAGGGTGGAGGTGTTGACCTTGGGTAGGGTGCTCTTTCCAAGAGCCGGTGCAGACTCGATGGGCCGAATGGCCTCCTTCTGCACTGTAAATTCTATGATAATCTATGATTCTATAAAATAATTCTACTCCATCCCTACTGAGTGCTTGGGCAGCCAACAGCAGGCGGTGTACAACCACATGCTACAATCAAATAAATGAAGTGGCAACACCAAATTCGTGAGCTTCCCACAGGCCTGGGCAGGTCACGAATTGCAACTCCTGTTGTTAACAAAATGACGTGGACCAATTCTTAGTTCGATTCATCTCCTGGTCCATCACAACACCAGTGGGAGTTCTGAATACAGAAATACAGGACGTAGAAATATGAGGAGGCCATTCAGCCCTTCGAACCTGCTCCGGTTGAGATTTTGATATGCTGGATCCTAGGTTTCACACCAAATATTGGACAAAACGGTGTTGTAAAGAGAGTCTTTGCCAAACTGTCACAAGGCTGATGACATAGAGGAGGTGGGTTAGGAGGGGGACAGACCCCCTGAAGTCGGAATTGGTTATGACCTGCAAACTAGGAGGTCCAATTTTTGGTAAGGGTTGGTCCTCCACATTTTAATAATTCGGGTAAGCTGTTGACACTTGTCACACCTCCTGAGATTGTTCGACATTCTGCTAGTTTCTCCATTACTGGCACTTGCATTTTATTCCAGATTTAGTGAATTAATTGAATTTAAATTCTCCAGATGCCATGGTTGGATTTTGATCTCACATCTGCTGGATCATTAATCCAGCCTCTGGGTTATAATTGAGTGACATAGCCCTGATGTTACCATTACCCTTTGAGTTGGTAGGTTCCCAAATAGATCCCTGCAGCCTGGGCACTGTCAGCATTATTCAAGCAGAACAACTTCTCACTGACCTCACATACTTCAACATGGTATAGTTTGCATTTTGTTGTATATTGGAATATATTGTGGGACCACTTGTGATATTTTATATTGTAAGAAGATGAGATTTCTGAAACTGAATTCAAATAATCTAATAAATATGATTTAACTATATATCCATATATTAAAATGATCTTAAATATATTGAAATGAAAGACCTAACTGGCTTTATATAGGGATTTGTGATTATGGAAACATTTCTATACTGTTTATTAATATATATTGCTGTGTATGCTCTGTTATTGAGACATGCCACTATCTGGACAACTGGAACAGCCCTATGCCATCTGACAACATGCACAGCATTGAAATGTGACTGTGCCTGTAGTGTATTTATGTGTATCTCATTATTTGAAGAAAATTTAATAGGTGGCAGAGGGGTGATAAAACTGTACTGCTTCTTTATTCAACGAATGATCAATTTAAAACGATCTGAAAGCTAGCCAACCTCTGATTTATGTGAACTTCCCATACAAGAGAGATACGGCAACATGAGGTTTAGAGAAAAATAACTTGGATTCAGCTGCAAAATAAAGCTGGCACAATTGACAACATAGACCCCTAGGGCAACACGGTGGTATAGTGGGTTAGCCCTAGGGCAGCACGGTGGCGTAGTGGGTTAGCCCTGGCTAGGTCCCATGTTCGATCCCGGCTCTGGGTCACTGTCCGTGTGGAGTTTGCACGTTCTCCCCGTATTTGCGTGGGTTTCGCCCCCACAACCCAAAGATTTGCAAGCTAGGTGGATTGGACTTGCCAAATTGCCCCTTAAGTGGGAAAAAAAAATGAATTGGGTACTCTAAATTTATTTTAAAAAACATAGACTCCTGATATTAACAGGGTTTAGGGCATTACGGTGACACAGTGGTTAGCACTGCTGCCTCACGGCACCGAGGTCCCAGGTTCGATCCCGGCCCTGGGTCACTGCCTGTGTGGAATTTGCACATTTTCCCCGTGTTTGCGTGGGTTTCACCCTCACAACCCAAAGATGTGCAGGGTAGGTGGATTGGCCACGTTAAATTGACCCTTAATTGCAAAAAATGAATTGGGTACTCTAAATTTAATTTTTTAAAAACAGGGTTTGAAGGAAATTTCACAATCTGCAAGCAACTTTATTGGTTCAGCCCAGACCATGGATAGACGACATTTAACAGCAGAGCTGTTTGTCCCAGTGGCTTCAGCAAAGGATGTTGGACAAGGCGCCACACGACCTCATGATGGCAGGGGAGTCATTGTGAATGCATTTTTCTGGTTGTGGTGTGCTGTGCGAATGTGCATGTTTAAAGTAACCAGGATGATTATCTGGGACAGAAGCACAGACAGGACATATTCTCTCATATGTAGCTGGAATAAATGTATGACACATTTAAACAGAGTGGAGAATCGTACAGTGTGTGGAAGATGACCATTTGGCCAGTTATGTCTTTGCCTGTTCTTTAAAAAAGCGATGCAATTAGTCCCACTCTCCTGTTCATTTCACATAATCCGGCATTATGTTTCCCTGTCAAACTATATATCCAATTTTCTTTTGACGGTATAATTTGTATCTGTTTTCACCAGCTTTTTAGGCAGTGAATTCCAGATCACAACAACCCACTGAACAAAAAATTAATTCTCATTACGTCCTCCCCTCTTGTTCTTTTGCCAATCCTCTGGTCATCAACCCTCCGCTAAATAGTGGTTAATGCATCTATAGGTCAATGCAATAAAAACATAACCTGTTAGAAAGTAATAGAGATTTAAAAAACAAAATCACCCAAACGCAAATAGGGATAACGTACTTTTATTTTATACATTTCAACATAGCTTTATAAAAAGACTAAGAAAGGGTACTGCAACTTTAATACTGTGGTTTACATACAGATGGTAAAGCTTTGGATATTTTATTCCACATTGTAGTTTTGTACAAAAAGCACAGCTCTTGTGGTTCAAGTGTTATTGCAGGAAAAAAAATGTTATTGCATAGAGATCAAGCGGACACCTGGTCAAAATCAACCCAGTCTCCGCTCTTAAGTGTATCAAAATTGAATGAATACACTGGGCGGGATTCTCCACTCCCACGCCGAAGTGGCCGCGCCGTCGTGAACGCCGTCGTGCCCCGGTCCCGACCGATTCAGGCCCTGACAATGGGCCAGGATCGGGGCCGCGTCATCATAACGCGCCAGGCCTTGTCGCCCGCGTAAAAGCGGTGCCGCATAGATGACGCGGCCAGTGCCGCATAACGGGCGTCATCCGCGCATGTGCGGGTTGGCCGGCGCCAGCCTGCGCATGCGTGGTTGCCGTCCTCTCTAAGTCCACCCCCGCAAGAAGATGGGGGCGGATCTTGCGGGGCCGCGGAAGGAAGGAGGTCCTCCTTCAGAGAGAACAACCCGACGATCGGTGGGCACCGATCGCGGGCCACCCCACATTCCAGGTAAAGCCCGGTGCAGGATCCCCCCTCGCCCCCCCCACAGGCCGTGTTCACGCACCGCCCACGACTGCAGCGACCAGGTGTGGACGGCGCCGGGGGGGGAACCCTCCGTTTTGGCCTGGCCGCTCGGCCTGTCCGGGCCTCAGAATAGCGGGGGTGCCGGAGAATCGCCATTTTCGGTGTCTCCGGCGATTCTGCGGCACGCGAAACTCGACCGGGCCGTTCCCGCCGCTTGGGAGAATTGCGGGAGGGTGTCGGACCGGCGTCCCCGGAAATTTTGGTGGCCCAGGCGATTCTCCCGGCGTGGGAGTGGAGAATCGCGCCCAATGTATCTTGATCATTAAAAAAATGAACCTCCCATGTTGGCATAAGTAAGATTTGGAAGATGTAGAAGTTAGAAAATATTGATTTATAATTCAGTGTCCGTATATCTTTGCTATAAAAATGTTCAATATCAGGAGAATCATCTGATGCAACCGTTGATAGTGCATCTTGTTGCACTCCATGATACGGGGCAATTATCAATGTTGTCTGTGCAACAATGGCAATTGTGCCCAACTTAGATTTTTGCTTCCACTATTTGAAATTAAAGCTTTGAATTGTGCTCTTTTTGTCCATTTGTGAATAGATTATTTTCTTTTTTTTTTCTGGGGCAATAGGGCTTTCTGTTTAACGTCTCTGATTACGAGATATATTGGTGAAAGGAAATCTTTTACCACTTTCTTTATGATGCTATGGCACTGATACTTTGCAGCTGCATTTATTGAAAAAAAATTCAAATGTTTTCAAAAACGCCGGATGAAATGTCGAGTTCTCAGAAGATTCGAGAAGACACCGAGATGCTCACTGGCACACCCGACTATATTCCTGGCAGGTCGATCCCACTCCTGCAACAGACAGAAATAGCTTTCCATCTGGACAGACACAAACTTCATAAAGTTCCTGAGAATTTCCGGATCCACCCTGTGCCACATGAGGCAACTTGGGTAATCTCACCGTCTCAGCATCGAGCATCAGCTGGAAAAGATACAGAAAAATCCATTTAATTATTTTTGCTGAATTACTTTCAGTAATCCCTGTTTTAAGTTGCCCCAGTTTAAGCTGTTCTGCTTTAACGTTGCACAGTTAATGGGGCCAGTATTCATGTTTCACCATCCAGAGTTTCATTTTGATGTTGTTTTGCACAGTGCCTGACACAGAGTCACGTCACATGATCGGCGCCATTTTGGAGCGGCCTGATTGCTCGCCAACTCGCCCAGTCTGCGCCAAAGCTCCCGCTCGCCCACCCTCCACAACCCTGCAACTCGAAGCTGCTCTTCCTCAGAAGCTGCTCATCTCCCGAATCCTCTATCACACTCAGGTTGGGGAGTGAGAAGCATGCGGGTGTGAGAGGGTGGGGAACGGGAGGGAGAGTCAGGGGCCGGAATTCACAGCGGCATGCGGTAGTTACAAATGAAATCTCATTGGCAGACGAAGGGAGTACAGAATCTCAGGGTCACAAGGCAGGAGAGGTGGCGAGCAGGAGGGTTGAGGAAAGGAGAGGCAGCAAACGGGAGAACGGGGAAAGGAGAGGTAGAGATTGGGAGAGTCGGGGAAAGGAGAGGTATAGAGCGGGAGGGGCGAGGAAAAGGAGAGACAGAGAGTGGGAGGGGCGGGGAAAAGGAGAGAGAGTGGGAGGGCAGGGGAAAGGAGAGATAGAGAGCTGGAGGGGTGGGGAAAAGGAGAGACAGAGAGTGGGAGGGGCGGGGAAAAGGAGAGACAGTGGGAGGGCAGGGGAAAGGAGAGGTAGAGAGCGGGAGGGGCGGGGGAAAGGAGAGGTAGAGAGTGGGAGGGGCGGGGGAAAGGAGATGCAGCGAGTTGGAGGGGTGGGGGACAGGAGAGGCAGAGAGTGAGAGGGGTGGGGGAAAGGAGATGCAGAGAGTGGGAGGATTGGAGGAAAGGAGAGGCAGAGAGCGGGAGTGTCGGAGGAAAGGAGAGACAGAGCAAGAGGGGCACGGGACAGGAGAAGCAGCGAGTGGGAGGGGCGTGGGAAAGGAGTGGCAGCGAGTGGGGGAGCAGTGGAAAGGAGAGGCAGCGAGTGGGAGGGGCGGGCGAAAGGAGAGGCAGCAAGTGGGAGAGTCGGGGGAAAGGAGGCAGCGAGTGGGGGAGCGGGGGAAAGGAGAGGCAGCGAGTGGGAGGGGCGGGGGAAAGGAGAGGCAGCGAGTGGGAGGGGCAGGGGAAAGGAGAGGCAGCGAGTGGGAGGGGCGGGGAAAGGAGAGGCAGCGAGTGGGGGAGCAGGGGAAAGGAGAGGCAGCGAGTGGGGGAGCGGGGGAAAGGAGAGGTAGCGAGTGGGAGGGGCGGGGGAAAGGAGAGGCAGTGAGTGGGGGAGCGGGGGAAGGAGAGGCAGCGAGTGGGGGAGCGGGTGAAAGGAGAGGCAGCGAGTGGGAGGGGCGGGGAAAGGAGAGGCAGCGAGTGGGAAGGGCGGGGAAAGGAGAGGCAGCGAGTGGGGGAGCGTGGGAAAGGAGAGGCAGCGAGTGGGAGGGGCAGGGGAAAGGAGAGGCAGCGAGTGTGGGAGCGCGGGAAAGGAGAGGCAGCGAGTGGGAGGGGCGGGGGAAAGGAGAGGCAGCGAGTGGGGGAGCAGGGGAAAGGAGAGGCAGCGAGTGGGGGAGCGGGGGAAAGGAGAGGCAGTGAGTGGGGGAGCAGGGGAAAGGAGAGGCAGCGAGTGGGGGAGCGGGGGAAAGGAGAGGCAGTGAGTGGGGGAGCGGGGGAAGGAGAGGCAGCGAGTGGGGGAGCAGGGGAAAGGAGAGGCAGCGAGTGGGGGAGCGGGGGAAAGGAGAGGCAGCGAGTGGGAGGGGCGGGGAAAGGAGAGGCAGCGAGTGGGGGAGCAGGGGAAAGGAGAGGCAGCGAGTGGGGGAGCGGGGGAAAGGAGAGGCAGTGAGTGGGGGAGCGGGGGAAAGGAGAGGCAGCGAGTGGGAAGGGCGGGGAAAGGAGAGGCAGCGAGTGGGAGGGGCGGGAGAAAGGAGAGGCAGCGAGTGGGGGAGCGGGGGAAAGGAGAGGCAGCGAGTGGGAGGGGCGGGGAAAGGAGAGGCAGCGAGTGGGAGGGGCGGGGAAAGGAGAGGCAGCGAGTGGGGGAGCGTGGGAAAGGAGAGGCAGCGAGTGGGAGGGGCGGGGAAAGGAGAGGCAGCGAGTGGGAGGGGCGGGGAAAGGAGAGGCAGCGAGTGGGAGGGGCGGGGAAAGGAGAGGCAGCGAGTGGGAGGGGCGCGGAAAGGAGAGGCAGCGAGTGGGGGAGCGTGGGAAAGGAGAGGCAGTGAGTGGGAGGGGCGGGGAAAGGAGAGGCAGCGAGTGGGGGAGCGGGGGAAAGGAGAGGCAGCGAGTGGGAAGGGCGGGGAAAGGAGAGGCAGCGAGTGGGAGGGGCGGGGAAAGGAGAGGCAGCGAGTGGGGGAGCGGGGGAAAGGAGAGGCAGTGAGTGGGAGGGGCGGGGGATAGGAGAGGCAGCGAGTGGGAGGGGCGGGGAAAGGAGAGGCAGCGAGTGGGAGGGGCGGGGAAAGGAGAGGCAGCGAGTGGGGGAGCGGGGGAAAGGAGAGGCAGTGAGTGGGAGGGGCGGGGGAAAGGAGAGGCAGCGAGTGGGGGAGCGGGGGAAAGGAGAGGCAGCGAGTGGGAAGGGCGGGGAAAGGAGAGGCAGCGAGTGGGAGGGGCGGGGGAAAGGAGAGGCAGCGAGTGGGGGAGCGGGGGAAAGGAGAGGCAGCGAGTGGGAAGGGCGGGGAAAGGAGAGGCAGCGAGTGGGGGAGCGGGGAAAGGAGAGGCAGCGAGTGGGAGGGGCGGGGGAAAGGAGAGGCAGCGAGTGGGGGAACGGGGAAAGGAGAGGCAGCGAGTGGGAGGGCGGGGGAAGGAGCGGCAGCGAGTGGGCGAGCGTGGGAAAGGAGAGGCAGTGAGTGGGAGGGCGGGGGAAGGATAGGCAGCGAGTGGGGGAGCGTGGGAAAGGAGAGGCAGCGAGTGGCAGAGCGGGGAAAGGAGAGACAGCGAGTGGGATGGGGGGAAGGAGAGGCAGCGAGTGGGAGGGGTGTGGGAAAGGAGAGGCAGCGAGTGGGGGAGCGTGGGAAAGGAGAGGCAGCGAGTGGCAGAGCGGGGAAAGGAGAGACAGCGAGTGGGATGGGGGGAAGGAGAGGCAGCGAGTGGGAGGGGCAGGGGAAAGGAGAGGCAGCGAGTGGGGGAGCGGGGAAAGGAGAGGCAGCGAGTGGGATGGGGGGAAGGAGAGGCAGCGAGTGGGAGGGGTGTGGGAAAGGAGAGGCAGCGAGTGGGAGGGGCGCGGAAAGGAGAGGCAGCGAGTGGGGGAGCGTGGGAAAGGAGAGGCAGCGAGTGGGAGGGGCGGGGGAAAGGAGAGGCAGCGAGTGGGGGAGCGGGGGAAGGAGAGGCAGCGAGTGGGGGAGCGGGGAAAGGAGAGGCAGCGAGTGGGGGGGCGGGGGAAAGGAGAGGCAGCGAGTGGGAGGGGCGGGGAAAGGAGAGGCAGCGAGTGGGGGAGCGGGGGAAAGGAGAGGCAGCGAGTGGGTGGGGCGGGGGAAGGAGAGGCAGCGAGTGGGAGGGGCGGGGAAAGGAGAGGCAGCGAGTGGGTGGGGCGGGGGAAGGAGAGGCAGCGAGTGGGAGGGGCGGAGGAAAGGAGAGGCAGCGAGTGGGAGGGGCGGGGGACAGGAGAGGGAGCGAGTGGGGGAGCGGGGGAAAGGAGAGCAAGCGAGTGGGGGAGCGGGGAAAGGAGAGGCAGCGAGTGGGGGAGCGGGGGAAAGGAGAGGCAGCGAGTGGGGGAGCGGGGGAAAGGAGAGGCAGCGAGTGGGAGGGATGGGGGAAAGGAGAGGCAGCGAGCTGGGGAGCGGGGGAAAGGAGAGGCAGCGAGTGGGGGATCGGGGGAAAGGAGAGGAAGCGAGTTGGGGAGCGGGGAAAGGAGAGGCAGCGAGTGGGGGAGCGGGGGAAAGGAGAGGCAGTGAGTGGGAGGGGCGGGGGAAAGGAGAGGCAGCGAGTGGGGGAGCGGGGGAAAGGAGAGGCAGCGAGTGGGGGAGCGGGGGAAAGGAGAGGCAGCGAGTGGGGGAGCGGGGGAAAGGAGAGGCAGCGAGTGGGGGATCGGGGGAAAGGAGAGGCAGCGAGTGGGGGAGCGGGGGAAAGGAGAGGCAGCGAGTGGGGGAGCGGGGGAAAGGAGAGGCAGCGAGTGGGGGAGCGGGGGAAAGGAGAGGCAGCGAGTGGGAGGGATGGGGGAAAGGAGAGGCAGCGAGCTGGGGAGCGGGGGAAAGGAGAGGCAGCGAGTGGGGGATCGGGGGAAAGGAGAGGAAGCGAGTTGGGGAGCGGGGAAAGGAGAGGCAGCGAGTGGGGGAGCGGGGGAAAGGAGAGGCAGTGAGTGGGAGGGGCGGGGGAAAGGAGAGGCAGCGAGTGGGAGGGGCAGGGGATAGGAGAGGCAGCGAGTGGGAGGGGCGGGGGGAAGGAGAGGCAGCGAGTGGGGGAGCGGGGGATGGAGAGGCAGCGAGTGGGAGGGGCGGGGAAAGGAGAGACAGCGAGTGGGAGGGGCGGGGGAAAGGAGGCAGCGAGTGGGGGAGCGGGGGAAAGGAGAGGCAGCGAGTGGGAGGGGCGGGGGAAAGGAGAGGCAGCGAGTGAAGGGGCGGGGGAAAGGAGAGGCAGCGAGTGGGGGAGCAGGGGAAAGGAGAGGCAGCGAGTGGGGGAGCGGGGGAAAGGAGAGGCAGTGAGTGGGGGAGCGGGGGAAGGAGAGGCAGCGAGTGGGGGAGCGGGTGAAAGGAGAGGCAGCGAGTGGGAGGGGCGGGAGAAAGGAGAGGCAGCGAGTGGGGGAGCGGGGGAAAGGAGAGGCAGTGAGTGGGAGGGGCGGGGAAAGGAGAGGCAGCGAGTGGGAGGGGCAGGGGAAAGGAGAGGCAGCGAGTGGGGGAGCGTGGGACAGGAGAGGCAGCGAGTGGGAGGGGCAGGGGAAAGGAGAGGCAGCGAGTGGGAGGGGCGGGGAAAGGAGAGGCAGTGAGTGGGAGGGGCGGGGAAAGGAGAGGCAGCGAGTGGGGGAGCGGGGGAAAGGAGAGGCAGTGAGTGGGAGGGGCGGGGAAAGGAGAGGCAGCGAGTGGGAGGGGCGGGGAAAGGAGAGGCAGCGAGTGGGGGAGCGGGGGAAAGGAGAGGCAGCGAGTGGGAGGGGCGGGGAAAGGAGAGGCAGCGAGTGGGAAGGGCGGGGAAAGGAGAGGCAGCGAGTGGGGGAGCGTGGGAAAGGAGAGGCAGCGAGTGGGAGGGGCAGGGGAAAGGAGAGGCAGCGAGTGTGGGAGCGCGGGAAAGGAGAGGCAGCGAGTGGGAGGGGCGGGGGAAAGGAGAGGCAGCGAGTGGGGGAACGGGGAAAGGAGAGGCAGCGAGTGGGAGGGCGGGGGAAGGAGCGGCAGCGAGTGGGCGAGCGTGGGAAAGGAGAGGCAGTGAGTGGGAGGGCGGGGGAAGGATAGGCAGCGAGTGGGGGAGCGTGGGAAAGGAGAGGCAGCGAGTGGCAGAGCGGGGAAAGGAGAGACAGCGAGTGGGATGGGGGGAAGGAGAGGCAGCGAGTGGGAGGGGTGTGGGAAAGGAGAGGCAGCGAGTGGGAGGGGCGGGGGAAAGGAGAGGCAGCGAGTGGGAGGGGCGGGGGAAAGGAGAGGCAGCGAGTGGGGGGGCGGGGGAAAGGAGAGGCAGCGAGTGGGTGGGGCGGGGGAAGGAGAGGCAGCGAGTGGGAGGGGCGGAGGAAAGGAGAGGCAGCGAGTGGGAGGGGCGGGGGACAGGAGAGGGAGCGAGTGGGGGAGCGGGGGAAAGGAGAGCAAGCGAGTGGGGGAGCGGGGAAAGGAGAGGCAGCGAGTGGGGGAGCGGGGGAAAGGAGAGGCAGCGAGTGGGGGAGCGGGGGAAAGGAGAGGCAGCGAGTGGGGGAGCGGGGGAAAGGAGAGGCAGCGAGTGGGAGGGATGGGGGAAAGGAGAGGCAGCGAGCTGGGGAGCGGGGGAAAGGAGAGGCAGCGAGTGGGGGAGCGGGGGAAAGGAGAGGCAGCGAGTGGGAGGGATGGGGGAAAGGAGAGGCAGCGAGCTGGGGAGCGGGGGAAAGGAGAGGCAGCGAGTGGGGGATCGGGGGAAAGGAGAGGAAGCGAGTTGGGGAGCGGGGAAAGGAGAGGCAGCGAGTGGGAGGGGCGGGGGAAAGGAGAGGCAGTGAGTGGGAGGGGCGGGGGAAAGGAGAGGCAGCGAGTGGGAGGGGCAGGGGATAGGAGAGGCAGCGAGTGGGAGGGGCGGGGGGAAGGAGAGGCAGCGAGTGGGGGAGCGGGGGATGGAGAGGCAGCGAGTGGGAGGGGCGGGGAAAGGAGAGACAGCGAGTGGGAGGGGCGGGGGAAAGGAGGCAGCGAGTGGGGGAGCGGGGGA
This sequence comes from Scyliorhinus torazame, assembly GCF_047496885.1. Lineage (NCBI taxonomy): Eukaryota > Metazoa > Chordata > Chondrichthyes > Carcharhiniformes > Scyliorhinidae > Scyliorhinus > Scyliorhinus torazame. The sequence goes on along the minus strand of NC_092721.1, from coordinate 145,036,970 downwards.
AAGGAGAGGCAGCGAGTGGGAGGGGCGGGGGAAAGGAGAGGCAGCGAGTGGGAGGGGCGGGGAAAGGAGAGGGAGCGAGTGGGGGAGCAGGGGAAAGGAGAGGCAGCGAGTGGGAGGGGCACGGGACAGGAGAGGCAGCGAGTGAAGGGGCGGGGGAAAGGAGAGGCAGCGAGTGGGGGAGCAGGGGAAAGGAGAGGCAGCGAGTGGGGGAGCGGGGGAAAGGAGAGGCAGTGAGTGGGGGAGCGGGGGAAGGAGAGGCAGCGAGTGGGGGAGCGGGTGAAAGGAGAGGCAGCGAGTGGGAGGGGCGGGAGAAAGGAGAGGCAGCGAGTGGGAGGGGCGGGGAAAGGAGAGGCAGCGAGTGGGAGGGGCGGGGAAAGGAGAGGCAGCGAGTGGGAGGGGCGGGGAAAGGAGAGGCAGCGAGTGGGAGGGGCGGGGAAAGGAGAGGCAGCGAGTGGGGGAGCGTGGGACAGGAGAGGCAGCGAGTGGGAGGGGCAGGGGAAAGGAGAGGCAGCGAGTGGGAGGGGCGGGGAAAGGAGAGGCAGCGAGTGGGGGAGCGGGGGAAAGGAGAGGCAGTGAGTGGGAGGGGCGGGGAAAGGAGAGGCAGCGAGTGGGGGAGCGTGGGACAGGAGAGGCAGCGAGTGGGAGGGGCAGGGGAAAGGAGAGGCAGCGAGTGGGAGGGGCGGGGAAAGGAGAGGCAGCGAGTGGGGGAGCGTGGGAAAGGAGAGGCAGCGAGTGGGAGGGGCGGGGGAAAGGAGAGGCAGCGAGTGGGGGAGCGGGGGAAAGGAGAGGCAGCGAGTGGGAGGGGCGGGGGAAAGGAGAGGCAGTGTGTGGGATGGGCGGGGGAAAGGAGAGGCAGCGAGTGGGGGAACGGGGAAAGGAGAGGCAGCGAGTGGGAGGGCGGGGGAAGGAGCGGCAGCGAGTGGGCGAGCGTGGGAAAGGAGAGGCAGTGAGTGGGAGGGCGGGGGAAGGATAGGCAGCGAGTGGGGGAGCGTGGGAAAGGAGAGGCAGCGAGTGGGAGAGCGGGGAAAGGAGAGACAGCGAGTGGGATGGGGGGAAGGAGAGGCAGCGAGTGGGAGGGGTGTGGGAAAGGAGAGGCAGCGAGTGGGAGGGGCGTGGGAAAGGAGAGGCAGCGAGTGGGGGAGCGTGGGAAAGGAGAGGCAGCGAGTGGGAGGGGCGGGGGAAAGGAGAGGCAGCGAGTGGGGGAGCGTGGGAAAGGAGAGGCAGCGAGTGGGGGAGCGGGGAAAGGAGAGGCAGCGAGTGGGGGGGGGCGGGGGAAAGGAGAGGCAGCGAGTGGGGGAGCGGGGAAAGGAGAGGCAGCGAGTGGAAGGGGCGGGGGAAAGGAAAGGCAGCGAGTGGGTGAGCATGGGAAAGGAGAGGCAGCAAGTGGGAGGGGCGGGGGAAAGGAGAGGCAGCGAGTGGGAGGGGCGGGGGAAGGAGAGGCAGCGAGTGGGAGGGGCGGGGGAAAGGAGAGGCAGCGAGTGGGTGGGGCGGGGGAAGGAGAGGCAGCGAGTGGGAGGGGCGGAGGAAAGGAGAGGCAGCGAGTGGGAGGGGCGGGGGACAGGAGAGGGAGCGAGTGGGGGAGCGGGGGAAAGGAGAGCAAGCGAGTGGGGGAGCGGGGAAAGGAGAGGCAGCGAGTGGGGGAGCGGGGGAAAGGAGAGGCAGCGAGTGGGGGAGCGGGGGAAAGGAGAGGCAGTGAGTGGGAGGGGCAGGGGAAAGGAGAGGCAGTGAGTGGGAGGGGCAGGGGAAAGGAGAGGCAGCGAGTGGGAGGGATGGGGGAAAGGAGAGGCAGCGAGTGGGGGAGCGGGGGAAAGGAGAGGCAGCGAGTGGGGGAGCGGGGGAAAGTAGAGGCAGCGAGTTGGGGAGCGGGGAAAGGAGAGGCAGCGAGTGGGGGAGCGGGGGAAAGGAGAGGCAGCGAGTGGGGGATCGGGGGAAAGGAGAGGCAGCGAGTGGGGGAGCGGGGAAAGGAGAGGCAGCGAGTGGGGGAGCGGGGGAAAGGAGAGGCAGTGAGTGGGAGGGGCGGGGGAAAGGAGAGGCAGCGAGTGGGAGGGGCGGGGGATAGGAGAGGCAGCGAGTGGGAGGGGCGGGGGGAAGGAGAGGCAGCGAGTGGGGGAGCGGGGGATGGAGAGGCAGCGAGTGGGAGGGGCGGGGAAAGGAGAGACAGCGAGTGGGAGGGGCGGGGGAAAGGAGAGGCAGCGAGTGGGAGGGGCGGGGGATAGGAGAGGCAGCGAGTGGGAGGGGCGGGGGAAGGAGAGGCAGCGAGTGGGAGGGGCGGGGGGAAGGAGAGGCAGCGAGTGGGGGAGCGGGGGATGGAGAGGCAGCGAGTGGGAGGGGCGGGGAAAGGAGAGACAGCGAGTGGGAGGGGCGGGGGAAAGGAGAGGCAGCGAGTGGGGGAGCGGGGGGTCTGCTATTATCAGGTATTGCAGTACCCGAGAGGCTGTCGACCATTGGGTAAACCTAGGAGTTTACCATGGGCTGTTTGGTACGTAGCTCCGCCCTGACAGGTGGGGTATAAGAACCGGTGCCATCCCAGCAGCCCTCATTCTGTACCGAAGCTGCTGGGGAACAGACCTAGTCTATTAAAGCCTTCAGTTATGTTACAACCTCGTCTTTGAGTCTCATTGATCGTGCATCAATTTAATAGGCTACTCTTAAGCTGAAAGAATGGATCTCCAAATCAAGCCGGAGTGTCTACAACTCAGCCCCCACGCGGTGAACTCGGCGGCAATATTTAAGCACTGGCTGGCGTGTTTTAAAGGCAACCTCGAGACGGCCGGAGGCACCCCCTCAGGAGAACAGAAATGCATCTCCTGCACTCGAGAGTAAGCCCTGGAATCTTCACCCTCATCGAGGAGGCGGAGGACTATGATGCTGCGATCGAACTGTTGAAGGGACATTATATACGCCCTGTAAACCAGGTCTACGCACGTCACCTGCTTGCAACTAGATGGCAAAGCCCCGGGGAATCACTGGAGGACTTATACCGTGCGCTACTGGTGCATGCAGAATCTGTGGCTGCCCGCAAGTTTCGGGCAGCGAGCACACGGAACTTCTAATCTGGGCTGCCTTCGTAGCAGGTATGAGCTCCTCAGAGATCCACCAAAGACTCTTAGAAAAGGACACCCTGGGACTGAGAGAGGCACAGGCCTTGGCAGGGTCCATGGATGTTGCCTCCAGAAACGCGCAGTCCTATGCGCCCGACCGCGCGGCGGCCCTCTGGGCTGCATGGCATCCCGCAGCGGCAGCCCCATTGACCTTCCCCGTGTCCCCACAGGCCTGCGCTTTAAGACAGCCCGCTAACTCCGTCGGGCCCCGCTGTTTCTTCTGCGGGCAGGCGACGCATCCCCCCACGCGCTGCCCAGCCCGCACCTCCACCTGCAAAGGGTGCGGCAAGAAGGGCCATTTTGTGGGGGTCTGCCAAGCACGAGCCGTGGCCGCGGTCTCCAGCGACTCCGGACCGCCGCGCCACGGAGAGCTTTATACACCCCGACACGATAAGGCGCTGTTCACTTGTTACCCACCCTGTAAACCAAAGAATCTCCCTGGCCTCCAGGACACACTCAGTGGAGATAAAGGGGTTCTGCCTAGCAGACCTCACTGTCCAAGGCAGGAAATTCAACAATTTACGCCTTTATGTCCTGCCGCACCTCTGCGCGGCTACACTCCTGGGGTTGGACTTCCAATGTAACTTGCAAAGACTGACCTTTAAATTCGGCGGCCCTATACCCCCCTTACTGTCTGCGGCCTTGCGACCCTTAAGGTCGACCCGCCTTCCCTGTTATCGAACCTCACCCCGGATTGCAAACCCATCGCCACCAGGAGCAGACGGTACAGTGCCCAGGACCGGACCTTCATCAGGTCAGAGGTCCAAAGGGAAGGGGTCATTGAAGCTAGCAACAGTCCCTGGAGAGCTCAAGTAGCGGTGGTGAAGACCGGAGAGAAACATAGGATGGTCATTGACTACAGTCAGACCATCAACAGGTTTACGCAGCTGGATGCGTACCCTCTCCCCCGTATATCCGACCTGGTGAACAGGATTGCGCAATACAAGGTCTTCTCCACAGTGGATCTCAAGTCCGCTTACCATCAGCTACCCCTCCGCACTAGTGACTGCAAGTACACTGCCTTCGAAGCAGATGGGCGGCTCTACCAATTTTTAAGGGTTCCCTTTGGTGTCACTAATGGGGTCTCGGACTTCCAGCGCGAGATGGGCCGAATGGTGACCGATACGGCTTACGCGCAACGTTCCCGTATCTGGATAACGTCACCATCTGCGGCCATGTTTGTTACCATGACTGTAGCATGCATTCAGCTCCAAAAACTCTCTTCAGTGGTTTAACACATCAATATGATTCCCAAGTTAGTGCTAACCTTTTACCTCTTAAAATCGGCCTGAGGGTGCACATTTGTGGTGTTGGGGGGGTGCGCTAAGTACATGGAAATGAATTAAAATCTATTAAAAATAGGTAACTCTGTTGCCGTCGAGGGGCGGGGAAAATCGGGACACGCGACTTCTCCGGTAATAATCGCGCGTTTCCCGATTCTCAAGAGATTTACTACCTTCGTCGCTGATCCTGCAGGTGGTGAGTGCAACCACAAGATTCTGCCTGTAAACTCTTGTATGAACATCTTGTATTGAACAATTAAATTAAATGAACTGAGGGACAAATTAAAATGGGGCAGCCCCTTAAAGGGATACTGCCCTAAACAAAAATAAATCTCAAACGAAACTGAAAACATCAAATTAAAATGTGATTAAGAGGATCAATAAAACACCCCAATCCCTGCGGTGCCCACCAGACATGGAAGGCCTCAATGGCACCTGTGGACACCGCATGCTTCCTCTCCAGGCACACCTGATCGCAAATGTAGCCGCGGTAGAGGGGCACTTATGACAAGTTTGACCAGGAACAAGTTCACAAGAAGGTCCTCCTTCCCCATCCCTCTATGCACTGGGTGTACTTAGGACTCCAATCAGTGACAGTGAACTTTAGTCCTGTATATTTCACAGGCACAAACAACTTGCCAATGAGGGCTGACATTGCATATCAAGGTAATCATAGAATCATAGAAGTTTACAGCATGGAAACAGGCCCTTCACCCCAACCAGTCCATGCCTCCCAGTTTTTACCATTAAGCTAGTCCCAGTTGCCCGCACTTGGCCCATAACCCTCTATACCCATCTTACCCATGTAACTATCTAAATGCTTTTTAAAAGACACAATTGTACCTGCCTCTACTACTACCTCTGGCAGCACATTCCAGACACTCACTACCCTCTGAGTGAAGAAATTGCCCCTCTGGGCCCTTCTGAATCTCTCCCCTCTCACCTTAAACCTATGCCATCTAGTTTTAGACTCCTCTACCTTTGGGAAAAGATGTTGACTATCTACCTTATCTATGCCCCTCATTATTTTATAGACCTCTATAAGATCACCCCTAAGCCTCCTACGCTCCAGGGAAAAAAGTCCCAGTCTACCCAGCCTCTCCTTATAACTCAAACCATCAAGTCCCGGTAACATCCTAGTAAATCTTTTCTGCACTCTTTCTAGTTTAATAATATCCTTTCTATAATAGGGTGACCAGAACTGCACACAGTATTCCAAGTGTGGCCGTACCAATGTCTTGTACAACTTCAACAAGACGTCCCAACTCCTGTATTCAATGTTCTGACCAATGAAACCAAGCATGCCGAATGCCTTCTTCACCACCCTGTCCACCTGCAACTCCACCTTCAAGGAGCTATGAACCTGTACTCCTAGATCTCTTTGTTCGATAACTCTCCCCAACGCCATACCATTAACTGAGTAGGTCCTGGCCTGATTCGATCTGCCAAAATGCATCACCTCACATTTATCTAAATTAAACTCCATCTGCCATTCGTCGGCCCACTGGCCTAATTGATCAAGATCCCGTTGCAATCCTAGATAACCTTCTTCACTATCCACTGTGCCACCAATCTTGGTGTCATCTGCAAACTTACTAACCATGCCTCCTAAATTCTCATCCAAATCATTAATATAAATCACAAATGACAGTGGACCCAGCACCGATCCCTGAGGCACACCACTGGTCACAGGCCTCCAGTTTGAAAAACAACCCTCTACAACCACCCTCTGTCTTCTGTCGTCCAGCCAATTTTGAATCCAATTGGCAACCTCACCCTGGATCCCGTGACCTTTAACCTTCTGCAACAACCTACCATGCGGTACCTTGTCAAAGGCTTTGCTAAAGTCCATGTAGACAATGTCTACTGCACTGCCCTCATCTACCTTCTTGGTCACCCCCTCAAAAAACTCAATCAAATATGTGAGACATGAATTTCCACGCACAAAGCCATGCTGACTGCCCCGAATTAGTCCTTGCCTCTCTAAATGCTTGTAGATCCTGTCTCTCAGAATACCTTCTAGCAACTTACCTACTACAGACGTTAGGCTCACCGGTCTGTAGTTCCCAGGCTTTTCCCTGCTGCCCTTCTTAAACAAGGGCACAACATTCGCTACTCTCCAATCTTCAGGCACCTCACCTGTGGCTGCCGATGATTCAAATATCTCTGTTAGGGGACCCGCAATTTCCTCCCTACGCTCCCACAACATCCTGGGATACATTTCATCAGGTCCCGGAGATTTATCTACCTTGATGCGCTTTAAGACTTCCAGCACCTCCTCCTCTGTAATATGCACACTTCTCAAGACATCACTAATTATTTCCCTTAGTTTCCTAACATACATGCCTTTCTCCACCGTGAATACCGATGAGAAATATTCATTCAGGATCTCACCCAACTCTTGTGGCTCTGCACATAGATGTCCTTATTGATCCTTAAGAGGCCCTACTCTGTCCCTAGTTACTCTTTTTCCCTTAATGTATCTGTAGAAGCTCTTTGGATACTCCTTTGCATTATTTGCCAAAGCAATTTCATGTCCCCTTTTTGCCCTCCTGATTTCCCTCTTAACTCTATTTCGACAATCTCTATACTCTTCAAGGGATCCACTTGATCCCAGTTGTTTATGTACGTCATATGCCTCCTTCTTCTTTTTGACCAGAGTCTCAATATCTCGAGTCATCCAGGGTTCCCTACTTCTACCAGCCTTGCCCTTCACTCTAAAGGGAATGTGCTTACCCTGAACCCTGGTTAACACATTTTTAAAAGCCTCCCATTTACCAGCCGTCCCTTTGCCTGCCAACAGTCTCCCCCAATCTACCTCTGAAAGTTCCTGTCTGATACCATCAAAATTGGCCTTGCCCCAATTAAGAATTTTAACTCTTGGGCCAGACCTATCATTCTCCATAGCTATCTTAAAACTAATGGAGTTATGGTCACTTGTCCCAAAGTGATCCCTCACTAACACTTCTGTCACTTGCCCTTCCTTATTTCCCAAGACGAGGTCAAGTTTTGCCCCCTCTCTAGTCGGTCCATCCACATACTGAATGAGAAATTCCTCCTGAATACACTCAACAAATTTCCCTCCATCCAAGCCCCTAATGCTATGACTGTCCCAGTCAATGTTGGGAAAGTTAAAGTCCCCTACTATTACCACCCTATTTTTCTTGCAGCTATCTGTAATCTCCTTACATATTTGCTCCTCAATTTTCTGCTGACTATTTGGGGGCCTGTAGTACAGTCCTATCAAGGTGATCTCTCCCTTCTTATTTTTCAGTTCCACCCATATAGACTCAGTGGGCGAACCCTCGGATATATCCCCTCTAAGTACTGCCGTGATGTTCTCCCTAATCAAAAATGCCACTCCCCCTCCTCTCTTAACTCCTGTTCTATCCTTTCTATAGCATCCGTACCCCGGAACATTGAGCTGCCAGTCCTGCCCCTCCCTTAGCCATGTTTCAGTCATAGTTATAATATCCCAGTCCCATGTGCCCATCCATGCCCTGAGCTCATCCGCTTTGCCCGTCAGGCTCCTTGCATTGAAATAAATGCAGTTTAATGTAGACTTTCCTTGCTCTCTGCCCTGCTTTCTCTGGTCATGCTTTACACACTCTCCCTTCCTGCCTTTTGTTCCCGTCCCCACTGACTTCCTACATCGGTTCCCATCCCCCTGCCACATTAGTTTAAACCCTCCCCAACTGCACTAGCAAACACACCCCCGAGAACATTGGTTCCGGTCCCACTCAGGTGCAGACCGTCCGATTTGTACAGGTCCCACCTCCCCCAGAACCGGTTCCAATGTCCCAGGAATTTGAAACCCTCCCTCTTGCACCATCTCTCAAGCCACGTATTCATCCTAGCTATCCTGTCATTCCTACTCTGACTATCACGTGGCACTGGTAGCAATCCTGAGATTACTGTAGCAATCCTGAGATTACTCAGGATTGCCACTTGTCACAGACAAGGCACAGCTGATTAGAATGAAGCATGCATTTAGCATGACAAGCACCACAGAGGGCATCCTCTTTCTCCCATTCCACAGCCCTACAAACTAATTCCTGAGAGACAAGCTTCTGAAGACAACTGCAATTGATAGTCAATAGCCCCTTGTGACACTAATAAAGATATTATTATTACCCATAAGTTCTGCATTTAAATTTCGACCCTCACACTTTCTCAGCAAAACCTCATTCCCAGTTCTACCTATGTTGTTGGTTACGATGCAGACCCACAATAACTGGATTAGCCCGTTCCCACTTCTTCTCCAACTGTGTGGAGATGTTTGAACTCGTGGCACCATGCAGACATCACAACCTTCAGAGCTGCTGGTTGTGGCTGCAAAGAACAGTATCTACACCCCTGATTTTCCAGTCTCCTACCACAGTGCTGTAGTAGATAGTTTACTCATCCATCCTGCAGGCTCTTTCCTCGTCCACATAGGCAGCAAAGACGGCATGCCTGTTGGATAATAGAAAAGGCTGAGGCTCCTCCATCATTGCACTTGGGGTCCCCTTACCTGCTGGACTTGCAATCACTGTTGCCGTAGCCTGTAAATTATATTTGGTGGCATTAGCAAATAATGCTTATTGTGATCATGTAACTTTACACTGGTTTCTACCTGAATGGAAATGTTAAAAAATGGCAAAAAAACTTCTACTGAAAGGTCACAGGCCTGAAACATTAACTCTGTTTCTCTCTCCACAGATGCTGCAGGCCGCCTCGATGTTTCCACCATTTTCTGCAAATCCACATTTGGCTTTGTTAAAGTAGCAAGCAGAGGGATGTTACACTAACCATACGCTCACTCATATCACCAACTGTGATTTCTGGGATTCTGTATTCTCAGGCTCAACCAGCGTTTGGAATTTCGTTATTCCAAACTACTGCAATGTATCAAAATCGTCAACTTTCTTCTCTTCTATCCAAAGGGGCGGCAGAGAGCACAGAGTCTCACTCTATGCAGATGACCTGCTCCTCTACAATTCGGAACCACAGAGCAGCATGGACGGAATCATCGTGCTCCTGAAAGAGTTTGGCGCCTTCTCGGGCTAGAAACTCAACATGAGCAAAAGCAAGATCTTCCCAGTACACCCACAAGTAGGTGGGGCAGCACTAACGGGACTGCCGCTTAAACAAGCCCAACACAAATTCCACAACCTGGGGATGCAAATAGCCCATGACTGGTAAGAGATCCACAAATGGAGCCTCACCAGTCTGACAGAGGAACCTGCAAAGATGGAACACACTCCCACTCTCCCTCGCGGGGAGAGTCCAGACGATCAAAAGGAACGTACTGCACTGGTACCTCTTCCTACTTAGATCCATCCCGATCTACATCCCCAAGGCCTTTTTCAAAGCACTAGACAAACTAATCATGGCAGTCGTATGGAGGGGAGGGGTGGGGGGGGGGGGGGGGGGGGGGAATCCTAGGATTCCAAGGAAGGTCCTACAAAAAACAAAATCCAGGGGGGGGCTAGCCAGGGGGAACGAGCTAAGGTACCTGCAACTCAAAAACTTCCTACGAAAGGAGACAAGGACGTATCCACAACCGCCACGACAGACATTACTGGAAGAGTTACTGGATGCAAGCATCCTAGATAAAGGGGACTGTAGCGACATGTATGACCGACTGGTAGAAGGGGCCGACACCGTACTGGACGCAAAGAATGAAATGGGGGGAGGACCTGGGGATTGAAATAGGGTGGGGACTCTGGAGCGATGCACTGCATAGAGTCAACTCCACCTCCACGTGCGCAAGACTCAGCCTGACGCAACTAAAAGTGGTACATAGAGCCCACTTAACAAGAACCCGCATGAGTAGGTTCTTCCCGGAGATGGATGTGAACGGTGCCAAGGAGGCCCGGCCAACCACGCCCACATGTTCTGGTCTTGCCCCAGACTTGCGGGGTACTGGACAGCCTTCTTCGAGGCAATGTCCAAAGTGGTGGGGATGAGAGTGGAGCCACACCCGAAAGTAGCGGTCTTCGGGGTATTAGACCAGCCAGATCTATTCCTGGGGAGGAGATGGACTCCCTTGCCTTTGCCTCCCTGATCGCCCGCCGTAGAATCGTATTCAGCTGGCGGTCAGCAGCACCACCCAAAGCTGCAGACTGGCTGTCCGACCTCTCAGAATCTCTCTGTGGTAAACCACTGTTGCACCTGTATTAGAGGATGTAAGGTAGGACCTGTACTGCAGGTTCGCCGGCAGCCCTGCCTGCTGGCTCTGCCCAGTAGGCGGAGTATAAATATGTGTGTCCTCCATTCAGCAGCCATTTTGCCAGCTGCTGTGGGAGGCCACACATCTTAGAGCAATAAAGCCTCAGTTGTATCCAACTCTAGTCTTTGCTCAATTGATCGTGCCTCAATTTATTGCTCGAAGATTTTCTAAACGATGGACCTCCGTATCAAACCAGATTGCCTGCAGCTGATCCGCAATCAAGCGACGCCAAAAAGGACTTTAATCACTGGCTAGCTTGCTTCGAGGCGTACATCAACTCAGCGACCACCCCTGTTCCGGAGGCTCAGAAGATACAGATCCTGCACTCAAGGTTGTGCTCCAACGTGTTTCCGCTGATCCAGGACGCCCAGAACTACGCTGTCGCCATGGCGCTTCTCAAAGAAAACTACGCACAGAAGACGAACACGCTCTTCACCAGGCACGTACTCGCCACTCGCTCTCCACTCCCTGGTGAGTCCATAGAAGACTTCTGGCGGGCCCGTTATGGCCACTGAACATTCGAACCTCATGCGGGACGCGTTCGTTACGGGGATTGGGTCGGACCTCATACGCCAAAGACTGTTAGAAGGGGCCACGCTCGATCTAGCTGAGACAAAGAAGCTAGCGCTCTCTATGACGGTTGCCTCACGTAACATTCAGGCCTACCCCACCAGCCGCGCGGCCCACTCCTCCTACGCATCGTGGACCCCACAGACGGCCACCCCAGCGGGGGCCTTACCCAGCCAGTACGCCTGCGCCATACGCCAGCCTGCGCACCCCGGGGGTCCCCGATGTTACTTCTGCGGCCAGCAGAAACACCCTCGCCAACGCTGCCCGGCCCACGCGGCCCTTTGCAAGGCTTGCGACAAAAAGGGCCACTTTGCCGCGGTGAGCCAAGCCCGCGCAGTCGCCGCTATCGCCCCCATCCCCCAGTCTACACACAATGGGCACTGCCATCTTCATCTCCCTGGATCACGTGTGGCCAGTGGCCGCCGTCATCTTCTCCCCCTCAGTCCACGTGTGGCCCATGGGTGCCGCCACCTTGTCCAACCCCCGCAACGTGCGGCCCATGGGTGCCGCCATTTTGTCCCCCGCAGGTTCTTCAGGCGCCGCCATCTTGTTTCCCCCACGGGGCATGGACACCGAAAGCATTCCAGGACCTGGGCCCCCCTCCAGGCTCCCCATCATCCGACGCCAGCGACGACCGATCACGACTCGCCTCAGTGACGATCAACCAGTCTCATCCGCACAACCTGGCCACCGCATCGACCAGCGTGAAAATCAACGGCCACGTGACCTCTTGCCTGCTGGACTCCGGGAGCACCGAAAGCTTCATACACCCAGATACGGTAAGGCGCTGCTCCCTCGCGGTACACCCCGCCAACCAAAGAATCTCCCTGGCCTTCAGATCTCATTCCGTCACGATCCGGGGGTACTGTACGGTCACACACACTGTCCAGGGCGTAGAATTCAGCGGCTTCCGCCTCTACGTCCTCCCTGAACACCGCGCTGCTCTACTACTAGGCCTGGACTTCCAGTGCAATCTCCAGAGCCTAACCCTCAAATTCGGCGGGCCCCTACCACCCCTCACTTGGTCGATCCGTCTTCTCTCTTCGCAAATCTAACCCAGGATTGCAAACCCGTCGCCACCAGGAGCAGACGGTACAGCACCGAGGACAGGACCTTCATCAGGTCCGAGGTCCAGCGGCTGCTTCGGGAAGGCATCATCGGGGCCAGCAACAGCCCCCGGAGAGCCCAAGTGGTAGTCGTTAAAACCGGGGAGAAACACAGAATGGTTGTGGACTACAGCCAGACCATCAATCGGTACACACAGCCGTGGGAGTGGTACGTTGTACAGCTACAACATACCACTCCCACGCATATCTGATATGGTCAATCAGATTGCACAGTACTGGGTCTTCCCAACGGTAGACCTCAAATCTGCCTACCACCAGCTCCCCATTCGTAAATCGGACCGTCCATACACTGCCTTCGAGGTGGACGGTCGTCTCTATCACTTCCTCAGGGTTCCCTTCGGCATCACTAATGGGGTCTCGGTCTTCCAAAGGGAGATGGACCGAATGGTCAACCGGTACGGTTTGCGGGCCACCTTCTCGTACCTAGACAATGTCACCATCTGCGGCCATGACCAGCAGGACCACGATGCCAACCGTGCCAAATTTCTCCACACCTGGTTTAGCACACTGGGCTAAATCGCTGGCTTTTAAAGCAGACCAAGGCGGGCCAGCAGCACGGTTCAATTCCCGTACCAGCCTCCCCGAACAGGCGCTGGAATGTGGCGACTAGGGGCTTTTCACAGTAACTTCATTTGAAACCTAATTGTGACAATAAGCGATTTTCATTCATTTCACCTACAACAAGGAGAAGTGCATGTTTAGCACAACCCGCTTAGCCATACGTGGCTATGTCGCCCAGAACAGAGTTCTGGGGCCCGATCCCGACCGCATGCACCCCCTCATGGAGCTCCCCCTTCCCCACTGCCCTCAAATGCTGCCTGGGGTTCTTCTCATACTACGCCCAGTGGGTCCCAAACTATGCGGACAAGGCCCGCCCACTCATACAGTCCACACACTTTCCCCTGACGGCCGAGGCACAACAGGCCTTCGCCTGTATCAGAGCCGATATCGCCAAGGCTGGGATGCACGCAGTAGACGAGACATTGCCCTTTCAAGTAGAGAGCGACGCATCGGATGTCGCCCTAGCCGCCACCCTCAATCAGGCAGACAGACCCGTGGCATTCTTTACCCGCACACTTCATGCCTCAGACATTCGGCACTCACCCGTCGAAAAAGAGGCCCAAGCTATTGTTGAGGCTGTGTGGCATTGGCGGCATTACCTGGCCGGCAGGAGATTCACCCTCCTCACTGACCAACAGTCGGTAGCCTTCATGTTCAATAAGACACAGCGGGGCAAGATCAAAAACGATAAGATCCTGAGGTGGAGGATCGAGCTCTCCACCTATAATTACGAGATTTTGTATCGCCCCGGCAAACTCAACGCGCCCCCAGAGGCCCTATTCCGAGGTACATGTGCCAGCGCACAAGTAGACCGACTCCGGGCCCTGCACGACAACCTTTGTCACCCGGGAGTCACACGACTGTACCATCTCATCAAGGCTCGCAATCTGCCCTACTCCGTCGAGGAAGTACGGACAATCAGCAGGGACTGCCAGGTCTGTGCGGAGTGCAAGACGCACTTCTACCGGCCGGACCGTGCGTGCCTGGTGAAGGCCCCCCGCCCCTTTGAACGCCTCAGCGTGGATTTCAAAGGGCCCCTCCCCTCCACCGACCGAAACACGTATATTCTCAGTGTGGTCGATGAGTACTCCAGATTCCCCTTCGCCATCCCATGCCCTGATATGACATCTGCCCTCAACACCATCTTCGCTCTGTTCGGTTTCCCCGCCTACGTCCACAGTGACCGGGAATCCTCATTTCTGAGCGAGGAGCTGCGCCAGTACCTGCTCAACAGGGGCATTGCCTCGAGCAGGACGACCAGCTACAACCCCAGGGGAAACGGGCAGGTGGAGCGGGAGAATGGGATGGTCTGGAGAGCCATCCAGCTGGCCCTACGGTCCAGAAATCTCCCGGCCTCCCGCTGACAGGAGGTCCTCCCCGACGCACTTCACTCCATTCGGTCGCTCCTGTGCACCGCGAGCAACGAAACCCCCAGGAACGTCTCTTTGCCTTCCCCAGGAAGTCCACCTCCAGGGTTTTGCTCCCAACGTGGCTGGCAGCTCCAGGACCCGTTCTCCTCCGCAAGCAGGTGCGGCTCCACAAGGCGGACCCGTTGGTTGAGAGAGTACAGCTACTCCAAGCAAATTCGCAGTACGCCTACGTAGAGTACCCCGACGGCCGCCAAGACACAGTCTCCCTCAGGGATCTGGCACCAGCTGCCCCACCCCCTCTGCCCCGGTGCCACCCTCCCCTCCCCGGCGCACCCCACCACAGCCTCCGCTGCAGGACATTCCGTCCTCCCCTTGCCCCCACCCGGGGATGAAGAGGATTTCGACATGCTCCCGGAGTCACCGAAGACCAAGCCGTCGCCTAAGTCGCCACCAACACTGCGGCGCTCTCGACGACAGATCAAGGTGCCCGATCATCTAAATTTGTAACCTTCTCTGTAATTTTAAAACCAATCTATATGTAAATAGTTTTCCACCACCCCCGCTGGACTCATTTTTAACAGGGGGTGAATGTGGTAGCCACCACTGTTGTATTATATTGTATGTATGGATATTACGGTAAGGCCCCTGTACTACAGGTACGGGGGGTAGATCCCTGCCTGCTGGCTCCGCCCAGGAGGCGGAGTATAAATGTGTGTGCTCTCCGAACAGCAGCCATTTCGTAAGCTGCTGTTGGGGGCCACACATCTCTGTGTAATAAAGCCTCGATTACATTCTACTCTCGTCTCGTCGTAATTGATAGCTCATCAACCTAAGAGAAAAGAAAGGTGAACCACAGGAGAAGGGGGGGGGGGGGGGCGGGGGTGGAAGAGGGGTTGGAAGAGGGATGAGACATGGAACAATAGAGGGGAACCAGTGAAGTGAGGGGGAAGCAAGGGAATGACAGCCGGAAGGAGGGCACAGGAAACAATAACAAACTTGGCATCTACAGGAGCAGAGAACAAGGAAAATCCGGGCGAAAAACGGGACGAACGACTGAAGCGGAGGTGATCGCGAGATGACGACGGCAGCAAAAACCGTCCGGGGGAAGCAAGCGACAACGCCAACACCAGACCCATTCACGTATTGCCCTCTGTAATTATTCTGTATTTGTTTCCCCGACGCCCAAATGTATATGTACCCCCCAGTTTTGCCCCCCCCCCCAAACAGATGCCTACTTATGTACTAAAAACAATGCTGCCAATTGTACAGAGCTGCTGTTGAGCTAGCACATAATACCCTACCAGTTATTTTATTTGAACTTTTTTTATCGTTGTTTGTTTTGTTTTTTGTGCGTGTTCCCTTCTCTTCTATGTATATATGTGTATTCTAATTTGTGTACATAACGGTAAATATACTTTATTCAGAAACCCAATAAAAAATATTTATATTAAAAAAAAACTTTCTTCCCTTCTGAAAGGATGACCATCCTTCTTCATGTACCAGTTTGGACAGGGAAAGCCCCATTACGGCGTTATTGGCGGTAATAAGAAATTGGGTGAGGACCCTGCATAACAGCCCCCTGCCCACTTTGCTGCCATGCAGTTTCCTGCAGCCATTTCTGCCAGATTGAGGAAGTTAGGTGAGCCCATGAAAATGAGACAGCACTTCCTATTTCCCCACTCTTCCTGCCTCATGTACACTGCATCTTAATCACACCAGTATAAATTACACCAGGGTTGTGGGGCACCGTCCTGAAGTGACTTGATATAAATAACATATGTGTTTAAAGGGAATTAGTTACTCATTTGTTCTTAAACCCTTATGATTATGCTATTTTCTCTTCTTCCATGGTCAACGACTTTACCATCTATCTCTTTACCATTTGCCTTGGGATCAGCATTAAGTTGTTCTTTATTAGGGCGGCACGGGTTCGATCCTGGCCCCGAGTCACAGTCCGTGTGGAGTTTGCATATTCTTCCCGTGTCAGCGTGGGTCTCACCCCCACAACACAAAGATGTGCAGGTTAGGTGGATTGGTCACGCTAAATTGCCCCTCAATTGTGAAAATAAAATAATTAAGTACTCTAAATTTCTAAGAATTAAAAAAAAAAGTTGTTCTCTACCACGCAGGTTTCTTTGGACTTCGTCCTGAGGATTCCACATTTCTGTTGATTTTTAGAAGTAGAAAGGACAGGGTGCAGATGGTCTAGAGAGGAGAGGCAGGGCAAGCACCTGCCAATACCAGAGTTTACAAGCTGAAGTGCTTCAACCTGCAGATGGTTGAGAAGCAGTGGCTGCACATAGCCGGCTGTCACTCAGTTATACCACAGGTTACACGTATGTACCAGCGGCTGTTATACACCTTTTACTTCCATGCTGTGGAATCATTTCAGGCTGTCACCTGGGATATTAGTGTCATTGACTAAACAGTTTGAACTCATGCACTCAGCAAATTACCAACATGTTGTTTTCTACAACCAGAAATTTTATCAGCTTCGTACAGCAACATTTTTTTTTGGTATAAATTTAGAGTACCCAATTCATTTTTTCCAATTAAGGGGCAATTTAGCTTGTTCAATCCATCTAGCCTGCACATCTTTGGGTTGTGGGGGCGAAACCCACGCAAACACGGGGAGAATGTGCAAACTCAACACAGACAGTGACCCAGAGCCGGGATCGAACCTGGGACCTCAACGCCGTGAAGCAACAGAGCTAACCCACTGCGCCACCATGCTGCCTTCGTACAGCAACATGATAGAGTGCTGGTATTTTACTGAGTGGCAGGATTCCCAAAGGCCTAAGGAATTAGAGGGAGCACATGTGACCACATGTGCATCACTCATCAATATCCAAATGTACACCAACAAGAAAGGATGCCACTCATTCAGGCGGCTTGTTTATGACCAGATCATGCAAGTGAATATCCACTTATCGCAGTACCATTATGCCAAGGATGTCCACAGTTCCAGCACTCCTAACACAGATTCGGGAAGTGTATTTTTGGAGTAAAATCTACCTTGTACAACATTTGTTAATGTCACTGGTACATTTTCATAGGATCCCCACAGAACACTATTCATCTAACACTGTCATTCCTGTATCTATACAATAGTGAGGAGTCCGAATGAAGTTCGGATTTTGCAATTGGAAATGGAACTCCAAGCCCTGCTCTCAGAGGCCCAACTCTCAGGAAGCCCAGCTCTCAGAGGCCCAGTTCTCAAAAAGCCCAGTTATTAAGAAGCCCAGCTCTCAGAAAGCCCAGCTGTCAGAGGTCCAGCTCTCAGGAAGACAGCCCTCAGGAAGCCCTGCTCTCAGAGGCCCAATTCCCAGGAAGCCCAGCTCTCAAGAAGCCCAGCTCCCAGGAAGCCCAGCTCTCAGAGGTCCAGCTCTCAGGAAGCCCAGCTCTCAGAAAGCCCAGCTCTCAGGAAGCCCAGCTCTCAGGAAGCCCAGCTCTCAGGAAGCCCAAGCCCAGCTCTCGAGGCACAGCTCTCAGAGGTCCAGCTCTCAGGAATCCCAGCCCTCAGGAAGTCCAGCCCTCAGGAAGCCCAGCTCTCAGATGCCCAGCTCTCAGGAAGCCCAGCCCTCAGGAAGCCCTGCCCTCAGTAAGCCCAGCTCTCGAGGCCCAGCTCTCAGAGGCCCAGCTCTCAGAGGCCCAATTCTCAGGAAGCCAAGCTTTCAGGAAGC
Source organism: Scyliorhinus torazame (assembly GCF_047496885.1). Taxonomy (NCBI): domain Eukaryota; kingdom Metazoa; phylum Chordata; class Chondrichthyes; order Carcharhiniformes; family Scyliorhinidae; genus Scyliorhinus; species Scyliorhinus torazame. The sequence goes on along the minus strand of NC_092721.1, from coordinate 145,019,061 downwards.
CCTGCCCTCAGGAAGCCCAGCTCACGAGGCCCAGCTCTCAGGAAGCCCAGCCCTCAGGACGTCCAGCCCTCAGGAAGCCCAGCCCTCAGGAAGCTCAGCTCTCAGAGGCCCAGCTCTCAGAAAGCCCAGCTCTCAGGAAGCCCAGCTCTCAGGAAACCCTGCCCTCAGGAAGCCCAGCTCTCGAGGCCCAGCTCTCAGAGGCCCAGATCTCAGAGGCAGAATTCTCTGGAAGCCCACCTCTCAGGAAGCCCAGCTCTTAGGAAGCCCTGCCCTCAGGAATCCCAGCCCTCAGGAAGCTCAGCTCTCAGAGGCCCAGCTCTCAGAAAGCCCAGCTCTCAGGAAGCCCAGCTCTCAGGAAACCCTGCCCTCAGGAAGCCCAGCTCTCGAGGCCCAGCTCTCAGAGGCCCAGATCTCAGAGGCAGAATTCTCAGGAAGCCCAGCTCTCAGGAAGCCCAGCTCTTAGGAAGCCCTGCCCTCAGGAATCCCAGCTCTCGAGGCCCAGCTCTCAGGAAGCCCTGCCCTCAGGAAGCCCAGCTCTCGAGGCACAGCTCTCAGAGGCCCAGCTCTCAGAAGCCCAATTCTCAGGAAGCCATGCTCTCAGGTAGCCCAGCTCTCAGGAAGCCCAGCTCTCAGGAAGCCCTGCCCTCAGGAAGCCCAGCTCTCAGAGGTCCAGCTCTCAGGAAGTCCTACCCTCAGGAAGCCCAGCTCTCGAGGCCCAGCTCTCAGAGGCCCAGCTCCCAGGAAGCCCAGCTCTCAGAGGTCCAGCTCTCAGGAAGCCCAGCTCTCAGAAAGCCCAGCTCTGAGGAAGCCCAGCTCTCAGGAAGCCCAGCACTTAGGAAGCCCTGCCCTCAGGAATCCCAGCTCTCGAGGCCCAGCTCTCAGGAAGCCCTGCCCTCAGGAAGCCCAGCTCTCGAGGCCCAGCGCTCAGAGGCCCAGCTCTCAGAGGCCCAATTCTCAGGAAGCCATGCTCTCAGGAAGCCCAGCTCTCAGGAAGCCCAGCTCTCAGGAAGCCCTGCCCTCAGGAAGCCCAGCTCTCAGAGGTCCAGCTCTCAGGAAGTCCTGCCCTCGGGAAGCTCAGCTCTCGAGGCCCAGCTCTCAGAGGCCCAGCTCCCAGGAAGCCATGCTCTCAGGAAGCCCAGCTCTCAGGAAGCCCAGCTCTCAGGAAGCCCTGCCCTCAGGAAGCCCAGCTCTCAGAGGTCCAGCTCTCAGGAAACCCTGCCCTCAGGAAGCCCAGCTCTCGAGGCCCAGCTCTCAGAGGCCCAGATCTCAGAGGCAGAATTCTCAGGAAGCCCAGCTCTCAGGAAGCCCAGCTCTTAGGAAGCCAGGCCCTCAGGAATCCCAGCTCTCGAGGCCCAGCTCTCAGGAAGCCCAGTCCTCAGGAAGCCCAGCTCTCAGGAAGCCCAGCTCTCAGGAGGCCCAAGCCCAGCTCTCGAGGCGCAGCTCTCAGAGGTCCAGCTCTCAGGAATCCCAGCCCTCAGGAAGTCCAGCCCTCAGGAAGCCCAGCTCTCAGAGGCTCAGCTCTCAGAGGTCCAGCTCTCAGGAATCCCAGCTCTCAGGAATCCCAGCCCTCAGGAATCCCAGCCCTCAGGAAGTCCAGCCCTCAGGAAGTCCAGCCCTCAGGAAGCCCAGCTCTCAGAGGCCCAGCTCTCAGGAAGCCCAGCCCTCAGGAAGCCCTGCTCTCAGGAAGCCCTGCACTCAGGAGGCCCAGCTCTCAGATAGCCCAGCTCTCAGGAAGCCCAGCTCTCAGAAAGCCTAGCTCTCAAGAAGCCCTGCACTCAGGGCAGCTCTCAGGAATCCCAACTCTCGAAGCCCAGCTCTCAAGAGGCCCAGCTCTCAGGATGCCCAGCCCTCAGGAAGCCCAGCTCTCAGAGGCCCAGCTCTCAGGAAGCCCAGCTCTCAGGAATCCCAGCTCTCGAGGCCCAGCTCTCAAGAGGGCCATCCCTCAGGAAGCCCAGCTCTCAGGAAGCCCAGCTCTCAGGAAGCCCAGCTCTGAGGAAGCCCAGCTCACAAGAGGCCCAGCTCTCAAGAAGCCCAGCTCTCAGGAAGCCCAGCTCTGAGGAAGCCCAGCTCACAAGAGGCCCAGCTCTCAGGAAGCCCAGCTCTCAGGAGGCCCAGCTCTCAGGAAGCCCAGCTCTCGAGGCCCTGCTCTCAGTAAGCCCAGCTCCCAAGCGGCCCAGCTCAGCACTCTGAAAAGACCTGCTATTGGGACGACAGCTCTCCCCTATCTGGAACTTGAGGCTTCTATGGCTGTCGCCTGGATATCCATGGTTGAAGCAAAGACTGCCTTTTGGATTCTGCTGCAGATGTTCCTGCAGATGTTACATGCTCCCTGCTGAACAGCAGTGCTGTCAAATGTCCATCCAATGTGTTGCTCATGCTGCTGGTGGGCTCCTGTACCCAAGCACCATATCCAGCACACTGACAGCAACAGTTCCCAATGCTTGATTCAGAGCATCCTTCGTTTAGGTGTAGTGGCCATGAATATCTTATCCCCAAGAGAACAAGCACTCCACCCCCCTCCCAGAGAGATTAATAGCTGAACTGTTTTATGCCTCAGTCTTGGTGGGAGAGATAGCAATTTTGGGAGATGTGAGAACTCCATGGAAGTAATTTGTAGCAAGATGTCTGTGGTCGTGAGTAAGTGGTGGCACCATAAATACCTCCCCTGTCAGGAAGGCCAAGTAAGCAATAGAATATGGTCAAATACAGAATAGTGTGGAAACGAAACACTTAAAAGCATAAGGAAGAAAGAAAGTTCCTCCTTGTCCTAAAACCAAAATCCCTATTCACATACTGCTGAAATATTTCTTAATCTGACTGTGCAGTAAAGAGCTGGAAGTCTCTCATTCTGAATACATTTCAAAGTTCATTCTTTTGCATGGATAACCTTGATCAGCAGCAGAGGTTATCAGTACTCACCATTCCTTCGCTAGTATGAAAGACAATGTCCCTCTGAGAAGAGCCTTCAATGTTTCCAGCTCTCGCTCTGATCTGAACTCCTTTTGGTGCATCCATGCTCAGAGAACGCGTCGGAGATTCCAGTCTGAAAGGAAAACAAGGCTATTTTTGTGAACTGACATTCTTAATTCACAATGAACGTAACAGAAACCCATTTGCTAATCTGGGAATAATACTTTTAATTGCATCCAAATCAGTGTATTGAAGAGAAGTTTGGTCTCTTTACAATTTAATGTAAACTATGGCAATACATAAAATATACATGGCAGCCTGTTTGTGTTTCAGATCTTCACTGCAACAGCTTCCTACACTGTGATACATAGATAACGTTTATACGAGTTGAATATAATGCAATGCTAATCAAAGCAACCAATCATTTTCTTTGTGATAAAAGTATTGCTACCAGTGCCACGAGCTAGTCAGAGTCGGAATGTCAGGATAGATAGGATGAATGCGTGGCTCGAGAGATGGTGCAAGAGGGAGGGATTCAAATTCCTGGGGCATTGGAACCGGTTCTGGGGGAGGTGGGACCAGTACAAACCGGACGGTCTGCACCTGGGCAGGACTGGAACCAATGTCCTAGGGGGGGTGTTTGCGAGAGCTGTTGGGGAGGGTTTAAACTAATGTGGCAGGGGGATGGGAACCGATGCAGGAAGTTGGAAGTAGTAAAACAGGGACAGAAACAAAATGCAGTAAGGGGGAATGTGTAAGGCAGAGAAGCCATAGTCAAAAATCAAAAAGGGCGACAGTACAAGGTACAGTGACTGAGGGGAGCTCAGTGAATAGGACCAGGAATACTAAAAGGAATAAAACGGGAAGTAAAAACATTAATGGTAAGCGACCCGGCAGGTTGTTACATGAAGATATGGGTTCAACGACAAGGAAAATTAGGAGAAAAGTTAAGAGGAAATATAACTTAGGAGAGGTTACTGATCGAGGTGTTAAGATTTAGAACAGAGGTAAAAAAACCAACATAAGTGTACTTTACCTGAATGCTCATAGTATTCAGAATAAGGTAAATGAGTTGATGGCGCAAATCATCGTGAATGACTATGATTTAGTGGCCATTACTGAAACATGGTTAAAGGATGGTCACGACTGGGAGTTAAATATCCGAGGGTATCAAACCATTCGGAAGGACAGAGTGGATGGTAAGGGAGGTGGTGGAGCTCTGTTATTTAAGGATGACATCCGGACAATAGTAAGGGATGACATCGGTGCTATGGAGGATAAGGTTGAATCCATTTGGGTGGAAATCAGGAATAGTAAGGCGAAAAAGTCACTGATAGGAGTAGTCTGTAGGCCACCAAATAGTAACATTATGGTGGGGCAGGCAATAAACAAAGAAATAACTGATGCATGAAGAAATGGTACAGCAGTTATCATGGGGGATTTTAATCTACATGTCGATTGGTTTGCCCAGGTCGGTCAAGGCACCCTTGAGGAGGAGTTTATAGAATGTATCCGCGATAGTTTCCTAGAACAGTATGTAATGGAACCTACAAGGGAACAAGCGGTCCTAGATCTAGTCCTGTGTAATGAGACTGGATTGATTCAGGATCTCATAGTTAGGGATCCTCTCGGAAGGAGCGATCACAATATGGTGGAATTTAAAATACAGATGGAGGGTGAGAAGGTAAAATCAAACACTCGTGTTTTGTGCTTAAACAAAGGAGATTACAATGGGATGAGAGAAGAACTAGCTAAGGTAGACTGGGAGTAAAGACTTTATGGTGAAACAGTTGAGGAACAGTGGAGAACCTTCCAAGTGATTTTTCACAGTGCTCAGCAAAGGTTATACCAACAAAAAGGAAGGGCGGCAGAAGGAGGGAAAATCGACCGTGGATATCTAAGGAAATAAAGGAGAGTATCAAATTGAAGGAAAAAGCATACAAAGTAGCAAAGATTAGTGGGCGACTAGAGGACTGGGAAATCTTTAGGGGGCAACAGAAAGCTACTAAAAAAGCTATAAAGAAGAGTAAGATAGATTATGAGAGTAAACTTGCTCAGAATATAAAAACAGATAGTAAAAGTTTCTACAAATATATAAAACAAAAAAGAGTGGCGAAGGTAAATATTGGTCCTTTAGAGGATGAGAAGGGAGATTTAATAACGGGGGATGAGGAAATGGCTGAGGAACTGAACAGGTTTCTTGGGTCAGTCTTCACAGTGGAAGACACAAATAACATGCCAGTGACTGATGGGGGCAGCACGGTAGCATTGTGAATAGCACAAATGCTTCACAGCTCCAGGGTCCCAGGTTCGATTCCGGCTTGGGTCACTGTCTGTGCGGAGTCTGCACATCCTCCCTGTGTGTGCGTGGGTTTCCTCCGGGTGCTCCGGTTTCCTCCCACAGTCCAAAGATGTGCGGGTTAGGTGGATTGGCCATGCTAAATTGCCCATAGTGTCCAAAATTGCCCTTAGTGTTGGGTGGGGTTACTGGGTTATGGGGATAGGGTGGAGGTGTGGACCTTGGGTAGGGTGCTCTTTCCAAGAGCCGGTGCAGACTTGATGGGCCGAATGGCCTCCCTCTGCACTGTAAATTCTATGATTTTATGAAATGGGGCTATGACAGGTGAGGACCTTGAGAGGATTGTTATCACTAAGGAGGTAGTGATGGACAAGCTAATGGGGCTAAAGATAGCCAAGTCTCCTGGCCCTGATGGAATGCATCCAAGAGTGCTAAAAGAGGTGGCTAGGGAAATTGCAAATGCACAAGTGATAATTTACCAAAATTCACTCGACTCTGGGGTGGTCCCGGCGGATTGGAAATTAGCAAACGTGACACCACGGTTTAAAAAAGGAGGTAGGCAGAAAGCGGGTAATTATAGGCCAGTGAGCTTAACTTCGGTAGTAGGGAAGATGCTGGAATCTATCATCAAGGAAGAAATAGCGAGGCATCTGGATGGAAATTGTCCCATTGGGCAGACGCAGCATGGGTTCATAAAGGGCAGGTTGTGCCTAACCAATTTAGTGGAATTCTTTGAGGACATTACCAGTGCGGTAGATAACGGGGAGCCAATGGATGTGGTATATCTGGATTTCCAGAAAGCCTTTGACAGGGGGTCACACAAAAGGTTGCTGCATAAAATAAAGATGCATGGCCTTAAGGGGGAAGTAGTAGCATGGATACAGGATTTGTTAATTAATAGAAAGCAAAGAGTGGGGATTAATGGGTGTTTCTCTGGTTGGCAATCAGAAGCTAGTGGTGTCCCTCAGGGGTCAGTGTTTGGCCCACAATTGTTCACAATTTACATAGATGATTTGGAGTTGGGGACCAAGGGCGATGTGTCCAAGTTTGCAGACGACACTAAGATGAGTGGTAAAGCAAAAAGTGCAGAGGATACTGGAAGTCTGCAGAGGGATTTGGATAGGCTAAGTGAATGGGCTAGGGTCTGGCATATGGAATATAATGTTGACAAATGTGAGGTTATCCATTTTGGTAGGAATAACAGCAAAAGAGATCATTATTTAAATGCTAAAATATTAAAACATGCTGCTGTGCAGAGAGACCTGGGTATGCTGGTGCATGAGTCGCAAAACGTTGGTTTACAGGTGCAACAGGTGATTAAGAAGACAAATGGAATTTTGTCCTTCATTGCTAGAGGGATGGAGTTTAAGACTTGGGAGGTTAAGCTGCAATTGTATAAGGTGTTAGTGAGGCCACACCTGGAGTATTGTGTTCAGTTTTGGTCTCCTTACTTGAGAAAGGACGTACTGGCACTGGAGGGTGTGCAGGGGAGATTCACTAGGTTAATCCCAGAGCTGAAGGTTGGATTACGAGGAGAGGTTGAGTAGACTGGGACTGTACTCGTTGGAATTTAGAAGGATGAGGGGGGGTCTTATAGAAACATATAAAATTATGAAGGGAATAGATAGGATAGATGTGGACAGGTTGTTTCCACTGGCGGGTGAAAGCAGAACTAGGGGGCATAGCCTCAAAATAAGGGGAAGTAGATTTAGGACTGAGTTTAGGAGGAACTTCTTCACCCAAAGGGTTGTGAATCTATGGAATTCCTTGCCCATTGAAGCAGTAGAGGCTCCTTCATTAAATGTTTTTAAGATAAAGATAGATAGTTTTTTGAAGAATAAAGGGATAAAGGGTTATGGTGTTCGGGCTGGAAAGTGGAGCTGAGTCCACAAAAGATCAGCCATGATCTCATTGAATGGCGGAGCAGGCTCGAGGGGCCAGGTGGCCTACTCCTGCTCCTAGTTTTTATGTTCTTATGTTCTTATGAAGTTCTGTTCTCACAAACTTCTTTCTATTGCTATGCTAACCATTTGTCCTGTGGTTTGCACTGGGGAAAACATATACTCCATCGGCATGGAGAACAAAAATTATATGAGAACACATTATTGTCAGGACATCATGCAAAGCAGTCAGGCATAAAGAGATGGCCTTCAAGTGCATTGATAGGGCTACTGTACCTTCAGAAGCTGCGCTACCTTCAGTACAGAGGATCTGGCGAGGCCAGGGTTTTAAACAAAGGATGCCTTAGAGGGCAAGTACCAATATTCTTATCTTGTCAAAGATCTTCAGGCCTGGAGTTTGACAGCCAGTTCAACAGATTTGATACGAAGTCCTTAAGGACAAAGGCTCAGTGTGTGCTGGGGGCTTCTTGCACATGGTTCATAAGGGCCCTGGAAAAGATCCATGCTTCCCAGAACATGCATGATTCCAGGGAGATAGACCCAGCCTGTTGTCTCTCTCTGAAGACAGGGGTGGGATGGGGTGCACAGGTTTAATGACTACAAATCACAATTAAACGATATCAGATCTCATTAAAACGAAACTATAGTATATTTTCAATAATAAATAATAATCTTTATTATTGTCACAAGTGGGCTTACATTAACACTGCGATGAAGTTACTGTGAAAATCCCCTAGTCACCACAATCCGGCGCCTGCTCGTGTACACTGAGAGAGAAATCAGAATGTCCAATTCACCTAAAAAGCACGTCTTTCAGGACTTGTGGTAGGAAACCGAGCACCCGGAGGAAACTCACGCAGACACGCGGAGAACGTGTGGACTCCGCACAGTTTATTTATAAACGTGTAAGAACAGTGCAACCACATGTAAAATCATACCTTTTTAATATTTTGTTCCCTATCACTTCTTGGTGCTCCCCCAACATCCACAGTGGGGGTGGAAGCAGCCAGCTGACCAGTTTGCTCTGTTCACTTCGGTGACCTTGGTGGACATCCTCTGGAGACATGAGACCTGAGGCCTGGAAGGTCTGGCTCACTTTGGTTGTCCTGCTTTGGGGTCAGATCACAAAGTTGAAGGGCTCACAAGCAAGGGGGATTCAGAAGGAACCCAGGCACACTAAGAAAGTCCTGATTGGAGATCACAGGTGTGTCCCACAACTGCTCCTCCTCCCTTTAGGTGGATAAAAACCCCTACCTGACTCCATGAGGAGGGGGGGTCACCTTGCGGAAGATTGAGATGCTCCATCCCACTTTTGCATAGCCACAACAAGATATCACCTATGGCTACAGCGATGGAATGCAGGTCTGCGAGCATCTCCATCAGAAACTGGTGTTTCGTTGAACAAGGTTCTCCATGACATTCGCCAACCTCCCCATTGATACCTCGATGCCTGCGCAGGTTGAACAATTTAAGTAAAAAGCAGACAAACAGACTCCTCCACCTCATGTGCTACACTGATGAGGGTCTCCGCCGCCTCTGTTTGATGTCCCCCCCCGCCCCTTGCAGCATCGTCAGCATTTCGGGCACGACCGATCCCCAAGGCTCATCATACAACTCATGTGTCGCAGTTGCCCCTTCCCCAGCAGTCGTCCAAGTGCCGATGAGCTTGGCTGACTCCGCCTCCTCCTGCTGCAGACACATGTCCATGCAGTGTGAGTCTCTACCTGAATTAGATGTCATGTCCATTGAGGTGTGTGTCTCTGGGTTGGTGGACGGTGTATGTGATGGCTGTGATGGCTCGACAGGTGTACTTTCTTCCTCTTCCTCAAAGTTGTCGGTCCACTGTGGGCTGGAGGTACTGTTGGCAGGGTTTCCTCCTGCTGGCACCTGAATGTGAAAAAGTGAGCGACTGCACAAGCTGCCTCCAACATGGAGGAACGCATGACCCTTACGCTTCCATGTGACCACATTATCCATGGACCCTTACTGGTTGGAGGCTGTCTGTCGACCTCTCCATCTGCACAGGCTCAGTCTGGTTCCTCCCCAACCTATTTGGTTACCCATTTCTTGTCCAAAAAAGTTATGGGGTTACGGGGGGGGATTGGGGCGAGGTAGGGTGGTCTTTCGAAGAGTCGATGCAGACTCGATGGGCCGCCTGGCCTCCTTCTGCAGTGTTGGGATTCTATGATTCATACCATCACCAAGACTGTAATTTGGTCCGTGTGCATCACTCAACTTCACCCTGGTCTCAGTTCATCTGCTGACTCATCTCTAGACTTTTTTTCAATAAACATTTTATTGAGGTATTTTTGGTATAGGAACAACAACAAAATAGACAAGATACATGAAACCACAAACATAGTGCAAAAACCGTTCATACAGGTCTCACCCTTATTGACCCCCTACTCTAACCTAAAGTACTCCACCCCCCCCCCCCCCCCCCCCACCCCCGTCAGCTGACGATTAATTTTCCGCAAGGAAGTCGACGAACAGTTGCCACCTCCGGGTGAACCCAAACAGTGACCCTCTCAAGGTTAACTTAATTTTCTCCATACAGAGAAAGCGAGCCATGTCCGATAGCCAAGTTTCCGACTTCGGGGGCTTTGGGTCCCTCCATGCCAATGGTATCCGTCTCCGGGCTACCAGGGAAGCAAAGGCCAGAACATCTGCCTCTTTCTCCTCCTGGATTCCTGGATCTTCCGACACTCTGAAAATCGCCAACTCTGGACCCAGCGCTACCCTTGTTTTTAACACCGTGGACATGGGGCGTCATTCTCCGACCCCCCGCCGGGTTGGAGAATCGCCGGGGGCTGCCGTGAATCCCGCCCCCACCGGTTGCCGAAGTCTCCGGCACCGGATATTCGGCGGGGGCGGGAATCGGGCTGCGCCGGTTGGCGGGCCCCCCCGCGCGATTCTCCGGCCCGGATGGGCCGAAGTCCCGCCGATAAATTGCCTGTCTCGCCGGCGTGGATTAAACCACCTTTTGAACAGCGGGACAAGGCGGCGTGAGCGGGCTCCGGGGTCCTGGGGGGGTGCGGGGCGATCTGGCCCCGGGGGTGCCCCCACGGTGGCCTGGCCCGCGATCAGGGCCCACCGATCCGCGGGCGGGACTGTGCCGTGGGGGCACTCTTTCCCTTCCGCCTCCGCCACAGTCTCCACCATGGCGGAGGCGGAAGAGACTCCCTCCGCTGCGCATGCGCGGGAAACTGACAGCAGCCGCTGACGCTCCCGCGCATGCGCCGCCCGAGGATGTCATTTCCGTGCCAGCTGGCGGGGCAACAAAGGCCGTTTCCGCCAGCTGGCGGGGCGGAAATTCCTCCGGCGTCGGCCTAGCCCCTCAATGTTGGGGCTCGGCCCCCAAAGATGCGGAGCATTCCGCACCTTTGGGGCGGCGCGATGCCCGTCTGATTGGCGCCGTTTTGGGCGCCAGTCGGCGGACATCGCGCCGTTTCGGGAGAATTTCGCCCATGATGTCCGCAAACCCCTGCCAAAATCCCCTAAGCTTTGGACATGTCCAAAACATGTGGACATGGTTCGCTAGTCCACCAGCGCATTTTGAGGACTGTGCAATGGATTGCACCCGTCTTCCACCCCAAAGAATCTGCTCATCCGGGCCACTGTCATGTGAGCCCGGTGCACAACCTTAAATTGTATCAGGCTGAGCCTGGCACATGTTGCAGACGTGTTGACTCTACTCAACTCGTCTGCCCATAAACCATCCTCTATCGCACCTCCCAGCTCCTCCTCCCACTTACGCTTCAGCTCCTCGGTTTGCGTCTCCTCCGACCCCATAAGCACCTTATCGATGTCCGAGACGCTCCCCTCCCCTACCCACCCTCTGGAAATTGCCCTGTCCTGAATCCCTCTCAGCGGTAGGAGCGGGAAGGTTGCCACCTGTTTACGAAGGAAGTCCCGCACCTACAAGTATCTGAATTTGTTTCCCCTCGCCAGCCCAAACTATTCCTCCAGCGCCCTCATACTAGGAAAGCGCCACTCGATGAACACATCCCCCATCCTCTCAATCCCCGCTCTCCGCCATGCCCGGAACACCCCACCCATGCTCGCCGGGGCAAATCTGTGGTAATCACAAATTGGGGCCCAGACGGATGCTCCCATTGCTCCCACATGCCGCCTCCACTGGCCCCAAACTCTCAGGGCCACCACCACCATGGGGTTGGTGGAGTACCGCGCCGGCGGGAGCGGCAGAGGCGCAGTTACCAACGCCGAGAGACTGGTGCCCTTACAAGAAGCCGCCTCCATACGCACCCACGCCGACCCCTCCCCCACCACCCACTTCCTCATCATGGCTATGTCAGCCACCCAGTCATAATTGCCAAAATTTGGCAGCTCCAGCCCGCCCTCTCCCTGGCTCCACTCGAGCATTACCTTCCTTTGCCACGGGGTCTTGCCCGCCCAGACGAAACCCGTGATCACCCTGTTGACCCGCTCAAAAAAGGACCGCGGAATAAACCCCCCCCCCCCCCCCCCCCGGACCAGTCCCCTCCAGCCCCTTGAAGCTCTCAGAGCAACTACCAATGGCTTTATAGTCAGCGCAAACAATAGTGGGGAGAGGGGGCATCCCTGTCTCATCCCCCGGTGCAGTCTAAAATAGTCCAAAGTTGTCCTGTTCGACTGCACACTTGCCACAGGAGCCTGATACAGTAACCTGACCCAGTCAATAAAGCCCCGCCCAAATCCGAACCGTCCAAGTACCTCCCTCAGATTGTCCCATTCTACCCGATCAAAAGCCTTTTCTGCATCCATTGCGATCACAACCTCAGCTTCCCTACTTCCGGGGGCATCATGATCACATTTAACAGCCTTCTTACATTGGCCACCAACTGCCTACCCTTAACAAACCCCGTCTGGTCCTCCCCAATAACGTCCGGAACACAGTCCTCAATCCTGGAGGACAAAATTTTGCCCAACAACTTGGCATCCACATTCAGCAGGGATATCGGCCTGTAGGACCTGCACAGCTCCAGGTTCTTGTCCCGCTTAAGAATCAGCGAAATCATTGCCTGTGACATCGTCGGGGGCAGCACCCCACTTTCCCTTGCCTCATTGAACATCCTCAACAATACTGGCCCCAGTATCCCCGAGAACTTTTTATAGAATTCCACTGGGTAGCCATCCGGCCCGGGGCTTTACCCACCTGCATGGCCTTCAGACCCTCCACTATCTCTTCCAGCCCAATTGGGCCCCCCAACCCTTCTACTCGCTCTCCGTCCACCATTGGAAAATTCAGCCCCTCCAAGAAGAGCCTCATCCCCTCCGGCCCTGTAGGGGGCTCCGACCTGTACAGCCTGCTATAAAAATCTCTGAATGCCTTATTCACCCCTACCGGATCACCAATCAGGTTCCCCTCACCGTCCTTTACTTTCCCTATCTCCCTAGCTGCCTTCCTCTTCCTAAGCTGCTGTGCAAGCATTCTGCTGGCCTTCTCCCCATGTTCATAAATCACCCCCCTCGCCTTTCTCAGCTGCTCCACCGCTCTCCCTGTTGTAAGGTTTTCGGGCAATTCGGCCCTTTTTGGACTGCCCAAGAATAAAACCCAGAGACTGTAAACTGGACATTTGTCAGCCAAAAGAACGTAACCAGATTTCCCAGCAGGCTTGGTCCGCTGAGCTGAGTAGGGGCATAGGTATTTACAAACCCCCCCCAGGAGCTACAAGGAAGAAGGAGCCAGACAACGAGATAAGATTAAACACAGAGACAAAGGGGCATGGTAATGCTGTAAGGGGCCTGCCTGCAAGCAGGACAATGGGATGGTCATAGCCCCATGCAGATGTAAATGACTATGCCTCCACCAGAGCAGTATCCAATCAACACCCCATCAACATAGCAAGGTGAGAATAGCAGCCATCTCCGGAGCAGATGGAAGACTTTGAAAATCTTCACAAGGGAGCTCAACCTCGTTATCTCAAACAGCAGACTGGAGGCGGACCTAGGGGAGGTACTCCCATCTTGACAGGTCTGACAGGCTCAAAGGGGGCAGGACCAGCGGGAACTTTAAACCTTATGGATTCAATGCAAAAGGGGCTGGCCGAACACAGGAAAAAGCCAGGTAAAACGGATATAAAAGGGGCTGTGTTTCGATTGAGGGTCTCTTGGCTTGACCTCTCCACCTTTGACTTGACCTCCTGCAGCCTGTGACTGTAAGTACCCTGCAGCAGCTTACGAAACTCCCTTGACCTTGATAGTGGTTGAGGCTTTGGGGAAGGGGACTTGATTTGTGTTCTGTGTCATTGCTAAAACTGTGTAACAATAAGATTTTACGTTGTGTCCGTTATAGTACTTTCTGAATAGACTTAGTTTGTGTTAGAGTTTAAGATTTTATTATAATTTCTTCTGTTTGATGATTTTGACCTGGGTTTTGCAATAAACCTTGATTTGCTGATAATTGGAGTCGTTTAAATTCTTCAATCTCTCACCAGCGATCTCTGACCAAGTCATTGTTAAGATATTCCTCACCTTAATTCCGGGTTCGAGAATCTAGGGTCATCTTGAGCGATTCACTCAGGACAGGCTGCTGGTTAGGTAATAAACAGCAGTGTCCTATTCTCTCTCTTGGGAAAGCTACTCCAGCGAAGTAGGAACCGGGTGGGTGTTGCACCACCGGCAAGAGAGAGAATCACCTGGGCATTGGTGGGGGTCTGGATATCTGTGTGATATAAGCCTCAGGCTTCCGGTTAGGGATAAACGGCAGGCTTGATTCAGTGCTCTCTTCCGTGGAGGTGTCCCAGTGCGGCATCCCCTGGCCTCTGAAGTTTCAGTGCCAGCTGGAGAGAGACACACACAGATACTCAAACCCCAGATATCGGCCCAGTAGTGGAGTAGCAGAGATGGCACCCTCGACACTGTGGTCCGCAAGCTAAACTTCGCCTGCACCTCCGCCGTTCCCTCAGGAGCCCTGCCTCTGGGGTCTCCGCACACCTCCTATCGATCTGTAATATCTCCTTTACCAGTCTGTCCGTCTCTGCCCTGTCCACCTTCTCCCTATGGGCCCAGATCGAGATCAGCTCCCCCTTACCACCGCCTTTAGTGTTTCCCAAACCACTGCTGCCGAAGTTTCCCCCGTGTCATTGACCTGCAGGTAGCTCTGAATACATTTCCTCAGCCGCTCGCACACCCCTTCATCCGCCAAATGTCCCATATCTAACCTCCAGTGCGGGCACTGATTACTGTCTTTACTAACCTGCAGGTCAACCCAGTGCGGTGCATGGTCTGAGATTGTGATCGCCAAGTACCCCATGCCCACCACCCCAGCCAGGAAGACCCTGCTCGCAATAAAGAAATCAATCCGGGAGTACACTTTCTGCATATGCGAGTAGAAGGAGAACTCCTGCACCCTCGGCTGCCCAAACCTCCATGGATCCACCACCCCCCCCCCTCCCCTCCCCATCAGCTCCATTATCCCTCTTAATTCCTTTGCCATTGCTGGCACCCTGCCCGTTTTCAAGCTTGACTGGTCTAAGCCTGGGTCCATAACTGTGTTGAAGTCCCCTCCCATGACCAACCTGTGCGAGTTCAGGTCCGGTATCTTCCCCAGCATCCTCTTTATAAACTCCACATCATCCCAATTTGGTGCATACACATTCGCGGCTTCCTCGCAGGTGCTCTGTGAGCCCTATCCACCTCCAAGGGCCGGGAGAATGCCCCATTCCCAGCAGCTTCACAAACATGTTTGCAATGTATGCCCCAGTGTCTGTTCCTTTGGACCCCTCCGGGAGCCCGACGATTCTTAGGTTCTGCCGGCGGGACCTATTCTCTCGGTCCTCCACCTTCTCCAGAAGCTTCTTTTGCTAGTCCCTCAGCATCCCAACCTCCAGCTCCACCGTGGTCTGATGTTCCTCCTGCTCAGCCAGCGCCTTCGCCACCTTCTGCATCGCCCGATCCTGGGCGTACAACCTGAGCTCCAGCCGCTCAATCAATGCTTTTTTCGGGTCCAAGCAGTCCCGTTTCTGCGTAGCAAAACCCTCCTAGCTGACTTGTATCAGCTGCTCCATAGACTGCTGGGTCGCCAAGCCAGAGGTTCACCCCTCCGCCATGCTGTTCCCTGTTGCAATGACAGCCCAAGTCTTCTCTGTCTTTTTATTTTTGCCTTACGAACACTTCTAGTTCTTTTCTCCATGCACCGAAGTGGGAATTCAGTAGAGAAATGCCATTGACATCCGTTCTACAATCCAAGTCCATAAAAAAATCGGGGGAAAAGATCCAAAAGTCCGACTGGAAGTCGCTCATCTCTAGACTTGACTATCTCTGGTCTCCTATATCTGCCCTCAACTCGCTCTCAACTCCCTGGTGAGTCCATCGAAGACTTCTGGCGGGCCTTAATCCCACTCGTCCAGGACTGTGACTGTCAGGCCGTTACGGCCGGCGAACATTCTAATCTCCTCATGCGCGATGCTTTCATAACGGGGATTGGGTCGGACCTCATCCGACAACGATTGCTGGAAGGGGCCGAACTCGACCTAGCAGAGACAAAAAAATTAGCGCTCTCCATGACGGTTGCCTCCCGAAATGTTCAGGCCTACCCCTCCAGCCGCGCGGCCCACCCCTCCTATCCCTCCTGGACACCGCAAACGACCGCCTCAGCTGGGGCCTTGCCTAGCCAATACGCCTACGCCACACCGCGCACCCCGGGGGTCCCCGATGCTATTTCTGCGGTCAGCAGAAGCACCCTCGCCAACGCTGCCTGGCCCGTGCCGCCATTTGCAAGGCTTGATGCAAAACGGGCCACTTCGTCGCAGTGTGCCAGGCCCGCGCAGTCGCCGCTATAGCCCCCTCCCCCCTGCCAAACGCACAATGGGTGTCACTCTCTTCACCCCCACGGACCATGCGTGGCCAGTGAGCACCGCCACCTTGACCTCCCGGGGCCACGCGCAGCAAGTGGGCACCGCCATCTTCTAAGCCTCAGTCCACGTGCGGCCCACGGGTGCCGCCATCTTGTCCTGCTCCACCAACGTGCGGCCCGTGGGCACCGCCATTTTGTCCCGCCCCCGCAACGTGCGCCCCATTTTGTTCCCCGCAGGATCTCCAGCCGCCGCCATCTTGCCTTCCCCAAGGGGCATGGACGCCAATGATCTTCCACGACCTGGGCCCCCAACGCTCTTCATCTGAAACCAGTGACGATCACCCGCAGCTCGCCTCGATGACGCTGGACCAGTCTCGTCCACACAACCTGGCCACCGCTTCGACAACGGTGAAAATCAACGTGCACGCGAGTGGTAGTCGTTAAAACTCGGGTGAAACACCGAATGGTTGTGGACTACAGCCAGACCATCAATCGGTACACACAGCTCGACGCGTACCCACTCCCACGCATATCTGATATGGTCAATCAGATTGCGCAGTACCGGGTCTTCTCAACGATTGATCTAAAATCCGCCTACCACCAGCTCCCCATCCGTAAATCCGACCGCCCATACACTGCCTTCGAGGCGGACAGTCGCCTCTACCATTTTCTTAGGGTTCCCTTTGGCGTCACTGATGGGGGTCTCGGTCTTCCAAAGGGAGATGGACCGAATGGTCGACTGGTACGGTTTGCGGGTCACGTTCCCGTACCTAGACAATGTCACCATCTGCGGCCATGATCAGCAGGACCATGATGCCAACCTCGCTAAATTTCTCCGCACTGCCACTCTCCTCAATCTTACTTATAACAAAGAGAAGTATGTGTTCAGCACGACCCACTTAGCCATCCTCGGCTACGTGGTCCAGAATGGAGTTCTGGGGCCCGATCCCAACCGCATGTGCCCCCTCATGGAGCTTCCCCTCCCTCACTGCCCCAAGGCCCTCAAACGCTGCCTGGGGTTCTTTTCGTACTACGCTCAGTGGGTCCCAAACTATGCGGACAAGGCCCGCCCACTCATACAGTCCACCAAGTTCCCCCTCACGGCCGAGGCACAACAGGCCTTCGCCCGTATCAGAGCTGATATAGCCAAGGCAGGGATGCACGCAGTAGACGAGACACTGCCCTTTCAAGTAAAAAGCGACGCATCAGATGTCGCCCTTGCCGCCATCCTCAATCAGGCAGGCAGACCCGTGGTGTTCTTTTCGCGCATCTTTCATGCCTCTGAAGTTCGGCACTCATCCGTCGAAAAAGAGGTCCAGGCTATCGTTGAAGCTGTGCGGCATTGGAGGCATTACCTGGCCGGCAGGAGATTCAGTCTCCTCATTGACCAACGGTTGGTAGCCTTCACGTTCAACAACACGCAGTGGGGCAAGATCAAAAATGATAAAATCTTGCGGTGGAGCTCTCCACCTATAATTACGAGATTTTGTATCGCCCTGGTAGGCTCAACGAGCCCCCAGACACCCTCTCCCGAGGTACATGTGCCAACGCACAAGTAGACCAACTCCGGGCCCTACACGACAGTCTTTGTCACCCGGGGGGTCACACGACTGTACCATCTCATCAAGGCTCGCAACCTGCCCTACTCCATCGAAGAGGTACAGACAGTCACCAGGGACTGCCAGGTCTGCGCCGAGTGCAAGCCGCACTTCTACCGGCCGGACCGTGCGCGACTGGTGAAGCCTCCCGCCCCTTTGAATGCCTCAGCGTTGATTTCAAAGGGCCCCTCCTCTCCACCGACCGTAACACGTATATTCTCAGTGTGGTCGATGAGTACTCCAGGTTCCCCTTCGCCATCCCATGCCCAGATATGACGTCCACCACCGTCATCAAGTCCCTCAACACAATCTTCGCTCTGTTCGGTTTCCCCGCCTACATCCACAGTGACAGGGGATCCTCATTCATGAGTGATGAGCTGCGTCAGTTCCTGCTCAGCAAGGGTATCGCCTCCAAAGAACGACCAGCTACAACCCCCGGGGAAACAGGCAGGTAGAAAGGGAGAACGGGACGGTTTGGAGGGCCGTCCAGCTGGCCCTACGGTCCAGGAACCTTCCAGCCGCTCGCTGGCAGGAGGTCCTCCCTGATGCACTGCACTCCATCCGGTCACTACTGTGCACTGCTATGAACAACACACCCCATGAACGTCTTTTTACCTTCCCCAGGAAGTCCACATCCGGGGTGTTGCTCCCGATTTGGCTCACAGCTCCAGGACCAGTCCTGCTCCGTCAGCACGTCCGACTCCACAAGGCGACCCGTTGTGGATAGGGTACTCTTGCTCCACGCCAACCCCCAGTATGCCTACATTGCGTACCCCGGCGGCTGCCAAGATACTGTCTCCCTCAGGGACCTGGCACCATCAGGTTCCAACCGAACACACTCTCTTCATATTGTTTCTACGACACTGTAAATAATGTTCAACACTGTATATAGTTCCACACCACCCCCGCCGGACTCCTCTTTAACAGGGGGTGAATGTGGTGAACCACTGTACACCTGTATTAGGGGATGTAAGATAGGACCTGTACTACAGGTTTGCCGGTAGCCACTGCCGGCTGGCTCTGCCCAGTAGGAGGAGTATAAATATGCGTGACCTCCATTCAGCTGCCATTTCGCCAACCCCAGCAGGAGGCCACGCATCTGACTGCAATAAAGCCACAGTTGTACCCAACCTTAGTCTTTGTGCAATTAATCGTGCATCACTTCTCCACTCCACCCTCCCCTCCTGGGAGCCCTGAAGTAACCCTGACAGGGTTTGCTTTGCAGGCTTCTTTCTGGCTTCCCGAAATGCTACCTTCTGTATTACTAGAAGAATATACATTTTAACCACCAGATGGCGCTGGATGTTGAGGCCAGATTTGAACCCTGAATAGTATCAGCACACGACTAATTTTGTTTGGCAAGGCAGCTATTTGTGCAAACAAAACTAGGTGACAGAAAAATACATGTTAAAGAAGTTAATATTGGCCACTCATTTTACAGTGTGTTCGTATTAACTTAATTAATAATATTAGCAAACAGATAAAGCTTCATAACTTAGCAAGTAGAAGAAAGCACTTTTGAATGATTTAATAAGCTGATAAAGATATTGGGCTGGATCCTCCGATCGGCGAAATCGCGTTCGCCGATTGGCCGGAGAATCCATTATGACGCTGGAATCAGGGCGCTTCCTCAAAAACGACCGCACGCCTTCGGGGCGGCCTCAGGACATCACCTGAGGCCCTCCCCCGATGATCCGCCCCCCGATTGGCCGAGTCCCTGACGGCGTGGGACACGTGTAGAACATAGAACATAGTACATAGAACATTACAGCGCAGTACAGGCCCTTCGGCCCTCGATGTTGCGCCGACCTGTGAAAGCACTCTAAAGCCCATCTACACTATTCCCTTATCGTCCATATGTCTATCCAATGACCATTTGAATGCCCTTAGTGTTGGCGAGTCCACTACTGCTGCAGGCAGGGCATTCCACACCCTCACTACTCTCTGAGTAAAGAACCTACCTCTGACATCTGTCCTATATCTATCTCCCCTCAATTTAAAGCTATGTCCCCTCGTGCTGGACATCACCATCCGAGGAAAAAGGCTCTCACTGTTCACCCTATCCAATCCTCTGATCATATTGTGTGCCTCAATTAAGTCACCTCTTAACCTTCTTCTCTCTAACGAAAACAGCCTCAAGTCCCTCAGCCTTTCCTCATAAGATCTTCCCTCCATACCAGGCAACATTCTGGTAAATCTCCTCTGCACCCTTTCCAATGCTTCCACATCCTTCCTACAATGCGGCGACCAGAATTGCACGTAATACTCCAAATGCAGCCGCACCAGAGTTTTGTACAGCTGCAACATGACCTCATGGCTCCGAAACTCAATCCCTCTACCAATAAAAGCTAACACACCGTACGCCTTCTTAACAACCCTCTCAACCTAGGTGGCAACTTTCAGGGATCTATGTACATGGGCACCGAGATCTCTCTGCTCAGCCACACTGCCAAGAATCTTACCATTAGCCCAGTACTCTGTCTTCCTGTTATTCCTTCCAAAATGAATCACCTCACACTTTTCTGCATTGAACTCGATTTGCCACCTCTCAGCCCAGCGCTGCAGCTTATCTATGTCCCTCTATAACTTGTGAGATCCTTCCGCACTGTCCACAACTCCACCGACTTTTGTGTCATCTGCAAATTTACTCACCCATCCTTTTACACCCTCCTCCAGGTCATTTATAAAAATGACAAACAGCAGTGGCCCCAAAACAGATCCTTGTGGTACACCACTAGTAACTGGACTCCAGTCTGAACATTTCCCATCAACCACCACCCTTTGTCTTCTTCCAGTTAGCGAATTTCTGATCCAAACTGCTAAATCACCCTGAATCCCATGCCTCCATATTTTCTGCAGTAGCCTACCATGGGGAACCTTATCAAACGCTTTACTGAAACCCATATACACCACATCAACTGCTTTACTCTTATCCACCTGTTTGGTCACCTTCTCAAAGAACTCAATAAGGTTTGTGAGGCGCGACCTACCCTTCACAAAACCGTGTTGACTATCTCGAATCAAGTTATTCCTTTCCAGATGCTTATACATCCTGTCTCTTATAAACCTTTCCAAGATTTTGCCCACAACAGAAGTAAGGCTCACTGGCCTATAGTTACCGGGGTTGAATCTACTCACCTTCTTGAACAAGGGGACAACATTTGCTATCCTCCAGTCTTCTGGCACTATTCCTGTAGACAAAGATGACTTAAAGATCAAAGCCAAAGGCTCAGGAATCTCCTCCCTAGCTTCCCAGAGAATCCTAGGATAAATTCCATCCGGCCCAGGGGACTTATCTATTTTCACACTTTCCAGAATTGCTAACACCTCCTCCTTATGAACCTCAAGCCCTTCTAGTCTCCTAGCCTGAATCTCAGTATTCTCCTCAACAGCATTGTCTTTTTCCTGTGTGAATACTGACGAAAAATATTCATTTAGCACCTCTCCTATCTCCTCGGACTCCAAGCACAACTTCCCACTACTGTCCTTGACTGGCCCTACTCTTATCCTAGTCATTCGTTTATTCCTGACATATCTATAGAAAGCTTTCGGGTTATCCTTGATCCTACCTGCCAAAGACTTCTCATGTCCCCTCCTGGCTCTTCTTAGCTCTCTCTTTATGTCCTTCCTAGCTAACTTGTAACTCTCGAGCACCCTAACTCATCTTTACATAAGCCTCCTTCTTCCTCTTGACAAGTGTTTCTACTGCTTTAGTAAACCACGGTTCCCTTGCTCGACCACTTCCTCCCTGCCTGACAGGTACATACTTATCAAGGACACGCAGTAGCTGTTCCTTGAACAAGTTCCACATTTCCATTGTGCCCATCCCCTGCAGTTTTCCTCTCCATCCGATGTATCCTAAGTCTTGCCTCATCGCATCATAATTGCCTTTCCCCCAGATATAACTCTTGCCTTGTGGTATATACCTATCCCTTTCCATCACTAAAGTAAACTTAATCGAATTGTGGTCACTATCACCAAAGTGCTCACCCACCTCCAAATCTAACACCTGTCCTGGTTCATTACCCAGTACCAAATCCAATATGGCCTCGCCTCTCGTTGGCCTATCTACATACTGTGTCAGGAAACCCTCCTGCACACATTGGACAAAAACAGACCCATCTAAAGTACTCGAACTATAGCGTTTCCAGTCAATATTTGGAAAGTTAAAGTCCCCCATAACAACTACCCTGTTGCTTTTGCTCCTATCCAGAATCATCTTTGCAATCCTTTCCTCTACATCTCTGGAACTTTTCGGAGGCCTATAGAAAACCCCTAACAGGGTGACCTCTCCTTTCCTGTTTCTAACCTCAGCCCATACTACCTCAGTAGACGAGTCCTCATCAAACGTCCTTTCTGCCACCGTAATACTGTCCTTGACTAACAATGCCACCCCTCCCCCTCTTTTACCACCTTCCCTGAGCTTACTGAAATACCTAAACCCCGGCACCTGCAACAACCATTCCTGTCCCTCCTCTATCCATGTCTCGGAAATGGCCACAACATCGAAGTTCCAGGTACCAACCCATGCCGCAAGTTCACCCACCTTATTCCGGATGCTCCTGGCATTGAAGAAGACACCCATTAAACCACCTTCCTGCCTGCCGGTACACTCCTGTAACTTTGAAACCTGACTCATGACCTCACTACTCTCAACCTCCTGTATACTGGTGCTACAATTCAGGTTCCCAAGCCCCTGCTGAACTAGTTTAAACCCTCCCGAAGAGCATTAGCAAATTTCCCCCCCAGGATATTGTGTCCTTACAACCTTCGGGGATCTCGCGTGGCGGCTGCGGACTGTGTCCAGCACTGCCACAGTCGGGGGTGGGGGGGGGGGGGGGGGGGAGAGGAGCCGTTCCACTGGCAGGAGAGACTTCGGTGGGGGCTGGGGGGACTGGTGGGGGGGGGTGATTTGATTTGGGGTGGCAAAGGGGGCTACAGGGGGGCAGCTTTTGGCAGGCCGGGTCCGCACATGGCCAACGCTATGCTGTATGGCTCGGCCACCACAGGCCGCCGCTGTGCGCAAGCGCGGCCACTGTACCGGCCATTCTGCGGCCATATCCAGAGGGTAAAGCCGGGGGGTTTTACGCGGCGCGGCTGCTACCCCCCCCCCCCCCACCGGGTGGAGGATCAGTGCGGGGGCGGCGACAACTTTTTGGCCGTAAGACCAGATGGATCCTGCGGACATAGCCGCAGAATCAGAGAATCCAGCCCATTAAGTATTGGAATTGTTAATGTGTAAAGTTGACCTTGTTTGCGTATGTAACAACAGCTCACTAAAGAAAATTCTTCACTGGCTGAAGAATTGGCTATTTAAAAATGTGAGAGAAGGAATTTAAAGAATAAGTACCATAATGCTCCATAATACATATATTGTAATAGAATAACATCCCTGTGTTTAACATGTTTCATACAGGACAGCACTGATCATCCACTGCTGGGTGCAAAAATTCAAAGTTTGATTTTGAACTCTGAATGCGTTTTGGGCAGTTTGAGTTCGAAACTCAAACACTGCTCCAGAAATGAGACCTAGAGCACGTTAGCTCCCAGGCTTTGTTTAAACCCAGGAACCTGACTTCCCAGCAGTTTTGGGTGCAAAGTCAGGGGGTAGTGACAGAAAACCCAGAGGCCCATCCACTGGAGATCCCACACTCGGGAAGGGCAGGGTGAATCAGAGGACAGAGGATGGACCAAGCTCCCCTGGTTGAACCCACAGGAAATTTAAAAAAATCTTTTTTCCTCTTCTAACATTGATCCTGTTCCAGCTGTCTTTGCCTTGCAATCATGTTTGGATTTGTGCTCGAGCTGTCGACAAACACTATGATCAGTCTCTCTACACCTTTCCGAAACACAATAATCAGCCACTCACACACACACGTATGCACACACTATAATCACCCCATCCCCAAAATACATGCATCTCCCATCCCCCATGCACAGTTATAAAACTCTCTCCCTCCCCAGCACACAGTAATCACACACCGCCACCCCCAACCGCCTTTTGATCTAGTTGCCAGTACCTGCGAAGCCTGTAAAACAGAGGAGCAGAAATGCAGCAAAGTTTGAAGCCACCGCACACCGTCCCAGCTCAGCCACCTGACATTGTGATTTTTCCTGGAGTAGGTCAGTGACTGAGTTACACTGTCTCTGCCTGTGCTAAGCTAGATTTCCTGGGTTCACTTGGTACTCATAGCAAGAGTATTTTCTGAGGCTAAAGAGTGTTTTGAGCTCACCGTCCACCACTTGCTGTTTGGTAGTATTGGTCCATGGGTCCAGGGCTGTCCTGCCAATGTCTCCAGACTGGATACCATTCTCTTTACAACTGATGCCTCTGACGAGGGGGACCTCGCATTCCTAAAAACTATCTCTGTGACCTCATTGGGGTTGTAGTTGGTAAACTGGTACATGCTGCCAGCACTGGTTTAAGGTGCTGGGGCTGCTGATCAAGTAGGCTGCTTTGTCTTTGATGATAGGGCAGCATGGTAGCATAGTGGTTAGCGCAGTTGCTTCACAGGTCCAGGGTCGCAGATTCGATTCCTGGCTTGGGTCACTGTCTGTGTGGGGTCTGCACATTCTCCCTGTGTGTGCATGGGTTTCCTCCGAGTGCTCCGGTTTCCTCCCACAGTCCCACAGTCCAAAGATGTGCAGGTTAGCTGGATTGGCCATTCTAAATTCCCCTTAGTGTCCAAAATGGTTAGGTGGGGTTACTGGGTTTCCGGGATAAAGGGGATAGGGTGGAGGCATGGGGCTTAAGTAGGGTGCTCTTTCCAAGGACCGTTGCAGACTTGATGGGCTGAATAGCCTCCTTCTGCCTGTAAATTCTATGATTCTATGGTGAGCTTTGAGTGTTGCTGGAGCTGTACTCATCCAGGCGAGTGAAGACTATTTCATCACTCTCAGATGGTGAACAGACTTTGGGATGTCAGGAGGTGAGTTACTCCATACAGAATTCCCAGGCCCTGATATTCATGTTCTTGTGGCTGGTTATGGTCAATGGTAACTGTGAAGGTGCTGATAGTGGGGGATTTAGCGATTGTAATGTCACTGAATGTCAAGAGAGATGGTTAGGTTTCTCTCTTGTGGGAGATTGCCTTGGCTGACACTTATGTGGTGCCACTTAACAGTCCAAGCCTGAGTACTGGCCAGGCCTTGCTGCATGTGGGCATAGATTGCTTCAGTATTGGAGGAGTTACAAATGGTGCTGACCATTGTGCAATCATCAATGAACATTCCCACTTCTGACCTTATGATGGAGGGAAGGTCAATGACAAAGCAGCTGAAGATGGTTGGGCCTAGGGCACTAATCCAATGAACTTTTTCAACGATGTGCTGTGCTGAAATGATTGACTTCCAACAACCACAACTATCTTCCTTTGTGCGAGAGATGACTCCAACTAGTGGAGAGTTTCCCACCCAATTCCCATTGGCTTTAATCTTGCTAGAATTCTTTCTTGCCCCACTCAGTCAAATGTCTGATGTGAAACATAAATAGAAAATAGAAGCAAGAGGGGGCCATTGGGCCCACCATTCCGGGGCAGCACAGTAGCACAGTGGGTAGCACTGTTGCTTCACAGCTCCAGGGTCCCAGGTGCGATTGCTGGGAATCAAACCTGGGACCCTGGAGCTGTGAAGCAACAGTGCTAACCACTATGCTACCGTGCTGCCCCATCATCAAAGACAAAGCAGCCTACTTGATCAGCAACCCCAGCACCTTAACCCAGTGCTGGCAGAATGTACCAGTTTACCAGCTACAACCCCAATGGGGTCACACTCTCTGTGCGGAGTCTGCACGTTTTCCCTGTGTCTGCGTGAGTTTCCTCCGGGTGCTCCAGTTTCCTCCCACAAGTCCCGAAAGACGTGCTGGACATTCTGAATTCTCCTTTTGTGTATTCAAACAGGCGCTGGAATGTGGCGACTGGCGGCTTTTCACAGTAACTTCATTGAAGTGTTAATGTAAGCCTACATGTGACAATAAAGATTATTAAAAAGCTATGATCATGGCTGATCATCAAATTCAATTTACTGATGCCACCTACTCCACCATATCCCTTGATCCCTTTAGCCCTAAGAGCTATATCCAATTCCTTCCTGAAATCACACAACATTTTGGCCTCAACTACTTTCTGTGGTAGTGAACTCCACAGATTCATCAATCTCTGGGTGAAAAAATTTCTCCTCATCTCAGTCCTGAAAGCTTTACCCCTTATCCTCAAACTATGACCCCTAGTTTTGGACTCCCCCACCAGAGGAAACATTCTTTCTGAATCTACCCTATCTAATTTTGTAAGTTTCTATAAGATCTCCTCTCATACTTGGCCTCACCAACGCCCTATACAATTGCAGTAAAACATTACTATTTCTGTACTTAAACCCTCTCACAATCGCTGGCTTTTAAAGCAGAGCAAGGCAGGCCAGCAGCACGGTTCAATTCCCGTACCAGCCTCCCCGAACAGGCGCCGGAATGTGGCGACTAGGGGCTTTTCACAGTAACTTCATTTGAAGCCTACTTGTGACAATAAGCGATTTTCATTTCCTTTCATTTCATTTTCAACATACCATTTGCCTTCTTTACTGCCTGCTGTACCTGCGCATTTACTTTCAGTGACCGATGCACAAGGACATCAAGGTCTTGCTGAGTATCCACCTCTCTGAATTTATACCCATTAAAGTAATAATCTGCCTTCCTATTTTTGCTACCGAAGTGGATAACATCACATTTATTCACATTATACTGCATCTGCCATGCATATGCCCACTAACTCATCCTGCTCAAATCCTGCTGAAGCATCTTTGTATCCTCCTCACAGCTCACTCACTTTGTATCATCTGCAAATTTGGAGATAATACATTTAGTTTCCTTGTTCAAATCATTAATATATAATGTGAACAGTTGGGATCCTAGCACAGATCCCGGCAGTACCCCACTAGTCACTGCCTGCCAAGTCGAAAAAGACCCGTTTATTTCGTGTTTGCAGTTCTGATACCCTTTGTAGCTATTTCTTGGGGTCGCTGAGAGAGCCCACTTTTCAGCTCTTCCCATGCTCCTTTTCGGATCCCCTCCTTCAGGAATCCCACCCTGCACTACAATTCCCCGACCTTCTAGATGCTCTTGCATACCCGCCTTTCTCCCCCTATGCTTCCTACTCCCCTCATCCATCCTTTCATGGAATGGCCCCCTCAGGCCCTGGCCCTTGGCATTGCCATCCAGGCATCTGGGCACCCTGGCACAGCCACCCTGGCAGGACTTCTGTCAGCCTGGCAGTGCCACCTGGGCACCTTGGCAGTGCCAGGGTGGCAGTACCAAGGTGCCAGCCTGGCAGGCTCAAGATGTCTGTGTGCTGGGGGAGAGCCAGGGTGCCATCCACTCCTGCCTCTGATCACCCAGTGGCCTCCAATGGCCTGGGAGACCCCCCAGGTATTGCTCCACCTGAGTACAATTGGGCTCTCCATGCGAAGGCCGGTAGATGCCGGGAGCCAGTTAGATCCGGTGTTGGCACGATAGATTACACCCTGGGTATGTCAGGGTTGCAGAGCTTTGATTTGACACGTTCATAGTGGGATTGCTTCGCTCAGTCATTGCATGCTTCTTCTGCAGGTGAACAGGCATAAAGTCCTGTGTTGTAGCTTCACCAGGTAAGTACCTCATTTCTTAGGTATGTTTAATATGAAAAGTGCAGAAATAGCATTCTGCAAGCATTTCAATTTGAGAGATATTTTTGGTTGTGTAATAACTAGCAATTTGTACAGGGAGTATAATCTCTTAATTGTGCATTCATGTGAACATAAAAAAGCTAAAAATTAGCATGAATACATATTATCTTACCTCCAGCATGTATGGTTCAATTTCAAATCAGTTATCAGATACAAAGTTGTGAAAATAATAATTTTCAGACTTAACAGGACAACACAGGCTCCTGACAAAGGAAAACCTAGTTACTGGAAAAATAACGCAACAGTATTTGTTTTAACAGCTGGTCAATTCCCCAAGTCAATGTAATTTAATTAAGTCAAGAAATACATACAACTCAGTTGTTTACATTTAATTTTTAAAAAATCTATTTGGGGATTTGAGTGTCACTGGCAAGGCCAGCATTTGTTACCCATCCCTCTTTATCCTCGAAAAGATGGTGGTGAGTTGCTTTCTTGATGCACTCATTCCATCTGGTGTAGGTACACCAACAGTGCAGTCTGGAAGGAAGTTCCAGCTTCTTTGACCAAGCGACGGTGAAGGAATGGTGACATACAGGATGGATGTGTAGCTTGGAGGGCAACTTGCAGGTGGTGGTGTTCCCTGCATTTGTTGCTCTTGCCCTTCGATGTGGTCGAGGCCGAAAATTTGAAAAGTGCTGTCAAAGGGGGCTCAGCGAGTTGCTGCAGTGCATCATGTATATTGTACAGCATGAGTGGTGGAGGGGATAGAATGTTTAAGGTGGAGGAAGAGGTGCCAATCAAATGCTTCATCCTGGACAGTGACAATCTTTGTTGTGCTTTGTTGGAGCTACACTTATCTCGGCAAGTTAAGAGATATAAAGTTTGCAGTCACAATTAGTAGCTAGTACTAAAATCAATTAATTATGGACTTACTACTTTGCAAGTCCACTGAATCCCTCTTTTAAAAAAAAAAATATTTTATTAAGGTATTTGAAATTTTTTATAACAGTAACATAAACAATGACATCAACATGGTAAAATAAACATTTCCACTCCCCCAGCCCAATCTTCACGCACTTCAATCATACAACAATAATCCGCCCGCCCCCCCGCTTTGGAATACTGCATCTGCTGATATTTTAATTTTCCCCGAGAAAGTAGACGAATGGCTGCCACCTCCGGGTGAACCCTACCATTGACCCTCTTAAGGTGAACTTTATTTTCTCAAGACTGAGAAACCCAGCCATGTCACTAACCCAGGTCTCCACACTCGGGGGCTTCGAGTCCCTCCACATTAACAAGATCCGTCTCCGGGCTACCAGGGAGGCAAAGGCCAGAACGTCGGCCTCTTTCGCCCCCTGAACTCCCGGATCATCCGACACTCCAAAGATCGCTACCTCCGGAGTCGGCACCACCCGTGTTTTTAGCACCGTGGACATTGCCTTTGCAAAATCCTGCCAAAACCCTCTAAGCTTCGGGCATGCCCAAAACATGTGGACATGATTTGCTGGGCTTCCCGCGCACCTCGCACACCTATCCTCTACCCCAAAAAACTTATTCATCCTAGCTGCTGTCATGTGTGCCCGGTGGACTACCTTAAATTGTATAAGGCTAAACATGGCGCATGATGAGGAGGTATTAACCCTGCTTAGGGCATCCGCCCATTGCCCCGCCTCTATCTCTCTTCCTAGCTCGTCCTCCCACTTGCCCTTAAGCTCCTCCACCGGAGTTTCCTCCACCTCCGAAAGCTCCTGGTAAATATCCTTCCCCTCTCCCACCCAGGTTCTAGAAACTACTCTGCCCTGTATCCCCCGTGGCGGCAGCAGCGGAAAGGCCGGCACCTGTTTTCTCAGTGTTATAACCTGCCTGCTTACCATTGGCTGGGGACTAATGACAATCCCACAGTCCTGTGGGAGTATGAGATTCCCCAATGAGGGGGGCGGAGAAATCATTAGCAGACTCCCTGCATAAATAAAACTGGCCAGTTTGGAACCAGCCAGGAAGGAGTGAGCAGCAAGCGAAGTTGCTGCTGCTGTTGTATATATATATTATTGTAAATAAATGTTATTTCTTTGTATCCTTAAAACTCGTGCTGGATTTTTCGTGGCCCTCATAAAACTGGCGACGAGGGTTAAAGTGAATAGCTGTCTACACTGCTGAAGCCACCTCCCTGGATTTTTGTTGGATACAGGTTGGAAGTTGTTTTCTATTGCACCACGCCTCTGTACGGACGTTTGGATGTTTTTGATGCTGTGCTGGAAAGCTGGAACCAGTACGCACAACGGATGCGTTACTATTTCCGGGCAAACAACATCACCAAAAACGAGCACCAGGTGGTCATATTGCTCACCGCCTGAGGCCCGCATACGTTTGGGGTGATTAGGAGCCTTACGTACCCAGCTGCGCTGGACACCAAAACGTTTGATGAACTTGTGAGGCAACATTTTAACCCAACTCCGTCCACAATAGTCCAACGTAACCGGTTTAATACCGCTGAGAGGACCCCAGGAGAATCCCTTGCCGACTTTCTATCCAGGCTACGCAGGATTGCGGAGAACTGTGATTATGGTGAGACCTTGTCAGAAATGTTATGCGACCGTTTGGTTTGCGGTATTAACAATGCGGCCACCCAGAGAACTACGATGACCCTTGTTGTTTATGGACGCCAGGAGGGGTGTTTCCCACTTATCGTGGTGCGCGGCCATGGGCCCAGCCTGTTGGGTCGGGACTGGTTGCGCCATTTGCGGTTGCAGTGGCAGCACATCCTCCAAACAGTTTCTGGACGGTTGACTGAGGTGCTAGGATGATACCCAGATGTATTCCAGCCCGGTTTGGGGAAAATAAAAGGGGCCTTGCCCGTATCCAAGTCGAACCAGGAGCCACGCCGCGCTATTTCCGGGCCTTACGCCTTGCCCGAGAAGGTAGAAGGGGAGCTCACTCGTTTGGAGACTTTGGGTATTATCAGGCCCGTCCGTTTTGCTCACTGGGCAGCACCAAATGTACCTGTAATGAAGCCAGATGCCACAGTTCACTTGTGCGGCGACTATAAACTTACAGTGAATACGGCTTCCCGACTCGACCGATATCCAATGCCTCGCATAGAGGATCTCTACGCGAAGCTTGCAGGGGGACTCTCGTTCACAAAGTTAGATATGAGTCACGCCTACCTACAGTTGGAGCTGGACCCTGCCTCCCGACCATATGTAACGATTAATATACACCGGGCCTGTATGAATATACACGGTTGCCCTTTGGAGTATCCTCTGCCTGCGCTATTTTTCAACGTGTTATGGAGGGCATTTTGAGAGGTTTACCGCGTGTCGCTGTCTACTTAGATGATGTTTTGATCACAGGGACGCGGAGCAGGAACATTTGAAAAATCTGGAGGCTGTCTTTAGACGCTTTTCGGAGGCTGGAGTCCGTTTACGTCGCACAAAGTGCATCTTTCAGGCGAAGGAATTAGTCTACCTGGGTTATCGGGTGGACCGCAAAGGTTTGCACCCCGGCGCAGAGAAGGTGCGCGCAATTCAACAGGCCCCCGCCCTGACTGACACTTCGCATCTTCGTTCTTTTCTCGGCCTCATAAACTATTATGGGAAGTTCCTCCCCAATCTGGCAACTACGCTGGCCCGTTGCACCTTCTGCTAAAAGAATCACACCTGGGTTTGGGGTCAGCCGCAAGAAACCGCTTTCCGGCGGGAAAAACAACAATTGTCGTCGTCTGGGTTACTAACCCACTATGATCCTGGAAAGCCTTTGCTCGTCACATGTGATGCATCCCCGTATGGTATTGGGGCCGTCCTGTCCCACAAGATGGAGAACGGGGCCGAGCGACCGATAGCTTTCGCCTCCCGCATATTGACTGCAGAGGAAAAAAAGTACGCGCAGATCGAGAAGCAGGGCCTGGCAGCGGTCTTTGCGGTGAAACGTTTCCACCAGTACGTGTATGGCCACCACTTCACTATCGTGACTGATCACAAGCCTCTGCTGGGACTTTTCAGAGAGGATAAGCCAATACCGCCCATTTCTTCTGCACGGATCCAGTGCTGGACCTCATTGCTCGCTGCTTACGGGTATTCTCTGGAGCACAAACCAGGAACGCAGATAGCGAATGACGATGCACTGAGCCGATTGCCTTTATCGACTGGCCCCATGTCGACCCCCACGACCGGTGAGGTGGTTGCAACCTTACATTTTATGGACACCTTGCCTGTCACGGCATCACAGATCCGTGAGTGGACCCAGATGGAACCAGTCCTGTCAAAGGTTCGGCACATAGTCCTGTATGGTGGGCAGCATAGACAGCTCCCAGGCAAGTTGTGGGCATTTTCCTCCAATCTGTCAGAATTCAGCGTGGAAGACAGCATCCTCTTGTGGGGGACGCGTGTGATTGTTCCGGAAAAAGGACAGGGGCTGAAACTAAGAGACTTGCACAATGGGCATCCAGGTGTGACCAAAATGAAAATGTTAGCCCGGAGTTATGTCTGGTGGCCAGGCCTCGACATCGACATTGAGAAGGTGGCCCAAAACTGCTCCATTTGCCAGGAGCATCAGAAGCTTCCGCCGGCTGTGCCCCTACATCACTGCGAATGGCCAGGGCGGCCTTGGGCACGCTTGCATGCGGATTTCGCCAGCCCTTTTAAAGGATCCATGTTCCTTCTATTAATCGATGCCCAGTCTAAATGGCTAGAGGTGCATAAGATGGTAGACACAACGTCCTGCGCAACAATTTCTCTGTCCCCCTCATTGGGGAATCTCATATTCCCACAGGATTGTGGCATCGTCATTAGTCCCCAGCCAATGGTAAGCAGGCAGGTTATAACATCCCTCCCCCCCCAAAGTCCAAGGAATCCACCGAAGACCCTGGCGAAGAAGGGCGTCGGACTCGTTTTGCCGCAGGCCGGACACAATTTGCACGAGGCGCTGGATCGGGCGGCGTGTAACGAGACGGAGAACGGCGCTTCCGTGATGAACGGCGTAATGCAACAAGATGCGTTCGGTATGCATGGCCTCCTCGAGGTGCTGGTCACGGATAACGGCACTCCATTCACAAGTGAGGAGTTTGCGAGGTTCATGAAGATGAACGGCATATGCCATATCCGCACTGCCCCTTACCAACCGGCTTCAATTGGGTTGGCGGAGCGCGCAGTACAGACATTCAAACACGGCCTAAAGAAGCAGTCTTCCGGGTCAATGGACACGAGACTGGCTCGTTTTTTGTTTTCGTATAGGACCACCCTCCATGTGGTGACTGGGGTAGCTCCCGCAGAACTCCTAATGGGCCAGAGACTTCGCACCCGCCTTAGCATGGTTTTCCCGGACATTGGCGCAAAAGTACGCCGCACACAAGAACGCGTCGGCTGATTCGGCAGTTTGCGCCCGGTGACCCAGTGTTCGTTCGTAATTTTGCTGGTGGTGTCCAGTGGGTCCCTGGCGTAAACTTTTGCCAAACGGGCCCTATCTCTTATCAGGTGCAAGCCCAGGGTCGTCTCCAGCGCAAACATGTAGACCACGTTCGGTCCAGAAGACTATCCCATCCAAAGATTCCCCGCCCCCGGAGCTCATTTCTACAGCCACAGAGACCAGACACAATGGAAAGTAGTCCTCACAATCTTCCTCTGGTGTGTCACTCAAAGCCTGCGCAGGTCGTTACAGAACTGCATGGAGATAGAGACGCCGAGATGACGGAGGCAGTAGACTCTGACTCCGAGATGGAGACACAGGACGCCTCAGAGGGGGAATCCTCGGACCCATGGGCCGTGGATGTACAACCATTACGCCGTTCATCACGGAATCGCCGTTCTCTGTCTCGTTACACGCCGCCCGATCCAGCGCCTCGTGCAAATTGTGTCCGGCCTGCGGCAAAACGAGTCCGACGCCCTCCTTCGCCAGGGTCTTCGGTGGATTCCTTGGACTTTGTGGTGGGAGGGATGTTATAACCTGCCTGCTTACCATTGGCTGGGGACTAATGACAATCCCACAATCCTGTGGGAGTTTGAGATTCCCCAATGAGGGGGACGGAGAAATCATTAGCAGACTGCCTGCATAAATAAAGCTGGCCAGTTTGGAACCAGCCAGAAAAGAGTGAGCAGCAAGCGAAGTTGCTGCTGCTGTTGTATATACATGTTACTGTAGATAAATGTTATTTCTTTGTATCCTTAAAACTCGTGCTGGATTCTTCGTGGCCCTCGCAAAACTCAGGAAGTCTCGCACCTGCAAATATCTAAAACCATTCCATGCTGGCAATTTAAATTTATCCTCCAAAGCTTTCAAGCTGGGAAAGCTCCCGTGTATAAATAGATCCCCCATTCTTCCAATTCCTGCCCTCTGCCAACTCCGGAACCCGCCATCTAGCCTACCCGGAACAGACCTGTGGTTATTATAAATCGGGGTCCAAATTGATGCTCCCTCCATTCTCTTGTGTCTTCTCCACTGCCTCCAGATCCTCAGAACCGCCACTACCACTGGACGTGTGGAGTATCGGGCAGGTGAGAATGGCAGAGATGCCGTTACCAATGCTCCCAGACTGATGTCTTTACATGACGCCGCCTCCATCTGCTCCCATGCCGACCCCTCCCCCACTTACCCACTTCCTAATCATGGCTATATTAGTCGCCCAGTAGTAATTGCAGAAGTTCGGTAGCACCAACCCACCCTCCCCCTGACTGCGCTCCAGCAACACTTTCTTCACTCGCGGGGTTTTACCCGCCCACACAAAGCCCAAAATAATCTTATTCACCCGCTTGAAAAAGGCCTTCGGGATGAAGATGGGGAGGTACTGAAAGACAAACAGAAATCTGGGGAGGACTGTCATTTTCACGGTCTGTACCCTCCCCGCCAGTGATAGCGGGACCATGTCCCTTCTCTTAAAGTCCCCTTCCATTTGTTCTACCAACCGGGATAGGTTTAAGTTGTGTAGTACCTCCCATCTCCGGGCCACCTGGATTCCCAGATATCGAAAGCTCTTCCCTACCATTCTAAGCGGCAGCTCTCCGAATCCCTCTTATGAGCAAGTTGTATGAAACATTGAATAATTTGCTGACCAGATGACTTGCACCAGATATTTCCCTTTCCACTCTTACTAAATGAATTAAATCTTAATCTGTGTAATTTTTAAATCGAATAACCTGATTTAAAATATTATCCAACTGGGGAATAATGAGATTGTTCCTTCAGGCATGTAAGTCATCTAATGTACTGAATGTTACTACAAAATGCAGGCCTTGTCCAATCTTCTAATGTTTGGTGACATTTCAACTGTATTGAACATCCGTTAAGCATTTCATCACATTAAATATTTATTGAATTTAAGCCAACATATTTTGTACTATCTTGGTTCAAGATTTATCATCTCTCCTTCAGCCTACTTCATTCTACCTCCTTTTCATATTCTTATTATTCAAATGTATTCACTTGCCTTTGTTTTGGCAGAGGTTGCTGGTTAGGATGCATCCATATCACAAACCTTCCAGCTCCATTCCTGGTAAGGGTCTGTAAACAAGCATCAAGGTCTCTAAGTTCCATCTGTATCATTCATACATGTTTTATTTAGGTGGCCACCTTGGAGGCCTGACAAATGCTCTAGCCCAATTTCAGGTTGACCAGCTTTTGGGTGAATCTGGGATACAAAACATCCCAAAATTAGTCATTTGTGTGCCTGTTTTATGCAGAGAAAAAAGACTTATTATGGACCAATATCTACCCCATTGTTTCTTGAGCCACTGTGTCACAATCTGTGTGCTGGCTGCTAGTTATTTTTCATTTCATATGTGTAGGAACAAGTTGAACCCCTTGGGTATGTTGTAAATCTCATTATTTCTCATTTACTGCTTGTCTATACCGAAGTCTCATACAAATTTCTGGTTGTTATTGCTCTCCATTCCACACCCATACCTCAGCAATGTACACCTCCCAGTTTCAATATATAACTGAGAGTCATACCACACTTATAGAGCTGTACAACTCTAGTAATTGTTACTGCACGGTGCGTACTGACTTGCTGCCACTTTGGCACAGGAGAATGTGATGCTTCAAATTATAAGTCCTCAAGGCTTCATTTACTGCTTGGGTCCTTGGTGAAGCAGAGAAGCAAAGATGCATGCCCAAGGGTGGCACGGTGGCACAGTGTTTAGCACTATTACCTCACAGCACCAGGGACCTGGGTCCGATTCTGGTCTTGGCCGACTGTGTGGTGTTTTCACATTCTCCCAGTGTCTGCGTAGGTTTCCTCCCGGTGTTCCGATTTTCTCCGGGTGCTCCGGTTTCCTCCCACATTTCAAAGATGTGCAGGTTAGGTGAATTGGACATGCTAAATTGCCCCTTAGTGTCTGAAGATGTGTAGGCAGGTGGGGTCACAGGGATCAGGCTGGGCAGTGGGCTTAGATTGAGTGATCTTCCAGAGTGTCAGTGTAGATTAGGGGCAGCAAGGTAACACAGTGGTTAACACTATGGCTTCACCGCGCCAGGGACCTGGGTTCGATTCTCACCTTGGGTCACTGACTGTGCGGAGTCTGCATGTTCTCCTCGTGTCTGTGTGGGTTTCCTCCGGGTGCTCTGGTTTCCTCCTACAGTCCAAAGATGTGCAGGTTAGGTGGATTGGCCATGCTAAATTGCCCCTTAGTGTCCAAAAGTCATGCTGAGTTGCTGGGTTACGGGGAATGGGGTGGAGGTGTGGACTTAGGTAGTGTGCTCTTTCAGGGGCCGGTGTAGATTGATGGGCCGAATGGCCTCCTTTTGCACTGTAAATCCGATGATTCGATGATTGGGCAAATTCCCTTCTTCTTCACTAGGGAGTCCATGGATTCTATGGAACTGCATCTGTGGTTTTGCATACTTATGTTAGTACAACTCATCTTCAGGAGCATACACCTTTTATTCTGCTTGTTCCCCTACAGCTCCCCCTCATCCTCAAGCTCCCTTCGGGCAAAAGGAATTCCGAAACAAATATCTATTCCAGCAGCGTGGGTTACTTTGACTAACAGTAACATTTTGTTCAATGGTAAGAAGAAAGAAATTCAAACAACGCAAATATGTGAAAATAGAATAAAAGGACAGTTAGATGTAACAAGAGCAAACAAAAGCTAAATAGTCTCACGAGTAATCTTGCACTTGTTTCCAATGCAGCTAAGCATAGCTTTAAGGAAAATAGTTACTTGGTATATCTGTGTAGCGCAGCCCTCAGTGGTCTTTTAGACAGCAAGACGTGCAAGGTGCAGAGTAAAGAAGCATTAGTGTCAGGCCCTTCTGTGGTAACAACACAAAATGAATTTCAGACTTTTATGCAAACAGCAAATTTCACCACATTACACTGCAGTGAATCATTTACTCTTGAATAATAAAGAATGGCTCCTCCTATAATCAAAGCATATGGGGGTGTTCATTTTGCAGGGCTGTCCTGATTGTATACCAGCCAAGGAGTCGGTGTTCTGTTTCATAAGCAGATCACCTCCTCCAAATTTCACCTGTGTTGAACTCTATTGTCCAATGACACTGAACAGTGTCACGATTGCTATCTGTATAAATATGAGGGTTGATCTATGTGGTAAAAACCACTAGTAACACATTGCATGTATTACATACTGCCACTGTATTACAAGTACCACAGTAAATCCCAGCCTGCTGGCTCCTCCCAGCAGGCGGTGTATAAAACTGCATGCTCTCCTGCGCTGCTCCCATTCGGGTTCCAGCTGCAGGAGGCACGACTTCTTGTGCAATAAAGCCTCGATTGTTCCACCATTCTCGTCTCGTGGTAATTGACGGTACATCAATTTATCGCATAAGATTTTAAAAGATGGACTTCCTAATCAAGGCTGATCGCCTGGAGCTGAGCCCTCACGCAGCCAACGCCACATCCGCCTTCGAGCACTGGCTAGCCTGCTTTGAAGGCTACCTCAGGACAGCCACTGAAGAACTCTCGGACCCACAGAAGCTCCAAGTCCTCTACTCGTGGGTGAGCCATCAAATTTTTCCCCTCATCCGGGATGCGCCCACCTACACAGAAGCAATGACGCTACTAAAGGGACAGTACATTAAGTCGGTGAATCAAGTGCATGCCAGGCACCTCCTGGCCATGAGACGGCAACTCCCGGGGGAGTCTCTGGACGATTTCTTGCGGGCTCTACAGATTCTTGGTAGGAACTGTGACTGCCAGGCAGTTTCGGCAGTCCAACACACCGAACTACTAATCAGAGACGCTTATGTCACAGGCATTAAGTCTACGTATGTTTGCCAGCGACTATTGGAAGGGGGTATGCTCGATCTTGCAGGGACTGTGCAGCTTGCTAATTCCTTAGATGTGGCCTCCCGTAATCTGGAGGCCTACACCTCCGACCGCGCGGTACCCTCGTGGGCATCGTGGGCCTAACCAGCTGCCGAGTCGAGTACACCGCAAGCCTGCGCCGCGCGGCAGCCAGCCAACTCCGGAGGGCCCAAATGTTATTTTTGTGACCAGAGCAAACACCCCAGGCAGCGTTGCCCGGCGCGGAGCCCGACCTGCAATGGGTGCGGGAAGAAGGGCCACTTTGTTTCCGTTTGCCTGGCCCGGTCAGTCGTCGCTGTTTCCAGGCCCGGCATTGCTACACCCCCCACGTGTGATCCAGAGGCGCCGCCATCTTCTCCACCACAAGCCATGTGCGGCCCGTGGGCGCCGCCATCTTTGACGCCACCCGCCATGTGCGCCTCATGGGCGCCTCCATCACCCTGGATCAGTCTCGGCCCCGCAACCTTGCGACCGCTACAACGACGGTGAAGATCAACGGGTACGAGACGACCTGCCTCTTTCACTCCGGGAGCACAGAGAGTTTCATCCACCCTGCTACGGTAAGGCGCTGCTCCCTCCCGGTACTCCCCCTCACCCAGAAAATCACCCTGGCCTCCGGATCTCATTACGTGGAAATCCGGGGGTACTGTGTCGCAACCCTCACCGTTCAGGGCGTAGAGTTCAGCAACTTCAGGCTCTACGTCCTCCCCCATCTCTGCGCTGCCCTGTTACTAGGTCTTGATTTTCAATGCCACCTCCAAAGCCTTACTTTGAAATTCGGCGGACACCTGTCCCCCTTCACCGTCTGCAGCCTCACAACCCTTAAGGTCGATCCACCTTCACTGTTCGCAAGCCTCACCCCGGACTACAAGTCCATTGCCACTAGGAGCAGACGGTACAGTGCGCAGGACAGGGCCTTTATCAAGTCGGAGGTCCAACGGCTTCTGCGAGAGGGGATCATTGAGGCCAGTAACAGCCCCTGGAGAGCTCAAGTGGTGGTGGTGAAGACTGGGGGAGAAGCACAGGATGGTCATTGACTACAGTCAGACCATCAACCGGTACACGCAGCTCGATGCGTAGCCCCTCCCACACATATGTGACATGGTCAATCAGATTGCGCAGTATCGAGTCTTCTCCACAGTAGACTTGAAGTCCGCCTACCACCAGCTCCCTATCTGCCTGGAGGACAGCCAATACACTGCCTTCGAAGCAGATGGCCGCCTCTATCATTTCCTGAGAGTACCCTTCGACGTCACCAATGGGGTCTCGGTCTTCCAGCGAGAAATGGACCGAATAGTTGACCAGTACGGGCTGCGGGCCACATTCCTGTACCTAGATAATGTCACCATCTGCGGCCACAACCAGCAGGACCACGACGCAAACCTCCAAAAATTCCTCCATACCGCCAAACTCCTTAACCTCACCTACAATAAGGAGAAATGCATGTTCCGCACCAACCGCTTAGCCATCCTTGGCTACGTAGTGGAAAATGGAGTCCTAGGGCCCGACCCCGACCGCATGCGCCCCCTCCTGGAACTCCCTCTCCCCCACTGCCCCAAGGCCCTGAAACGATGCCTGGGGTTTTTCTCGTATTACGCCCAGTGGGTCCCTAATTATGCGGACAAGGCCCACCCACTCATGAAGTCCACAGTTTTTCCCCTGATGGCTGAGGCCCGCCAGGCCTTCAACCACATCAAGGCGGACATCGCCAAGGCCACGATGCACGCAGTCGACGAGACCCTCCCCTTTCAGGTGGAGAGCGATGCATCAGATGTAGCTCTGGCCGCCACCCTCAACCAGACGGGCTTTCTTTTCCTGCACCCTCCATGCCTCTGAAATTCGGCACTCCTCTGTCGAAAAGGAGCCCCAAGCCATTGTGGAAGCTGTGCGACATTGGCGGCATTACCTGGCCGGCAGGAGATTCACTCTCCTCACTGACCAACGGTCGGTTGCCTTCATGTTTAGCAATATACAGCGGGGCAAGATCAAGAATGACAAGATCTTGAGGTGGAGGATCGAGCTCTCCACCTATAACTATGAGATCTTGTATCGCCCGGGAAAGCTCAATGAGCCCCCTGATGCCCTATCCCGCAGTACATGTGCCAGCGCACATCCCTTTCCACTATGACCTCTGCCACCCGGGGGTCACCCGGTTCTTCCATTTTGACAAGGCCCACAACCTGCCCTACTCCATTGAGGAGGTCAGGACCATAACCAGAGACTGCCAAGTCTGCGCAGAGTGCAAGCCACACTTCTACTGGCCAGATCGAGCGCACCTGGTGAAGGCCTCCCGCCCCTTTGAGCGTCGCAGCATGGACTTCAAAGGGCCCCTCCCCTCCACCGAATGCAATGTGTACTTCCTCAACGTAATTGATGAGTACTCCCGGTTCCCTTTCGCCGTCCCATGCCTCGACATGACTTCCGCAACGGTCATCAAAGCCCTGCACAGCATCTTCACTCTGTTCGGTTTCCCCACCAACATCCACAGCGATCGGGGATCCTCCTTCATGAGTGATGAGTTGCGTCAGTTCCTGCTCAGCAAGGGCATTGCCTCGAGCAGGATGACCAGCTACAACCCCCGGGGAAACGGGCAGGTGGAGAGGGAGAACGGGACGGTCTGGAAGGCCGTCCTGCTGGCCCTTCGGTCTAGAAATCTCCCGGTCTCCCGCTGGCAGGAGGTCCTCCCCGATCCGCTCCACTCCATCCGGTCGCTCCTGTGCACGCTGCTAATGAGACCCCTCACGAACGTGTGTTTGCCTTCCCTAGGAAGTCCACCTCCGGGGTCTCGCTCCCAACATGGCTGACAGTTCCTGGACCCGTCCTCCTCCGGAAGCATGTGCGGAGCCATAAATCGGATCCCTTGGTTGAGAAAGTCCACCTCCTCCATGCAAACCCACAGTACGCCTACGTGGCACACCCCGACGGGCGACAGGACACGGTCTCCCTCCGGGACCTGGCACCCGCTGGGTTCCCCCCCCCCCCGACCTAATATTGCTCCCCCCCCCCCCCCCGGTTGCCCCATTCACCCCTGCGCCACCCACCCTCCCACCAGCGAACATCACCGCAGCCCCCACCTCAGCAGAATCCGTCCCCTCACTGGATCTACTAAGGGGTGACGAAGAAGAGGACAATACGCTTCCGGAGTGGCAGGTGACCACGTCGGCGCCCACATCATCACCAGGGCTGAGGCGATCGCAGCGGAGGGTCCGAGCTCCCAACAGACTCAATTTGTAATATTTTCTTCACCCCCGCTGGACTCTTTTTTAAACAGGGGGTGACTGTAGTAAACACCACTCGTAACACATTGCATGTATTACGGTACTGCCACTGTATTACAAGTACCACAGTAAATCCCAGCCTGCTGGCTCCTCCCAGCAGGCGGCGTATCAAAGTGTCTTCTCTCCTGCGCTGCTCCCATTCTGGTTCCAGCTGCAGGAGGCACAACATCTTGTGCAATAAAGCCTCGATTGTTTCACCATTCTCGTCTCGTGGTAATTGACGGTACATCAATCTCATGATCCTAATAGTTGGATCCGCACTGCAACTGGAAGAGCAAGTTCCCTCAGCAGCCTGTGAGAAAGGTAGGGTTGTACTTTTCCACTCATCAAGTGGCGGTGAATGACTCCGCTTTGCTGTTGATAAGGTCCGGGTTAATGTGACCTACACACCATATCACTATTATCACTAACACCAACGCTACATGCAACTGTGCACAAATTGTACTGGATAGAATAAGCATGGGACCGCAGTACTTCCGGCTAGGGGATCTGTGCAAATATAGTGACTTATAATAATTAGGGTTGTCTGGTGTTCTGCACAGCTCTGAAGTCTCCAGGGATGAAAGATTAATTTGTGAGCACCAGGGAGAAAATAGGAGAATGCCGGTTTGCTTGTCCCAGCTGTGGTTGACATTCACTTGTGGCTTTCTTTGCTCGCTCACAGCGTCCTGGTTCGTGGCTTCGGTTGCTTGACCCATGACAACTTCAGAGTGAATCCATTCCCACGAGCAGTCTCATGAAAACTCACTGAAGTCAAAGGCCGATGAGATAACCGCATAACAACTCCTAAAATAACTTGCTCAAAACTGTAGTAGCAGCATTTTGTGTATAGTTTAATCTTAAGTATTCACACTAATGACATGATTTTTTGCCCCTAAATGGATTCCAGTCTAATCTTGAATAAATGCTCCAGATTTACTTCCTTTCATTCCTGTCCCAAATAATGTTTTCCAGTTATGCAAAATCAATTACTTTGAACAATGGCGCATATGGAACATATATTATAGTTTGTGCTTACTGTGAAAATACAACAATTGTAATATTCATTGATTTGGTGTTTTGTATCCTTGATTATAATTAGGTAGGGTTTTTTTCGAGATAATTGCTGCAAGATAATAAAGCTTGGGGATTGCAGGATTTACAGTCAACTTTTAGTTTATATTTTGTGTGTGATAACATTAAATTGTTTTATTTAAATGTAATGCATTGTGATATAATTTGTCTTATTACTGTTGCATTATGTCCACATTCTACAGGCCCGATACTCCATGTACATTGCTGCATATTTGTGTTTCAATTGATGGGCAAAGTATTTTTCTGCTTGTTATTGTTCACAGCCCACTTTGACAGAAAAATTTGCCTCAGAGGTATTGTATTTCTCAGGCTTCTGTGCTTGATTTTTTAAAAGTTTGCGTCAAGTGCCTGCCACCTCATTACACACTCCACTATTTCTCTTAGTTGTTCCATGTTGCATTGTTTTATATCTTAAAACATGTTGGTAAGTGGGAGCCTGGGAGCAGATAGGACTTGGTTTCACAATCAGGGAGAATATTCATAATGTCGCCTGAGGAGGGTTTCTAATCGAATGTTTGCTCATAAACATGGAAAGTTACTGAATCAGAGCTGGCTAGCTGCAAGGGAGTACCTTATATTTTGGGCCCAGTATTCCATGACAATCGATGTTGTCTTAAGAGCTTCCTTATGGTATCTTATGGGCCGTTTGCCTTTAGGACTCTTTGAGATGGAAGGCAAAATACAACTCATTGAGACTGGTTAGTAGGTTGGCTCATGTACTAATCTCCTGACTGAACGACGTGTGTACAGCCAATGTGCATAGGTATGCTAATTTCTTGCAAAGTCTTACCTGTTTTGCTAAAGATTGAATGGATATCAATTTGTATTTTTATGGCATTATTGAGCTGGGAGTGAAGATTTAAAAACATTTGTGTGCCTCATGATCACATGCAAACAGATCAAAACCACTAACTATTAAATCACAGAATGTCAGAGAGTCCCAGAACGGTGCAGAAGGAGGCCATTTGGCCCATCGTCTCTGCACCAGCTCTCCAAATGGGCATCATGACTTAGTGCCATTCTCCCGCCTTTCCCCCATACTCCTGCACAGTCTTTCTACTCACGTAAATATCTGAATGCCTTGATTGAACCTGCCTCTACCAAATTTCCAGGCATTCCAGACCTGAACCACTTGTGTGAAAAAGGTCTTTCTCACATCACGGGCAGGATTCTCTGGTCCGTCAGCCCCAGGTTCCTCAGCAGCGCGCCCTCGCCGGCAGCGGGATTCTCTGTTCCTGCCACACGCCACTTGGATTTCCCATTGTAGCCACCCTACGCCGCCGGGAAACCTGTGGGCACGCTGCAGGTGCAATGGAGAATCCCGCTGGCGGAGAATCCTGCTCCACATCTTTTCACAGTGCCATTGCAGTGTACCCACTTGAATCACGGCAGCAGTCAATGGAACCATACAGAACTTCACTGTAGTAGCTGTAGAAGTGGGTTTGGCTAATGGGAATTTGGCATTGCCAATCAAGACTAGGAATAATCAGCGCTGGGAATCTGCACAGGGGAACAGGATTTAAATTGAGGCAATGTGTCATGACAGCTGCTGTGCCAGTTATTGAGCTCTAATTACAAACAGACTTCCTGAGAGTTCAGGAGCCAGGGAGTTCTAAGATCATTGGTACCTCGGGAAAAATATGTGATGTTAATCAAACTAATCATCCAAATGGATAACAGCATGCAAAGCATGAGCACAGCTAAGCAAATTGGCACAGAGGTTTGGCTCACTGACCACCTTGTTGACTAATCACACTAGGGCATGCTCTTCCATGTACTGAGAGATGTGGAAAGCCAATCATACGGGCAATGCCAGGTGGCATAGCTACACAGAACATTTCAGGACAGCCAGCTTAGGTTCGCAGCTTTAATTCTCTCATTTGCAGCTGACTGCAACAAGTAACAGGTAGGCTCTGAGGAAGAAGATGAGACAAGTCTAAACAACCATTCAAGTGATAATCGAATGTCTCTTTTTATTCTTTCATGGGATGTGGGTGTTGTTGCCAAGGTCAGTATTTATTGACCCTGAGAAGGTGACAGTGAACAGTCTACTTCAACCCATGCAATTCAGGTGGTGAAGATATACCACAGTACTGTTAGAAAGAGAGCTTCAGGATTTGACCCATAAACAGTGAAGGAACAATGATATATTTCCAAGAGAGGTTGGCCTGTGACTTGGAGGGGAACTTGCAGTTGGCACTGGTCCCATGTGTCTGCTGCCGTGGTCACTCTAGGTCGTAGAAGTTCCAGGTTTGGAAGATGCTGCTGAAGGATCTTTAGCAAATTGCTGCAGTGCATCTTGTAGATGTGCACACTGATGCGCCAGTGGAACATGACATACCCAGGAATGCTGATGGAGGAATCGGGGGGTTTAATGACATGTATGATTATGTCAGGATGTTGCTTGACCAGGCAGAGAGACTGCCCTCCCAATTTTGGCACAGGTCCCCAGATATTGATGAGGTGGACTTTGCCGGGTCAACCGGGCTGGTTGTGTCTTTGTTGTAATACGACATGAATCCAAGGTCCCGGTTGAGGCCGTACTCCTGTGTGCGGAACTTGGCGATAAGTTTCTGCTCGGTGATTCTGCGTTGTCGCGCGTCCTGAAGGCCGCCTTGGAGAACACTTACCCGAAGATCAGAGGCTGAATGCCGTTGACTG
Organism: Scyliorhinus torazame; assembly: GCF_047496885.1. Lineage (NCBI taxonomy): Eukaryota > Metazoa > Chordata > Chondrichthyes > Carcharhiniformes > Scyliorhinidae > Scyliorhinus > Scyliorhinus torazame. The sequence goes on along the minus strand of NC_092721.1, from coordinate 144,974,634 downwards.
CTGAAGTGTACCCCAACTGGAAGGGAACATTCCTGCCTGGTGATTGTCGCGCGATGTCCGTTCATCCGTTGTTGCAGCGTCTGCATGGTCTCGCCAATGTACCACGCTTCGGGACATCCTTTCCTGCAGCGTATGAGGTAGACAAGGTTGGCCGACGTGAGAACATCACCCACCAGGTACGTGGTACATACTCGTGCGACTCGGCCAACATTGTCTACCTCATACGCTGCAGGAAAGGATGTCCCGAAGTGTGGTACATTGGCGAGATGCTGCGAGCCTGAGGAAGGAGCAGTGCTCTGAAAGCTAATGATTTGAAACAAATCTGTTGGACTTTAACCTGGTGTTGTAAGACTTCTTACTCGGATGAGAATGTTTAAATTAAGGTGCTGCTTAACTGGGAGCAAAGTGTAGGTCAGCCCCTCAAACATACTTCATAGAATTCATAGAATCCCTACAAAAGGAGGCCATTCAGCCCATCGAGTCTGCACTGACACTCTGAAGGAGCACCCTACCAAGGCCCACTTCCCTGGCCCACCAAAATAAAAGAGTACCGTTAAAAACTGCCTTGTAGTGCCACCCAGAAGGAACTCCGATTTTCTTTGGGTTAGATCGCACTCTAAATCTTATTCCAAACCGGGATTCAAGATTGTATCGTGCTGTCCATTGTACAATCCTTTTACTTTCGATTTAGAAGCGCTGCTTTTCTCAGTTAAGGAACTTAATTAGTTTTACTATTTGCAGGCAGAGTTGGTGGACAGGATGTTATCAATTCATCCAATGCAAAATGGCAGGAAGAGGGAAAAGGCTACATTGCTGAATCCTGTTTAATCAACCTGCTCTTCAGTATAAATAACTGAAATGGCGGTTCACTTTACAGAGCATTGATGATATGCGTTATTCAGGGGTTGTCTGTTGTGCGAAGAGAGTTTTATATTGCTTTTCAGTGAGGGACAGATATTGCATGGAGGCCTTGTAAATTTGTGCTATGTTCTCCTCATTCTGGGTTCTTCATCACCATTACTGCTTAACCACTTCCTTACCTTGCAGGTCAGCTGTTCGGGAGAGAGAGGGAGCCGGGACCTTGGAAACAGCGCGGGAGTTTCAAAAAGCGCGGGAGCTGCGAGGCAGAGGGGACAGTTTAAAAGGTCGCGCCGTGGGTGAGGTAAGTACTGCTTAACCACTTCCTTACCTTGCAGGTCAGCTGTTCGGGAGAGAGAGGGAGCCGGGACCTTGGAAACAGCGCGGGAGTTTCAAAAAGCGCGGGAGCTGCGAGGCAGAGGGGACAGCTTAAAAGGTCGCGCCGTGGGTGAGGTAAGTACTGCTTAACCACTTCCTTACCTTGCAGGTCAGCTGTTCGGGAGAGAGAGGGAGCCGGGACCTTGGAAACAGCGCGGGAGTTTCAAAAAGCGCGGGAGCTGCGAGGCAGAGGGGACAGTTTAAAAGGTCGCGCCGTGGGTGAGGTAAGTACTGCTTAACCACTTCCTTACCTTGCAGGTCAGCTGTTCGGGAGAGAGAGGGAGCCGGGACCTTGGAAACAGCGCGGGAGTTTCAAAAAGCGCGGGAGCTGCGAGGCAGAGGGGACGGTTTAAAAGGTCGCGCCGTGGGTGAGGTAAGTACTGCTTAACCACTTCCTTACCTTGCAGGTCAGCTGTTCGGGAGAGAGAGGGAGCCGGGACCTTGGAAACAGCGCAGGAGTTTCAAAAAGCGCGGGAGCTGCGAGGCAGAGGGGACAGTTTAAAAGGTCGCGCCGTGGGTGAGGTAAGTACTGCTTAACCACTTCCTTACCTTGCAGGTCAGCTGTTCGGGAGAGAGATCAGTTTCGGGAGCAGGCCTATTGTCTGACTGTAAATCAGGAAGGATACAAAGGGTGTGGCTGAAGTGCCTATAGAAACGGAGTGCTGGAGGCAAACAGAGTGTATCTGAGTTTGGGTAAGGCTGAGTTCGGGTAAGAGGGGAGTGACAAAATTTTTTAAAAAAAAATATCAAATTAATTAAGTAAATTAAGTAACTAGTTAAGGGAATTTGGTGCTCACCTTAAGGAGGCGCAGAGAAGCAGAGCTGTGAGGGAGTCTCTGGAGCAATTACATCACAGCCAGCAGGTAAGTGATTGGCTTGTAACTGGTAAGTGATTTCTCTCTCTTTGACTTTCTCTTAGCTGTGTAGTGTAGTTCAAATTTAACTTCAGGCTTAAGTCATGGCAGGAGAGCTCAGACCCGTGTCATGCTCCTCTTGTGAGATGTGGCAAGTCAGGGACCCTTCTGGTGTCCCTGACTCCTTCATCTGCAAGAAGTGTGTCCAACTGCAGCTCCTGTTAGACCGCTTGACGGCTCTGGAGCTGCGGATGGACTCACTTTGGAGCATCCGCGATGCTGAGGAAGTTGTGGATAGCACATTCAGTGAGTTGGTCACACCGCAGATTAAAATTACTGAGGCAGATAGGGAAAGGGTGACCAACAGACAGAGGAAGAGTAGGAAGGCAGTGCAGGGATCCCCTGCGGTCATCTCCCTCCAAAACAGATTTACCGTTTTGGAAACTGTTGGGGGAGATGGTTCACCAGGGGAAGGTGGCAGCAGCCAGGTTCATGGCACCGTGGCTGGCTCTGCTGCACAGAAGGGCGGGAAAAAGAGTGGCAGAGCTATAGTGATAGGGGATTCAATTGTAAGGGGAATAGACAGGCGTTTCTGCGGACGCAAACGAGAATCCAGGTTGGTATGTTGCCTCCCTGGTGCAAGGGTCAAGGATGTCTCGGAGCGGCTGCAGGGCATTCTGGAAGGGGAGGGTGAACAGCCAGCTGTCGTGGTGCATATAGGCACCAACGATATAGGTAAAAAACGGGATGAGGTCCTACAAGCTGAATTTAGGGAGTTAGGAGTTAAACTAAAAAGTAGGACCTCAAAGGTAGTAATCTCAGGATTGCTACCAGTGCCACGTGATAGTCAGAGTAGGAATGACAGGATAGCTAGGATGAATACGTGGCTTGAGAGATGGTGCAAGAGGGAGGGTTTCAAATTCCTGGGACATTGGGACCGGTTCTGGGAGAGTTGGGACCTGTACAAATCGGACGGTCTGCACCTGGGTGGGACAGGAACCAATGTTCTCGGGGGTGTGTTTGCTAGTGCAGTTGGGGAGGGTTTAAACTAATGTGCCAGGGGGATGGGAACCGATGTAGGAAGTCAGTGGGGACAGAAACAAAAGGCAGGAAGGGAGAGTGTGTAAAGCATGACCAGAGAAAGCAGGGCAGAGAGCAAGGAAGGTCTACATTAAACTGCATTTATTTCAATGCAAGGGGCCTGACGGGCAAAGCGGAAAAACTCAGGGCATGGACAGGCACATGGGACTGGGATATTATAACTATGACTGAAACATGGCTAAGGGAGGGGCAGGACTGGCAGCTCAATGTTCCGGGGTACAGATGCTATAGAAAGGATAGAACAGGAGGTAAGAGAGGAGGGGGAGTGGCGTTTTTGATTAGGGAGAACATCACGGCAGTACTTAGAGGGGATATATCCGAGGGTTCGCCCACTGAGTCTATATGGGTGGAACTGAAAAATAAGAAGGGAGAGATCACCTTGGTAGGGCTGTACTACAGGCCCCCAAATAGTCAGCGGGAAATTGAGGAGCAAATATGTAAGGAGATTACAGATAGCTGCAAGAATAATAGGGTGGGAGTAGTAGGGGACTTTAACTTTCCCAACATTGACTGGGACAGCCATAGCATTAGGGGCTTGGATGGAGGGAAATTTGTTGAGTGTATTCAGGAGGAATTTCTCATTCAGTATGTGGATGGACCGACTAGAGAGGGGGCAAAACTTGACCTCGTCTTGGGAAATAAGGAAGGGCAAGTGACAGAAGTGCTAGTGAGGGATCACTTTGGGACAAGTGACCATAATTCCATTAGTTTTAAGATAGCTATGGAGAATGATAGGTCTGGCCCAAGAGTTAAAATTCTTAATTGGGGCAAGGCCAATTTTGATGGTATCAGACAGGAACTTGCAGAGGTAGATTGGGGGAGACTATTGGCAGGCAAAGGGACGGCTGGTAAATGGGAGGCTTTTAAAAATGTGTTAACCAGGATGCAGGGTAAGCACATTCCCTTTAGAGTGAAGGGCAAGGCTGGTAGAAGTAGGGAACCCTGGATGACTCGAGATATTGAGACTCTGGTCAAAAAGAAGAAGGAGGCATATGACGTACATAAGCAACTGGGATCAAGTGGATCCCTTGAAGAGTATAGAGATTGTCGAAATAGAGTTAAGAGGGAAATCAGGAGGGCAAAAAGGGGACATGAAATTGCTTTGGCAAATAATGCAAGGGAGAATCCAAAGAGATTCTACAGATACATAAAGGGGAAAAGAGTAACTAGGGACAGAGTAGGGCCTCTTAAGGATCAACAAGGACATCTATGTGCAGAGCCACAAGAGTTGGGTGAGATCCTGAATGAATATTTCTCATCGGTATTCACGGTGGAGAAAGGCATGGATGTTAGGAAACTAAGGGAAATAAATAGTGATGTCTTGAAGTGTGCATATTACAGAGGAGGAGGTGCTGGAAGTCTTAAAGCGCATCAAGGTAGATAAATCCCCGGGACCTGATGAAATGTATCCCAGGATGTTGTGGGAGCGTAGGGAGGAAATTGCGGGTCCCCTAACCGAGATATTTGAATCATCGGCAGCCACAGGTGAGGTGCCTGAAGATTGGAGAGTGGCGAATGTTGTGCCCTTGTTTAAGAAGGGCAGCAGGGAAAAGCCTGGGAACTACAGACCGGTGAGCCTAACGTCTGTAGTAGGTAAGTTGCTGGAAGGTATTTTGAGAGACAGGATCTACAAGCATTTAGAGAGGCAAGGACTGATTCGGGGCAGTCAGCATGGCTTTGTGCGTGGAAAATCATGTCTCACAAATTTGATTGAGTTTTTTGAGGGAGTGACCAAGAAGGTAGATGAGGGCAGTGCAGTAGACGTTGTCTACATGGACTTTAGCAAAGCCTTTGACAAGGTACCGCATGGTAGGTTGTTGCAGAAGGTTAAAGCTCACGGGATCCAGGGTGAGGTTGCCAATTGGATTCAAAATTGGCTGGACGACAGAAGGCAGAGGGTGGTTGTAGAGGGTTGTTTTTCAAACTGGAGGCCTGTGACCAGTGGTGTGCCTCAGGGATCGGTGCTGGGTCCACTGTTATTTGTGATTTATATTAATGATTTGGATGAGAATTTAGGAGGCATGGTTAGTAAGTTTGCAGATGACACCAAGATTGGTGGCACAGTGGATAGTGAAGAAGGTTATCTAGGATTGCAACGGGATCTTGAGCAATTAGGCCAGTGGGCCGACGAATGGCAGATGGAGTTTAATTTAGATAAATGTGAGGTGATGCATTTTGGCAGATCGAATCAGGCCAGGACCTACTCAGTTAATGGTATGGCGTTGGAGAGAGTTATAGAACAAAGAGATCTAGGAGTACAGGTTCATAGCTCCTTGAAGGTGGAGTCGCAGGTGGACAGGGTGGTGAAGAAGGCATTCGGCATGCTTGGTTTCATTGGTCAGAACATTGAATACAGGAGTTGGGACGTCTTGTTGAAGTTGTACAAGACATTGGTACGGCCACACTTGGAATACTGTGTGCAGTTCTGGTCACCCTATTATAGAAAAGATATTATTAAACTAGAAAGAGTGCAGAAAAGATTTACTAGGATGTTGCCGGGACTTGATGGTTTGAGTTATAAGGAGAGGCTGGATAGACTGGGACTTTTTTCCCTGGAGCGTAGGAGGCTTCGGGGTGATCTTATAGAGGTCTATAAAATAATGAGGGGCATAGATAAGGTAGATAGTCAACCTCTTTTCCCAAAGGTAGGGGAGTCTAAAACTAGAGGGCATAGGTTTAAGGTGAGAGGGGAGAGATTCAGAAGGGCCCAGAGGGGCAATTTCTTCACTCCGAGGGTAGTGAGTGTCTGGAATGGGCTGCCAGAGGTAGTAGTAGAGGCAGGTACAATTGTGTCTTTTAAAAAGCATTTAGATAGTTACATGGGTAAGATGGGTATAGAGGGTTATGGGCCAAGTGCGGGCAACTGGGACTAGCTTAATGGTAAAAACTGGGCGGCATGGACTGGTTGGGCCGAAGGGCCTGTTTCCATGCTGTAAACTTCTATGATTCTATGATTCTATGATTACCAGTGTCATCATTGCAATGGACTTGTTGGTGTGCAAACTTCTGCTGCAGGAATGGAATATGTTTCTGTGAGGATGGTAGGCAGGTACATTGTCTTCAGGTTTCTGCATGAGCTACAGTGTAGGCATTCGGCAATGTGCAAAAGCAGCTCCTGGTGCTTCCCCCTGACATTACATCTACTTCATTGACAATTAACCTGCACTTAATGTTTCACTGGAGGGCCGGAATGAGATGTATTATATGTTGACATTTGTTTTCAAAATTGTTATACCACCACTGAAGAATGTACAATTTTTGCAGTTCACTGAAATATTTTGATAGTTCTGTGATCATAAAATACCAAGTCTGTTCTGACTGAGATCTGTTATTTTAAGCATAATCGTCATCGTTTCAGAGCCAGGTAGCAATTGGCTGATGGCGCTCGAAATCACAATAGAAAAAGAGGTCCTGATTATTCGCAAACTCAATCAGAATTCAAATGAACACTACATTGTGCATGCAGTGTGCAATACCTGTTGGCCTTCCTGTGCCTGTCATGTATCAGGCCTCAACCTGAAATGTTTTGTTCCACTGACTGGGAAATCATGGGGGTGAAGTTTACAGAAGGCCATCTTCTTCGACACCTAGTCGAAAAGTGTGTCGGCACCACACAAGCATTAAAATAGGCCGCCCTACAGCGTTAATATGCTGGGGGTGTCCTTAATGAGTTAAGTGTGGGACTTCTGCCCGTTGGAGACAAAAATTTCTAGTCCCAGTAGCAGCTACTGCTGGGACTACAAGGAGTCCTCAGGAGAGCTGAAGATGGATACCAGACTTTAGGTACGTCTGGGGGTAGAGGTGTCAGGTTTTACAGGTTGGGAGTGGAGGCACAAATGGTGGTACAATCTTGGGGACTGCCTCTGATGGGCACAGGGAACCCTCTGAAAGAACTTACTTCTCCTTCCTGCCCATCGCGGTACGGTGGCCACCCGTTCTATTTTATGTGCCCGCCGTCTTCAAATACACTGGTGGGGTCTATAAAATTTACCCCATGAGAAAGGATATGTGAAGCATGAAATTAACTAAGGTGCTATAAAATATGGTACACATTTCTCATGAATATTCCAAACTAAGAAACCTATTTTTATTATTTATTAACATGTCTATTATATTTCTTCACGCCAAACCCATCCTTCATCTGTCAGGCACTGTGCAGACCTCATCAGATACATATATGATGCCCAATTTTGTATAGCTCTGTACAGCTAGCAGAGATTCACTGAGGTTGAATGGGAATCAGATGTACACAATTTGTATCATTTTGCTTTATATCTACCTGTATCAGGGCAGCTTCATGGCAGACAGGAGTAGTTAATATTACGGTAACTCCGGGCATTTTGGGATGTTCCACTGAAAGTGAGGTTGAATATTCATTGTGTCCACTTATATTTGGGGTGGAGTATAAGGAAGAAGATGAAAGAACTTGAATTTGAATGGGGGTATACTACAGGCCTCCCAACAGCCAGCAGGAGATAGAGGAGCAGATAGGTAGACAGATTTTGGAAAAGAGTAAAAACAAAAGGGTTGTGGTGATGGGAGACTTCAACTTCCCCAATATTGACTGGGACTCACTTAGTGCCAGGGGCTTAGACGGGGCGGAGTTTGTAAGGAGCATCCAGGAGGGCTTCTTAAAACAATATGTAGACAGTCCAACTAGGGAAGGGGCGGTACTGGACCTGGTATTGGGGAATGAGCCCGGCCAGGTGGTAGATGTTTCAGTAGGGGAGCATTTCGGTAACAGTGACCACAATTCAGTAAATTTTAAAGTACTGGTGGACAAGGATAAGAGTGGTCCGAGGATGAATGTGCTAAATTGGGGGAAGGCTAATTATAACAATATTAGGCGGGAACTGAAGAACATAGATTGGGGGCGGATGTTTGAGGGCAAATCAACATCTGACATGTGGGAGGCTTTCAAGTGGCGGTTGAAAGGAATACAGGACCGGCATGTTCCTGTGAGGAAGAAAGATAAATACGGCAATTTTCGGGAACCTTGGATGACGAGTGATATTGTAGGCCACGTCAAAAAGAAAAAGGAGGCATTTGTAAGGGCTAAAAGGCTGGGAACAGACGAAGCCTGCGTGGAATATAAGGAAAGTAGGAAGGAACTTAAGCAAGGAGTCAGGAGGGCTAGAAGGGGTCACGAAAAGTCATTGGCAAATAGGGTTAAGGAAAATCCCAAGGCTTTTTACACGTACATAAAAAGCAAGAGGGTAGCCAGGGAAAGGGTTGGCCCACTGAAGGATAGGCAAGGGAATCTATGTGTGGAGCCAGAGGAAATGGGCGAGGTACTAAATGAATACTTTGCATCAGTATTCACCAAAGAGAAGGAATTGGTAGATGTTGAGTCTGGAGAAGGGGGCGTAGATAGCCTGGGTCACATTGTGATCCAAAAAGACGAGGTGTTGGGTGTCTTAAAAAATATTAAGGTAGATAAGTCCCCAGGGCCTGATGGGATCTACCCCAGAATACTGAAGGAGGCTGGAGGGGAAATTGCTGAGGCCTTGACAGAAATCTTTGGATCCTCGCTGTCTTCAGGGGATGTCCCGGAGAACTGGAGAATAGCCAATGTTGTTCCTCTGTTTAAGAAGGGTAGCAAGGATAATCCCGGGAACTACAGGCCGGTGAGCCTTACTTCAGTGGTAGGGAAATTACTGGAGAGAATTCTTCGAGACAGGATCTACTCCCATTTGGAAGCAAATGGATGTATTAGTGAGAGGCAGCACGGTTTTGTGAAGGGGAGGTCGTGTCTCACTCACTTGATAGAGTTTTTCGAGGAGGTCACTAAGATGATTGATGCAGGTAGGGCAGTAGATGTTGTCTATATGGACTTCAGTAAGGCCTTTGACAAGGTCCCTCATGGTAGACTAGTACAAAAGGTGAAGTCACACGGGATCAGGGGTGAGCTGGCAAGGTGGATACAGAACTGGCTAGGCCATAGAAGGCAGAGAGTAGCAATGGAGGGATGCTTTTCTAATTGGAGGGCTGTGACCAGTGGTGTTCCACAGGGATCAGTGCTGGGACCTTTGCTCTTTGTAGTATATATAAATGATTTGGAGGAAAATGTAACTGGTCTGATTAGTAAGTTTGCAGACGACACAAAGGTTGGTGGAATTGCGGATAGCGATGAGGACTGTCGGAGGATACAGCAGGATTTAGATTGTCTGGAGACTTGGGCGGAGAGATGGCAGATGGAGTTTAATCCAGACAAATGTGAGGTAATGCATTTTGGAAGGTCTAATGCAGGTAGGGAATATACAGTGAATGGTAGAACCCTCAAGAGTATTGAAAGTCAAAGAGATCGAGGAGTACAGGTCCACAGGTCATTGAAAGGGGCAACACAGGTGGAGAAGGTAGTCAAGAAGGCATACGGCATGCTTGCCTTCATTGGCCGGGGCATTGAGTATAAGAATTGGCAAGTCATGTTGCAGCTGTATAGAACCATAGTTAGGCCACACTTGGAGTATAGTGTTCAATTCTGGTCGCCACACTACCAGAAGGATGTGGAGGCTTTAGAGAGGGTGCAGAAGAGATTTACCAAAATGTTGCCTGGTATGGAGGGCATTAGCTATGAGGAGCGATTGAATAAACTCGGTTTGTTCTCACTGGAACGAAGGAGGTTGAGGGGAGACCTGATAGAGGTATACAAAATTATGAGGGGCATAGACAGAGTGGATAGTCAGAGGCTTTTCCCCAGGGTAGAGGGGTCAATTACTAGGGGGCATAGGTTTAAGGTGAGTGGGGCAAGGTTTAGAGTAGATGTACGAGGCAAGTTTTTTACGCAGAGGGTAGTGGGTGCCTGGAACTCGCTACCGGAGGAGGTAGTGGAAGCAGGGACGATAGGGACATTTAAGGGGCATCTTGACAAATATATGAATAGGATGGGAATAGAAGGATACGGACCCAGGAAGTGTAGAAGATTGTAGTTTAGTCGGGCAGCATGGTCGGCACGGGCTTGGAGGGCCGAAGGGCCTGTTCCTGTGCTGTACATTTCTTTGTTCTTTGTTGACAATCAGCCATCTGGGTGCAGAAACCATTCAATTGTTTTGCCCATTGAATGATTAGGGTAGTGTTAGGAAACTTTGATATTTACCTTAAGTTTAAATCAAAGTCGCATTTCGGGAACTATAGTTCCCAGTGGGCCACAGAACCTCTGCGCATGTGCCCGCCTGGAAATCACTTTTTTAGGCCGGGAACCTGCCCAGGAAGCAAAGAAGTGAAATGGCGCCCAACTGGATGTCAGGTGACCTGAACCGGAGGGCCATTGGGCTGAATGTGTCCAAGAGAGCAGGACATAGGAGAAGGTTCCGAACCAAGAAAAAGCGGCCAAAACCAAAACCAAGAAAAAGCGGGCAGCACGGTAGCATTGTGGATAGCACAATTGCTTCGCAGCTCCAGGGTCCCAGGTTCGATTTTGGCTTGGGTTACTGTCTGTGTGGAGTCTGCACATCCTCCCCGTGTGTGCGTGGGTTTCCTCCGGGTGCTCCGGTTTCCTCCCACAGTCCAAAGATGTGCAGGCTAGGTGGATTGGCCATGCTAAATTGCCCTTTGTGTCCAAAATTGCCCTTAGTGTTGTGTGAGGTTACTGGGTTCTGGGGATAGAATGGAGGTGTTGACCTTGGGTAGGGTGCTCTTTTCAAGAGCTGGTGCAGACTCGATGGGCTGAATGGCCTCCTTCTGCACTGTAAATTCTATGAAAGCTAGGGGAATGGAATAGAAAAGGGTCCCAGAAGAAAGTCTCATGCAAGGACAAAGATAAGGATCAGAAACAGGTAGGAGAAGATAGTCCCCGGTAAGTGACAAGAAGCACAGATATCAGAATCAGTCCTGTTGAGTAAAGTTGAGAGAAAGGAGTAGAGCAATAGGCTCGGGAGTAAAGAGAAAGAGCTGCAGGGAGTATATTGAAGCAAAGTAGGCTTTGCAGAAGATCTAAGAGGGCAGCTGAAGGTTGGTGACTCTGTGGGGGCTGTGAGGGAAAAGGTGCCCTTTTTGGAGCAGTGGTTGTACTTTTTGGCACACCCGAAGATCTGGAAGTGCGCTTGGAAGATGAAGCGTGAGTGTACTCGGAGATCCAGTGAAAAGGAATTTTGGAAGGTAAGATTAAAACCCTGGATGTGGATCCTTGTTGAAGCTGTCTGAGTGTGAACAATGTTTGAAGAGAATTCCAAGGCAAGTTCTTCCAATGTGGATCTAATAGAGAAAATGCTGGAAAATCTCAACAGGTCTGGCAGCATTTGTAAGGAGAGTAAAGAGCTAACGTTTCAAGTCCAGATGACCCTTTCTCAAAGCTTCAAATGTGGAGATTGGAAACCCTTGTGACAAAGATAGAGGGAGGAATTTAGCGGTCGGCTTGACGGCGGGTGCAAATCCCGTAATGGCCGCTAAATCACGCAAAAGTCTAAAAACGGGATTTGCGCTGGTGAGATTTCATAACGCTATCTTCCCAAGCCCTCCGTGATGATACAATCAGGTTCATACTCAGGAGGGGCACAAAACTGAATTGCAAGATTTGAATCCATTACAATATACTTCACATGGTTAACATTGCATCTTCACTCTACAATGAATCCTCCTACCCACCAGGTTCGACATCACGCTGGAGCAAATTACTACGGGCGTGATTCTTCAGAAACATTTCTAAGTCTTGTAGCGAGCGGGAACTGCCCCAAGCTTCCCAACTCTCGGTCCAGTGAGGCGAGGAAAGCTATTCAATGTTAATAGGTCCACTTAATGAGGCCCCACGGGCTTCTCGCCGCAAATGAAGGCTCACCAGCCGATTCACCGGCACTACACTCGTCAGCCCCCGCTAGCAAGATCGAGCAGCACTTAAGCTGCACTTGCTCAGCCAACCCCAGCCAGTTTGCAACAATGGCGGCGAGGAGACCAGTCCCAAGATTTGGGGACATTGACCTAGGGAGGCACCTAGTCACCATGGAGGCCAGGAGGAATGTCCTGTTCCCCCGAGGGTCCCTGAGGGATAGTCATAGGGCAGCCAGTGCTGCCTGGGACAAGGTGGCAGCAGCTGTGAGCATCGGGAGTGTGACCAGGAGGACTGGCCTCCAGTACTGAAAAAAATAGACACTAATGTCCCCGCGCCACCTGCTCTCCCCCTCCCCCATCCCCCATCTGTCTGCCCTCAGAGGAGCATCCACCCCCCCAACTCTCCATGTGACCCCCAATCCTCCCTCCACCTCCCTCCCCCTTCTACCTCCCCAACCCTCATTTCACAACCCCCTTCCTACTACTGTGAACCACCCGTGTGGTTAACGAAGCCCTCTCCATGTCTCCTCAGGAAAAGCTTTCCCATAATCGCTGGGAGAGGGCGCAGACTGGCAGTGGGGTGCCAGACCTAAGAATCCTCTCCTTCTTCGAGGAGTGTGCCCTGGAGGTGACTGGTGTGGCTGAGGACAGGGCAGCCACCCATGCGGAGGCTGGCGGATGCCGCAGAGGTGAGGAACCACCGGGCTTCACCCAGGGGACCTGTCAAACGAGAGGTGTTATTGCCTTACTGACTGACCCATCCCTCACACTGATCACATGTCCATTCTCCCGCAGGCCCTCCAGCTGACGGCGCCTGCCCAACTCGGGTGGCACCCTCTCCTGCCTCCCAGGATACCACCTTGGAGGAGAGCTCCAAGGATGCAACTGTAATAGTCACGGCACAGCTGACATCCCCACCCTCCACCAGTGCAGATACACGTACCCCGGTGGGAAATGTCGGCTTCGGGGCCACAATCTGGTGAGTACCACACTGCTGCTGATGTACATCAAGTGGAGGCAGGAACCCCCAGGCGAGATAGCAGTCAGACGTCTGCTGTATCCCAGGACCCAGCTGGGTCCCAGCCTGATGCTGAGCCTGTGGAACAAAGTTACCCTCCGGAGCTGCTGGAGCTGATAGAGAGCCACCGGGACATTCAGAGGGAGATGTCAGCGTCACGCCAACAAATCCACAGCCGATTGGAGGAGTGTTAAAGTACAGTGTCCAGGCCTCACAGTCTGATTGGGATGCTAGTTAATGACTCCCACATGCAACATGGCTGCCTACCCACAGGAATTCACTTGGGTTGTGTGAATCATTGTTATGATTGCCAATTCACTATTAGCGACAGCCTTCAGCCACATGGCCAGAGGCCTTTGCAGTCGGCGGGGGTTATGGGTGGTTGTTGGGGCAGACGGGCAGGGACAAGGGTTGCCCCCGGAATGGGTACACACAATCCAGGGGTTGGCATGGTGGTGCTGCGAGCAGTTGCCACCTGGTTGCCCACCTAGCACCACCCTCCCATGGCGGCCCACCACTGCGGAGGGTCCCCCACCCCCAACCAAAGGTCTTCCACCCCCTGCAGAGCACAGGGGTAGCAAGCCCTGCGCCCCTGGGATTTTACCTGTGAGCTAAGATGGCTACTCACCTCCTCGGCTCCCCACAGAAGCCGTTCTGCCGGGTTCAGGTTTTTCAAAAGGAGTACTAATCGGCGCCCGCATGACCACTCGCTGGGGAGGCTGCTGAATGACAGGAGGCCATTGGATATGGGGTCCCTCCCATTAATTGTATGGAAATTGGGCTTAAGTGGTGACAATTCGTTTCTCGCCACGCTCCGCAAGATCCCCATTTCGCCTACGGGAGAGTGGCGGTTGCATCGGAAACTATTTGGCGCCTGGCGCGGATCTCGTTTTTGGCCTCTCCCGCTATTCACCGGCCTTTCACTTGAGCAAGAGCGCAACGAGGCCGGAGAATCGTGCCTGACTGCTTTTTAAAAATGGAAACCAGGTAGGCAGCATGGTGGCGCAGTGGTTAGCACTGCTGCCTCCTGGCGCTGATGATCCCGACCCCGGGGCACTGTCTGTGTGGTATTTGCACATTCTCCCCGTGCCTACGTGGGTCTCACCCCCACAACCCAAAGATGTGCAGAGTAGGCGGATTGGCCATGCTGAATTGCCCCTTAATTGGTACAAAAAGGAATTTGAAACTCTAAATTAAAAAAAAACCAAAACCAGATGCCATGACCTCTGAGAGGGAGGAAGGAGGTGAGCACAACTGTCTTCAACTATCGCCAGAAGATCGCATTCTGAAATCTTACTCCATAAATCCCGTTTTGGCCTCTCGCGATATTTAGAGGCCATTATGGGATTTAAGCCTGTGGCTAATTGGCTGCTAAATCTCGCCCTTTGTCATTTATTTTGAAAATTCCACTCTGAATTTCATTGAGGTCAATTGGCTCATGGTGTGACGTGTCTGGGTGAGTTATTAAGAAATCCATAGAACCTGCTTTGGCCACATCTGTCACTTACTTTGGAGTGCGGTGTCTGACCACCATTCGCCAGTTGGTTCACACGTACTGCATACTTACCCTGAACATTAGAATACAAGATAGATTTGGAAAATTGTTTTACCTTTATAATTTGTATGTGTCTGTAAAGATGTAGCTGGGGTGAAGGAATATTGAATATTTGAATAATTTTTTTGTGTTTGCATTGAGATCTTTCCAACCTTTCTGTGTGCTGTTAATATAGTTCATTTTCCTTGTGCACACTTTATTCTTTGTGTTAAAAGTTATCAGCAGATTCCTGTGGGAACTATCAAGCTAGGTCTCACTCTGGGATCTGACTTGTCCAGTATTAACATCAGCTGGGATCATCTCAGCAGTCACCTGCAATACTAGTTTTACACCCGGTAGTGAGTTGAAAACCGCCCTGTAATATTCAGTGGATATGAGCAGCAAAAGTCATTGTGGGGCTCGAATTTCATTTTTGGGTGACTAAACAGGAGAATGCATTGGTCAATCACCCATTCAAGCAGTGAAGATGTCCCTGTAATTTGAGGTCCCAATCTCATTTAAATCTGGCAAGAGAGTTGTGGGACATCAAACACTCCTGCCGCTCTGGAGCCCACAGAAATAACCCAACACTTACCTATGGCAAAATCTTTATTTCCATCACCATGTCACAGGACCCCGATTTCCATATTGAAAGAGGATTCATGTCTGAAATAGACTGGTGCTTTGGACGCCTTTTAAGATGCAGTTGGCCACATGGCATTTTGAGGCCAAAACTGCCCGGTTAACATCAGGTGAAGGCAATCAAATTCCATCCCATTATGTGCACGAGAGAAATGGTTTTCTATCATAGAATTTGGTCCATTAGCAGATTAGTTCTATTACATTTTCATTCTCTAGGTTATCTATATCTTGCAGCCTTACTGCTATACCTTAATAGTTTTCCCTATTAGGAGAGCCTAATTGTTCAAGGGCTTATTTAAAATTTTTTAAAATTAATTTACGGGATGTGGGCGTCGCTGGTTAGGCCAACATTTATTGCCCATCCCTAGTTGACCCTCAGAAGGTGGTGGTGAGTTGCCTTCTTGAACTGCTGCAGTCGTTGAGGTGTAGATGCAACCACTGTGCTGTTAGGGAGGGAGTTCCAGGATGTTACCCTAGCGACAGTGAAGGAACAGCGATATATTTCGAAGTCAGGGAGGTGAGTGACTTGGAGGGGAACTTCCAGGTTATGGGGTTCCCAGGTATCTGCTGCTATTGTCCTTCTAGATCGTGGTGGTCGATGGTTTGGAAAGTGCTGCCTCAGGAAACTTGGTGAGTTACTGCAGTGCATCTTGTAGATGGAACACATGGCTGTCACTATTCGTCGGTGGTGGAGGGTTTAAATGTTTGTGGAAGGGGGAGCAATCAAGCGGGCTGCTTTGTCGTGGATGGTGTCAAGCTTCTTGAGCGTTGTTGGAGCTGTACTCATCCAGGCAAGTGGAGAGTATTTCATCACACTCCTGACTTGTGCCCTGAAGATGGTGGATAAGCTTTGGGGGGTCAGGAGGTGAGTTACTCACCTTGGGATTCCTAGCCTTTGACCTGCCCTGGTAGCCACAGTATTAATGTGGTTAGTCCAGTTCAGTTTCTGATCAATGGTAACCCCCCAGGATGTTGATTCTGGGGAATTTAGCGATGGTAATGCCATTGAAGTCAGCAACAAAATATCACTGCATGTTTGAAAGCGAAAAATGATTGAGTGGAAAATCGCAATGTAATTGTTTACATGTTTTGCTGTTTTATTTAATCCTATCAAGTGGGAAGACATCTAATTTCTATTGTCTTGCCACTAATTGTACAAGACATCCACAGACGACAAAATCAGATGGAAAATTAAAATGTAATTACATATTAACTACGATTGAGCTGCAAATAATACATCTGCCTTGTATTTTCTCTTGTATCAGGAACAGGTTGGATAACTGACAAATGAAAGCAATGTAATCATTCGCCTGCAGTGTGACATTTTTCAGATTTGGTCCAAATTTCTTTTTAGAATTTCAGCCAATTTTGCTCAATCGACAGCCAACAGCACCTTGCAAACAATCAGCTGCATTATTCAAATGAGGTTTGATTGGTAAGTAATTCATATATGTTATAATCCATAGAGAACAATTACAATATTGACAACTCCGTTACAGAAAGATTTTCATTTGAATAAAATTAAAGTTAAAACTTCAAATTAATGAATGTTCCCTGGAATATCTTTAGCTCCAAGATATTTGGAAGTGATTGCTCAACAATATTAGCATAATCCTATTTGCATTGTAAAGACGATGCTGCAATATATTTCTGAAACTGAATTCACAATTTGTTTGTCGGTGCTATAAACCCCTGCATGCCTGTTTCTGCAGAACCTCTGTGGGGGTGTTTCAAAATCCAACATTTTAGTGGCCTAAGCACTAAATTCTGATCAAATTACATTTTCTTTATAAATGATCGGATGTTAGTATCAAACTGGCTTAAAAGAAACACGTTATGAAGAGTTTGTGATGAATTCAACCAGACAAAAATGTTTCAAATAAATATCTAAATTCAAGTTTCCAGTTCATTTGACATTCCTAAGTCTCCCACACAGCTTATCTAATAAATATCCTGGTCATTTTAGGTAGCTCTTTGTTAGTACAGTAAACACTTACTTTAATTCAAACCTTGTGATAGTACAAGAGCATAATACCCAAGGCAAACTTATACATATTGGTGTTCCCATTAAGTTGCTTTGTTGACATTGAACCTGTTCAATTCTGAGGTTCAAAGCTCCTTTATAGCAATGTCTTTCCGTTAGAACCTACTACTAGTAACCATTATCCATCTAGATGCACATGAGTAGATTTACTGAGAAATACATTGAAGTTACAACATGGGGACATTCGGCCCACCTAGTCTGTGTCAATGCTTATCCCGATGAGAGCAAATAACTCTGACCACAGGTGAAATTTTCAGGACCCGTTTGCCATGGACACAAATCCCAGCGAGGACGTGAATCTGATTACCATTAATTTGCATGCATTTTAATATTCAGAAATGGCTTAACGTGAGGTAGAGCCAGCAGGAATCACTACTGGTTTCCAAAAAAGGAAACCTGTCATATGCCCACACAGTGTTCGGAGGTGAGTATCGTCCCTGAGTGGTGCCAGGGGGTAGGTCCTCTAACTATGCTGGGGGGGGGGGGGGGGGGGTGGGGCGATGGTAGAGCAGGGATGAGGGGAGTTGTGCCTGCATGAGTAGGGGGGAGGAGCTTAGACTTGGAATGATGGGTGCCCTGGTGCCAGTGAGGATGGGGGAGGGGTTGGGTCATGTAATGCCTGTGTGGTGCTGGGTGGAGGTGACCCAACCTTTGAGTGGTGGAAGTTTGACCCTGTGTTGGATGATTGGGGTGTTCGCCTTGTCTGTGAGGGGACCCGATTTCTGGGGAGAGGGGGGGGAGAACACCGGGGAGAAGGGGGGCCTTGAACTGTACTTTGAGATTGGGTGCTTTTTAAAAAGGGTGCCCCGAACTCTGTGGTGCCAGTTTTGCCAACTCCATGAGCCCCACCCGACCAGAGTGATGGCACAAAGCATGCCCTCTGCTTTTTGCAGTGTCAGAACATCTGGAGTGGAAACCTGGCTGTGTGATTGTGTATCTGGGGAGAAACACACCAGTTTTCAGTCAGACCCTGACATTTTGCCATTTTTTAGGAAAGTTCCACCCACATCTTTCATAACCTTAATTTTCTTTTCTATTATCCACCTACAACTTAATCAAGAATGTTGCCGGAGTCTCTGCCTCAAACACTAACCCTGGAAATGAGTTTCCTAGCCTCACAATTGTGTGGGAAATTGTGCACATGGCCCCTTTCACCTTGACCCATCAACTACTATTACGACACCCTGGGCGAGTGCCAGGTCAATTCCAGCCCCACAGAACCTCGAGTCCCAGCGCAAGAAAATTAACCAATTATTTGTATATTGTTATGGATCCGGGTTTACAGAACCCCAAAGAGTTCAACCGACCCACAACTTTTAATAGATTGTGGTGTGGGAAGCACACGGCGTACTCTCCAGGCGTGATACAGCAATTATGGACAAATGGTTTTTAAAACAAAACAATGTTTATTCTATGAACTCAAGTTAACCTTTTTAAAACAAACATTGAATATCTTAACACCCATTACTTCAAAGATAACCCCAAAAGACTACAACACTAAATAATCCTTCAAACTGTTCCTTTAAACATCCAAAAGACTTCAAACCTTCAAAAATAGGAGCATATTAGGTTACATTCAATATATTTATAGTCTTTGGATTGCAGAAATCAACAGACCAGCTCTTGTGTTTCTTCATGCAGCTCACAGCAAAACACGCAGATACTCCCAACTGCGTTCTCAAACTGAAACTCAAAAAGCAGGAGTGAGCTCAGCTCCCCCCACCCACTGACATCACTTCAGTAATATGATCAGCTCCATTTCTTAAAGACACATTGCTTAAACATCCATTTCTTAAAGGTACTCTCACATGACAATATGTTCCTGAGATCTTTGACCCTTGATTGCTTCAATGACTTACCAGCATCAGATTTAAAAATAAAACATAAAAGAACCGTTTATTTACAACAAGACAAGAGTTGAACATGCAATGGCGATAATGTAACAATGGTCTGCTAATCTAATTATTTCCCAAACCTCGTCCCACCCTTCAATCAGTTACACACAAGACAGACACTCGGTGGGGTTTATGGTAGGACCAAAATAACGGGGGTCAAACTGGGTATGAAAGATTTGAGGATCTTCACTGCTGAGTTTAAGGTCTTTGTAGGCTGTGAATTCTTCAGAATACAAGGTGTTGAAAACCGTCGGTTGGTTTTGCTCTTTTAGTATGTGCCTTCATTTAGAACTCTCAGGCAGTAAAACTTCCTCTGGGGAGTCACCTTCATTTTTAACAAACAGGATCTTCACACAAGATTCCCACTCAGCTTCACTAAATCCTGACTGGTCTCCACCAGATTAGTCATCAGCCTCACTTAGGTAAGATGGGCATTCTCCACATGAGAGTTTAAATAGTTATTTCTTTATTTATTTAAAAAATATATATTTTATTCTCTTCCTTTTTCACATTTTCTCCCAAATTTACACCCATCAACAATAAAGAATAATCAGTAACAAATATGTCAATCCCCATATCAATAACAACGATCCCATCCTCCCACCAAACCTCAAACATTAGCCCGCGTGTTCACATAAACAAATGACAAAAAGGAATCAGGAATCACCCGTAGTCACCATTAACACACACCGCCCCCCCCCCCCCGCCCCCCAACTAATGTTCGATGTTATCCAGTTCTTGAAAATGCATGATGAATAATGCCCATGAATTGTAGAACCTCTCCATCCTTCCCCTCAATTCAAACTTAACCTTCTCAAGAGTCAAGAATTCCAACAGGTCCCCCTGCCACGCCAGGGCACAGGGTGGGGAGGTTGCTCGCCAACCCATCAGGATCCGCCTTCGGGCGATCAATGAGGCGAAGGCTACAACATCTGCCTCCGCACCCGTTTCCAACTCTGGCTGGTCCGACACCCCGAATATGGCCTCCCGGGGGCCCAGGTCCAGTTTCACGTGCACCACTTTAGAAATTACCCTAAAAACCTCCTTCCAGTAATCCTCTAGCTTTGGACAGGTCCAAAACATATGAATGTGATTAGCGGGGGGCCCCCCGCAACGCTCACACCCATCTTCTACTCCTTCAAAGAATCGGCTCATCCTCGCCCTCGTGAGGTGTGCTCTGTATAACACCTTCAGCTGTATCAGCCCCAACCTCGCGCACGAGGTGGAGGCATTCACTCTCCGGAGCGCCTCACACCAGAACCCCTCCTCCATATCCTCTCCCAATTCTTCCTCCCACTTTGCTTTGATCCCTTCCAGTGGTGCCTTATCCTCTTCCAAAATATCTCCGTAAACTGCTGACACTACCTCCTTCTCCAGTCCCCCTGTCGTCAGCACCTCCTCCAGCAATGTGGAGGCCAGCTCCACCGGGACGCTCTGTATCTCCTTTCTGGCAAAATCTTGAACCTGCATGTATCTAAACATTTCCCCCTGCTCCAGCCCATTCTTCTCATCCAGCTCTTTCAGACCTGCAAACCGACTCCTAAGAAACAAATCTTTTAGCGTCTTAATCCCCTTCTCCCATTTCCGAAAATTTCCATCCCACCTCCCTGGCTCAAATCTGTGGTTCCCCCGAATCGGCATTTCCCTTGACCCTGCCCCCAACCCGAAGTGTTGGCGAAACTGCCTCCAAATTCTCAATGAAGCTATTATTACCGGACTCCCTGAGTATTTCCCCGGGGCTATCGGGAGCGGCGCTGTTGCTAGTTCTTTCAATCCCGACCCCCTGCACAAACTCTCCTCCATCCTGACCCACTGGGAATCAACCCCTCTGACCCAGCTCTGCACCTTCTCCACATTCACCACCCAGTAGTAATACATCAGGTTTGGAAGACCCAAACCCCCTGCCTGCCTTCCCCTCTGTAGCAGCACCTTTCTAACTCTGGCCACCTTCCCTCCCCATATGAACAAAGTAATCCTTCCCTCAATCACTCTGAAAAAAGCCTTTGGCAAGAAAATCGGCAGGCATTGAAAAGTAAACAGAAATCGCGGCAACACGTTCATTTTAACCGCCTGTACCCGACCCGCCAGTGACAGAGGAAGGCCATCCCACCTTGCCAGATCGGCTTTCACTCTCCCCACCAAACTAGAAATGTTGTACCTGCGGAGCCCCCCCCACTCCCGAGCAACCTGCACCCCCAGGTATCTAAAGTGAGTCCCTGCCCTACGGAATGGCAGCCCCCCCACCCTGCCCCCACCCCCAGCCGAGACACCACAAAGTACTCACCCTTGTCTAGATTTAGTTTGTACTCTGAGAAAGACCCAAACACTCGAAGCAGCTCCAATATTCCCCCTATCGACACACTCGGTTCCGACACGTATAACAGCAAGTCATCGGCATATAAGGACACCCTATGCTCTATCCCCCCACCCCCCGCACTATTCCTATCCATACCTCCGAACTTCTTAATGCGATGGCCAACGGCTCAATCGCGAGTGCAATCAGCAGGCGGGACATAGGACATCCCTGCCTAGTCCCAAGGTGGAGAGAAAAGTATCTCGAGCTGATGTTATTTGTGCGGACACTCGCCCTCGGCTCCTTATATAGTAGCTTTACCCAGTTCACTAATATTGGTCCAATCCCAAACCGCTCCAGAACTGCCATCTACCCGGTCAAACGCCTTCTCAGCGTCCAATGCCACAAACACCTCTGTTTCCTTCCCCTCTGCCGGCGCCATAACGACGGTGAATACTCTTCTAATGTTTGAAAAGAGCTGCCTCCCTCTCACAAACCCCGTCTGATCTTCACCTATCACCTTCGGGAGGCACTCCTCAAGCCTACCCGCCAGTACCTTCGCCAATACTTTTGCGTCCACATTCAGAAGTGATTTGGGCCTATTCGACCCACACTCCGTCGGATCTTTATCTTTTTTCAGCAGCAGGGAAATCGATGCCTGCCCCAAAGTTTGTGGCAACACTCCCTTCCCTATCGCCTCTTCAAACATCCCCCCATTAGGGGCGCCAGCTTATCCTTGAATTTTTTATAATATTCCACTGGAAACCCATCCGGTCCTGCCACCTTCCCCGACTGCATCCTCCCAATCGCGTCCTTTATCTCCTGCTCCACTATCGTTCCTTCTAATGTAGCCCTGTCCCCCTCCCCTAACCTCGGGTACTCCAACCCATCTAGAAATTCCTGCATCTCACAGTCTCCCCAGAGTGGCTCTGGCCTATACAACCTCTCATAAAATGCCTCAAAAACCTTGTTAATCAGATCCAGAGCCACCACCAACTTCCCTGTCCTATCCCTCACCTGCACAATTTCCCTTGCTGCTGCTTCCCTCCAGAGCTGACCTGCTAACATACACTATCTCCATGTTCATAAACTGCACCCCTTGCTCGTCTCAGTTGGCGCACCGCCTTCCTGGTAAATAGTCGGTCAAAGCTCGCCTGTAGTTCCTTCCTCTTTTTCAGCTTCGCTGGGTCCCCATCTTCTGCATACCTCCTATCTACCTCCAACATCTCATCAATTACCCTCTGCCGCTCTAACCTCTCCTCTTTGTCCACCCTGGCCTAAAACGAAATCACCTCCCCCCTCACCACCGCCTTTCGAGCCTCCCAGACCACTGCCTTCAACACCTCACCCGTACAATTGAAACCCTCATTACCTTTTCAATTTTGTCACAGAACACTTGGTTCCCCAAAAGTCCCACATCTAATTTCCACCCGGCCTCTGGGCTACCCCCTTCTCCAGTACCATATCCACCCAGTGCGGAGCATGATCTGACACTGCAATTGCCGAGTACTCCGACCCCTTAACCCCAGCCAGCAAAGCCTTCCCCACCACAGAAAAGTCGATCCGCGAGTATACCTTATGGACTGCTGAGAAAAACGAATACTCCCGTTCCTTCGGGTGCAGAAACCTCCAAGAGTCCACCCCTTCCATTTCCACCATTACCCCAGCCAACGCCTTCGCCCCCCCCTGATGGGACCAACGAGCTTGGCCGTGACCTGCCCAACTTTGACTCCTGCACCAAGTCCCAGTCCCCCCCCACTATCAGTTCGTGTGTGTCCAAGTCGGGGATGGCCCCAAACACCTTCTTTGTGAATCCCACATCGTCCCAATTAGGACCATATACACTTAACAGCACCACTAACCTCCCCTCCAGCGCCACTGTCACAATCACATATCTACCCCCCGATCTACCACCACCATCTCCATCTGGAAGCGTACTCTTTTGCTGACCAACACCGCTACGAAATAGAGTTATTTCAAACAGTGTTTTTCAAACTTTTTTCCAAGGACCCATTTTTACCAACCGACCAACCTTCGGGACCCATGCCAGCTAACCGTCGCGACCCATGCCGGCTGACCGTCGCGACCCACGCCAGCTGATCTTCGTGACCCACCATTTTCGCTTACTTTAATGCGACAGGTGAGCCTGCTTGGTCCTGACGATCTCACTTTCTTTGTCATTCAATGTTACATTTCTGTATGGTGTAGCCATCTAAGATGGCCATCTGCAAAGGACCATGGGAATTATGGCCAACCCAGGACTCACACAGATACACAGCCTATGTGCATTTGAAACACAGGCAACCAGACCTGATCGAAACCCCCCGCTTGTTTGCATTTCAATGGCCCATTTTCCCAGGACAATAGAACTCCAATCAAGCAACCGGTACAGCCACAGACTGATCGGCGCCACTCCCTTTACTCAGAAAGCACAACTGCCAAGGTCAATGACCGCTAAGGACACACCCAGCCACCAAGGCACCCGCCCCTTTATTGGCCGAAATCGAAGACCGTGATCAGAGCCCTGTCGAACTATTGGGTCCAAGGTTAAGGACCGCCCCAAAGAGTGTGAAATCCCAGAGGGATAAAAGAGAGCACAGCCATGTGTTCTGTCTCTTTTGGATCCGGCCTGTGTCAAACCAATTGTAGCAGGAACAGCCAGCCAAGTTCAAGACCAACGATCGCTACCTGACAGATAAGCCCAGCAGAGACAGAGCCACTTTCTTCGAACCAGCCAAGTGAAATCCAGATAAAGGCCTTATCCATTTGCACAGTGCCGGTCGCCCTGAAGTTAAATATAGGCTATTGTAGCTGATAGGTGTAGTTTAACTCGTTGTAGATATTTTGTTTGCACGTCGAGGTAACTCTTGTGTATGTAAATAAACCATCTTTTGAACTAACTAATTGGTTGTGTGGCATTTGATCGATATAAGGGAAGGCTTGTGGTTCACCAACATATTAATATTAGCAACATTATTGGCGACGCTGTTGGGATCGAAACGGGCAACAATGGGTTGGTCATCAGAGGTCCTGGAGCTCGCATCACCACTGCCTTGTGCTGCTGTGGACTCTCCTGAACAACTCACACCGCCACTGCCTTGTCCTGCTGTGGATTCTCTTGAGCCCCTCTCCCCAGCAGGTTTAGTTGGGAGATCCTGGTCTGTTTGTGTCTCTGGCCCTCTCTTCTTTATTAGAAAACAATCCACTTTAAGTATTACAGTCCTTTGTTTGTTTGCTGCTGACAAAATGGAGGAATCTCCAATGCACCCAGAGCACGTGACGTCAGCGTTCGGGGTGCGTGACCTGTTCTCTGCCGTCGCTTCAGGCAGGAAGATTGCATTGAATTGAAAGAAAAAATCTTCTTCTGGGTCAGCGTGCTTACGTCAGGAGGAGGTGGTGTTTCTTGCTGACTCCGGGCATGCGCAGTGCGCCCGCATTTTGAAAGCCCGTCGCAGTTGGCATTTTAAAAAGCCGGCTGCTATGGCCGTCGCACATTAATTCCGCGATTGGGAACGCTGCGATGGATGGCTCCGCAACACCCCACCTGCGACCCATCCGTGAGTCATGACCCCGACTTTGAAAATGGCCTTGCCTGCAGCTGGACTGACATTTTGCCATTTTTTACTTTGCACCATCAGTCACAGACGCATCAGATCAGAGAGATCAGGGCTCATACTCTCCAGCTTCATCAACTAAAAACTAACTTGGAAAACAGTCACACGCAGAGAATGCCCACCAGCTCAGTTGAGGAGAAAACAGGGCCTCCAACTGCAGTTTGAGAGAGATCCACCCTTTCATGGAGAGAAAACTCAAAGCCTTCTTCAGCTCTGTCCCAAAATGAACAAAACCCTGAGAGACAGCCTGCCTTTCTTTGCAGAAATCTTCCAGAAGCTTCTGAAGGGCTCCACCATCGAGAATAGACCAAGACCCGGAATTCAAGAAGGGTCAATTGGCAGCTGGCCAATCCAGGTTGAGTTTGTATTTAAATACTTGGCAAAGGAATGGAATTAACACATGAGAGAGAAAAAACTATAGCGCAGGATAAAACTCACACCAGGCATCACACACGTTAAATGTACAGTGAGAAATTGAGTCACGTATTCTGATGTGTTAAGTAAGTTGGTTCAACGTTGACTGCAACTGGATGCAGTTAAACTAGAAACAGGCTTCCGACACAGGAGATGGCCCAACACTGTTTTATTGAACTTGCTGATTGCTGTACGTAATCTGCTGTGGGTTGACACTCTATTAATCTAACTGATAACCTCCTACTGGCTTGACCAGACTAGCTCTCCCACATGGAGATGGTGCTCACTGGCTTGTGCACTCTAACTATCTCAGTAGCTGTGACCTGTGAGAGAGAGTCTTAATGCCCTGTGGGCTTTATAGTGGTGGTCTCCTGTCTGGTGATTGGTTGATCTGTGTCGTGTGTTCATTGGCTATCCTGTGTGTCAATCACTGCCTGTCTGCATCTCATTATATACATGAGTGGGATATTATGACATCTCCCCTTTTTAAAATCAATTTTGGAACGTGGCGGTATATACATGCATGACCATGTACAAGTGGTGAATGAATGAACATATGTACATGGGAACATGTCTATCGTGCAGATGCAGAGCAAACTGAACAAAATTTACAAGATTTAAGTCTAATCTATAGATTCAGTCTTTGTGGCGGGCGACAAATTCTTGTTGATCGCCTCACAGGTGGAGGGGGGCACGGCGGCACCTGGACTGGCAGGATTGCTGCCAGTTTGGTGGCCTCATGGACAGGCGGGATCACTGCCAGATCGGTGGCCATGTGGGGCGAGATGTCCTGAGGCGGCATGATGACATGCGGAGAAGTGCGGTCAGGTGGTGGGCAGGCAACTTTGCGCAGCGCCCTCCTGCTGCGCTGTAGAATGGAGCCATCAACCATTTGACCAATGAAAAACCTGGGGGCAGCCTGTCTGACGACAACAGCCGGGGCTGACCAGCCTCCCTCAGGCAACTGGACACGAACAACATCATCTGGAGCCAGCGCAGGCAGATCTGTGGCATGAGCATCATACGTGATCTTCTGCTGGTCCCTGGATTGCTGCACTCTCTGCAGCACCGTGAGGTGGTCAAGGTCTGGAACATGGATGGCTGGAACTGTCGTCCTCAGGTTGCGGTTCATGAGCAGCTGCGCCAGAGACAAACCCGTTGACAGAGGGGTTGCCCTGTATGCCAGCAGTGCCAGGTTGAAATCCGAGGCTGAGTCTGCAGTCTTGCACAGCAACTGCTTGCCAATATGGACCCCTTATTCGGCCTTCCCGTTTGATTGTGGGTAATGGGGACTAGATGTGATATGCCTGAAGTGGTAGGATCGTGCAAAGTCGGACCACTCTTGACTGTAGAAACATGGACCGTTGTCACTTATTACTGTGAGCGGTATCCCGTGCCTGACAAATGTCTCTTTGCAGACTTTGAAGACTGACTTGGACGTGAGGTCTGACAGTTTCACCACTTCTGGGTAGCTGGAGAAGTAGTCGACCAAGAGCACGTAATCATGCCCATTTGCATGAAAGAGGTCTATCCCCACCTTGGACCACGGAGAAGTCACGATCTCGTGCAGTGTTTCCTTGGGCTGAGCTGGTTGAAATTTCTGGCATGTTGTGCAGTTGAGGACCGTGTTGGCAATGTCCTGGCTGATGCCAGGCCAGTAAAGTGCCTGCCGAGCTCTGCATCGACATTTCTCGACCCCAAGGCGACCCTCATGGATCTGCCTGAGCACCATGGTTTGCATGCTTTGGGGAATGACGATTCTATCTAGTTTAAGAAGGATCCCCTCAACAACCGTTAACTCGTCCTTGACGTTGAAGAACTGGGGGCACTGCCCCTTTTGCCAGCCATGGGCAAGGTGTTGCATCACGAACTACAGGAGAGGATCTTTGGCAGTTTCTTCACGTATTTGGACAACTCGTTCATCAGTGGCTGGGAGGTTGCTGGCACACAACTGTACCTGTGCCTCAATGTGGCAAATGAAGTCGCCCTGTTCACACGGCGTGGTGATGGATCGGGATAGGGCATTCCCGATGATCAGCTCCTTACCCGGTGTGTAGACGAGTTCAAAGTCATATTGGCAGAGACAAAGAAGAATTCGCTGCAGCCGAGGTGTCATGTCATTTAAATCCTTCTGGATTATGTGGACTAGAGGCCTGTGGTCTGTTTCCACCGTGAACTTTGGCAGACCGCATACGTACTCATGAAACTTGACTATTCCTGTCAGGAGACCCAAGCACTCCTTTTCGATCTGGGCATACCGTTGTTCGGTCGGAGTCATGGCCCTGGATGCATATGCCACTGGAGCCCAAGATGAGGAGTCGTCTCGCTGGAGGAGCACCGCCCCAATGTGTCTGTGGATATCTTGTTATCCTTGGTTGGGTCAAAGAACGACAGTACTGGGGCTGTGGTGAGCTTCGCCTTCAGCTCAAGCCACTCCGCTTGGTGTGTGGGAAGCCACTGGAACACTGTCGACGAGATGCCGGAGGGCCGTGGTGTGGGATGCCATGTTGGGAATGAATTTTCCGAGAAAATTTACCATCCCGAGGAAACGGAGGACCGCCTTTTTGTCCTCTGGGGTCTTCATGGCATTGATTGCCAGTATCTGGTCAGCATCAGGTTGCACACCCTGCTGTGAAATGTGGTTACCCAGAAACTTGATAGCGTACCGACCAAATGAGCATTTGGCCCTGTTGAGCTGGAGGCCATTTTCATGGATCCTCTGGAAAACCTGTTTGAGGCGAGCGATGTGATCCTCGGGCATCGTGGACCAGATGGTCACGTCGTCCACATAGACTCGCATCGCCTCGATGCCCTCCATCATTTGCTCCATTATGCGATGAAATACTTCGGAAGCTGAGATGATACCAAAAGGCAGGTGGTTGTAGCAATACCTGTCGAATGGAGTGTTAAACGTGCAAAGCTTCCGACTGGACTCGTGCAGCTGTATCTGCCAGAAACCGCGGGAGGCGTCCAGCTTGGTAAAGAATTTGGCATGAGCCATCTCACAGGTCAATTCTTCACGCTTCTGGATCGGGTAGTGCTCTCGCATTATGTTGCGATTCAGGTCTTTGGGAGCAATGCAAATGCGGAGTTCACCAGAGGGTTTCTTGACGCAGACCATGGAGCTGGCCCAGTCTGTTGGTTCCGTGACCTTTGAGATGATGCCCTGGTCTTGGAGCTCTCGTAGCTGTGTTTTCAGACGATCCTTGAGGGGAGCCAGCATCCGGCGTGGTGCATAGATGACTGGGGTGGCATTCGGCTTGAGCAATATCTTGTCGCGATATGGGAGCGTGCCCATCCCATCAAACACATTGTGGTATTGCGCGAGAATGTCGTCTATCTCAGCCTGGAGACTCGCATTGGGCGAGGCAGTCGCCGGTGTTGAGGACATGGCATGGACTCGCTGGACCAGATTTAGGAGTTTGCATGTGCGAGCACCGAGCAGGGATGCCTTGTCATACCGGACGATCTCGAACCTTAACATCGCCTTGATTGCCTTGTGGGATACACCTAGCTGACACGATCCACTGGCAGCTATGACATTACCACTGTAGTCAAGGAGCTGGCAGGCTGGTGGAAGAATGCTAGGTTGGTGTCGGATGCTGTCGAGGTCCGACTGTGATATGAGGTTTGCAGACGTGCCAGTGTCCAATTTAAATCGGATGCGAGACTGGTTGACCGTGATGACAGCACACCACTCGTCGTAATGCCCAGGCTTTCCACATTGTAGACATCGCCTTCCTTTGGCTGGACATTGCCGCTTTAAATAGGCGGAGCCACAATTTGGACACATCATGACGCTGACGTCAGCGCGTTCTGTGCGCCATCTCGCATGCGCAGTGCGGTCGGCCGATGTTCGCACATACGCATTAGGGTCTTCGGCCTCATCATCCACCCGGTCGTGGCGCGCATGCTTGGGACTCGGGAAAAACGCGCGAAATGGCCACTCTCCTTGATGCTCAGGCCTTGCAGTTTTGCGATGGCCTGCACCCTTTCTGCCTCGTGGGAGGCCAGTTTTGCAGTTTCTGCCGCCCTGATGCGGGAGTAGCGATTTCTGGCATGCTCATGGACAACGCATGTTTCGATGGCGACGGAGAGGGTCAACTGTTTGATTTTGAGGAGCTGCTCCCGCAGGGAGTTGGACTGGACCCCAAAAACGATCTGATCCCGGATCATGGAATCAGCCGTCGAGTCAAAATTACATGACTGCGCTAGGATGCAGAGATGGGTCAAGAAGGACTGAAAAGGTTCATCCTTACCCTGAAGCCTCTGTTGGAAGATGTATAATTCAAAGCTCTCATTCACCTCAATTTCGCAGTGGCTGTCGAATTTCAGCAGAACTGTCTTGAACTTCATCTTGTCTTCGCCATCGGCAAACGTGAGCGAGTTATAGATGTGGATGGCTTGATCCCCCGCAGTATTATATATGTGAGTGGATATTATGACATGTTCTGTGCAATAAACTCTCAAGTTGCTGTGGTAACATCACGGCTGCTTTTATTTATTTTGTAGCAAAGCAATCTAAGAGGAGACTCTCGAGTCTGATTGCTACAATCAGAGCAGTGCTCAGTTATCAATAACTAAAGTTTGATACAAATCACTTTTGCTCATCAAAATTTCAAGGTGACAATAATTAGCTCAAAGCCTGAGCTCGGTAAACAGCTCAAAAGCTATAAATAAATAAATTAATACTACAAAGTAACTTAGTAAAAAAACACATACCTACTAACGGCCATCTTATGGACTGACCTGATTAATATTACATTCCTGTATGCTTCACCCGATGCCGGTGTCCAGGTATTTATATTGTGTACCTTGTGTTGCCCTATTATGTATTTTCTTTGCATATGCTAAATGATTTGTTTGAGCTGCTCACAGAAAAACACTTTTCACTGTACCTCGGTACACCTGACAATAAACAAATCCAATCCTAGTGAAATCCCTGTGTCTGCATGGGTTTCTTCTGGGCGCTCCGGTTTCCTCCCACAAGTCCCGAAAGACATGCTGCTAGGCAATTTGGACATTCTGAATTCTCCCTCTCCAGAACAGGCACTGGAATGTGGTGACTAGGGTTTTTTTCACAGTAACTTCATTGCAGTGGATATGTAAGCCTACTTGTGACAATAAAGATTATTATATATTATACAGGAAGATGGATTCAGGTCACATAATCAATCTTTCTGACTTAAACAGAAAAGTATTCAACGAAACTATAACCTCAGGCTCCATTTTCTCACATTCACGTGGAAATCTTTCTCCCAAGCAACGTTGCTTCGAAGTTGGTGATTCCGCATTGACATGTTTTCTTCTCGACACCTTCCAGCCAGCCGTCAAGCCAGCTCCAGGTTTGGTTCTCAGCGGGGAGGGGGCACGTCCAACACCGGAAAGACCTCGGCAGCATTTCCATTCTGCCTATAGTCGACCAAATGAAAAATGCAAAGTGGCTCCCCTTGGCTGCTGAGTAGGTAGCTGTTGCTGCTTTGGTCACCAAGGTTCCTTAGGCAGTGCCTTCCAAACCCACAACCACTACCATCTAGAAGGACAAGTGCAGCAGATACCCGGGAACACCACCTCCTGGAGGTTCCCCTCCAAGTCACTCACCATCGTGACTTGGAAATATATTGCTGTTCATTCACTGGCTGGGTCAAAATTCTGGAATGCCCTCCCTAACATCTCTGTGGGTGTACCTACACCTCAGGGACTGCAGCGGTTCAAGAAGGCAGTTCACCACCACGTTCTGAAAGACAACTTGTGATGGGCAATAAATGCTGGCTTAACCAGGGACACCCACATCCTGTAAATGATTTTTAAAAAATTGTATTGTTGAAAGAAAATAGAAAGTGTAGTCATCTTCTAAAGAGTTGTATTCTGATAACCAGTGCAGACTTGAGTCTAAAAATTGCCATTCAGGTAGACCACTTCTTCAGCATCAAAGATGTCCAATATTAAAACTTTATTACAATGCAATGCCAAAATGTTTGCCAAATGTTTATGTTTAATAAACACTCAAGTTGCTGCACTAATGCAATGCTGATTTTATTTCTCTGGAACATTCAACTAAGATGTAATAGACAATTTACCACCTATTCCAGGAGATCATGTGATGTGCATACAGTGTCTGACGTGGAATATTCGTGGCACGTAAGTACAGTGTTGAACAATACACATACCAACTAGGACTCCTTTGGTGTTCAATTAACAATATGCAAGGACAGTACCGACTATCGAGTGGGTATGCTCCTGCCTGTGTACATTTGACATTCTACTTTGCAGTCAGTGATTTGACTTTGGGTACAAAGGCACTAATGCAATATAACACTGGTATAATTAAAAAGGCAAGCAGCACTTCTTCCTAAACTGACAGCTTTGATAAGAGTGATGAGCAGTGGTATTTTCAATGCTAGTGTCACGGACCTCAATTTTCATACTGTACTGTTATTGAATGCAATTAAAAGGAGCAAAAAGATACCATGATTCTTAACATGTTTTCATATCTACCAGACTTCCATTATTAGAAATATCGAACTGTGATAATAAAATTGTGTATCAGTTGTTATTTTAAAAGGGTAACTCATGCACTGATTAAAATGCACTGTATGCTTACCAAGTCTAATAACAGATAACCAGGAGCAGATAGTGAATAAAATATTAGAAATCTCATTCACTTTATATTACATTTTGATAGAAGCTACCTTATCGAAAACAAGGAATGACTCATCCTATTATTGGACGTTGCTCGGCATTATGAAGAACGCTGTTCAATTTAAATTTGGTTAGAAATGCTAGTTACCTTAACCTTTCTGCTCCTTCAGCTGTGTCTCAAATTATTACTCCACTCAGACACTTACAGTCAAATGGTGAAATTGAGCTGGATTTTACGGCGGCGTGAAAATCATTTGCATCCCGTTAATGGGACGCTAATGAAAGCCCATCCCCCCCGTCACCATATTCTCTGTGGTGTCGGTGGGAAAACACGCGAGTGTGTAACTCATTCGTATAACGTGGAATGCAGATGTCGGGACACATCTGAACAATGCTTGGGACTGCCTCCGGAGTTCAGGATGGAGGCCGCCCACAACCCCGGACCCCGGAACACCACATTAGTGGATGGGGGTGTATTTGCAGGTGGCCTTTCCAGATCAGGTATCCTGGAGGGCTCCATCTTCCAGCCTCAGAATGTTCCCGGAGACCCATCTATTTTCTCAAGAGATCCATTTTCCAGTCTCAGAGTACCCCCAGAGATCTATTTTCATTTTCAGGTGTTCCACCTTCTTTCCTCAGTCACGGGCCAATGGTGTTGGGCGCCTTTTCAATTATGGCACCCGGACATGATGGTGCACTACACGCCTTCCAGACCTGCCGCACCACTGAAACTGAGCAAAACACTCGGGTACGTAATTATTGAGATCGGGGCTGGAACATTTGGTGTGTTTTCAAGCTGGTCGCCACAGCGGGAAATACTCTGGGTGGAATTTACCGGCCATTCATGCCAGTGGGATATTCCGGTCCCCCGATGGTGCACAGATTTCCCAGTGACCTGGGGCGGGATTCTCCGCAATCGGCGCGATGTCCGCCGTCCGGTGTCAAAAATGGCACAAATCAGTCCGGCATCGTGCCGCCCCAAAGGTGCGGAATTCTCTGCACCTTGAGGGGCTGAGCCCTCACCTTGAGGGGCTAGGCCCGCGCCGGAGTGATTTCCACCCCGCCGGCTGGCGGGAAAGGCCTTTGGCGCCCTGCCAGCTGGCGCGGAAATTACTTTGCCATGCGACGCATGCGCGGGAGCGTCAGCGGCCGCTCACGGCATCCCCGCGCATGCGCAGTGGAGGGAGTCCCTTCCGCTTCCGCCATGGTGGAGACCGTAGGGGCACCCCCCGGGGCCAGATCGCCCCACGCCCCCCCCCAGGACCCCGGAGCCCGCTCGCGCCACCTTGTCCCGCAGTTCGAAAGGTGGTTCAATCCACGCCGACTGGCGTGGGTTGACAGTGGCGGGACTTCGGCCCATCGCGGACCGGAGAATCGCAGGGGGTGGGCGTGCCGACCGGCGTGATTTCCGCCGATCGGCGCGGCGCGATTCCTGCCCCCGCCGAATCTCCGGTGGCGGAGAATTCGGGACACGGCGGGGGCGGGATTCACGCCGGCCCCCGGCGATTCTCTGACCCGGTGGGGGGGTCGGAGAATCGCGCCCAAGGAGTGCAGTCACTGGGACATCCCGTTGACAATGGCAGGGCTATAAAACCCCGCTGGCGGGCCGTCTCCGCCACCGAAAAACACGCAGCCGGATGCTCGGTAAACCCCAAGAGTGAGAGGGTAGGTGGCCTGGAGACAAGGCTATTCTAGAAGGTGAGGACTCCAGCAGAGAAACCAGAGATTTTGGTCACTGTTGGGAGTGCAATGCACTCTGCTGGAGGCTCCTCCAATGAGGAGAAAATTAGGAGAAGGTGGAAGCGGCCGGCTGTCCAGAGAAGGTTTGCTCCACAGTAGAGGCAGCTAATGGACCTTCTACCACACAAGGGCCAGAACAAGACAGACAAAAAACAACCAATCCATCGTAGGGAAAGACAGCATCCTGCGTAGAGAGTCTACAGGCAAAGGAAAAATTGCCTTCAGGTTTCAGAGTGCCAGTGTTTTCACAGGCTGCATCTATCCAAGGAGACAGTGACCTCCCTTTGTGAACTGCTGGATTGGAAAGATCTGTTCAAGTTGTGTTGATGTCCACCCTCTGCCTGTCATGATGATAAATGTTTAAACATTTATGCATAGGCTTTGTGTATATTGCTGGATTCCCTCGTGTTCAAGGTGTGATAGATTGCACACACGTGGCTCTCCATTCTCCATTGGCCAGCTAATGCCATTTGTCAATCATAAAGGTTTTCATTCGACCAATGTGCAACTTGTGCGTGGCCATTGTCAAAGGATCATACAGGTGTCTGCCCATTGTCCAGGGAGTAGTCCTGACTCTTACATATGTAGGCACTCCCAAGGGCAATGGATGTTCTGTCCACCAGGGCCATTGGAGGGTTGACTTCTTGGAGACAAGGAATACTGGCTGAAAAGACTGCTCATGATCCAAGTGAGAAATACGTGGATAGAGGCTGAGATGTGTTATAATGAGAGCCACACATCTTGCAAGCCTTCTCAAAATGATATTTTGATGCTGGGACCGTGCTGATGGCCCGCTGCAATATTTTCCGATTTATGTCTCACTAATCATTGTGGTCTGTTGTGCTATACACAATCTGATGCTCCAGAGAGGGGAAACCCTGGCAGAAAAGATCTAATGGAGCGAGCAGCATCCTCTGAGAAGTGTCAGGACTAGTCTGAGGGTGAGCAGTAAGTCATCATGAACCCATGGGGCTGTCCATGGTTTGACTCCCGCCATTTGTCCTGGCAGCCACAAGATATGGTGAGAATAAGAAGTGGGAAGTGCTGGAAATAATCAGATAATCTTCCAGCCTCTGTGGAGAGATAAACAGGGTCAAAGGGTAAAATGTGACAATTTTTCTGAACACATTACAATGAAGGGGAAAAGAACAGATACGTTCAGTTGTTATTTCCTCCCTGGCAAGGGTTCTGAATAAGAAACTGCTGGTACGGTAGTCACCAGAATGTAAAAACTTGCTCTCACTCTTGCTGCTGTTCCATTGCTTCAGTAACCGCCCACTTCCTTCAAAAAGTACTCTTACCAAAGACGGTTTGCTCGTGAAGATGCCACCAACCTGATGCCAGTGTGTCTTTATCTGGGTGGCTTCCAGTTCACAGTTCAGCCCTGCTCCTGCTGAATGCCCCTTTCCACAGGTCCGATTAAAAGTGGAATCCCTTTTCTCACCACTGCTGGTACCAGCCTCCCCGCACAGGCGCCGGAATGTGGCGACGAGGGGCTTTTCACAGTAACTTCATTGGAGCCTACTCGTGACAATAAGCGATTTTCATTTCATTTTCATTTCAACTGGCCATTCATCACATGATTCACCAGACAGAAATGGGGGCTGGGACAGGGGGGAAGATAGGGAACTGGAGGGGATGTGCATGAGCAAGTGGGCCGAGCACTTTGCATTCTACTTCCCCTACACTGCCGGAAAGCATCAAAACCAGCCAATTGAGTGAGTTACAGGTAAATTCAAACTTCTCTTAAAAAGAGAGTTACATAACCTCAGCAGATTATGCAGTGGAAATGATGTGTAATTATTTTGAGTTCACATACGATGCTTCATAGCTTTACAGCATGACCCCTTGGGTGGAATCTTCCTGGCCCTGTCAGGGCTGGCTTGAAGGTGGGACTTGGAGGCAGATTCGAAAGGAGAGCACCATCCACCCTCCTCATTCCCACCACCGGCCGAACTTGCCACTTTGAAGTGGTTGATCTTTGTAAACATTGTGGTTACAGCACTTTAGAGCTACTCACCCATGGAATGAAATGAATGAAGAATGGCGCACAGCTCAATCACAGCCCACTAAGAGAAATGAATGAATGATTTGCACCTAAAGGCTCTGAGGGAGTTTAAACATAGGTCAGTGTTTTTTTCTTTCCAGGAATGGGCACATGGTGCTTCCTCTATCTGAGCCAGCAGGTGAATGCCCAGGTGAGTGAACAACAGTTGTTATTTTCCACTGCCCCTGTCAGGACTTCTCTCTAGCTTCCAATCAGGGTTCTCTTTTCTGCGGGGGTCTGTATGGGGGGTCCTTTAATTAGGGGATCTCTTGGGGGGGGGGTCATTTTAATTAGGGGACTTCTGGGGGGTCTCATTAGCTAGCTGGTCTCTGGGGGTTCCTTTTAGCTAGGGGGTCTTTGTGAGGTGTCCCCCTATTTAGGCTATGAGGCTGGGGGTTTAAATGTCCAGGGGCTCGCTATGGGAGGTATCCCTATCTAGGGGGTCTATTGGGGGGTCTCGCATTCATCATAGTTTCCTTTGTTACGATTCAGGACCCTAGTCTGAGAATCAACTACTTCACTCTCCACCTTGATGAAAGATTCTATCATATTATGGTCGCTCATCGCCAAGTGGTCGTGCACAACTAGATTGGCAATTATTCTACTCTCATTGCACAGTCCCCAGGCTAGGATAGCCCGATCTCTAGTTGATTCTTCAACATATTGGTCCAGAAAACCATCCCGTCTACACTCCAGGAATTCCTCCTCTACAGTATTGTGACTAATTTGGTCTGCCCAATCTATATGCAGATTTCATACTTTTCCCATGTACATCAGGTATACCCGTTATTGATTTTTTATTGTGGCTAATTCAATCCTTCCAGAAATAGTAGGACTGAAATGCGGGACGATTGTGGTCTCTGAACATGTGCCACATTTGATGGATAATAGGCTGAGAGTAGGTCAATCTCAGGGACTCTCATGGAGGATGGACCCGACATTATTAGCTCAAGAAACATTTTGCGCAAAGATGACTTTGATCATCAAGGAATACATAGAATTTAACCAAAATGGCTGTTGAACCCCGAGCTTCTCAGGAATGGTCAGGTATTGCTAGAGGGAGTCGAGAATGTAGAGCTTTTCTATTTGTGAACAATTTATTATTATATATATCTAACCCATTGTATGGATAAGATTATGAATATATTGGAAAAATTTGGAATCTTCTCAGACTACAAATTGAAAATAACAAAAACTGAAATATTCCCAATAAATACCCTGGGGATGGAAACAGGATTAAGTACCCTTCCATTCAAACTAACCAAAAGTAAATTCAGGTACTTAGATATTCAGATGGCTCATGACTCAGCCACAATGTATAAATTGTGGGCAGCACGGTAGCATTGTAGATAGCATAATTGTTTCACAGCTCCAGGGTCCCAGGTTCGATTCCGGCTTGGGTCACTGTCTGTGCGGAGTCTGCACATTCTCCCCGTGTGTGCGTGGGTTTCCTCCGGGTGCTCCGGTTTCCTCCCACAGTCCAAAGATGTGCAGGTTAGGTGGATTGGCCATGATAAATTGCCCTTCGTGTCCAAAATTGCCCTTAGTGTTGGGTGGGGTTACTGGGTTATGGGGATAGGGTGGAGGTGTTGACCTTGGGTGGTCTTTCCACGAGCCGATGCAGACTCGATGGGCCGAATGGCCTCCTTCTGCACTGTAAATTCTATGAAATGGAATCCGACAGGGGGTAAAAGAAGATGGAAAGGTGGAATACCGTTCCACTTTCATCAGCTGGGCGGGTACAAATGATCAAAATGAATGTTCTACCAAAATTAATCAATCCCTCCCGATATTCCTACATTTTTCTATAAAATGGATATAATAATTTTGGATTTTATATGGGCTAATAAAATTCCACAAATTTGACAGGCGTTTTTACAAAGGAATGAGCGGGTGGAAGGATTGGCGCGGTCAATCTTTGTATTATTATTGGGTGGCGAATATAGAAAAGATTTGGCAATGGTGGAGGGAGGAAGATGCAGAATGGATATAGGCGGAGGAAGCATCTTGTAAGGGGGCTAACAATAAGGCCTTACCTGTGGCCCCACTCCCATTTACCCTGGGGACAGAATGTCCGGTGGTGACATCTTCCTTAAAAATATGGAACCAGGGACGACATTTTGGTTTGGGAAACATGTTGGTGCTAGCTCCTATTTATGGAAACCACCGATTCACCACAACAAGTTTGGATACAGCATTTAAACAATGGCATAAAGTGGGGTTGAGACAGGTTAAAGACTTATTCCTCGAAGGTAGGTTTGCAAACTTTGAAAACTGGAGGAAGAAACTCAAAATGCAGAACAAGGAGAAGTTTGAATATCTTCAATTACAAAATGTGGTGAAAAAGGAGTTGTCATCTTCACCTCGACTGCCAGATAATAACATGCTTGATAAATTGCTCTTGTCAGATGAGTTGGGAGATGGAAAAATTATGAACATTTATAGATGCCTGATGGACACAAAGAAAACACTGATTGAGGAGATAAAACAAAAGTGGGAGGAAGAGTTGGATATGGAGTTGGAATGGGTGTTATGGACTGAAATTATGCACAGGGTCAATAGTACATCTTCATGTGCTAGGATGAGTTTGATGCAATTCAAGGTAGCACATAGGGCCCATATGACACAGGAAAGAATGAGCAGATCCTTCACAGAGGTAGAAGATAAATATGAGAGGTAAAGGAGAACCAGCTAACCATGTCTACATGTTCTGGTTATGCCCACGATCAGTGGGTGTTTGGATCTCGGTTTTTAAAACATTAGCAAACATTGTGGAGGTGGAGATATTACCGGGGCCTCTTGAGGCAATTTTTGGAGTGTCGGAATGACTAATAGAAGAGAAAGGAGCCGATATGGTGGCCTTTGCCACATTGACCGCCCGGAGGCGAATTTTATTAGAATGGAAGTCAGAATATCCGCCAAAGGTATCAACATGGTTGGGGATGTTGCAGAATTCTTTAAACTTGAGAAAATTAAGATTGCCCTTCATGGCTCAGATGGGGAGTTCTGGAAGCTGTTCTTGTCTCTATTTACTGATTGGTTTGTTGTCAGCGGGTAAAGGGAGGGGGTAGGGGAGGCAGGATGAGGGTGGAGGGAAAAAGGGAAAGGTTTAATGGAAATAAGGGTAAAAAAAATCTCAAATTAAGAGAATTACATTTTGTTTATTTTGTTATTGACTGATTGTTTGTATGTTATTCTTTATATCCTAATTTGAATAAAAATATATATTTTAAAAATCATCCACAAATTTCAGATGTTCCTTTATTGCATGCATCTCTAATTTCCTGTTTAATGCCATTCCCAACATCACCACTACATTTGGAGGGTCTATATACAATGTCCACTAACTTTTTTTGCCCCTTGGTGTTTCTCAGCTCGACCCATAGAGATTCCACATTGTCAGAGCTGCTATCCGTCCTCACTATTGCATTAATTTTCTCTTTAACCAATGCTGCAATTCCACCACCATTCCCTTTTTGGCTATCTTTCCTAAATACTGAATACCCCCACATGTTCAGTTCCCATCCCTGGTCACCCTGCAGTATTGTCTCAGTAATCCCGATTATACCATTCTCACTTACATCTATTTGCGTGATTAGTTCATCCGCTTTATTGTGAATGCTCCGCGCATTAAGACACAAAGCCTTTAAGCTTGCCAGCTTTAACATTCCTTGTCGGGCTCCCAATATTTTTCACTCTGGCCCTGTTTGAAACTGGCCCTTGGTTTCTCTGCCTCTGGGCACAGTCGAACACCGTGCTGCGCCCAAAAAGCAACTTGCCACGGCGCAGAGTGGCCGACAGATGTCGGGACGTTCAGCTCACGGGATCTAACTGGCTTGCGACACCTCGCGAAATCGCATTAGATCTTGCGAGACGTTGCGATGTAAATCGCGCCCATTGTGGGTGGAATCACTTTCTGCAAATCTGCATATTAAAGTGCGACAGCCAGTCCCATTTTAATATGCAATCACCCGAGGTACCTGAGGCATTGGGATCTATCCCCTTCGCCTCGGAGACCTATGGCGAGTGCCAGAGTCATTGCCAGGTGTCATTGCCAGCTGGCTGGGGCACTGTCAGGGTGCCAGGCTGACACTGCCAAGGTGCCAAGCTGGTATTTTTTGTGCAGTTGTGGTCGGGGCTGGGGCTGCCCTATGCGGTTGTTAGAGGGGGCGGGGGGCGGGGGTGGCGGGGGGTGGGGGGGGGGGGTGGGGGGGTGGCGGGGGGTGTGGGGGGGAGCTCGGGACCCTCCCAAATGCTTTGGGGCTTGGGAATCACTTTGGGGGCTCCAGAGATTGGGATGTCATTTAAAAATGGCGATCAGTGCACAAAACGGGGTTATGTGCGGCCTCGGCAGCCCATTCCCTGCTGAGGCCCCCTATCTAGCCTCGGTGCTGTTTTATAGCTTTGTACCGGGAAACATGTGGCTAAACACGCTCACTAAGGGACTTTGTTCCCATTTCGGTAAATCCCTTTCATATCAGTTTTCTTAATTCTCTTTCTGTTTTTTGTTTTTGTTTCTTGTTTCCTCCTGACTCCTTTATATAGGTTCCCATCTCCCTGTCTTTTTAGTTTAACCCTCCCCAGCCACTCTAGCAAATACTCCTCCTGGGACATCAGTCCCGGTTCTGCCGAGGTGTAATCCATCCAGTTTACTGGTCCCATCTCCTGCAGAACAGGTCCCATTGCCCCAGGAATCTGAAATCCTCCCCCTCACACCACCTTTTCAGCCACATATTCATCCGATATATTCTGCAATTTCTACTCTGACTAGCACATGGCACTGATAGTAATTCTGAGATCATCACCTTTGAGTTTCCACTTCTCAACCTTCTTCCGAGCTCAATATATTCGCCATTCAGGACATCATCCCTTTTTTTTACCTATGTCATTTGTACCAATGTGTACCACGACCAGTAGCTGTTCATCCTCCCCCTCCAGAATGTCCTGTAACTGCTCCGAGACTTCTTTGACCCGAGCACCAGGGAGGCAACAGACCATCCTGGAATCTTCTTTACCACAGAAACGCCTATCTATTCCTCTTACAATTGTATCCCCTATAACTATTGCATTCCCACACTTTTTACTCCTCCTCTCTGCAGGAGAACCAACTGTGGTGCAACAAATTTGGTTGTTGCTGCTTATCCCAGAGAGGCCATCCCGCTCAACAGTATACAAAACGGTATATCTGATTTGCAGGAGAATGGCCACAGCAGATTCCTGCACTGCCTGCCTAACTCTCTTGCTCAGCCTGGTGGTCGCCATTCATGGGTGAAGTGACTGGGAAGATCCACAGCCCTTGGTGACAGACCCATCTACACAGGTTATTGATAAACCACCAACGGCAACATGACGTATTAGCTCAGTAAACTATCAATGATCAAAATATAGTATAAACTGAGTAGTCATGTGAGAATATTATAAGTGGGGCGGGAGGAAGTGTGCCATTCACTGTCAGCGGGAATCTCTGTTCCCACTGCTTGTCAATGGGAATTCCCATTGAATCCATCCCACAACACTGGGATGTGCTGCCTGCAGGACCAAAGAATCTCACCGCTGGCGAAAGGCCAGAGAATTCCAGCTGAGGTCACGTGGCGGGAGTGTGGGGGTTATCCCCAGGATTTCAGGCCGAACACAAGTACTTTATGTAACTGTTGAACTTAGGAATAAACAGCTTTGTTGTAAGTCCTTGAAATCGGTGATTTGAGGAACGCACAGCATCCTACTATCAATGGAATTTCTGATTGAATTCACCCCACACTGCCAGGATACACATGGCAGAGGTCGCTGTTGGCAGGATTGGAAGATTCCACTGGTGAGAATCACCAGAAGTTCCTCCCTACACATAGAATTTGTTTCTAGATAAGACTGTTATTTACAGAAATACAGGAAACACTCTAATTCAGACACAGCAGCTATCAGGAGAAGTGGCAATATTCAGCCA
The DNA here is from genome assembly GCF_047496885.1 of Scyliorhinus torazame. NCBI lineage: Eukaryota > Metazoa > Chordata > Chondrichthyes > Carcharhiniformes > Scyliorhinidae > Scyliorhinus > Scyliorhinus torazame. The sequence goes on along the minus strand of NC_092721.1, from coordinate 144,932,856 downwards.
CTGTCCTTCATCACACAGGGTTCTCTATATTTTTGAGAGACATTTATCAAAATTGATTTTTTTTAAATCTATCCTGTTGCACTTTGACTTGTAAGCAAAGTTAATTATCAGTGAATCAAAGTTAACAAACTGATTGTCATAATATCCACTCATGTATATAATGAGATGCAGACAGGCAGTGATTGACACACAGGATAACCAATGAACACACAGAACAACCAATCACCAGACAGGACACCACCACTATAAGGCCCACAGGGCACTAAGACTCTCCCTCTCTCTACAGGACACAGCTACTGAGATAGTTAGAGTGCACAAGCCAGTGAGCACCATCTACATGAGGTAGAGAGCTAGTCTGGTCAAGCCAGTAGGAGGTTTTCAGTTAGATTAATAGAGTGTCAACCCAAAGCAGATTATGTACAGCAATCATCAAGTTCAATAAAACAGTGTTGGACCATCTCCTGTGTCGGAAGCCTGTTTCTAGTTTCACTGCATTCAGTTGCAGTCAACGTTGAACCAATTCACATAACACATCACTGATCAGATTGAGCAGCGTCTGTTGGCGCCACAGATATAAAAGAAAAGATTGTGCACTTATGGAAATGCACAAAATGACATCCATTAAAGACATTTGTAACACCATCGATTATAGTTATTCTTCAAAAGTTTGACTATTGCTTTTGAAGAATTTACATGTGTTTGAAAGTAGAAAACACTCACTGCCATGGTATGGGATAAAGGAGCACAATTTTAAAATTGAAAAATAGCCAGCAAATTCTTATTCTGGGACGGCAGAGGAAGATTCATACCACAATGATGTCAAGTGAAAGTGACAAGATGATGCAATTTGATAATGATTTATAATTTTTATGTGTCTGAAAACAGCTGAAACATTTTTAAGGGCAATGTCCAATGATCTTTACCAATCAGAAATTACTTTAAAAATCTGTCCGCAAAATCCAGTTGAGAACAAAAGTGAAAAATTGAGCTAAATTATTTGCATGAATTTTGTTTAAAAATGCATTAAAGAATCTATTTTCTGCAAAGGTCAAATGACCTGTTGAGCTCTAACAACTGCAGCAGCAAACTGCATCACAGATCTGCTGAAACCACTGTCATATTAACCATCATTCCACTCAACTTGCAATCTTACTTAAAAACGATGTTAAAATTAAACAATATTGAGACCCTTGGCTAAAATATGTCGGTATTTGTTCTTCGTGGGTTTGTTTCCTACCTGAGCTGCTGGAATGGTTCAGCTCTTATAACTGGAGTCTCCACAGAGTGTTCAAAGAGTGCACCTTCTGGTCCTGGAAAAGGAGAAATAAAATGAAATGCAGTTCAGTAAAAGCAATGTCACAGCAGTGCCTCAAGATAAAATGAAAAACCAAGATCTAAGGGGTGAGATTCTCCAATAATGGGGCTATGTCCCCACGCCAGTGTCAAAACGCAGGCGTTTCACTCTGGACTTTCCTTAAGAGTGCTCCTTGCAGCCCTGGCAGCGGATACGGGGCCATGCACTTCTGGTCGGGAGTCAGCGCATGGCGGCGGCCTGCGGCGGCCGCCCCGTGCAACATGGTGGACTCAGCCCGCAGAGCGGCACCAGGAATGTAGGACCCCCCGAGATCGCACCCGCCCGCGGGTCAGTGCCGCTCGATCGCTTGCCTGGCTGTCTGTGAGGCCCCTGCCTGGTGAAGGATCCTCCTGCGCCCCACCAGGGCGGCCGTGGACTGAGTCCGTAGCCTCCACCAGCCGTTCCCGATAGGCAAAACGTGGTTAGAACCACGCCGTCGGGAACTCGGCCTGTTGTCCTCGGAAAATCGCCGCGGGGACCATGTCAATGGCCCCCTATCCGTGGACCGGAGCATCGCGGGAGCGGCGTCGTGCCGATCGCGATTTCGGCGCAGAGGCTCAGAGAATCCCGCCCAAGGATTCCCAATAACACGCAGGGGAGGGGAAGCAGAGAGGACCCCGATGACCGTGCTAGGGAATGGGGAGAGCCCCGATAACAATGAGGGGAGGGGAGAGGAGGAGAGGCCCGATATTAGCGCCAGGGAGTGGGGAGGGAGTGGGACAGCCTCGATGATAGTGTGTAAGGGGGGGGAGGAAGAAGGGAGAGCCGCAATGAGACAGCACAGGGGTGGGGTGAGGGGCAAGAATCAATGGCAGCCTTGGGGGGAGGTAAGGGGAGAGCCCCAATTATAACATTAGTCAGGAATTGAAGAATTTGGATTGGGTGCGGCTGTTGGATGGTAAATCAACATCGCACATGTGGGAATCTTTCAAGCAACAGTTTTTTTCACTAGGCTAGACATTCCCTTCCTGTAATGGCCTGCTCTTTTGAGGGGTGGGGGTTGGGGGGTTGAAATGTCCCCCTAAAACCCTGCAGATCTCCGTCTTGGGGTTTATTGGGGTCCACTATTTGGCAGGCTAGCGTGGCGGAGGATATGTGCATCGTTCGACATGGGCACTTAATGCAATACGGCGTCTTCTGACGAAGAAATCCGTTTTTCTTTGCAGCTAGTCAGCACATATTACAGGTTCAAATCGTTTCGGATTTTAATTTGTCTTTTTTTTTGTCTTTTCGTCCAAATTCCTGGTTGTTGGATTGTCCTTGACCCAAATTTACTTTCCGTATCTCATGAGTAAGCATTGTAAGTGTGTATATAAAAGGAACCACACACAAAATTCAAACACATTTGCCACACGATTTAAGTTTCAAGCAACAGCTGATAAATGAGCCTTGGATAACGAGGGATATTGTGAACGTCGCCTAAAAGAAAAAGGAGGCTTCTGCATGGTCGAGAAGGGTGGGGGACAGTGAAAACCCTTGAAGAGTATAAAGAAAGTAGGAAGGTACTTAAGCGGGAAATTAGGAGGGCTAGGATGGGGTCATGAAAAGTCCTTGGCAAATAGGATCAAGATGAATTCCAAAGATTTTTATTCATATGTAAAAAGCAAGAGGGTGGCCAGGGAAAGGATTGGACCACTTGAGGACAGTGGGGGGAATCTGTGTTGAGGCAGATGAAATGGGCGAGGTACTAAATGAGTACTTTACATCAGTGTTCACTGAAGAAAGGGATTTTGTGAAGATGATTCTTGGGTAGGGTGTGTGGACAGTCTGGATCATGTTAACATCGAAAAGGAGGAGGTATTGGGTCCTTTAAAAGATATTAAGGTAGCTAAGTCTCCAGGGCCAGATGGGATTTACCCCAGAATACTGAGGGAAGCAAGGGAGGATATTGCTGGGGCCTTGACTGACATCTTTGTATTCTCATTGGCTGCAGGTGAGATCCCAGAGGACTGGATAATAGCTAATGTGGTACCGCTGTTTAAGAAAGGTAGCAGGGATAATCCTGGAAACTATGGGCCGGTGAGTCTTAGTAGGTAAATTATTGGAGAGAATTCTCAGGAACAGGATTTATACCCATTTGGAAACAAATTGACTCATTAGCGATAGACAGCATGGTTTTGTGAAGGGGAGGTTGTGCCTCACTAACTTGATCGAATTTTTTGAGGAGGCAACAAAGATGATTGATGAGGGGAGGGCATGTTGTTTTATTGGACTTCAGTAAAGCCTTTGACAAGGTGCCTCATGGCAGACTGGTACAAAAGATGAAGTCACACGGGATCAGAGGTGAGGTGGTAAGATGGACACAGAACTGGCTCGGTCACAGAAGGCAAAGGGTAACAATAGAAGAATATTTTCTGAATGGAAGTGATTAGTGGTGTTCCACAGGGTTCTGTGCTAGGGCTTTTGTTGTTTGTGGTATACAGAAACGATTTGGAGGAAAATGAAGTTGGGCTGATTAGTAAGTTTGTGAATGGCACCAAGGTTGGTGGAGTGGCAGATAGTGTTGAGGATTGTCAGAGGATACAGCAGGACATAGATAGGTTGGAGACTTGGGCAGACAAATGGCAAATGGGGTTTAATTGGGACAAATGTGAGGTAATGCATTTTGGTAGGTCTGACATAGTGGGGAAATATACTGTGAATGGCAAAACCCTCAGGAATATAGAACGTCAGAATGGTCTGGGCATGCAGGTCCACAGATATTTGTAGGTGGCAACACAAGTGGACAAGGTAGTCAAGAAAGCATACAGAATGCTTGCCTTCATTGGAAGGGGCATCAAGTATAAAAACTGGCAAGTTACGCTACAGTTGTATAAAACCTTGGTAAAGCCACACTTGGAATATTGTGCACAATTCTGGTCGCCACACTCCCAGAAGGATGTGAAGGCTTTGGAGCAGGTGCAGAGGAGGTTTACCAAGATATTGCCTGGTCTGGAGGGTGTTAGAGAGGCTGAATAGACTCGGACTCTTTTCGGAGGCTGAGGGGTGACCTGATTGAGGTGTACAAGATTATGAGGGGCATGGATAGAGTGGATGGGCAGGCACTTTTTCCCAGCGTGGAGGGGTCTGTCACCAGGGGCCATAGGTTTAAGGTCCGTGAGGCAAAGTTTAGAGGAGATGTGCGAGGCAGGTTTTTTTACACAGAGGGTAGTGAGTGCCTGGAACGTGTTGCCAGGGGAGGTTGTGGAAGCAGATACATTAATGGCGTTCAAAACACATCTTGGCAAATACATGGATGGAATGAGTATAGAAGATACAGCACAAGGAGGTACTGAGGATTGGCAAAGGTTGGTATCATGACCGGTACAGGCTTGGAGGGCCGAAGTGCTTGTTCCTGTGCTGTATTGTTCTTTGTTCTTTGACAGCACGAGGCTGGAGGGTGGGGGGGGTGAGGTGAGGGGAGAGAATCAATGACAGTTCAGGGGGTGGGTGGGGTGAAGGGAGAGCTCCAATTACAGCATGGGGGGGGGGGGGGTGAGGGGTGAGCCCCAATGATAGCACGGCGGGGGGGGTGAGGGGAGATAATCTATGAAAGCATGGGGGGGAGGTGAGGGGAGAACCCCAATGACAGCACGGGGGTGGGGTTAACAGCTTTTCTCTCCTGATCCAACATCTGGAATGCTTCCTGATGCAGCGGCGGGTGTGAAAACTCACCAATCTTTTGGCCCCAACCTCAATAATCATGCACTGGATGTTTCACGTTGCATTCAGTGCAGGGCAGGCTTGATGACACATAGTCTGCCATCGTGTCCGGGTGCCTTATTGAAAAGGAGCCCAACATCACCGACACCCTAATGAAGAAAGAAGATGGACCTCCTCAGGATAAGGTTGGATCTCTTAGATATTCTGAAGCTGGAAGATGGGCCCCCTCCAGGACACCGAATCTGGAAAATTTTCCTGCAGATGCACCCCCCACCCTTTGCTGTTCCGGAGTCCAGGGTTGTGGACGGCTTCCACCCTGAACTCTGGAGGCGGCCTAAGGCATTGTTCAGATGAGTCTTGACAGCTGCACAGCAAGTTATATGAATGTGTTTCACGCTGGTGTGTTTTCTCACCGGCATCGTGGTAAACCTGGCATGGGGGTGGTCAGGCCTTCATCTGCATCTCATTAACGAGATGCAAATGAGGTTCACATCACTCTCTGGCAGGTTTTATGACCAGCCATGGTGGGCAGTGGAAGGTCCCACTATAAATTCATGCTGGTGTGAAACCGATTTCTGGCCCATGTGCTATATTCTCCCATTGTACCCACCATTGATCACACTGCCGGGGACTTGGGTTAATTCGCTCATTGATTGGCCAATAAGCTTGAAAAAAGTCAACTTAAGTGTGAATTAAAGGTCTCTCTCTCTACCCAAAGTAACAACTGAAACATTTAGGATTAACATAGAACATACAGTGCAGAAGGAGGCCATTCGGCCCATCGAGTCTGCACCGACCCACTTAATCCCTCACTTCCGCCCTATCCCCTGTAGCCACCTGGGTTGGCCAACTCCTGATGTAAAATGGAGAACAGCAAAGGCTGCAGGGAAATTAAGCCAACACAGGCAGAAACCAACAGGTGCATGTTTACTGTGTATTAAACTCTGCAAAAGCCCAGACAGCATCGATACAAGCAGCCATCTGCATAACAATGTAGCAGCCATCTACATACTAATAAGCGATCCCCGGGAACAATCGCAACATTTGGGACAAACAAAGCTAAGCCAGAATCCCCGGCGCCAGCAGGAGCCAACACAAAAGAGGTTAACTCAAGACCGCCCCTCGGTCAGGGAACCGCTCCAGTATTGGAGAAATCGAACCAATCACTTGGAACCAGGTACAGGGTCTGCCCCGAAAGGTGGGAAGCCCCTGGGGACTATAAAGTTAAGCCCCCAAGTTCAAATCGTTCTTCTTGACCGGGTCACTCAGCAACGCGAACCAACCTTGACCGTGACCGGTTCAACTGCCGCCGATATCCAGTAAGTCTTAAGTCAATGCTCGCTACGAGATAGGCGCTCCTAGCTACCAATCCGTACCAACTTCGAATCCCGCAGGCTCAGAACCCGAACGAAAGGCCATTTGTTCCCCTGACCTGCTGGGCCAGTCCGAAGCTAAGTATAGGCTGTTAGTTGTAGAAGTAGCTTAGACGTAGAATTTGTGCATGAGTAGCGATTACTGTGTATAATAAATGTGCTTTGATTTGAATCTTACTAATCGGTGTGTTGAGTTATTGATCATTACTTGAACTTGAACCTCGTGGCGGTATCAAAAAGATACCTGGCGACTCGAGAGCAAAGGTTATAAAACAGAACCAATTGAACCAACCAAAAGTTAGCAACATATTACTGGCGACATCCTGACGGGACCCGAACTAGAAGTGGCTTCACCACTCCGGGAGAACCCAAAAATTTGAATTAAAGATCTAATTGGGAACAGAAAACCACAAGTGTTCAAGCAGTTCTGATCAATCCTCATAATTCGGAAGTGTGTGTATGCATGCGTAACTAACAGGGTATAAGGTAAACTGATAGATTTTTTTGTTGCGACAAAACTGTTGGGAGTTTGTATTTCGGAAATTAGCGAAAGCCGTACCCGTATTTACAGCACCGCCCCAGCTCCCCTGTTCCAAATTTAAAAGAAGCATTCAGATAAGAAAGATGGCAATGCAAGCAATGCAATGCCTCAAGAACCCAGAAGAATTTGCGGTCGCAGCGACCAGCAGCAGTAGAGTAGGACAGTGTCCCGTATGGGAGGAAGAAATCAGGAAGTACCTCAAAGGGAAAGGATGGCCCTTTGGAGCGAATTCTGTAGCAATGAGGAAACAGGTCCCAGGAGTATAGGACATACTTGGTGGGAGAACCTGAGCGAGATTCACAAGAAGAGCTTAGGGAAAGCTCGCAAGCCGATGGCAATTGTGTCCTGCTTGGCACAATTGCGAGGCACAGAAGATGTCGTTAGGACGCTCCGGAAAGAGGTAGAAGGCATACATCGAATGAGCAAGGTCGATGTTCGTGAGGTAGAAAGAGAGAACTTAGAGTTAAGGAGCAAGTTGGCAGCAAAAGACGGAGAGGTGGATGATGCCAAGTGGGCACACCAGTCTTGTCTGGCGCACCTAAGCAGCTTCCAGTCCCAGTATGAAAAGGCCTATCAGGGCACGCAACGTGCAGTCCTGGTACGAGATGAAACCGAGAAGCATGTAGGAACATGGCAGAGGCAGTGTAGTGACCTGAAGGCAGCGTTAAGAGCACTCCATGCTGCCACCATGGAGCAAAGACAAAGCTCACTAGACCACGCAAAGTGCCGGAAGCAGATTGCAGAGCTGCAATCGCTGCTTTCAGTCCAAAAAGAATTCCAGGAAACCTTTGGAGCAGAATTAGATGAGGAAGACGGCCCTGATTGGTAAGTGTTAAATGAGAAAGCGCAGAGATATGTTCAGGGAACATGTGCGCAGGGAAAGCCCCAGAAGAGAAAAGCGCCCCAACCCCCCACAGAGCAGATAGTTCAGGCTCCAATGAACCCAGTAACCACCCACCGCACAGCCACATCGGACGATACGGAATTTCTGTACACCACTCCCTTAACAGTGACCCAATTACGGGACGCGTGCGAGAAAATCACACCGTTCCTCCCCACCTCAGACCCCCAACATTTCTTTGCCAGAGTAAAGCAGCAGGCGACCATGTACGGCCTGGATGAGCGAGAGATGTAAAGCTCACAGTTTTGAGTTTGGACCCTTCGGTCGTAGCAGCCCTTCCCAACCCACAGAATGTAGGAGGAGGCACCCTTGCAGAAATGCATACCGCGGTCCGAGATGCGATCGGGTATAACCGGGGTGAACCTGTAGATGGCCTCAATAAATGCAGGCAAAAGAAAACCGAGCACCCTACAGCGTTTTCTGGACACCTGTGGATCCACTTTGCGGCAGTTTTCGGAGGCTTAGACCGCGCCCATTTGTCCCCAGACAACATGGCCAAATGGACCCGCACCCTTATCTCCCATGCCACAGAAACAGGACAAAAAGCTTGTGCGAATTATGATCCCTCAGAGGAGGCTCATAACGAGAAATGGGTCGTAAAAAGATTGTCCCGCTCCTGGGAGCAGTCTGTACAAAACAAACCCGCAGTTAAAAATCCCGAAGAAAAGCAGGCAGAAGCAGACATACAAGCAGTAAAATCGCACCAGAACCCCGCATGGGTAAATGAAGGAAAGAACAGCCCCCCACCCAAGTCACAGGAGTGTCACAACTGTGGACAGTTGGGACACTTTGCAAGGGAATGCAATGCCCCATGAAAGCCACAGAGAGCCCAGCAGACGGGCACCCTAAGTAAGAATAAGACAGAGCCCATACATAATGTGAACACCCGTTCAGATCAGACGGACCTGAACGGAATGGACTGATGGTCTTCGGGCTCCCCCAGTTGGGTCTGCGATACCCTTTGGGATAGGTCCGGACGACCGGTAGTCGCAGCGAAAATACGGGGACAGCCCATCGAGTTTCTCTGGGACACAGGAAGGTCCCGCACCACAATAAATTCCTCCACCATGTTCCAAAAGGACACGTGGCCCACGACAGCCACTATCACCCTCAGCGGCTTTACAGGCCACTCACAGCAAGGACACATCACAGCCCCTGTACCCATTCAAATTGGCAACATCACCACCAAGCACCCCGTAGTTTTAGTTTACCTGCTCCACACAGCAGAATACATTCGGGGAATAGACTTCATGAACTCCCACCACCTTTCATTTGATCCAGTCAACCAATGTGTCTGGAAAATGGCAAAGTCTGCAAGAGCCCCCGCAACGCTCACAATAGGTGAATACGCCAACAAAATTAGCGCAGTAGGCGAATTTTGGTTTAACCCGACGACAATTAGCATGGACAAGCAGGTTAGGGCAGTTTTACAAAGGAACAGGACAGCATTCGCGACCCACAAGCACGACTGTGGCCGGATGACTGGTTCAGTACAAATCACAGGACCTGACCCTAGACCCCAAAAACAGTATGGATTTCCTCAAGAGGCAGAGGGAGAAATCGCAAAAGTAATCGAAAGCTTATTAGAGCAGGGCATACTTAGATCAGTAGCCTCCGCTAATAATGCCCCGATTTGGCCAGTGAGAAAGCCCGATGGATCATGGCGACTGACCATCGATTACCGGGAACTCAACAAAATCACCCCCGCAGCAGTCCCCACAGTAGCAACAAGTCAAAGAACAAACAAAGAACAAAGAAATGTACAGCACAGGAACAGGCCCTTCAGCCCTCCAAGCCCGTGCCGACCATGCTGCCCGACTAAACTACAATCTTCTACACTTCCTGGGTCCGTATCCTTCTATTCCCATCCTATTCATGTATTTGTCAAGATGTCCCTTAAATGTCACTATCGTCCCTGCTTCCACCACCTCCTCCGGTAGCGAGTTCCAGGCACCCACTACCCTCTGTGTAAAAAACTTGCCTCGTACATCTACTCTAAACCTTGCCCCTCTCACCTTAAACCTATGCCCCCTAGTAATTGACTCCTCTACCCTGGGGAAAAACCTCTGACTATCCGCTCTGTCTATGCCCCTCATAATTTTGTAGACCTTTATCAGGTCGCCCCTCAACCTCCGTCGTTCCAGTGAGAACAAACAGAGTTTATTCAACCCTCCTCATAGCTAATGCCCTCCATACCAGGCAACATTCTGGTAAATCTCTTCTGCACCCTCTCTATAGCCTCCACATCCTTCTGGTAGTGTGGCGACCAGAATTGAACACTATACTCCAAGTGTGGCCTAACTGTATCGAGACCATGCTCAAGCAGGGACTCAATTCCTGATACTTTACGGTTTTGGACATCAGTAATGGATTCTGGTCCATTCCATTGGCAAATGCGTGTCAGTACAAATTTGCCTTCACCTTTAAAAATCAACAGTGCACGTGGACATGCCTTCCACAAGGATTCCACAACTCCCCTTCCATTTTCCACCGACAGCTGGCAAATGGTTTAGCCAAATTTTCTCGCCCCGAATGTCTGGTCCAGTACGTAGACGACCTACTACTGCAGACAGACACCCAGGAAGAGCACATCAAGCTTCTGTCCGAACTCCTGGAACTCCTACAAGCAATTGGATGTAATGTTAGCCCCAAAAAGGTCCAGATTTTGGAAGATAAGGTGATATATTTGGGTACAATTATCACACACAGTAAACGCAAGATCGAGCACAAAAGAATTGACTCGATTGCTAAATTGCCCCTTCCCCAGAACGTTTCAGCCCTCCGGTCGTTTTTAGGACTGGTTGGCTACTGCCGAAACCACATTGACGGTTTCGCCAGCAAGGCAGCACCCCTCTCAGACCTCCTGAAGAAAGGAGCCCCCTGCGAATGGCTTCCGCAGCATACGGATGCTGTGGATGCATTGAAAAGAGCACTCATAGCAGCCCCCGCACTACAAGTTCCAGACCCACTTTCCCCCTATGCGATAGAGGTGGCAAGCACAGACCGCACCCTTTCGGCCGTGCTCCTTCAGGAACGGCACGAACAGTTAAGGCCCATAGCTTACGCCTCCAGAGTTTTAGATGCTGTGGAGCAGGGATTTTCAGCCTGTGAAAGGCACCTGCTCGCAGTATTCTGGGCAGTACAGTATTTTCCGTACATAACCGGACTAAACCCCATCACAATCCTCACGGAACACACCCCCACCCAACTTTTACTGGACGGACAATTCAAGGACGGTACAGTTAGTCAGATAAGAGCAGCCAGATGGACCCTTCTTTTGCAGGGACGGGACATCACTGTTAAAAGGACAAAGACCCACACTTTTTTAGCCGACAACTTACAGTACCCCGGAACCCCCCATGAATGTGAAATTATCTCTCCACACCACAACACAGGCCCCTTTATTGCTAAAACACCCCCCAGAAAGATAGGTAGTTCACCCCAGAGCCCCAAGCACACAGACACGTGCGAACCCATTAGAATATATGTGGATGGATCTTCCACAATATTAGAAGGGAAGTGCATAACAGGATGCGGTATTTACGTCGAGGACGCGCAGGGACGTGCCCTAGAAGAAAGAGCAATAAATCGGCCAGGCCACTTAGGCGCGCAGGCGGCAGAACTTGCGGCCATCGCATACATAGGGGCTGGTTTAGCACACTGGGATAAATCGCTGGCTTTTAAAGCAGACCAAGGCAGGCCAGCAGCACGGTTCGATTCCCGTACCAGCCTCCCCGAACGGGCGCCGGAGTGTGGCGACTAGGGGCTTTTCACAGTAACTTAATTTGAAGCCTACTTGTGACAATAAGCGATTTTCATTTCATTTTCATTTCATTTCATTTCAACACCCAGATTCCTTCCCCAGCCCAGCAGACATATACTCGGACAGCCTCTATGTCTGCAACAGCCTTACGGAATTCCTACCCCTGTAGAAAGCAAGAGGATTTGTTTCCGCAGACGGAAAACCCCTCCCTTCAGCCCCACTGCTCCGTCACATTTTAGAGAGAGCACAGAACAGGACCTTTGGGATAGTCAAAGTTTGTAGTCACCATCGTTCCTCCCCCCCAGGAAATGTAAAAGCCGATGCACTGGCTAAAGCAGGTTCAAGGCATGGATATTTTTGGACACCCCCCGAAAGCGCGCCAGTGAATGCAGTTCAGGTCTCGCAGACAAATATCGAGGATTTAGTGCAGGCCCAGAAGCAGGACAGCAATCTCAGGGAGATTTTGAAAGGAAACTATCGAGCCCCCTATGAGAGGTTTAAAAATGTTCTGACCACATATGACGGTGTGGTGTTAAAAGACACCCTTTATGTGGTTCCTGAACAGGACAGGAATCAACTGATTTGTTTGTTCCATGACGGTCATGGACATCAGGGAATCAATCCCACTACAGCACACCTCAGGCAGCTCTGCTGGTGGCCAAGCTTAAAGGACGATGTAAATCACTACATTGAGAATTGCCTTATCTGTGCCCAGAACAACCCGGACAGATACACCAAAAAGGCTCAGCTCAGTCACACCCGACCCGTTAATGGCCCCTGGACTAACCTCCAGATTGATTATATAGGACCATTGCCCCCTTGCAGGAATGGTTATAAATATGTACTCATGGTGATAGACACGTTTACAAAATGGGTGGAAGCATTCCCATCCAGAACAAACATGGCAAAGACCACAGCCAAGATTTTAACCCACCACATCTTTACGAGATGGGGACTCCCCCGCAGCATTGAATCCGAACAAGGTTCCCATTTTATGGGACGTGTCATGAAGAACGTCCTCACGATATTTGGCATTACCCAAAAATTCCACATTGCATACCACCCCCAGTCGAGTGGTATTGTGGAGCGCATGAATCGGACCCTAAAATCAACCCTCAGAAAAATGGTCCAGCAAAACAACACCACTTGGGACTCAGTCCTCCCTTTTGCGCTGATGTTTTTGCGAAATACGGTTTCCACATCCACAGGTTACACCCCACACACCCTCATGACCTGACGCCCCATGAAAGGCCCAGAATTTTTATTAGGCTTAGATTTGACCAGCCCCGAAGTGGCGGCCCTCACACACGAGAACGCAGCCAAACAATTAGTGGAGAATGTTCGAGGGAAGAACCACAACGGCAGCCCCCCACGATGACTACATTTCTTGCCCGTTCTTGTTGGTTGCTCAGGCAGTGGAGAAACAGCATAGGGACCTGCCCTGCCAGGGAACCCCCCTCTGGTCAGCTACGCTCGAGTAGGGCACACACGGCATTGGTCGCCGTCCTACCCGGGGACTCCATCCAAATCGTACCCGTCGCGGCCCTTACGCACCTCATTTCGTCAAGTTTTGTTCAAAAAGTTTTCTTTTGTTTTCAGGTGACCCTTAGGTTGCCAACTTTATGCTATTTACATCCTCAAACATTTGGATGGTAAATCGTACAGTCTGCGAGACGGCTCGCACTGGTTCATTACTTGTCAGTGTGTCTTCTCCTGAAATTCGTTGTTTGAAAAAGAAAATGAGGGAGCCACACATAGTGACCAATTATAAAGGGAGTAATTGGCACTAAAAGACAGACAGGCTATCGTACGAGATATTAAACCAAGATAGTGACAGACACTATGCTTGATCACACAGAACTCCAGAAGCTCCAGGACCAGAGAAGAGAAGAGAAGAACCATGAGGACATCCTCCGCGTGGCTCATGACCCGAATGGACATTTGGTTGCGTGCGAACGCGAACCCCCTGACCTCAACTCCCCCAGTCGTTAATGATTCACTTCCCCACGGTACCCAGAGCCCTGTCACAAGCGACACCGCACCATCTTGGTGTGATAGGTTTATAACCTGGTACTCCCTGTCCTATGTGATAGAATTCCTACTATTGGTATTGGCGATACTCTGCTGCATCATGCAGACTATTCGTCTGAGAAAATGGGGAAGGAGAGCCTACCGCGCTCGCACCCGGGTATATAGGATAAGATAACCTATTTTCGGATACGACAAGACCCCCGACCCCCGCGATGTATAATAAAGAGCATTCGTTTGCGATTTGTTGTAAATAAAGAAATGTTCATGAGCAATTGTACAATCCTGAGCTTGACTGCCAAGCCAGAAAATGTGTATAAAACTGCTACGATTTTGTTTGTATGGTTTAGGAAGTTAGTGTGATGAAATGTTTGAGTGAGTGTAGTATATTAAGGATAGTTAGAGGTTCCCATTTTCTTGTTTTGTAATGCATGTCCCTGTTTGACATAGCGCCCCTCAGAATTGTCAGTTAAAATTTTTTTGCATAGTTATGGTCAGTGTAGAGGCCATAGAAGAGTGCTCGCCGGGTCAGGGAATGAAAACCAACACAGTTATGTGATCCTTCACGCTTCGCGTTAGGATCACAAGGAAGGGGTGTAGCCACCTGGGTTGGCCAACTCCTGATGTAAAATGAAGAACAGCAAAGGCTGCAGGGAAATTCAGCCAACACAGGCAGAAACCAACAGGTGCATGTTTACTGTGTATTAAACTCTGCAAAAGCCCAGACAGCATCGATACAAGCAGCCATCTGCATAATAATGTAGCAGCCATCTACATACTAATAAGCGATCCCCGGGAACAATCGCAACATTTGGGACAAATAAAGCTAAGCCAGACTCCCCGGCGCCAGCAGGAGCCAACACAAAAGAGGTTAACTCAAGACCGCCCCTCGGTCAGGGAACCGCTCTAGTATTGGAGAAATCGAACCAAGCGATTGGAACAAAGTCCAATCACTTGGAACCAGGTACAGGGTCCGCCCCGAAAGGCGGGACGCCCCTGGGGACTATAAAGTTAAGCCCCCAAGTTCAAATCGTTCTTCTTGACCGGGTCACTCAGCAACGCGAACCAACCTTGACCGTGACCGGTTCAACTGCCGCCGATATCCAGTAAGTCTTAAGTCAACGCTCGCTACGAGATAGGCGCTCCTAGCTACCAATCCGTACCAACTTCGAATCCCGCAGACTCAGAACCCGAACGAAAGGCCATTTGTTCCCCTGACCTGGTGGGCCAGTCCGAAGCTAAGTATAGGCCTGTTAGTTGTAGAAGTAGCTTAGACGTAGAATTTGTGCATGAGTAGCGATTACTGTGTATAATAAATGTGCTTTGATTTGAATCTTACTAATCGGTGTATTGAGTTATTGGTCATTACTTGAATTTGAACCTCGTGGCGGTATCATAAAGATACCTGGCGACTCGAGAGCAAAGGTGAGAAAACAGAGCCAATTGAACCAACCAAAAGTTAGCAACACCCCGTAACCCAATAATCCCTCCTAACCTTCTTTTTTGGACACTAAGGGCAATTTAGCATGGTCAGTCCACCTAACCTGCACTTCTTTGGACTGTGGGAGGAAACCGGAGCACCCGGAAGAAACCCACGTAGACACGGGGAGAACGTGCAGACTCCGCACAGACAGTGACCCAGTGGGGAATCAAACCTGAGACCCTGGTGCTGTGAAGCCACTGTGCTATCATGCTGCCCTGATATCATCATATCAGCTCTGTAATTTCTGTTTAAAACCTTTGATGTGTTGGTCATACTAAGGCATGCCAAATGCATGATGGAATTCCCAATTCAAAATAAAAACTCACAAGGAGTTCACGTGTGACTCCATCCTGCACAATCCTGCATTCACTCTTTCTGCACCTAATTGGCTCTTAATTGCCGCCGGGGTTTTCACTTGCACCACACTTCCCAGAATTACATTCCAAGTGTTGGTCACGCTTTCCGTGAAGCAGAATCTCCCAATTTCTGTCCGAAATTTATTTATTTAGATGGATCTTAAAGGGGTATTCCAGATAAACATTTTCAGTACCGTTTACCTGCTAAAAAAAGGTAACCTCTATAAAACTATGGGCAGAATTTAATGCCCTCCTGAAGGGAGTTTGGTGACGCGAGGCATTTAATTAGGCAGGAGGCTAGCTGGTGGAAGCCTCACTGCCTTCTTGCCTCTGCCCCGATTAAGTCTGGAGTGGGAAGGCTCATCAATGATCATCTTGCCCTACTGCTAATTGAGGCCCCTTAATTGGGCAGTAATGCGGTGAGTGGAGCGCTTGCCATTTGAGAAGCCCATAAAGAAAACTGTCAGGATTGCTTGTGGGCACCCAGCTGGAGGGAGAGGTCTCTCATTCAATGGAGCTCAGTGTCTGATTGAGGGACCCAGCATTAGGAAGGGAGGGGATACCATCCGCTGATAACCATCCCGTTGTCCTTGATGATGACACCTCTTCTTTGTGACTCTCAGCCTACAACCTCTATTCCACCCTCAATTACCTGTGACCTGTGTCCCTTGGTTATTCTGGGGCTTGGATGAGTCCATTGTGGCAATTGCTACCAATCCTGCTGCGCGACTGAGAAATACACAACTGCAGTCTCTGATTGGCCGATAGCTCTCGGGGGTTGGGCAGGGTCTTTCATGTCCTTGATCCGGGTGAAGGCCCTCCACTGTCCAGTTAAGTGCATGTTTGGCACTTAATTCGGCGTGCCTTCTCAAAAGGACGTGACACAGGTTTCCCACCTGCTCTCCAGCCCCCATTAAATACTGCCCTATACCTAAGGGACATTGTTTACAAGTAGAAAAGCTCAAATCACTTGTATTTTCTCATAATTCAGACCCCTGACACCACAGCCTGATGGCTCTTCCCTGCATTGTTCCACCAATTGAATGTTTATCTTGTTCTTAACAACCAGAACAAGCATTACAACACCACGAAAACAAAATGCTGCAGATGCTGGAAATGTGAAATAAAGAAAAATAACAAAATGCTGGAAACACTCAGCATATCTGGCAACATCTGTGGAGCGAGAAAAACATATGTGCAAAGAACTATCAACTCGGATTAGGCCTGCTCCGCCATTCAATAAGATCATGGCTGATCTGATTGTAACCTCAGCCCCACATTCCTGTTGATCCCTGATAACATTTCACCCCCTTGTTAATCAAGAGTCTCTCCACCTCTGCCTTAAAAATATTCAAAGACTCTGCTTCCACTGCCTTTTTGAGGAAGAGAGTTCCAAAGACTCATGCGCAGTTGGGAGAAACAAATCTCCTCATCACTGTCCTAAATGGGCGTCCTATTATTTTTAAAGAGTGAACCCCTCATTCTCGACTCTCCTACAAGAGGAAACATCATTTCCACATCCACCCTGTTAAGAGCCCTCAGGATCTTATCTGTATCAGGCAAGTCCCCTCTTGCTCTTCTAAACTGCGGCAGATACAAACCGAGCCTGTCCAACTTTTCCTTATGAGACAACCTCCCATTCCAGGTATTAGTCTAGTAAACCAGATTTTCTGCAAAAATCTGCAGTAAAGTAAAACATTTTTCTGAAAGGACATTAATGAAACAGATAGTTTTTTTATGGCAATCTGGTAGTTTCGTCGTCACCATTATTAATATTAACTTTTAAACCAGATTAATTCAGGCTATATGGTGCAATTTAAACACATGGCTCCAGATTGTTAGCCTAGGCGTCTGGATTACGAGGCCAGTTATATAACCACTATGTTGTCATTCACCTCTAATGTGATGGAAATGTAATTGCATCAAACAGCTGTTATTCAAAACAGAATCTGGTGATTAGGATCAAACTTTCAGAAAATGAACAGTTTGGGAGTTAACATAAGTTTCCTCCACGTTTCAAAAGGATTGACAGGAAGGCTGCAGTTTGAAAGTGGATTCACCATTCTTCGGGAGAGAGTGAACACAAGTAAATTTCCAAGTGCAAGGAGCGCTATGCTGGAGTGAAAGGTTTGAAGAGGTGGCGTGGGAGGGTGTGAGTTTGGATGCACACATTAGAAGCTGAAATAGAAATAGAAAGGAGGAGTCAGAGAAGAAATGAGAGGCCTTTGGCCAAGTTAGAAGCAGCGGATACTGCAAACCTAAGTATGCTAATATATGGTAATGAAATGTAAATCAGCATGGGTCCAATTCCTCATGTGTTTTGAGTGTGTGCTCTTCATCAGTTCACCAGCATTAAGTGGGCAATGAATCAATTCTATTCTGATCTGATCGTCAAACAGCCTTTAATGTGATAGCTGCCATAATTTTGTTTTGAGCAAGCATTAAAGTGGATTTTAACTTTGGGTTAATGGGAGTTGATGTTTCAATGTCCCTTTTGCAACATTTTAGGATGCTGTCATGTAATTTTAGTTGCAACATTTTTCCTTGCTAGAACTAAACATATAAATATGGGAATTCCACGTGTGTCGAAGGAAAACCACCTTTACCAACTTTGGGTTGGGTTTTCCCGGCCCTGGATTTGGAGGTGGGTGTGTTCAGAAAATGGGAGCAGCACAGTCTCACGATTGTGGAATTTTCCTGTGGAAGATTTGTGATCAGGATCTGTGGCCTGCTCCCTGGAGACGGAAAGCCAATTGAACTGAACATGGACCCAAGGAGATCTGATTTTGCAGGCATGACAGAATGGCTGCACATGTAGCCCAAATAGTCCACCTGGAGAGTTTCTCCTCCGCTTTGAGAAACCTAATGGCCTCAGCACTTGTAAAGGATGTCTTCGTGTTGTAGTGCTTTATAGTCTCTGTCCTGTCTTAATAGCGCCCATTTTTCCATACATTGAGTAAGTTGCCATCGTCCCAGATGACCATTGGCTGCTTTGAGGGTAAGAGCTGACTGGTGGTGATTTAACCTGAGGATTACCACACCTCAGGTGAGGGGCAAGGTTGAGGAGCCTTCATGAATAACCTCAGCTGGTAAGGGTGGCATGGTAGCACAGTGGTTAGTACTGTTGCTTCACAGCACCAGGGTCCCAGGTTCGATTCCCGGCTTGGGTCACTGTCTGTGTGGAGTCTGCACGTTCTCCCCGTGTCCGCGTGAGATTCCTCCGGGTGCTCTGGTTTCCTCCCACAGTCCAAAGATGTGACGGTTAGGCGGATTGGCCATGATAAATTACCCTTAATGTCCAAAAAAGGTTTGGTGGGTTTACTGGATTACAGAGATCAGACTGCTGTCCTGAAAAGCTTCAATGTAGCTGTTCAGCCGTTCTCTCTCTCTTGCAAGTATCACATCTTGATTTAACCATCCCAAGAAAAGGATTCTACTCCAAACCAAAATATTTTGGGAATAACACGTGGAAATTTGCCCTGTACAATTACACCCAGGAAGATAACATGGAATCACCACATTGAGACCAATCAAAGGACAGTTAATTGTATGTTTCTTTGATTATTTATTTTCTTCACAAACTGTAAAGCATCTTTAGGCTACTCTTATTCTACTATCTGCATTATAGTGTGTGTCTGGGCTCATGGAATATGTGTGATATATGGATGGTGATTGTGATTAACTTTTTTTTTAACTTCAGGAAGCAGTGTCTATGAACCTATCTTGTTCTTTGTTTAAACTCAGAAAATCTGTCTAGCTAATCCTTTGTAATTTGAAAGTGTATATAACGGGACTCCTACAATATTGGCAAAGCACATCCTCGCTAAATTCACAAAAATTAAGCCCCAGTTGTGGTCAGACTTGTTAGTATAATAGGGGAGTCAATTTTACCCTTCCTCACATGGCCGTAGCACCACCCACTTCCAACTGACATCAGCAAACTGCGTATCTGATAATAAAAAGTAGACAGGAGTGTCGATAAGTGCTCTTCTTGTCTGTAACATCTTCCAACAAGCCTCCAAGAAGTCAGCATCCCTCTGATTCTGGCCTCTTGTGCACTTCCATTTCCCTTTGCCTCAGCAATCTCAAGCACTGGAATTCACTCCCACGTCGCCAACTAACTTTCTCTCCTCCTTAAAAACTATCTGTTTGACCAAGCCTCTGGTCCAAAATACCTCCTCAAGTGGCTTGCTGTCCAATTTTGATTTCTGAGTCCCTGTAAAGCACCTCGGGATGTTTCACCACATTAAAGGCAGTACATCAATTCAAGTCGTTCCTGAGTTCAGATCTTCAGAAATAGTGATAACCGCATAATCATAATATAAGTCCTTGAGCTTATCTGTTGTATGAGACATAAGCCACCAATCACCCATAAGGAATTGGGTACACAGATTATAGGTTCATTTATTAAGACGAGGCATATGGAAACAGTCTTATATTGCAGCATAAGTAAAACTAAAACTGGAACGCACAATACATAAATAATTTCCCTTCTAGGGATGTATCATGTTCATCATGACACATGTCCATCCTCCTAAAGGCAGAGTACAACATTGATTTGAGAAAGAAGAGAAAGAACTACTTCACCATTGACTGACATCCATGGTGGGGGTGTGATTTTACTCTGACTTCCATCTCTGCGACTGACACGAAAGCAAATGTTTTTCAATTTCATATAGCTGAAAAGAGGGGAAAGATTTCCTCTAATTGCGAGGTATCAGTGAGACTAAGATTTCTTCCATTCATGTTTTCTTGTAAAATTTAGAACCCATTTATGATTTTAACAGGAATGGCAAAGGTAGAAAATCTTAGCATAACAAAAACAGTGGCTACAAGAGAAGGTCAAAGGCTAGGAATCCTGCAGCATGTAACTCATCTCCTGACTTCCCAAAGCCTGTCCACCACCTACAAGGCACAAGTCAGGAGTGTGATGGAATAATTGCCTGGATGAGTGCAGCTCCAAAAACATTCAAGAAGCTCAACACCATTTGGGACAAAGCAGTCCACTTGGTTGGCATGCGTTCCACAAACATTTACTCCTTCCACCACCAACAGACAGTAGCAGCAGTGTGCACCATCTATAAGATACACTGCAGGAACTCAACAAGGCTCCTTAGGCAGCACCTTCCAAACAAACAACCATTACCATCTAGAACGACACAGGTAGCAGATACCTGGGAACACCACCACCTAGAAGTTCTCCAAGTCACTCACCATCCTGACTTGGAAGTATATCGCCATCCTTCCACTGTCAACTGGGTCAAAGTCCTGGATCTCTCTCCCTAACAGCACTGTGGGTGTACCTACACCATATGGACTGCAGTGGTTTAAGAAGGCAGCTCACCACCACCTTCTCAAGGGCAATTAGGGATTGACAACAAATGTTGGTCTAACAGCAAAGTGCAGATACCGTTAGAATGAATAAAATTAAAGCGTTATATAAGCAGACAAAAGTTTCTTTCTTGGACAGTTATGAACATTAAATAGAACAAGATCGCAGAAGCTGAAAAAAAAAACATTGCTTTAATATTTGAACATGAAGTTTTGAGAATGTGATTACCATGATGAGATTGTTTTAGGCCATAGAACACTTCATAATTCAGGTGCTGCATTTTATTTTTGTGGGTTAAATATCATTCATTTTCATGCAAGAAAATGTGGAAGAGGATGATGCACAGACATGAGACATCAAACGGTCTCTTTCTAAGCTGTTTGATTCTCTGAGAATATAGGCTGTTACTATTCCAATTTTTTTTCACAGGTAAATGTTTGACAGGGGTGGTTTAGCACACTGGGGCTAAATAGCTGGCTTGTAATGCAGAACAAAGCATTAGCGCGAGTTCAGTTCCCGTACCAGCCTCCCCGAACAGGTGCCGGAACGTGGCGACTAGGGGCTTTTCACAGTAACTTCATTGAAGCCTACTTGTGACAATAAGCAATTATTATTATGATTATTACATGCTTCCTAATACGATCCTCATCATTGCTTCAGACCATGATCTGTCAACATTAGAAATAGGCACCATTCAAAATGCTCTGAGACTTGGTACTGAGCTATATCATTCCAAACACTAATAAATTATAATAGGCTCACAAACAATATTTAATAGTGCTTAAATAAAAATTCAGTTATGTAAGTACACAAACAATGATTTCTCAAAGTATAGATCAGGCATAACTTTCAAAGCAACACTGCATGAACAACTATGCTAATTTCAGCATTTGGTGCCAATCAATTCTTACCTGTTCTAATGACTGAAATCGGCATAAGTGCAAAGTTTTAAATCTCTAGAATCACTTGCTAGTTTAATGAACTATGAAACCAATGGAAGCCTAAATCTAATGACTATAAAGGATGAAAAATGACAGGCAGCATTTACATTTGTTGTTAACTACTGTATTCCCTGTTGGGCATTTTTATTTCTTCAGTCTCTGTCCGCTTAAGTTTATATTTAATTCTTCGTCAGTTCACTTTGCTTTAGATCTGAGGAGAGTGATCATGCCATAATCCTTCATAAAAAACTCCCTTCAGGATTGAACATTGTCATTCACGTAGGTTGCAAGATCCTGTTACCTGACAAGCACTTTCGTTCTTTTTTTGCCCTTTAAGTTTGGAAAATTGGTTTAAGACTCTCAAGCTGGGATTTTATGGCTTTTCCACCCATGACGGATGCAGCAAGCCATTCAAATGTCTGTTGACTTTGGCAGGACTGGAAGATCCCATTGATGGGAGGGCCAGAAAATTCCAGCATTAAGTGTTCTTCCTTGGCTTAGGGACAAAATGATATCAGAGCCTAACTTATAACACATACAAGTCAGCTCACTGAAATTTGTCGGAGAAATAATCAATTTTACTTTTGAATTATCCTTCGCTCAGTACATTTTGCAAGATAAATTATATTATTGTACTAGGGAGACTGTTTGCTAGAGCTTCAGTTATACCACTTGTCTCACTCTGTCTTTAACTTGTTTTTTACATATTGCAGAGAATTAATGTATAACCCCATAAATAGAGGACATCAACTCTAGGGTTATAGAAATGGCTGACATAATGGTGTCAATAATCACTTTGTTTTTGTCAATAACAGAGCTTGTACAAAAGCTGTTTTCCATTTCAATAACATGAATTGCCCAGTTCGTATGAGAAATCCTACAGGAAATTCTGCTTGTCTCAAGTAGCACATTATCAGTGATAACTGGAAACTTTAAATTATTCAGAGGAAAGGATTCCCTTGAAGGGGGAGAAAAAAAAATCCTTCCAGTGAGGAAGAAGGATTGTAGGACGGGGATAAATAAACCATAGTTAACCAAGGAGGTTAAGGAGAGTATTAAATTGAAAGAAAAATCATACAATGTGGCAAACATTAATGGTAAGCCAGAGGATTGGGAAAGTTTTAAAAACCAATAAAAGCGTAAACTAGAAACTATATATAAATGGACAGTGAGAGTTTCCTTAAATATATAAAAAGGAAGAGAGAGGCCACAGTGAACGTAGGCCCCTTAGAGAATTAGACTGGGGAAATAATGGGGAACCAGGAAATGGCAGAGGAGGCAAATAATTATTTACGTCAGTCTTCATGGTAGAAGACATTAATGGCATTCTAAAAATACTAAATAATCAAGGGGTAAAAGATGGAGAAGAAATAAATACAATAACTATCAGTAAAGAAAAAGTACTGGGGAAACTAGTGGGGCTAAAGACCGATAAGTCTCCTGGACCTGATGGATATTAAAGGAAGTAACTACAGAGATAGTGGATGCATTGGCAGTAATCTTCCAGTATTCCTTAAATTCTGGGACAGTCCCAGGACATCCTTATTCCAAAAGGGAGGGAGACAGAAAACAGGTAACGAAAGGCCATTTGGCTTAATATCTGCCATCAGGAAAATGTTAGAGTCCATTATTAAGGATGGAAAAGCAGAACATTTAGAAATACATAATATAATCAAGCAGAGTCAGCATGGCCTCATGAAGGGAAAATCATGCCTGACAAATTTATTTGAATTATTTGCGGTGGTAATAAGCAGGATAGATAAAGGGGAACCAGTAGATGTAATATATTTGGATTTCCAAAAAGCATTCAGCAAGCACAAAAGGAAGCATAATAAGATAAGAGCCCAGGGTTTTGGGGGGTAGTATATTAGCATGGATAGAGGATTCGCTAACTGATAGAAGACAGAAAGTTGGGATAAGAAGCCATTTTCAGGATGTGGAGTTCCACAAGGATCAGTGCTTGTGCCACAATGATTAATTTGGCAAAATGTGAAGTTATGCACTTTGGTAGAAAGAATAAAGGAGCTGAGTAATATTTAAATAGAGAAAGACTGAACAAAGCTGCAGCACAGAGGGATTTGGTGGTCTTCATATATAAATCACAGCAAGTTATCACAAAAGTTTAGTAGGTAACAGGGAAGGCAAATGTTGATCTTTATTTCAAAGGGAATGGAGCATAAAAATAGGGAACCTTAGCAGGTCTGGCAGCATCTGTAGGGAGAGAAAAGAGCTAATGTTTTGAGACAAGATGACCCTTTGTGAAAGCTTTGACAAATGGTCATCTGGACTCTTTTCTCTTTAGCTCTTTTCTCTCCCTACTGATGCTGCCAGACCTGCTGAGATTTTCCAGAATTTTCTCTTTTGGTTTCAGATACCAGCATCTGCAGTAATTTGCTATTATAAAAAATAGGGAAGTCTTGCTAAATGAAAGAGAAAATGCTGGAAAATCTCAGCAGGTCTGGCAGCATATGTAGGGAGAGAAAAGAGTTAACGTTTCGAGTCTGATGACTCTTTGTCAAAGCTAACAGACAGAGAAAGTGGGAAATATTTATACTGTGGAGTGAGAATGAAAGATGAGTAATAGCCACAGAAACCCAGGGAAACCGGGTGCGAATGGCCACAGAAACCAAGGGGAAAGAGTGCTAATGGCAGTCCCCAGAGAGAACAAAAGATGTGAAAGGCCAAACAGCAGAGATACTAACATCAGAGGGTGAACTGTAGATGTGGGGGGAGGGGAAGGGGGAAGCAAAGAGGAGAAAGGGTAAGGAAAGGTGGATAAGATGGGGGGGGGGGGGGAATTAAGATATATTAAGAAAAACAAGAAAGAAAAAAATGGCAAAAGACAGTTAAAATGAAATGGGATGAAAGCAATGGGTCGAGGTGGGGTAGAGCTGATCATCTGAAGTTGTTGAATTCGATGTTGAGACCGGAAGGCTGTAGCGTGCCTAACCGGAAGATGAGATGTTGTTCCTCCAGTTTGCTTTGAGCTTCACTGGAACATTGCAGCAGGCCAAGGACAGACATGTGGGCATGGGAGTCTTGCTAAATCTGTATAAGGCACTAGTTAGACCACACCTGGAATCATGTGAACAGTTTTGGTCCCTGTATCTAAGGAAAGATATACTGGCATTGGAGGAAGTCCAGAGAAAGTTCACCAGGTTTATCCGGGATATGCAGGGATTCTCCTATGAGGAGACGTCGAGTAGGTTGGGGCAGTGCTCATTGGAATTTAGAAGAATGAGAGGCGATCTCATTCAGACACATAGCATTCTCAGGGGGCCTGATAGGGTTGATGCTGATAGGGTAGATGCTGAGAGGGTAGATGCTGAGAGGATAGATGCTGAGAGGGTAGATGCTGAGAGGGTAGATGCTGAGAGGGTAGATGCTGAGAGGATAGATGCTGAGAGGGTGGATGCTGAGAGGATGTCTTCCTTTGTGGGAGAGTCTAGGGCCAGAAGGCATAATCTCAAAGTAAGGGGTCACCCATTTCAGATAGCGATGGGGAGGAATTTCTTCCCTCAGCGTCTTGTGAATCTGTGGCATTCTCTACACAGATGGCTGTAGATTCTGGGTCATTAAGTATGTTCACGGCTGAGAACAGATTTTTAATTAGTAAAGGAATCAAGGATATGGGGATAAGATGGGAAAGTGGAATCAAGAATTATCAGATCAGATCAGTCATGAGCTCAACGAATGGCAGAGCAGACCTGGTGGGCCGAATGGTCTACTTCTGCTCCTATGTCTAATGGTCTTATGGGATACCACTTCCATTGGGTATCCCTCTAATCTATCTCAGGACCAAGACAGAGGTGTGAAATTGGAAGCAGATTCAGATACAGCTGGACCTCAGCGGAGATGTACAGAGTTATAACAAAAGATGTTCTGTAGAAGAGACCTAAGGGGACTTGTAACATTGAAACATGGAAATGTTAATTCTGGCTGGAATTCTTCAGCCATTGGGATTCGCTGTTGCCACCGGCAGGGTACCCACTGGCCGTAGGTTTCCTGGTGATGTGGGGCGGCTTCAATGGGTAATCCCATTGACAAGCAGCAGGAGTAGAGAATCCTGCGCCACCAAAACAAATGCAGCTGGGGACCGGAGAATCTCGCCTGTTTCTCTCTCCACAGATACTGCCAGACCTGCTGAGAATATCCAACACTTTATGTTTTTACATCAGGGGTGCAATTTACCAGCCTCATCACGCCCGACTTGGTGACGTGAAGAGGCCATTGAATCTTGCGAGAGGCCTCTTGCGGGATTCGCGTTTTATGACGTCTCGCGAGATTCGATTGAGTCTCGCAAGATATCGCAATTTAGATCTCACCCTCACTAGGTGTCACTGCCAGGCTGGCAGGGGACACTGCCAGGGTGCCAGGCTAGCAGTGCCCAGGTGCCCAGGTTCTAGGTTGCCTTGCCCATAAGAGGTGGGGGAGAGGCCGGGGGTGAGGGTGGAGGGGGGGGGGGGTGACTTGAGGATCCTGGAGGAGGTAAAATGGGCTCAGTTGGGGGGGTCCGGATTACTGTGTGGTCGAAAGATTGGAGCTGCCTTTAAAAATGGTTAGGTTTTGTTTCAATTACACTGTGATTGTGTGACATAACACTTTACAACGATGGTTATCTCAGAAATGCAGAAATATCCTCAGTTTTGTCAACAGTTATTTACCAAAGCTGACATTCAGGTCCAATATTTTACATGTAGTTATTCAACAATTCATCTGATTGGGCTCTATGAAAGTGAAGTGTTACAGCTGTTAACACACACTATTAATAATTACACTACACAAAAAATCTTTTGCATTTATTAAGTGCTAATTATCTGAAATCTTAATTAGTACACAGATTTATTTTTACATTGAGCACTAGATTCTGGTTATGTAGTGGCAAATCCTTGTCCTCTAATAATATGAGAGATTACCCTGTTGTAAAGCATTCAGCCACTGCGGGGAAGACAGAGAGAGAGGCCAGTTCGACTGGATTTGAGCCAATTCCGTTTTTTCCCTCCTTTCCATTTTTAGACTCAAAATAATTTACAAAGATGCCGTGATGATATTGAAGAGAATTTAGTGAAAAATGCCAATGCTTCCAATCTTTATGTGTTTGGCAATTTAAATTTAAGAACTCACGCATTTCTCTTGTAAGTACCAGAATGTGCCATAGTAAGATCTGAACCTGTGCTGATGTGTACATTGAAACAAATCTTGTAATATATTTCAAAGCTTTGAGAAGGAGAAACTGGAATGTCCTCATAACTTTGGCAGCAAATGGTCACTAATCTCAAATTAACCTGTTCCATGGGTTGCTGATGATTTTTGGCGAATGTTTGGATGGCTAATTAAGACAAGAGCCAAGGAAATTTCTTGTGAAAGTTCCCTTCATCAGTCCAACAATTTTACTTTCAGAAACTACACTCCTCTTTGCCCAATAAAATAAACTCCCAATCAAATAAACCTGAGTTTGAGAAAATTCTTCACCTACAAACATGTGTTCTTTTATTCATCTGGTTACTACATGCAAATGTATGCTTATTCTTTCAAAGTGTCTCCCCTTTTCTTTCACTAAGAGCTGGATCATGTGTCTGCATCCTTCCAGAGGTGAAAACGACTCTCTTGGACCTTGCATTTTAGGGCGAGCAATGTAGCACCAATTGTGAGCAAGCTATTCAACCATTGGGTCCAGTACTGAGAGCAATTATAATACTCTGGGTAGAAATTTGTCTCAGTTGATGGTGCAAAGCAGACAATAATAGATCAGTCTCCTGTTACAGCCAACACCCAACATTGTGTCCCACTAGCTACAGATTGGACAAAATCTTTATCCTTCACAATGGCCTGACCTTTACCTTCAGGGTGCGCCCGAAGTTGGTGTGGGCGGAAGCGTATGTGAAACCTACTCCTGTCTGAGATTGCGGAGTTCATGCGATATTATACTGGGTGGCCAATTAAGGCCCGCCCAGCGTGGAACACCTCTGCCAGTTGGGTTCGCCCTGAGGGGTAGGAATACATTAGGCGCTGGGTCTAATGAGGAGTGGTAGTGGGGGGAGGGGGGGAGGTTAAAACCTGGGGAGGCTGTTCCCTGTTAGCCGCCAGGAGTAGTGGGGGAAGCTGAGGGTGCTGTGTGGAATAATAATAACCTTCCTGTTGTCGAGCAATGCCTTCAGCACCTGGAGGTCACGGAAGACGGGTGGGCAAGTCCGGTGGGCCAGCTGCACCCCATTTCACCGATGAGTGCCTGGCTGTCATAGAGCAGGAGGTCAGTCCCCAGTGCCATATTGGCATTCCCAGGGATGGCACGAGAAGGTTTCCTCACCTGACAAATCAGTCTGGACAGAAATCTTCGCCCAGGTGAGTGGGCAAGATGTTGTGCGCTGCACACGGCTTCAGTGCCACTAAACGTTGAATGATGTTCTGCGGTGAGTAAGGATAAGTGCAGATATGGCATGGACCTGTGCGGAGAGGTGTAGTCGGGTGCTCATTCCCCTGTCAGCTCATGGGTCTTTTTTTCATTAATTAATAATCTTTATTGCCACAAGTAGACTTACATTAACACTGCAATGAAGTTACTGTGAAAAGCTCCTAGTCACCACAATCCGGCGTCTGTTCGGGTACACAGTGGGAGAATTCAGAATGTCCAAATTACCTACCAGCATGCCCTTCAGGACCTGTGAGAGGAAACAGGAGTACACAGAGGAAACCTATGCAGACATGGGGAGAACATGCAGACTCGACACAGACAGTGACCCAAGCCAGGAATCGAACATGGGACCCTGGAGCTATGAATCACCAGTGCTACCCACTGTGCTACCGTGCAGTGTATACCAACTAGAACTGAAGCCTGTCCTGCCAAGGAATGCAACAGTGCATTAGAGAGGGAGATACGCTGCAGTGAAATGGCCTGTTAAATGCCTGTGTAGGGAGGGGTCATCAGGAATGGACCTTAAGGAAGGTGGAACACTAGTGGGGCTTTCTATTGTCCCCAAGACAAGTTACAATGCTGCAGAACACTATTGAACCGATGGAGGTATGCCCAATCTGCGAAATCGATGCTCTGGAGCTGGATTGCCACCCATCAGTTCGCTTCTCCTGTCTCGGTGAGACAGGGGCCTGGGATGAAGGTAAGATTTCAGGTCCAAGATTCATCTGCCATGGATACAGGACACTTCATGGGCTCCTATTATCACTAAGTGAGCTGACCCAGCCAGAGTGCCCACTGAAACTTCAATGCAGATGTCACCATGCAGCATGTCTCCATTGTCTCATTAGGTCACCTAGCCTGCATAGTGACAATGATGATCAAATTCTCTGACATTTTGCATTCCGTCTCCAGATGCGGGAGCAGCAGGAGGACTCGAGTACCCCTATTAGGCACCCAGGAGGATATCGCTCATACACCTGCGTCACACTGTCTTTCGGTATCCAGCACCAGCTCAGAAACGTAGATATCAGTGGACATTAGGTCACCGTCTCCACAGGAGGCTCTCAGTAGTGAGGGCACATCACACTCACGTGAGGTGGTGGCAGAGGTAGAGAGGTCCCAGGGTACTGATGGGAGCACTGCTGGAGACCAGGAACATGCCGAGTCCTAGGCACATGACAAACCTCTGGAGACGTCCATCAGACGGCAGATGCCGTATGTCCAGCGCGGGGAGATCTGGCGGAGGTCCATGTAGGTCTGTGTACTATTATGCACTGACCCTGAGCACCAAGCGCAGGTCTTCCCCAATTGAGAGAGTGGCAACTCTTGTAGAGAGCCAGCTTCAGGGACACCCTCAAGTGTCAAAGGATTCACACTCGGTCCTGCAAGCCAGTACACCGTCTGTGACCTCTGGAGGTTACTGGCAGTGGTTAGAGATGGATAAGGCACCTAGTCTCTGCTAGGTGTCCACCCATCAATGGTAAACAGGGAGGCACAAAAGCATTTCACGTCGGCGAGCCAGCTGCCTGACGTCTCTCTGGGCATCTCTCAGGGTGCTTTGGATGAATGCAACAACTCCTCCTCCCCTCTACCAGTGTCTGCTGTATCTGACAAAGCTGTGATGACTGAGTAGTGCCCGGCCATGAGGTTGGATGCTCCCTCCCAACCAGAGACAACTCAGGTTCCAGTGGCCTCAGGGTGACCGTTAATGTCACCACTTTTCTTTGTTCTTATAGAAGATTTTAGTTTAGACGGGCAGCATGGTCGGCGCAGGCTTGGAGGGCCGAAGGGCCTGTTCCTGTGCTGTACTTTTCTTTGTTCTTTTGTTCACAGCCACCAGAACAACAAAGCAGGCTGCCTCTAATGCTGCTGCCAGCGAGTTTGGGGGTGTAAGTTTAAGGCACTTTGCGAACAACAGGGGAGTGTCACGGGTGGCATTATTGGTGCTTATTATTTTAAGTTTCTGTTAGATTTGGAATATTTGTATGTTCTTTTTGTGTTAATGTTTGGGAATATAAACATTTTCTTTAATTCAAAGGGTTGAGTTGGATGCATGCTTTGTACAGTGGCCAGGCTGTTGCACTGGTTTGGAACCGTTGGGCTATCAATTCAAGATTTTTTGGCTCAACTTCCGGTGGCGGCTATGAAGGAGTAGGTCACACATTTGGTGGCTCCCGCTCGGTCCGGAACTTTGGACCTTTTTCCCCGATTTTGTGTCGGATCTGAAGTGGAAAATTGATGTTGGACGCAATTGTGAAGAGGAATCCTATAACAGTGCATGGAGGAGCGGACCAGGAGTGCTCACAAAGGAAGAAATAGTCGAACGGAGAAGGCTTGGGCTGAGGCTGCAATGGGAGAAAGCATGGCGGAGGACCGGAGTTCTGGCTCGATGACCCAGCAGTCGACGGAGCCGTTGATGCAGTTCGTTCAGGAGGGCTTCTCCAAGCAGAAACAGGAATGCTTGGACCCGATTAAGGAGTTGATTGCGCGACTGGAACTCAGACTGGATGCTCAAGATCAGGCGATCCAGAAAGTGGAGAAGGCACTGACTGAGCAGGAGGAGCATCAAGCTGCAGTGGAGTTGGAGGTGGGGATGTTGAGAGACGAACAGAAAAGGCTTCAGGAGAAGGTGGAGGATCTAGAGAACAGGTCCCACCAGCAGAACCTGAGAATCGTGGGTCTCCTGGGGGGATCTGAAGGAACGGACACAGGGGCATACATAGCGGGTATGTTTGAGAAGCTATTGGGGGAGGGGACGTTCTCCCGACCCTTGGAGGCGGACAGGGCTCACAGAACGCTAGTGAGGAAGCCGTGCGTGGGAGACCCCCTGAGAGCAACGGTAGTGAGTTTCCACAGGTACCTGGACAAGGAGTGCATTCTATGGTGGGCCAGGCAGACACGGAGCTGTAAATGGGAGAACAGTTTCCTGCGTATATATCAGGATCTGAGTGCAGACGTGGCCAGGAGAAGAGCAGGGTTCAACCAGATAAAATCAACCCTTTTTAAGAAGAAGGTAAAGTTTGGACTTCTGTACCCGGCCCGTCTTTGGGTTATGCACAAAGAGCAACATTTCTACTTTGAGTTGCCCGAGGACACGATGGACTTGGCGAGAAGGAAAGGGCTGGTATCAGACTGAGGGGTTTGGACTGAACTTTGCTGCAGTGCTCGTGTGTTTTTTCTTCTTTTTTCTCTTCAGTTATTCTTTTTAAAAAAAAGAAAAGTTTTGGTCTTTGGATGTTACTTGAAATGCCTTTTGTATTGAGTTGGGGTCTGCGGATGAGCTGCTTGAGTTAAAATTTGCATTTGCACTGATGGGGGATGGAGGTGTGAATGTTAGATGTTAGATGATTGATGCTGAATCTTCTTTTTGGTTTTCTTTGCGTGTTTCTTTTGGGCAATTGCGTTGGGATTGTTCACGTTTGCATATGTGTGTCCGAGTGGGGGGGAGAGAACAATAGGTTGGAAAATGTCTGGCGCCATGGGTGAGGGCCACCAAGCTAGATGGGCAGGCTAGTTCACGGAAGCGCAGTGGGGGGTGAGCAGATGGTATGCTTGTTGGAGGGGACATTGTGCTGTTACTAGGGGGGGGGGAAGGGGGGGGGAAATGTTCTGCTGACGGAGGAGGGACTTTTGCTGTGGAACAATAGGGAGGTCGGGGATGGAGCCTGCCTGGGGGCGGGCCTGCGGATGCGTGGGGCGCGTGCTGGAGACTGGCCCAAGAAAGGGAATGGCTGATCGGCGGGGGCGAGAAGTCTCCCAACCAGGCTGATCACATGGAATGGAATGTAAGAGGGCTAAATGGGCCGGTTAAGAGGACACGCGTGTTCGCGCATAGAGGGGACGTGGCAATGTTGCAGGAGACACACCTCAGAGTAACTGACCAGGTCAGACTCAGGAAGGGATGGGTCGGACAGGACTCTAAGACAAGAGGGGTCACGATCCTGATTAATAAGCAAGTGTCATTCAAAGCGGGAAGAATAGTTGCAGACTTGGGGGGTCGGTACATAATGGTCAGTGGAAAGCTAGAGGGGCTGCCGGTGGGACTCGTGAATGTGTACGCGCCGAATTGTGATGATGTGGAGTTCATAAGGAGGATGTTGGGGAAGATCCCGGACCTGGATTCGCATAAGCTGGTTATGGGGCGGGGGGGGAACTTCAACACAGTCATTAACCCAGGGCTAGACTGATCTAGCACAAGGACAGGCAGGGTGCTAGCAATGGCAAAGGAGCTAAAGGGGATCATGGAGCAGATGGGGGCGGGGGGGGGGGGTGGCGGTGGACCATGGAGGTTGGGCGGCCGAGAGTGAAGGGATTTTCCTTCTACTCGCACGAGCATTAAGTGTACTCTCCGATTGACTTTTTAATCCTGAACAGGGCTTTACTGACGAGGGTAGTGGACACTGAATACTCAGCGATCACGATCTCGGATCATGCCCCGCACTGGGTTGACCGACAGGTGAGCAAGGAGAGTAGCCAGCGTCCGCACTGAAGGCTGGATGTGGGACTTTTAGCGGATGAGGAGGTGTGTGGGCGGCCGATGAAATGTATCCAGAACTATCTGGAAGTCAAAGACACGGGAGAAGCTTCGGTTGCGGTGGTCTGGGAGGCGCTGTAGGCGGTGGTTAGAGAGGGAGCTGATATCAATACGGGCCCACAGGGAGAAGGCAGACAGAGCAGAGATGGACCACCTGATAAAGGAAATACTACAGGTCAACAGGAGGTATGCAGAGACCCCAGAGGCAGGGCTTCTAAGGGAACGATGGAGGCTACAGGCAGAGTTTGGCTTGTTAACTACTGGGAAGGCGGTAGAGCAGCTGAACAAGGCGAGGGGGGCAATCTATGAATATGGGGAGAAGGCCAGTAGAATAATTGCGCAGCAGTTTAGAAAGTGGGAGGCGGCCAGGGAGATTGGGAAAGTAAGGGACAGAGATGGGAACCTGGTCGGAGATTCAGCTGGGATCAATAAGGCGTTTGAGGAATTCTACAGCAGACTGGATGAGTTGGAACCCCCAGCTGGGCTGGAGGGGATGAGGCAATTCTTAGGGAGGCTGAAGTTCCCGAAGGTGGATGAAGACTTGGTAGAAGGGCTGGGTGCACCGATCGGGTTGGAAGAGATAGCAGATGGGCTGAAGGCCATGCAGTCGGGTAAAGCCCGGGACCGGATGGGTACCCCATGGAGTTTTACAAAACGTTCTCTGGGATGCTGGGGCCACTGCTGATGAGGACATTCAATGAGGCATGGGAGAGATGGGGGGCTTTCCCTGACGATGTCACAAGCCACTATCTCATTGATCCTGAAGCGGGATAAGGACCCGGAGTTATGCGGGTCCTACAGACCGATCTCCCTACTAAATGTAGACGCCAAATTGTTGGCTAAGATCTTGTCCTCAAGGATTGAGGACTGCGTCCCGGACGTGATTGGGGAGGACGAGACGGGATTTGTGAAGGGGAGTCAGCTGGCGGCCAACGTAAGGAGGCTGTTGAATGTTATCATGATGCCCCCAGAGGGGAGGGATGTAGAGGTAGTGGTCGCAATGGACGCAGAGAAGACATTTGACCGGGTGGAATGGGATTATCTGTGGGAGGTATTGGGGCGGTTTGGATTTGGGCAGGGCTTCATTGACTGGGTCAGGCTGCTGTATCAGGCGGCCGTGGAAAGTGTTCGGACAAACAGGCTGACATCGGGCTATTTTAGGCTGCACCGGGGGACGAGGCAGGGGTGCCTCCTCTCCCCACTGTTATTCACACTGGCCATAGAACTGCTGGCAATTGCGTTGAGAGCCTCAAAGGACTGGAAGGGACTGGTCCGGGAGGAGGGGGCGTGGAACACAAGAGTCTTGCTATACACGGACGATCTGCTCTTATATGTGTCGGACCCATTGGAAGGGATGGAAGAAATTATGAGGATTCTGGGGGATTTTGACCGGTTTCTGGGTCATAAATTGAACATGGGGAAAAGCGAGATGTTCGCGATCCAGGCAAGGGGGCAGGAGAGGCGATTGGGGGAGCTGCCGTTTAGAGTGGTGGGGGGAAGCTTCCGGTACCTCGGGATCCAGGTGGCGCGGGAATGGGAACGGCTGCACAAACTTAATCTGGCCCGACTAGTAGAACAAATGAAGGAGGATTTTTGGAGGTGGGACGTGCTCCCGTTGTCATTAGCTGGGAGGATACAGACAGTGAAAATGACGGTTCTCCCGAGATTCCTGTTGTGTTTCAGTGTCTCCCCATCTTTATTCCTTGGTCCTTTTTTAAACGGGTCAACAATGTGGTCCTGGGCTTTGTATGGACGGGTAAGACCCCGCGAGTTAAAAAGGGGATGTTGGAGCGCAGCCGGGGGGCGAGGACGGGCTGGCACTCCCAAACTTTTGTAATTATTACTGGGTGGCGAATATAACCATGATTAGTAAGTGGATGGTGGGGGAGGGGGGGCATTGGTAATGGCGCCTCTGCCGTTCCCACCGGCACGCTACTCCACCAGCACCATGGTGGTTGCTGCCCTGAGAGTCTGGGGGCAATGGAGGAGGCATGTGGGAACAGAGGGAGCATCGGTCTGGTCCCTAATTTGCGATAATCACCGGTTTGCCCCGGGGAGGTTAGATGGAGGGTTCCGGAGATGGCAGGGATCGAGAGAATGGGTGACATGTTTATAGAGGGGAGCTGTCCCAGCTTGAGGGAACTGGAGGTGAAATTTGAACTGACGGGAGGGAATGAATTTAGGTACCTGCAGGCGCGAGACTTCTTACGCAGGCTGGTCTCAACTTTCCCGCTCCTGCCACCAAGGGGAATACAGGTCAGGGTAGTTTCTAAAGTGTGGGTAGGAGAAGGGAGGATTTCGGACATTTATAAGGAGCTTATGGGGTCAGAGGAAACGCGGACCGAGGAGCTGAAACACAAATGGGAAGAGGAGTTAGGTGGAGAGATAGAGGATGGTCTCTGGGCGGACGTGTTGAGTAGAGCCAACGCGTCCACAACATGTGCCAGGCTGATACAGTTTAAGGTCGTTCACTGGGCCCACATGACAGTGGCCCGGATGAGCAGGTTTTTTGGGGTGGAAGACAGGTGCGCAAGGTGTGCAGGAGGACCAGCAAACCATGTCCATATGTTCTGGGCATGCTCAAAGCTTAGGGGATTCTGGCAGGGGTTTGCGGGCGTCATGTCCAAAGTATTGAAAACAAGGGTGGCACCAAGTCCAGAGGTGGTGATTTTCAGAACGTCTGAAGACCCGGGAATCCAGGAGGAGAAAAAGGCAGACGTTCTGGCCTTTGCTTCCCAGGTAGCCCGGAGACGGATATTATTAGCATGGAGGGACTCAAAGCCCCCGAAGTCGGGGACCTGGCTATCTCTGTTCGGAGAAAATCAAGTTCGCCCTGAGAGGGTCACTGTTAGGGTTCGCTCGGTGGTGGCAACTGTTCGTCGACTTCTTTAGGGAGAATTAACCATCAGCAGGGGGGTGGGGGGTAGTTTAGTGTAGAATAGGAGGCTAGAAAAAGTGGGACCTGTGAGAGAGGAAGACGGCCTTTGCACTATGTTTATAATTGTCTATACTGTTTCTTCTGTTACTGTTATAAATCCATAAATACCTCAATAAAATGTTTATTAAAAAAAAATTAAAGATTTTTTGCAAATGAGACTTTGCCATTGGATCAAGTAAGCTTCGATGCCTTGGATGCCTAGCTGAAGGTTCGATAGGATCAAAGTGATGTGCCCCTGCCCCCGAGTGTTCCTGTCATCCGCCTTATGTCCTCACCCTGTGCATTCCCAGGCCCATCCTCTGATACTTCACTAGAGTCATCCTCATGGGCCAACGGAGCTGCATTGCATTCCTCAGCCTTCACTGCATTCCCCCTTGTCAGATGCCCCACTTGTGGCAATATCTATATTGTATGATAAATGAAGGGTTAACAATTTAATGTGAATGCATCCAACCACTAGAGTAGAGAGTGATCAAGAGTATACACGTGGATCACGTGATACCCTTAATTCGAGGAGTAGGTGGTTAGGCGGGTTAGAGAGCAGTCGCGTTTTCAGAAGCTCTGTAAATAGAATCATAGTTTAGTTTATCTGCAGTCTTGTAAATCTTGTAAGCAATTTGAATCTGTTTAATTGTAGTGTTAATAAATTTGCTTTGTTAAAAAATTGCTTGATGTTCTTTGTGAGATACTACACTTCGAAGCCATCCTCATCCATAAAGCCACTGAGCCCTGAAAAGATCTGGAGGCGTAGAAGTTGAGGGCTACTGTGACCCTCAATGCCACTGACATGGAATGGGTGCCCAAGCAGTTGGAGGCGATTCCAGGGCCTGTCATGTTGCTACTTGATGTCGCTGTGTCCCTGGAGATACAAAGGCATTTGGACGTAGTTTGTACACAGTTTGTACAGTCTAGCCATTGTAGTGGAGTCTTCAGCATCCCTTTCCATCTTGGCCTCCCTGCTGGCCCTACACCAACTAAACCCATACCTCACCTCTTACAGGTCACTGCCTGAGACATTGCCTGCACTCACCTGACCTCAACTCCCTCTTTCCCCTCTCTCCATCTTCGGAGGAGGTCCCTCCTTCAGAATATACTATCTTCACTGGATAAGTAAGAAGTCTTACAACACCAGGTTAAAGTCCAACAGGTTTGTTTCGATATCACTAGCGTTCGGAGCGCTGCTCCTTCCTCAGGTGAAGAGCAGAGCACCAGTGCCTTGCAAATGAGGCATTACTGTTCTCCAAACCTGAGTAAAACCATCCAGGAAACTCCTGAAATAATGCAGGAGCATTGCTTCAAATGCTCAAGAATAACTAGGAAACTCTATCAAAACTCAGCGATGAACTTTCACAGAAAAACAGTTGCTGCGCCAGGGCCTTTATTCCCCACCTTGGATGAGGAAATGCAACAACCGTGATGAGCAGCACCTATTTTCCCATGTGACGAGCTGAAAATCACACGGGCAGTGTGAAATCACTGTCGATTAAGACTTTTAATGATCTCAAATGATACTTCAATTGGTGTCAGGCACACATGCAATTTGTGTGTGCACCAGGTAAGCGATAATGTTGTGAAGCATGACTGGTGACGTTTTGCACAATGTCACGCACTTCCAGGACAGCTGTGCCATCAACCGAGCAAAGTAAAATTCTGGCCTCCATCTTGAATCATTTCCTCGTCTGTGTGGATCAGCACCACCCAGGTACTGTGTGGATCAGCACCACCCAGGTACTGTGTGGATCAGCACTCCCCAGGTACTGTGTGGACCAGCACTACCCAGGTACTGTGTGGATCAGCACTCCCCAGGTACTGTGTGGATCAGCACCACCCAGGTACTGTGTGGATCAGCACTCCCCAGGTACTGTGTGGATCAGCACCACCCAGGTACTGTGTGGATCAGCACCAACCAGGTACTGTGTGGATCAGCACTCCCCAGGTACTGTGTGGACCAGCACTCCCCAGGTACTGTGTGGATCAGCACTACCCAGGTACTGTGTGGATCAGCACTACCCAGGTACTGTGTGGATCAGCACCACCCAGGTACTGTGTGGATCAGCACACCCCAGGTACTGTGTGGATCAGCACTCCCCAGGTACTGTGTTGATCAGCAGTTTCCAGGTACTGTGTGGATCAGCACCACCCAGGTACTGTGTGGATCAGCACTACCCAGGTACTGTGTGGATCAGCACTCCCCAGGTACTGTGTGGATCAGCACCACCCAGGTACTGTGTGGATCAGCACTACCCAGGTACTGTGTGGATCAGCACTCCCCAGGTACTGTGTGGATCAGCACCACCCAGGTACTGTGTGGATCAGCAGTTTCCAGGTACTGTGTGGATCAGCACTACCCAGGTACTGTGTGGAACAGCACCACCCAGGCACTGTGTGGATCAGCACCACCCAGGTGCTGTGTGGATCAGCAGTTTCCAGGTACTGTGTGGATCAGCACTACCCAGGTACTGTGTGGATCAGCACCACCCAGGTACTGTGTGGATCAGCACCACCCAGGTACTGTGTTGATCAGCACTACCCAGGTACTGTGTGGATCAGCACTACCCAGGTACTGTGTGGATCAGCACTCCCCAGGTACTGTGTGGATCAGCACTACCCAGGTACTGTGTGGATCAGCACTACCCAGGTACTGTGTGGATCAGCACTCCCCAGGTACTGTGTTGATCAGCAGTTTCCAGGTACTGTGTGGATCAGCACTACCCAGGCACTGTGTTGATCAGCACTACCCAGGTACTGTGTGGATCAGCACTACCCAGGTACTGTGTGGATCAGCACCACCCAGGTACTGTGTGGATCAGCACTACCCAGGCACTGTGTGGAACAGCACCACCCAGGTACTGTGTGGATCAGCACTCCCCAGGTACTGTGTGGATCAGCACTACCCAGGTACTGTGTGGCTCAGCACTACCCAGGTACTGTGTGGATCAGCACTCCCCAGGTACTGTGTGGATCAGCACTACCCAGGTACTGTGTGGATCAGCACTCCCCAGGTACTGTGTGGACCAGCACTGCCCAGGTACTGTGTGGATCAGAACCACCCAGGTACTGTGTGGATCAGCACTACCCAGGTACTGTGTTGATCAGCAGTTTCCAGGTACTGTGTGGATCAGCACTACCCAGGTACTGTGTGGAACAGCACTACCAAGGTACTGTGTGGATCAGCACTCCCCAGGTACTGTGTGGATCAGCACTACCCAGGCACTGTGTTGATCAGCAGTTTCCAGGCACTGTGTTGATCAGCACTCCCCAGGTACTGTGTGGGTCAGCACTACCCAGGCACTGTGTGGATCAGCACCACCCAGGTACTGTGTGGGTCAGCACCACCCAGGTACTGTGTGGATCAGCACTACCCAGGCACTGTGTTGATCAGCAGTTTCCAGGTACTGTGTGGAACTGCACTGCCCAGGTACTGTGTGGATCAGCACGACCCAGGTACTGTGTGGATCAGCACTGCCCAGGTACTGTGTGGATCAGCACTACCCAGGTACTGTGTGGGTCAGCACCACCCAGGTACTGTGTGAGTCAGCACTACCCAGGCACTGTGTGGATCAGCACCACCCAGGTACTGTGTGGATCAGCACTACCCAGGTACTGTGTGGGTCAGCACCTCCCAGGTACTGTGTGGGTCAGCACTACCCAGGCACTGTGTTGATCAGCAGTTTCCAGGTACTGTGTGGATCAGCACTGCCCAGGTACTGTGTGGATCAGCACTACCCAGGTACTGTGTGGGTCAGCACCACCCAGGTACTGTGTGGATCAGCACTACCCAGGTACTGTGTGGGTCAGCACTACCCAGGCACTGTGTGGATCAGCACTACCCAGGTACTGTGTGGATCAGCACCACCCAGGTACTGTGTGGATCAGCACTCCCCAGGTAGTGTGGATCAGCACTACCCTGGTACTGTGTGGATCAGCACCACCCAGGTACTGTGTGGAACAGCACTCCCCAGGTACTGTGTGGATCAGCACTGCCCAGGTACTGTGTGGATCAGCACTACCCAGGTACTGTGTGGGTCAGCACCACCCAGGTACTGTGTGGATCAGCACTACCCAGGTACTGTGTGGGTCAGCACTACCCAGGCACTGTGTGGATCAGCACTACCCAGGTACTGTGTGGATCAGCACCACCCAGGTACTGTGTGGATCAGCACTCCCCAGGTAGTGTGGATCAGCACTACCCTGGTACTGTGTGGATCAGCACCACCCAGGTACTGTGTGGAACAGCACTCCCCAGGTACAGTGTGGATCAGCACCACCCAGGTACTGTGTGGATCAGCACCACCCAGGTACTGTGTGGATCAGCACTCCCCAGGTACTGTGTGGAACAGCACTCCTCAGGTACTGTGTGGATCAGCACTACCCAGGCACTGTGTTGATCAGCAGTTTCCAGGCACTGTGTTGATCAGCACTACCCAGGTACTGTGTGGATCAGCACACCCCAGGTACTGTGTTGATCAGCAGTTTCCAGGTACTGTGTGGATCAGCACTGCCCAGGTACTGTGTGGATCAGCACTCCCCAGGTACTATGTGGAACAGCACTCCCCAGGTACTGTGTGGATCAGCACCACCCAGGTACTGTGTGGAACAGCACTCCCCAGGTACTGTGTGGGTCAGCACTACCCAGGCACTGTGTTGATCAGCAGTTTCCAGGCACTGTGTTGATCAGCACTACCCAGGTACTGTGTGGATCAGCACACCCCAGGTACTGTGTTGATCAGCAGTTTCCAGGTACTGTGTGGATCAGCACTGCCCAGGTACTGTGTGGATCAGCACTCCCCAGGTACTGTGTGGATCAGCACTACCCAGGTACTGTGTGGATCAGCACTCCCCAGGTACTGTGTGGACCAGCACTGCCCAGGTACTGTGTGGATCAGCACCACCCAGGTACTGTGTGGATCAGCACTACCCAGGTACTGTGTTGATCAGCAGTTTCCAGGTACTGTGTGGATCAGCACTACCCAGGTACTGTGTGGAACAGCACTACCAAGGTACTGTGTGGATCAGCACTACCCAGGCACTGTGTTGATCAGCAGTTTCCAGGTACTGTGTGGATCAGCACTGCCCAGGTACTGTGGGGATCAGCACTACCCAGGTACTGTGTGGGTCAGCACCACCCAGGTACTGTGTGGGTCAGCACTACCCAGGCACTGTGTGGATCAGCACCACCCAGGTACTGTGTGGGTCAGCACCACCCAGGTACTGTGTGGATCAGCACTACCCAGGCACTGTGTTGATCAGCAGTTTCCAGGTACTGTGTGGAACAGCACTGCCCAGGTACTGTGTGGATCAGCACTACCCAGGTACTGTGTGGATCAGCACTGCCCAGGTACTGTGTGGATCAGCACTACCCAGGTACTGTGTGGGTCAGCACCACCCAGGTACTGTGTGAGTCAGCACTACCCAGGCACTGTGTGGATCAGCACCACCCAGGTACTGTGTGGATCAGCACTACCCAGGTACTGTGTGGGTCAGCACCACCCAGGTACTGTGTGGGTCAGCACTACCCAGGCACTGTGTTGATCAGCAGTTTCCAGGTACTGTGTGGATCAGCACTGCCCAGGTACTGTGTGGATCAGCACTACCCAGGTACTGTGTGGGTCAGCACCACCCAGGTACTGTGTGGATCAGCACTACCCAGGTACTGTGTGGGTCAGCACTACCCAGGCACTGTGTGGATCAGCACTACCCAGGTACTGTGTGGATCAGCACCACCCAGGTACTGTGTGGGTCAGCACTCCCCAGGTAGTGTGGATCAGCACTACCCAGGTACTGTGTGGATCAGCACCACCCAGGTACTGTGTGGATCAGCACCACCCAGGTACTGTGTGGAACAGCACTCCCCAGGTACTGTGTGGGTCAGCACTACCCAGGCACTGTGTTGATCAGCAGTTTCCAGGCACTGTGTTGATCAGCACTACCCAGGTACTGTGTGGATCAGCACACCCCAGGTACTGTGTTGATCAGCAGTTTCCAGGTACTGTGTGGATCAGCACTGCCCAGGTACTGTGTGGATCAGCACTACCCAGGTACTGTGTGGATCAGCACTACCCAGGTACTGTGTGGATCAGCACTCCCCAGGTACTGTGTGGATCAGCACTACACAGGTACTGTGTTGATCAGCAGTTTCCAGGCACTGTGTTGATCAGCACTCCCCAGGTACTGTGTTGATCAGCACTACCCAGGTACTGTGTGGATCAGCACACCCCAGGTACTGTGTTGATCAGCAGTTTCCAGGTACTGTGTGGATCAGCACTGCCCAGGTACTGTGTGGATCAGCACTACCCAGGTACTGTGTGGATCAGCACTACCCAGGTACTGTGTGGATCAGCACTCCCCAGGTACTGTGTGGGTCAGCACTACCCAGGCACTGTGTTGATCAGCAGTTTCCAGGCACTGTGTTGATCAGCTCTCCCCAGGTACTGTGTGGATCAGCACTCCCCAGGTACTGTGTGGGTCAGCACTACCCAGGCACTGTGTTGATCAGCAGTTTCCAGGTACTGTGTGGATCAGCACTACCCAGGCACTGTGTTGATCAGCAGTTTCCAGGCACTGTGTTGATCAGCTCTCCCCAGGTACTGTGTGGATCAGCACTCCCCAGGTACTGTGTGGGTCAGCACTACCCAGGCACTGTGTTGATCAGCAGTTTCCAGGTACTGTGTGGATCAGCACTACCCAGGCACTGTGTTGATCAGCAGTTTCCAGGTACTGTGTGGATCAGCACTACCCAGGTACTGTGTGCATCAGCACTACCCAGGCACTGTGTGGATCAGCACTTCCCAGGTACTTTGTTTGCAGACTAAACAATTCAGGAAACTGATTATTTTCAAAAAGGCAAAACAATAAAAAGTGTTTCCTATGCTTTCCCCGAACTTTCTTCTGTGGTCTCTGTCCCAGGCTTTTGCTGTCTTGTTGAACAGGGTGATTGAGAAATATCAAAGTGGTGGGAATGAAAGTGGTATTTCTTCAGAGGAGTGAGTGCCTTCGCTGAATCCACTGCATGAATATGAACAAGGTCAATTGGTATTTGAAAGTAAACAATGCCTCTTTGGGGAAATAGATAGCAATGTAGGATTGAAGACATGTGGACATCTCTCTGCCTGTCCTTGCTGGACAGAGTGGGAAATAGATGCAGAGTTAAGAGTGAGGTGAGAAAACGTTGTCAGCCTCTAGGAGAATCTCTGGGGAATTCCAGGGCCAGCTCTGGAAGAGTTATCATTGAATGGCAGTGACATAGTTGTATTATCGATTCTGTATTTGCTGTCAATATTTTCACATTAACCCTGAACCTTTTGGATGAAGAATGTGTTATGGGTCAGGGTGTAGAGAACCCCAAAGTGTTTCATGGAGTTCACCTGACCCACAACTTTTAGTAGATTGTGGTATGGGGAGCACACGTCCCACTCTACAGGTGTGGTACAGCAGAAATGGAAAAGTATTTTTTAAAGCAAAACAATGTTTATTCTATGAACTCAAGTTAAACTTTTTAAAACATACCGTGAACATCTTAGCAACCATCAATTCAAATACAACCCCCAAAGAATACGACACTAAGTAATCCTTAATAACTTCCCAAACAACATCCAGAAGACAAAAGGAACACCTTTTAGCAGAAGCACATTAGGTTTACATTCACTACTGAGAACATTTATAATTCTGAATTCACCAAATGATCAAGAGATAGTCTTTTCATGGCAGAGAAATCAACAGTACACCTGCTCTGACTGGCTTCAGCTCCAACACTGAAAACGAAACTAAAACAGACCCTGCAGCAAACAACCTAAAACAAAAGTAAAAAGCTGTCAGACAGCCCATCTCCACCCACACTCTGACATCACTGATAAACACCCATTTCTTAAAGGTACATTTCTTAAACACCCATTTCTTAAAGGTACTCTCACATGACAAATGAAGTGATTAAAAAGAAAAATGCCCAGGCTAAAAACATTAAACCAAGATCATAATTTAAATCGTAGAATGCATTTAAAAAAATTCGTTCAGGGTGTTGCTGGCAAGACCAGAATTTCTTGCCCATTCCTGATTCCCCTTGAGAAGGTGGTGGTGTGTCACCTTCTTGAACTGCTGCAGGCCATCTGGCGTAAGTACGCCACTGCACTGTTAAGGATGGAGTTCCAACGATTTTGACGCAATGAAGGAATGATGGTGTTGCAATTCCGAGTCAGGATGGTGTGTGGCTTTGACAGGAAGATGCAGGCTTTCTCATGTGCCTGTCTAGGTGGGAGAGGGTTTGGAAGATGCTGCTGACGGAGGCTTGGAG
The DNA here is from genome assembly GCF_047496885.1 of Scyliorhinus torazame. Lineage (NCBI taxonomy): Eukaryota > Metazoa > Chordata > Chondrichthyes > Carcharhiniformes > Scyliorhinidae > Scyliorhinus > Scyliorhinus torazame. The sequence continues at coordinate 144,888,971 of NC_092721.1, read as the reverse complement.
AGATGCTGCAGTGAACTTCGTAGATGGCACACAGTGCTGTCACTGTCCATCAGTGGTGGAGGGACTGAATGTTTAAGCTAAAAGAGAAAATGCTGGAAAATCTCAGCAGGTCTGGCAGCATCTGGTGGGAGAGAAAAGACCTAACGTTTCGAGTCCAGATGACCCTTTGTCAAAGTTATTGAATGTTTAAGCTGGTGGATGGGGTGCTTATCAAGCTGGCTGCACTGGCCTGGATAGTGTTGAGCTTCTGGAATATTGTAGGAGCTGCATTCATCCAGGCAAAGGGAGAATATTCCATCAGACTCCAGACTTGTGCCTTGTTGATGGTGGACAGAATTTGGAGAGTCAGGAGGTGAGTTACTCACTGCAGAATTGCCAGTCTTTGACCTGCTCTTGCAACCATGGCATTTATTGAGCTGGTCCTGTTCAGTTCTGGTCAATGATAACCTAGGAAGTTGATAGTGAAAGTTCAGCAATGGTAATGCTGAAGGGGAGACAGTTTGATTCTCTCATTGGAGATGGTCATTGCCTGACGCTTGTGTGGCATGATGTTATTTGCCACTTGTAAACCCAAGCCTGAATATAGTCCAGATCTTGCTTCACATGGGCACGGACTGCTTCAGTATCTGGGAAGTTGCAAATGGTACTGCATTTTGTGCAATAATCAGCCAACATCCCACTTCTGACCTTATGGAGGGAAGGCCACTGAAGAAGCAGCTGAAGTTAGTTGAGCCAAGGAGGCTGCTGTGAATAACATTTTCCGCAATGTCCTGATTTACCTCCGACCACCATAACCAGAGCCCTTTGTGCCCGATATTATTCCAGCAAGTGGGGACTGTTCCTCCTGATTCCCATGCACTTAAGTTTTTTTCTGGCTCCTTGATGCTGCACTTGGTCAAATACTGCTTTGATGACACCCTCTCCTTACCTCAACATAATTCACAAATGTATTAAAGTGTTTTTAAGAAGCTCTTTAGTTCAGTCCTTGCATGTGTCAACCAATGTATTTTAAATTTTATTTTTGTACAGTCGGCAGCACAATTGTACGGCCAGCGCAGTTGGCTGGACAGCTGGTTTGTGATGCCCAATGAGGCCAACAGTGCGGGCTCAATTCCCATAACGGCTGAGGTTATTCATGAAGGCCCTGCTTTCTCAAATTTACCTCTTGCCTGAGGTGTGGTGATCCTCAGGTTAAATCACCACCAGTTAGCTCCCTCTCAAAAGGGGAGAGAAACCTATGGCTCTCGGAGACTGTGATGACATTTACATTTTTATCTGCATGTTTATGATTAAATAGTTTAAAAGGCTATATTTTTTGAGACTGTCCCTAACTGAAACAGAAATCCAAGTCTCCTGGTTTCTGGGAATGAGAGTGGCAATTGGGTTTCCTGGCTGCGATCTCAAAGTTCTGGAAAATTAGCTTCAGGCTCAGACTGATAGGAAAATGGAAACCAGATAAAGGATGGATCCATGAATTGGGCTGTGACCTTAGGGTATTGAAGAAACAGAAATTGATTGTGGAAAAAAAAAACACCAGACTCTTAGGGATCAGTTTCGGGATCAGTTTCAGCCAGGATTAAAATGGTATTGAGTTTCACAGGGCTGTGTGAACTTCCAAGTACACCGAGGGGCTAGGTGAGTTTTACCAGTGACAACCACACTGGTCTGTTTTATTGAGTGGTTGGATGAAGGTGATTCTGGGAAGATTGCACCGTCAGGACTGTCCTCAACTGACTGGAGGTTTGACAGTAGTGCACCTTGTGGTAGTCACCACTAAGTAGTATTAAATGTATTATGGTAAGGCCGTATAGTAGAGGTACATGGTAAATCCCTGCCTGCTGGCTCCGCCCAGTAGGCGGCATATAAATGTGTGTGCTCGTCGGTGCTGCAGCCATTCTGGTGGCAGCTACAGGAGGCACAGCATCTTTGCTCAATAAAGCCTTGATTATTCCACTACTCTCGTCTTCGTGGTAATTAATAGTGCATCAATTTATTGAGCAAAGATTTTTAAAACGATGGATCTCTGCATCAAGCCTGATCGCTTGCAGCTGAGCCCTCAAGCAGCCAACGCTACGTCCGCCTTTGAGCACTGGCTAGCCTGCTTCGAAAGCTACCTCCGAACATCCGCTGAGGAACCCTTGGACTCGCAGAAGCTCCAGGTCCTTTATTCACGGGTGAGCCCTGCCATTTTTCCTGTCATCCGGGATGCGCCAACTTACTCCGAAGCGATGGAGCTCCTGAAGGGATATTACTTTCAACCAGTAAATCAACTATACGCCAGGCACCTCCTGGCCACAAGACAGTAACTTCCCAGGGAGTCTCTGGACGATTTCTGGCATGCCCTGCACATTCTGGGTAGGAACTGTGACTGCCAGGCAATTTCGGCAGTCCAGCACACAGAACGTTTAATTCGAGACGCTTTTGTTACGGGCATGAGGTCTGCGTACGTCCGCCAGCGGCTACTGGAAGGGTTTACGCTTGATCTTGCGGGAACTAGGCAGCTCGCTAACTCGTCAGAAATGGCCTCCCGTAACGTCCAGGCATACGCCCCTGACCGTGCGGCATCCTCGTGGGCATCGTGGGCCCCACCAGCTGCCGACTCCAGCTCACCGCAAACCTGCGCTGCGTGGCAGCCAGCCAACCCTGGGGGGGGTCCAAGTGCTATTTTTGCGGGCTGAACAAACACCCCCGGCAGCGCTATCCGACGCGGAGCGCAACCTGCAACGGATGTGGGAAGAAGGGACACTTTGTTTCTGTTTGCCAGGCCCTGTCGGTCGCCGCTGTTTCCAGGCCCGGCGTTCATGCACCCCCACGTGCGACCCAGGGGCGCCGCCATCTTCCTCATTGCCAGCCACGTGAGGCCCGTGGATGCTGCCATCTTCTTCACTGCAAACCACGTGTGGCCCATGGGCGCCGCCATCTTTGATGTCCCCCACCATGTGTGCCCCGTGGACACCACCATCTTCGGCGCCATTTTGGACGGCGTCTCAGGACCCCTGCTTGTCTGGCCGTTCATCGCTGCCGCTACCTCCACCATTGCTGACCAGCCCGGGGCCTCCCAGCACCTGCCGCAACTCGCCTCGATCACCCTGGACCAGTCCCGGCCCCGCAACCTCGCGACCGCAACAACGACGGTGAAGATCGATGGGCACGAGACAACCTGCCTTTTTGACTCCAGGAGCACAAAGAGCTTCATCCACCCCACTACGGTAAGGCGCTGCTCCCTCCCGGCACACCCAGTCACCCAGAAAATCTCCCTGGCCTCCGGATCTCATTCCGTGGAAATCCGGGGGTACTGCATCGCGACCCTCACCATCCAAGGCGTAGAGTTGAGCAACTTCCGGCTCTACGTCCTCCCCCACCTCTGCACTGCCCTGTTACTCGGCCTGGATTTCCAATGCCACCTCCAAAGCTTAACCTTAAAATTCGGCGGACCCATAACCCCCCTCACCGTGTGCGGCCTCGCGACCCTTAAGGTCGACCCACCTTCCCTGTTTGCGAACCTTACCCCAGATTGCAAACCCGTCGCCAACAGGAGCGGATGGTACAGTGCCCAGGACAGGACCTTCATCAGGTCGGAGGTCCAACGGCTTCTGCGGGAAGGGGTCATTGAGGCCAGCAACAGCCCCTGGAGAGCTCAAGTGGTAGTAGTTAAGACTGGGGAGAAGCACAGGATGGTCATTGACTACAGTCAGACCATCAATCGGTACAGGCAGCTCGACGCGTACCCCGTCCCATGCATATCTGACATGGTCAACCAGATTGCGCAGTATCGGGTCTTTTCCACAGTGGACCTGAAGCCCGCCTACCACCAGCTCCCCATCCGCCCGGAAGACTGCCAACACACTACGTTCGAAGCAGATGGCCGCCTCTATCACTTCCTTAGGGTTCCCTTCGGCGTCACTAATGGGGCCTCGGTCTTCCTGCGAGAGATGGACCGAATGGTTGACTGGTACGGACTGCGGGCCACCTTCCCATACCTAGATAACGTCATCACCTGCGACCACGATCAGCAGGACCATGACGCAAACCTTAAAAAATTCCTCCAGGCCGCCAAACTCCTTAATCTCACGTACAATAAGGAGAAATGCGTGTTCCGCACCAACCACTTAGCCATTCTTGGCTATGTCGTGGAAAATGGAGGTCTAGGGCCCAATCCCAACCGCATGCGACCCCTCATAGAGCTCCCACTTTCCCACTGCCCCAAGGCCCTGAAACGATGCCTGGGATTTTTCTGCTACTATGCCCAGTGGGTCCCTAATTATGCGGACAAGGCCCGCCCACTCATTCAGTCAACAGTTTTTCCCCTGATGGCTGAGGCCCGTCAGGCCTTCAACTGCATTAAGGCAGACATCGCCAAGGCAACCGGTTGACGAGTCTCTCCCCTTTCAAGTCGAGAGCGATGCATCGGATGTAGCTCTGGCCGCCACCCTCAACCAGGCGGGCAGGCCCATGGCCTTCTTCTCCCGCACCCTCCATGCCTCCGAAATTCGGCACTCTGTCGAAAAGGAGGCCCAAGCCATTGTGGAAGCTGTGAGACATTGGAGGCATTACCTGGCCGGCAGGAGATTCACTCTCCTCACTGACCAGCGGTCGGTTGCCTTCATGTTTAATAACACACAGCGGGGCAAGATCAAAAACGACAAGATCTTGAGGTGGAGGATCGAGCTCTCTAACTAGAATTATGAGATTTTGTATCGCCCGGGGAAGCTTAACGAGCCCCCTGACGCCCTATCCCGCAGTACATGTGCCAGCGCACAAGTGGACCGACTCCGGGCTCTCCACTATGACCTCTGCCACCCGGGGGGGTCACCTGGTTCTTCCATTTCGTCAAGGCCCGCAACCTGCCCTACTCCATTGAGGAGGTCAGGACCGTCACCAGAGACTGCCAGGTCTGCGCGGAGTGCAAGCCGCACTTCTACCGGCCAGATCGAGCGCACCTGGTGAAAGCCTCCCGCCCTTTTGAACGCCTCAGCGTGGACTTCAAAGGGCCCCTCCCCTCCACCGACCGCAACACGTACTTTCTGAACGTGATTGACGAGTAATCCCGGTTCCCTTTCACCATCCCATGCCCCGATATGACTTCTGCCACCGTCATTAAAGCCCTCCACAGTATCTTCACTCCATTCGGTTTCCCCATCGATATCCACAGTGATCGAGGATCCTCTTTTATGAGTGATGAGCTGTGTCAGTTCCTGCTCAGCAAGGGCATTGCCTTGAGCAGGACGACCAGCTACAACCCCCGGGGAAACGGGCAGGTGGAGAGGGAGAATGGGACGGACTGGAAGGCCATCCTGCTGGCCCTGCGGTCTAAAAATCTCCTGGTCTCCCGCTAGGAGAAGGTCCTCCCTGACGCACTCCACTCCATCCGGTCGCTCCTCTGCATCGCGACTAACGAGACCCCTCACAAACGTGTGTTTGCCTTCCCCAGGAAGTCCACCTCCGGGGTCTCGCTCCCAACATGGCTGACAGTTCCTGGACCCATCCTCCTTCGCAAGCATGTGTGGACCCATAAGTCGGACCCCTTGGTCGAAAGAGTCCACCTCCTACACGCGAACCTGCAGTGCGCCTACGTGGCACACCCCGACGGGCGCCAGGACACAGTCTCCCTCTGGGACCTGGCACCCGCTGGATCCCCACCCACGGCCCCCGACCTGACACTGCCCCCCATCCCCCTCCCGGCTGCCTCATACACCCCTGCGCCACTCACCCTCCCTCCAGCGAACCTCACTGCTGTCCCCGCCCCAGTAGGGTCCGTCCTCCCACTGGTTCCACTCAGGGGTGACGAAGACGAGGACAAAACGCTTCCGGAGTCACAGGTGACCAAACCGGCGCCCACATCACCACCAGGACTGAGGCGACCGCAGAGGAGGGTCAAGGCCCCCGACAGACTGAACTTGTAATGTTTTTTCACCACCCCCGCCGGACTCTTTTTTTCTAACAGGGGGTGAATGTGGCAGTCACCACTAAGCAGTACTCCATGTATTATGGTAAGGCCATATAGTAGAGGTACATGGTAAATCCCTGCCTGCTGGCTCCGTGTGTGTGCTCGCCGGTGCTGCAGCCATTCTGGTTCCAGCTACAGGAGGCACAACATCTTTGCTCAATAATGCCTCAATTATTCCACTACTCTCGTCTTTGTGGTAATTGATAGTGCATCACACCTTTTTGGATGATAATCATTAAAGGGCATATTTTGCATTGAGTCAATAAAATAATTACGTTGAATGAATGCAAATTCAGCAGCATAACATTTAGAAATCAATTTAGCAGATTGAATGTGAGACTACCCGGAGCAGAAAGTCGCGCCCAACACTTTGGTTGCTGTATAATAGTGCAGGATTTGAAAGGAACATTAAAAAGTTCCTAGACAATCTAGTGGACCTTCTGGAAATGTATGTCAATGTTTGAATGTTAGCAAAGAACTGATAGTCATGTCAAATTTTCAAGCATATTCAAAATCTAATCAGCGATTGGATGTTGGTGAGCAAAACTCTGAACTCTGCACAGGTTTTCCTTTGCCTGGCCAGAAAATGGTGGAGGGCTGGTGGGATTACCTCTATGCTGATGATTTGAAGCTTGGTGGGAATATAAGCTCTGAATAGGACACCAAGGGCTGGATTTTCCAGGCCCTGTTGTGGTAAGCTTGGAGGTGGGGTCTGCGAACAATGGAAGGTGGCCTCATTGGGCCAATCCCACGATGCATTCCTGCCACTGAGGAAGTTTCCCATGCGCAGACGGGTACGGCAGCCAATTAAACCGATTGCAAACTCAATGAGGTCCCCTTTTATTGACACACTACCATTTTGGCACTGGCAGAGTGGCTCTCTGCTCTGTGTGGGAGCTGCCATCTTCACAGGGAGCCACAGGAATTGAAAGTCCCATGTCCCAAAGAGGGGGCTGTTGGAAGAGAAGGATGTGTCAGTGTCCCATACAATGCACATGGTTGGGTTTCCTCTCTGCTTCTAGTGTGTGGTAGTCTCTGTAGAGGTATTACAGTACCTGGTAATACATTGGTAGAGATTGCATGTTTCCCATTGGTCAAACTGTATGGTAGCTCCGCCCAGCTAGGTGGGGTATAAGAGCCCGTGCCGCCCCAGCAGCCTTCATTCTGTACCTGAGCTGCTGGGGGAAACATCTAGCTTATTAAAGCCTTCGGTTGGACTACAACCTCGCTTTAGTGGTCATTGATCTTGCAAGGGCAGCACGGTAGCATTGTGGATAGCACAATTGCTTCACAGCTCCAGGGTCCCAGGTTCGATTCCGGCTTGGGTCACTGTCTGTGCGGAGTCTGCACATCCTCCCCGTGTGTGCGTGGGTTTCCTCCGGGTGCTCCGGTTTCCTCCCACAGTCCAAAGATGTGCAAGTTAGGTGGATTGGCCATGATAAATTGCCCTTAGTGTCCAAAATTGCCCTTAGTGTTGGGTGGGGTTACTGGGTTATGGAGATAGGGTGGAGGTGTTAACCTTGGGTAGGGTGCTCTTTCCAAGAGCTGGTGCAGACTCGATGGGCCAAATGGCCTCCTTCTGCACTGTACATTCTATGATAATCTATGAATTCTGTGATAATCATAGTGGTCCAATGGTTTTGCCCCCAATAATTTTAACTTTAAATAGGTAATGATGTGAAACCCGCAGAATTGTGTCCAGTGCCTGTCAGAATTTTATAGGTTTCCCTCTGATTCACAATGAGGGAATTACTTCCAACAATTTAAATTCCTGCTCTCAAAAGGTGAAGATAAACTGAATGACAAGTATATTCAGATAACAGCATAAGTATTGGAACTCATTACCTCAGTGGCCGCCTTTTAATGAGGATCAAGAAACATTACCCATTTCTTGAAAAAAAGCTAGGTCTTTCTTTATTACTTTGCTGTTCGATGAATTAAATAAATTAATGGAATTTGAATGTTTGAAATCTGCATTTATTGTAAATCATTGTCATGTTCAACTCTTCCTACCATGACTTTGAAACAGCAAGAAACCTCTACTAAATTTGTTGGTCTTGAAGGAAATCGAATGAAAATAAATCCCCTGATATGAACCCCATTCGGTCATAGATGGTGAAAATTAATTTGAAGACTTATTGAGTGATGACTTGCGATGTTTGACTGAGGTGTGCATTTTGCAGCATCCAGACATGTAAACTTTCAGCTGAACGATTTGTTTGTTGAGTTCCACAGTAGCATCAGTGCATTGATTCTTATCAGTTTAAATGGTGCATCAGGCAATGACTGAAATGCTATACTGCGAAAAGTAGGATTTTCTCGAGATATCGCATTGACATTTATTGAAGGAAGATTAACTGCTGCTTTCTGACAAACCTCCGTGTCAGTGGAGTATGCGTTCTTCTATTGACCGTAGTGAAAGGCTGGCTTGATTATAGACAAAGGAACTTTCAAAAAAGCAGAATACATTTTGACAATATTAGCAAATTAAGAAAAATAATTATTCCAGCAGATTAACTTGTGGTCTTTATGGAATCTTTATCCCCATCTCTTAAACAAGAAAGCACCTAATTTCCAATGAATACATACACACCCTGATATCACCAAACAAACACCAAAATGTATTAGCAAAATAAAAAACTAAATTTTTAATTATTATATAATCTGTTTCCTTGCCATTAATTGCGTGAATAATCTCCGTCCTGCCCGCCCACCCCATTCTCTGGCATAGCCCACCGGCAGTGGGATCCTGTATTCCGGCAGCTGGCCAAAGGGATTTCCCATTGCGGCCATCCCACACCGCCGGGAAACCCACGGGCGTGGATACACTGCTGGTGAAGCAGAGGATCCCGCAGATTGAATCACTCCTTATATGTTTTGATGCCTTCACTAAGCTGAGAGCTTTTTACTGAAAATATAGTGGGGCTGAAATGTCACGAGTATGTCTGTCAATGGTCTTCAACAGTAATTCCGTCTAAAATAATAATAATCTTTTTTGTCACAAGTAGGCTTACATTGCAATGAAGTTACTGTGAAAAGCCCCTAGTCGCCACATTCTGGCACTATTCAGGTACACAGAGGCAGAATTCAGAATGCCCAAATTACCTAACAAGCACGTCTTTCGGGACTTGTGGGAGGAAACCGGAGGACCCGGAGGAAACCCACGCAGACACAGGGAGAACATGCAGACTCTGCACAGACAGTGACCCAGCCAGGAATCAAACCTGGGACCTGATTTGTTATGTTGTAGGTGTAACATAAGCGGCTTCCTTGTGGTGCACTTGACAAAGGAAGGTGCAGATGTGGAGATAACTTCAACACGTTTATTAAACTATTTACACTTGTATTACTCGGGTTCGACACTACTGCTAATCCTACTACAGCTACCCAGACTGACTAACCAGTTGCTGCAATCCACGTGGTGGGTCTAATATTGAATCAACCCTGTGTCTGTACTCACGTACTGTCTCCACTGGAAAGAGGCAGATCATGTGTGTGGTGTCCTTTACATATGGGTTGGTGTAATGCCCCCCTGTTGTCGTGTCACCTCCTTGTGTATCGTGAATGTCTATTGGTCGTGTCCTATCTACTTTATCTGTTGGTTGAGTGTGTGTGTGTGATGTTTCTGGTGCTCCCTCTAGTGTCTAGTTAGCCTACATGCATTTACATTGATGCACATCACCACATCCCCCCCTTTTTATATGTTCATATTTCAAGTCATGGGAACAATGATTAAACAATAAGTCCAAATCATTCATGTGAGTCCAAAAACCATCAATCATCATGGGCAAATGTCTCTCTTGGTTATGAATGCCATCAACACCCCTGTGCCACAGGAACCAAGAAGTGGTCAAATCACTTTGCTGTCTGGTTTGGAGTCCCTTTCTTTTTTTGATGTTTGTGATGGTGCTGTCGGATTGCATCTTGTAGCTGATAAGGTGTTGACATTGAAGATGTACCATCAACAGTATCATTCGAGGGCATGGATGTGCCATATGTTGAGGTTGGATAAGACTGTACATACTGGTTCTGGCCATATGCTGTGCAGGAAGGGTGATCCTACTGAGCACTGTTGATGCTTGTCGAATTGGAAACAGAATTGCTGCTCACATAAATACCTGGTGAGGGTGTGAAACTAGAACTTTGCATCTGATAGGAATATGCCGTCTGGCCAGGCTGGGGTGCAGCAAATCCTGGGCTGTAACTAAGGCATCCAGTCTGTAGTGCAGATTGCACTTGCGGTAGTCCTCCTTCAGTCTTGATTCCATTAGTGGGCAATCCGTAGTGCTGGCCTGTTTGAGAATATGCTGCATAGACTGCTGGCTGCTGCATGCCTGAATACAGGGTTTGTCCAGCATGAGCTGTCATTGGCTGCACTGCTGGTGTGGAAAATATGTGTGGATATAGCTGTGGTGAATATTGGTGTATTCCTCTTGGAGTGTAGCCGCTGCTTGTTATTACTGACCCAGTGTAATTGTTATGTGATCCATCTCCTGTTGTTGTGGCATCTGCTGTCACTCTGAGTATGCCATCACTGAGGTTGCGGCACTCCCTGTCTGGAGTAAAGTCTGTCTTACGTGAATCAGAGTTGGCGTTTGGTTGCTCCCCATCTGGAGTCTGATCTGTTTTAACTGGGTCAGTGTCGGTTTGTTGATGCTCCCCGTCCGGAGTCTTAGCAGGTTCACTGGAGTCAGCTCAGATTTCTTGAAGCTGCACGTCTGGAGTCGGAACATGCAGGAATACATTGACTTGTGGAGAGGTTCGAGCGAATGAGGGTGGAAGTATCATGGTGTCACCGGAGTCACCAGTGGTCTCACAGTGATCGTCAAGAGCCTCTGTACACACTAGCTGAGGTCTGTCACTTTGCACATCTAGCATGGGAAGTGGGATGCTGTCGTCACTCATCTCACATACGTGGGTAGAGCATCAGTAGCTGCTTGGTGTTCACTTGGGTTGGGTAAATTGTCAGAGTCTTCATTTGATGGTGCAAACAATGTGGGTGGACTGTCATTGTCTTGCTGGGTTGTCCTTTATTTGGGCTTGGACTGTCGTTGTTGCTTTGTTCTTCACTGTAGCATGATAGACCGCCATGGTCATCCTGCTGTGCACTGGAGCATGGTAGACTGTCATAGTCTTCTTACTGTTTACTTGAGCATGGCCGAATTGCATCATCTGCCGCTAGTTGGTCAGTGGAGGTTGCTAGACCCTCATTGTCTTGTTCCTGCAAGGACTGTGCGTCGGACTCTTGCGTTGCTTCTATCGTGGAGGCTGTCCACGAACTTGCTGCGGAGGCTTGTGACACTGGAGTCACGTCTTGTGTGTGCAAGGACTGTGCTCTGGAGTCTTGCGTTTCTTCTATCGTGGAGTCTGTCCACGAGCTTGCTGTGGAGGCTTGTGACACTGGAGTCACTTCTTGTTCGTGCAAGGACTGCGGTGTGGAGTCTTGCGTGTCTTCTTTCGTAGAGTCGGGAACCCTGAGCGGTGTGTGGACCACGCTCTGTGTGGCAGCAGGCCACTCTCTGTGGGCTTGTACCACTCTCTGTCTCTTGGTTTCAGGCTGCAGCATCATCCTGCATTCACGAGTTGGGATGTCATATCTGCTGGGCTGAAGATCCTCAAATCCGAAGAACGAATCCGCGTCTGCGTCGGATTCAATATGGGGGTCGCCAATGTGCCACACGTCTAGTTGCGGTTCGGATTTGGTACTGGGGTAGCCTCCCAAGGTGAAAGGTTCGTCCGAGTCGTAGTCTTCTATGACCATATCATCACTGTTTGCGTCGGAGCTGGCATTGGGCTCGCGAGGTCCAGAGTAAATGTAAAGGTCAATGTCGAAGTATTCAAGGTCGTCATTATCGGTTTGGGCGTAGGTAACTGCTTGTTGCAGGGTTCTTCGGAGGTTAATTTCATTTCCTGGTTCAATTTGAGGCATTGTGCTGTCATTCCAGGTGAAAGGTTGTTTTACGGCTTTAAAAGATTTTTTCTTTGATTTGAGACATTTCCCCTTTAAATGGGCATGGTCCGGGGCCTCTGACGTCATGACGCATGTGACGTAGCGCGTAGGAAGCAATTGCGCATGCCAGATCGCTGTTCCTTTACCTCAGGCCTTTTTCATGATTGCGCATGCGCGGCTTCTCGCGCAACTGCGCAAGTGCAGTCCCTGTAGAAAGATGGCCACCGATCAAAATCGTTCTCTGCTCCGGGATTTCGGCCTTGAGGTGAGTACTGGCGCTTCTCTTACCTTTTCTTGCTGGTTGGAGTGTGTTTTCCTCACAGTATTTGCTGAATTTGTCCAGGACTGCCTGGAAGTTGCTCCTGTTTTGCCCCTTGGAGAACTTGAATTTTTAAAAGATTTCTTCTGCTCTGGCACCGGCGATGGTGACGAGAAGCTCTGTTTTTTCAGCATCGGCCACTTCTTCTAGTTCGGCTGCCACCAGGAAGATTTAAAACTTTTGCCGGAACGCCCGGCAGTTTTCGCGGAGATCGCAGTGGCACTGGAGCTGCTGCGGAACCCGGATCTCGAACATCTTGCATTGGGTATCGTTGCTGGTTGTCACTGCACGTTGAGGTATGGCTATCTGGATTGAAACAGTTCACTTCTGGTACCATGATTTGTTATGTTGTAGGTGTAACATAAGCGGCTTCCTTGTGGTGCACTTGACAAAGGAAGGTTCAGACATGGAGATAACTTCAACACGTTTATTAAACTATTTACACTTGTATTACTCGGGTTCGACACTACTGCTAATCCTACTATAGCTACCCAGACTGACTAACCAGCTGCTGCAATCCACGTGGTGGGTGTAATATTGAATCAACCCTGTGTCTGTACTCACTGACTGTCTCCACTGGAAAGAGGCAGATCATGTGTGTGGTGTCCTTTATATATGGTTGTTGTAATGCCCCCCTGTGGTCGTGTCACCTCCTTGTGTATCGTGAATGTCTATTGGTCGTGCCCTATCTACTTTATCTATTGGTTGAGTGTGTGTGTGTGATGTTTCTGGTGCTCCCTCTAGTGTCTAGTTAGCCTACATGCATTTACATCAATGCACATCACCACAGGACCCTGATGGCGCTGTGAAGCCACAGTGCTAACCAATGTGCTACCATGCTCACCCAGTGGGATGAGGTGAGTTGGCCATTTGAACTGGAGGTTCTGGCTGGCTTTCATCAGTCAATAGTCCAGCACAAAGAGACTTGGGAGTCCTTGTTCACTATTCTCTTAAGGTTAACGTGCAGGTTCTGTCGGCAGTTAGGAAGGCAAATGCAATGTCAGCATTCATGTCGCGAGGGCGAGAATACAAGACCAGGGATGTACCTCTGAGGCTATATAAGGCTCTTGTCAGACCCAATTTGGAGTATTATGAGCAGTTTTGGGCCCCGTGTCTAAGGAAGGATATGCTGGTCTTGGAAAGGGTCCAGAGGCGGTTTACAAGAATGATCCCTGGAATGAAGAGCTTGTCGTATGAGGAATGGTTGAGGACTCTGGGTCTGTACTCGTTGGAATTTAGAAGGATATGGGGGGATCTTATTGAAACTTACAGGATACTGCGAGGCCTGGATGGAGTCGATATGGAGAGCATGTTTCCACTTGTAGGAAAAACTAGAAGCAGAGGACAAATCTCAGGCTAAAGGGACGATCCTTTAAAACAGAGATGAGGAGGAATTTCTTCAGCCGTAGAGCGGTGAATCTGTGGAACACTTTGCCGCAGAAGGCTGTGGAGGCCAAATTACTGAGTGTCTTTAAGACAGAGATAGATAGGTTTTTGATCACAAATGGAACCGGGGGTTATGGGAAGAAGGCAGGAGAATGGGGATGAGAAAAATATCAGCCATGATTGAATGGCGGAGTAGACTCGATGGGCCGAGTGGCTGAATTCTGCTGCTATGTCTTCTGGTCTTATGGTTACAAAGGGCAATGGAAACCTCAATTTCTGCCACAGCATCTTTAGGAATTGTCTTGATGTGGAAGTATATAAAATCACAACATTCCCAATAACTACAGTGTGTTTCAAATATTTCTAACTATGTTTTCTGACTGACCTCTGAAATCCTGAGGTTTGAGATTATTGGACTTTGCAGAGCAATGTCTCTTTTCTCCAGTGTCATCAGTCAATAGTCCAGTGGGGGTGTGTTCCATGACATCTTTATATTCTTAAACCACTTTGGTATCTTTGTGACTTACAGTTATTATAGTTAACATGGCAAATTGATGTGACCCTATGCGCTGCTGCACTGAGATTCCTGAATGTCCACAGTGGCCCAGAACACTGACAGTTTTTATAATAATCTTTATTGTCACATGTCGGCTTACATGCAATGAAGTTACTGTGAAAGTCGCCACATTCCGGCGCCTGTTCGGGTACACAGAGGAAGAATTCAGAATGTCAAAATTACCTAACAGCACGTCTTTCGGGACTTGTGGGAGGAAACCGGAGCACCCGGAAGAAACCCATGCAGTCCCATGGAGAACGTGCAGACTCTGCACAGGCAGTGACCCAGCCGGGAATCGAACCTGGGGTTCTGGTGCTATGAACTAGTTACATTGGGAAGAATTTGACTGGCCTGCATGAGGTGGGAACAAAATGGGCAGCAAAGTCAAAATGAGTTGCAGTGGATCAGGTCTCTGACATTTGTTACACCGAAAAATGAGGAGAACCAGCTACTGCAAAGTATATTAAAAATTCTGGTAGTGTGGTGTCATACAATTTGTGCATAAAAATTCATATATGATTGAGAAAATTGTCCCAGAAGTCACACTGTCATTCATATACACACAATGAAACACAATGCATAATTAAAGGGTCACTTAAATTTGACTTATAATCTAGTTCTTTCTTTGTAAAACTAATGTATAACTCTGAGTAGGAGTCCAGATTTTCTCAACAGTTGTCTCTTAGACGGCATTAACCTTCATTTATTTCATTATTTTAGCTCATTCGTTAAGGTGCGATTTAGCACAGAAGCAAGACTCTAAACCTCGAGAAAGATAGAAAAAAAATGAACTACTTTTCTTCAACTGCTTCTGTCTCCCTATTTTGCCACCTGCTTGTTCATTAAGCTTAACACCCAGAGGTAGATAGACCCTGATCTCAGCATACCTTCCTGTTTGAACGCTGTGGCATATTAAAATATTTTTTGTCGATTGAATGGTGGCATTTCATTAAAGGTTATCCCTCTGTACACGAGTGAGTGGGTGGTTTGTGCTCATCTCTCCTATTTTATGGTCTGTTTTCTTTTTGGCTGAGGTGTGAGTGAATTGTTAAGTATTTAGAATCAAAGAGGATGCACCGTTTGTAATTTTCATTGTATTGGACCTAAATCAGCTGCAGTGACAGTCGGCCATTTGTCCTGTTCATATCATTGGATCATTGAAATTATGGTGCAGAAGGAGACTATAGAATCCCTATGAACAATCCCTACAGTGCAGAAGGAGGCCATTTGGGTCATCGACTCTACTCCGACCCTTCAAAAGAGCACTTTACCCATGTCTACACCCCTGCCCACCCCGCCTTATCCCTGGAACCCCACTTAATCTGCATGTTCCTGGACACTAAAGGACAATTTAGCATGACCGATTCACCTTACCTGCATATCTTTGGACTGTGGGAGGAAACCAGGTCACCCAGAGGAATCCCACTCAGACAGACATCCAAGGTCAGAATCGAACCCGGATCCATAGTACTATGAGGCAGCAGTGCTAACCATTGTACCACTGTGTGTGGTAGTATGTATTGGGGGTCATGTGAGACTGGAAGCCCTAATGTCATTGGCTGACAGATCCCGGGTCCTGGTTGGCCGTTGACCTCTAGCTCCGCCCTGAAGGCGGAGTATAAGAAGCCGGAGTCCTCCCCCACAGGCCAGTCTACTATTGAGCTGCGGGGGAACAGACACGCTTAATAAAGCCTCATCGACTTCACTCTATTCGTCTCACGGAGTCTTTGTGCGCTACAATTTATTAAGCGTGCCTAAAAAGGACTATGGAGCTCAGGATCATTCCGGAATGCCTGAGGATCAGCCCCCACGCAGTGAACGCGGCAGCAGCCTTCAAGCACTGGCAGACTTGCTTCGAGGCCTACCTCAGAACGACCACCGGCCGGGTCACAGAAGACCAAAAACTACAGGTCCTGCACTCGAGGGTGAGCACGGAAATCTTCTCCCTCATCGAAGACTCGGACGATTTCCAGACGGCGTTCGCAGCACTGAAAAGTCTCTATGTCCGCCCAGTTAACCAAATCTACGCTCGCTACCAGCTCGCGACGAGACGGCAAGGTCCCGGAGAATCGATGGACGAATTCTACGCCGCGCTGCTGATTTTGGGACGAGCCTGCAGCTGCCCTTCGGTGAACGCAAATGAACACACGGACATGTTAATGCGCGATGCTTTTGTGGCAGGTATGAATTCCTCCCAAATCCGCCAAAGACTTCTAGAAAGAGAGTCGCTAGGACTCTCAGAGGCCCGGGCCCTAGCAGCCTCCCTAGACGTGGCCGCGCGTAATACCCGCGCCTACGGCCCCGACCGTGCGGCAGCCCATTGGGCCCCGTACGTACCCGTCGCGACAACCCCCCCCCCCCGGACACCCCACAGGCTTGCGCGGTCCAAATGCCGAGTCGCACCGGGGGCGCCCGCTGTTATTTCTGCGGCCAGGCGAAACACCCCCGGCAGCGCTGCCCGGCCCGCGCAGCTATCTGCAAGAGCTGCGGGAAAAAGGGCCATTACGCGGTTGTGTGCCGGTCCCGCGAGGTCGCCGCTGTCCCGGGAGAACAGGGAGCCCTGCAAGCCGTTTACGCGCCCCAACCCCCCCAGCACGCCATGTACGACCCGCAGACGCAGCCGCTCTGGGTCCCGACCACCGCGGTCCCGGGAGAACAGGGAGCCCTGCACGCCGCTTACGCTCCCCAACCCCCCTCCCCGTACCCCATGTATGACCCGCCGGCGCTACCGCTTTGGGTCCCGGCCACCACTCTCCACGGAGAAGAGGGAGTTTTGCGCGTCCCTAACGCCCCCCCTAACCCCCACCCCGCGCCCCACGTCTGCCCCGCCGGCGCCACCAACTTGGGTCCCGACCACCGCTGTCCCTGGTGAGGGAGCTCCGCGCGGTCCTAGCACTCCCCAGCCCCCCCAGCGCCCCATGTGCGACCCGCAGACGCCGCCATTTTGGGTCCCGGCCACCACGAGGGGAGGAAGGGCGCCGCCATCTTGGACCGCCCCAGACCTGTACGATGCGTGGGGGCGGCCATTTTGTCCACCCCCGCCGCCATCTTGTGACCCCCCAGCCACGTGCGATGTATGGGGGCAGCCATTTTGTCCATCCCCGACGCCATCTTGGACGGCAACAACGGACCCCACTCCACTACTGCAACCACGTCTCGCTTCAATTACGCTCGATCAAGCTCGGCCCCGGACACTCCAGACGACGATGACAACGGTGCTAATAAGCGGCCACGAGACGCCATGCCTAGTCGACTCCGGGAGCACGGAGAGCTTTATCCACCCCGACACGGTAAGACGCTGTTCCTTGACCACCTATCCCAGCGCACAAAAGATTTCCCTAGCTGCAGGATCCCACTCCGTACAGATCCAAGGATTCTGCATAGTTACCCTAACGGTGCAGGGGAGGGAGTTCAAAAACTACAAACTAAACGTCCTTCCCCAACTCTGTGCCCCCACCTTGCTGGGATTAGATTTCCAATGCAATCTACAGAGCCTTACGTTCAAATTCGGCGGCCCAATACCCCCACTCACTATCTGCGGCCTCGCAACCCTCAAGGTGCAACCCCCGTCCTTGTTTGCGAACCTCACCCCGGATTGCAAACCCGTCGCCACTAGGAGCAGACGGTACAGCGCCCAGGACCGGACCTTCATTCGCTCCGAAGTCCAGCGGCTACTAAAGGAGGGCATAATCCAGGCCAGCAATAGTCCCTGGAGAGCGCAGGTGGTAGTAGTGAAGACAGGGGAGAAACAAAGGATGGTCATTGACTGTAGCCAGACCATCAACAGGTACACACAACTAGACGCGTACCCTCTCCCCCGCATATCCGACATGGTCAATCGGATTGCCCAATATAAAGTCTTCTCCACCGTGGACCTCAAGTCCGCCTACCATCAGCTCCCCATCCGCCCAAGTGACCGCAAGTACACAGCCTTCGAGGCAGACGGGCGATTATACCATTTCCTAAGGGTCCCTTTTGGCGTCACAAACGGGGTCTCGGTCTTCCAACGGGAGATGGACCGAATGGTTGATCAACATGGGTTGCGGGCCACGTTCCCGTATCTCGACAATGTAACCATCTGCGGCCACGACCAGCAGGACCACGACGCCAACCTCCAAAAATTCCTCCAGACCGCCAAAGCCTTGAACCTCACGTACAACGAGGACAAGTGCGTTTTTAGCACCAATCGGCTAGCCATTCTGGGCTACGTAGTGCGCAATGGGATAATAGGTCCCGACCCCGAACGTATGCGCGCCCTCATGGAATTTCCCCTCCCGCACTGCCCAAAAGCCCTGAAACGCTGCCTGGGGTTCTTTTCATACTACGCCCAGTGGGTCCCCCAGTACGCAGACAAGGCCCGCCCCCTAATACAGACCACGACCTTCCCTCTGTCGACAGAGGCTTGCCAGGCCTTCAGCCGCATCAAAGCGGATATCGCAAAGGCCACGATGCGCGCCATCGACGAGTCCCTCCCCTTTCAGGTCGAGAGCGACGCCTCCGACGTCGCTCTTGCGGCCACCCTTAACCAAGCGGGCAGACCCGTGGCCTTTTTCTCCCGGACCCTCCACGCCTCAGAAATCCGCCATTCCTCAGTGGAAAAGGAAGCCCAAGCCATAGTGGAAGCTGTGCGACATTGGAGGCATTACCTGGCCGGCAGGAGATTCACTCTCCTCACGGACCAACGGTCGGTAGCCTTCATGTTCGATAATGCACAGCGGGGCAAAATCAAAAACGACAAGATCTTAAGGTGGAGGATCGAGCTCTCCACCTTCAACTATGAGATTTTGTATCGTCCCGGAAAGCTGAACGAGCCGTCCGATGCCCTATCCCGCGGCACATGTGCCAACGCACAAATGAACCGCCTCCAAACCCTCCACGAGGACCTCTGCCACCCGGGGGTCACTCGGTTTTTCCACTTCATCAAGTCCCGCAATCTCCCATACTCTTTAGAGGAGGTCCGTACAGTCACAAGGGACTGCCACATCTGCGCGGAATGCAAACCGCATTTTTTCAGGCCGGATGGTGCGCACCTGATTAAGGCTTCCCGCCCCTTTGAACGCCTCAGTCTCGATTTCAAAGGGCCCCTCCCCTCCACCGACCGCAACGCATATTTTCTTAATGTGGTGGACAAATACACCCGCTTCCCTTTTGCCATTCCCTGCTCTGACATGACCGCGGCCACTGTCATTAAAGCCCTGAACAGCATCTTCACACTGTTCGGTTACCCCGCAAACGTCCACAGCGACAGGGGGTCCTCTTTCATGAGTGACGAGCTGCGCCAGTTCCTGCTCAGTAAGGGCATAGCCTCAAGCAGGACGACCAGCTACAACCCCCGGGGGAACGGGCAAGTAGAGAGGGAGAACGGCACGGTCTGGAAGGCCGTCCTACTGGCCCTACGGTCCAGGGACCTCCCAGTTTCACGGTGGCAGGAGGTCCTCCCGGACGCTCTCCACTCCATCCGGTCGTTATTATGTACGAGCACTAATCAAACGCCTCATGAGCGTCTCCTTGTCTTCCCTAGGAGGTCCACCTCTGGAACGTCGCTGCCGACCTGGCTGGCGGCCCCAGGACCCATCTTGCTCCGAAAGCATGTGCGGGCACATAAGGCGGACCCGTTGGTCGAAAGGGTTCACCTCCTCCACGCAAACCCGCAGTACGCTTACGTGGAGTACCCCGACGGCCGACAGGACACGGTCTCCCTGCGGGATCTGGCGCCCGCCGGCAACACACACACCCCCCGACACCATTCACCCAACCCCCCCCCTTCCTGCCACCGCCGCACCCCGCGACCGCCCCCTTCCCAGGAGGATCGGTTCCCCTCCCCTCAGGCCCGACCAAGAATAAAGCCCAAGCTGAAACCGTAAGGCTCCCGGAGACGACAACACCGGTACAAGCACCACCACCACCACCGGGGCCGAGGCGATCGACACAAGTGCGTTTTTAGCACCAATCGGCTAGCCATTCTGGGCTACCAGACCGCCCGACCGACTCGTGGCGTCGATCTAAATCAAAATATGGACTTTTTCACAAGAACATTTTGCTTTTCTCCCTATACCCTCTGTAAATAGTTGAAACAGGACAAAATTGTACAATACTGTATTGCCATGTGAATGTTTTTTTTCCTCCCAGGACCAGCCCTGTAAACCCTTACCACCATACGAAGCATCACCCCGCCGGGTTCATTCTACACTGTGTCACCCCATTTGACCATTGTACGTGTTGCATCTGATCTGACCCTATTTTCCTGTTTTTTTCCTGTATCCTTTCAATAAGAAAAACACTCAATGCTGGAAATACACAGCAGATCAGTCAGCATCTGGGGACCAAATGCGCACCTCAATATGCCAACATCTTCATGCACAAGTTTGAACAAGACCTGCTCACCGCACAAGACCTGCTCACCGCACAGGACCTTCAACCGACGTTATACACCAGACACATCAATGACATTTGTTTCCTTTGGACCCACGGCGAAGAATCACTGAAACGACTACACGATTACATCAATAAGCTCCATCCCACCATCAGACTCACCATGGACTACTCGCCAGAATCGGTTGCATTCTTGGACATACTCATCTCCATCAAGGGCGGTTACCTCATCACTTCGCTTTACCGCAAGCCCACAGATAACCTCACAATGCTCCACTTCTCCAGCTTCCACCCTAAACACATTAAAGAAGCCAACCCCTATGGACAAGCGCTCCGTATACACAGGATCTGCTCAGATGAGGAGGAGAGTAATGGACATCTACAGACTTGAAAGATGACCTCGTATTTACGGGATATGGCACTCGACTCATCGATCGACAGTTCCAACGCACCACAGCAAAAAACCGCACCAACTTCCTCAGAAGACAAACACGGGACACAACTGACAGAGTACCCTTCGTCGTCCAGTACTTCCCCGGAACGGAGAAACTACGACATCTTCTTTGCAGCCTTCAACACGTCATCGATGAAGATGAACATCTTGCCAAGGTCATCCCCACACCCCCACTACTTGCCTTCAAACAACCATGCAACCTCAAACAAACCATTGTTTGCAGCAAACTACCCAGCCTTCAGAACAGCGACCACGACACCACACAACCCTGCCATGGCAATCTCTGCAAGACATGCCTAATCATCAACATGTGTACCACCATTACACGTGAGAACACCACCCACCAGGTACGTGGTGCATACTCGTGTGACTCGGCCAACGTTGTCTACCTCATACGCTGCAGGAAAGGATGTCCCGAAGCGTGGTACATTGGCGAGACCTTCCAGTCGGGGAACACTTCAGCAGTCAAGGGCATTCAGCCTCTGATCTTCGGGTAAGCGTTCTCCAAGGCGGCCTTCAGGGCGCGTGACAATGCAGAATTGCCGAGCAGAAACTTATAGCCACATTCTGCACACATGAGTATGGCCTCAACCGGGATCTGGGATTCATGTCACATTACATTCACCTCCCACCATCTGACCTGGGCTTGCAAAATCCTACCAACTGTCCTGGCTTGAGACAGGTGTGTCTCACACCTCTTTAATCTGTGATTATCCCTCTCTTCAGTTGCTCCGTCTGGACCTGTAAAGACTTAATTACCTGCAAAGATTCGCATTCAAAGTATCGTCTTGCATCTTTGACTTTGTCTATATATAAGTTTCTGGAACCGACCTCTTCATTCACCTGAGGAAGGAGCAGTGCTCCGAAAGCTAGTGATTCGAAACAAACCTGCTGGACTTTAACCTGGTGTCATAAGACTTCTTACTGGGGAAAAAAAAGACAGATTAACCTCTCGCCCTACTCATACCAACCTGATCCAACATTTCTTGCTTTGTTACCTTTGCAGATTTTAATTCTCGTTCATACATAATGCAATATATATATTACAATATCATTTTCTTTTTTTAGTTTTGTTAATGTAAAGATCTGTGGCATTGAAGGCAGGCTGAGGGGATGCACATGGACCAGGACCAGAAACTGCCTCATGAAACCCTGGCTGGAATCGATACCGGCTGCAAAAGCGCTCAAGTCAAAGCATAAACCTGTTATTGATTACCCACTCCAAGTCTGTAAATATGTAACAAACTTCCAGACACAGGTGATCAACTTTGCAGCAGCACGAAGAACAGTCAAAAGAAGCCATCAGACTCCTTAATGAGCTGATCACTGGTCAGACAAAGGGAGTTTCAGAGGCCAATGGGTCTTGATTGAACCACCATCGATAAACAGGAGTATCCTGTATTTCCCATTAACCAGTGGGGTCTGGCTAGGGTTATGGCCAGTGGTGGGTGTATACATATGATTCAATCCAAGCTTCCCAATATAAAGAAAGCAGCATCGAACAGATCTGGAGAGAGAACCTGGGAATTGCCCAGGCACAACCATCACAAGTAGAAAGGGCCCTGGGTTTCGAACCCAGAGAAGACATCAACATCGAGTGATCGAAGCCTGCCAGCC
Organism: Scyliorhinus torazame; assembly: GCF_047496885.1. NCBI lineage: Eukaryota > Metazoa > Chordata > Chondrichthyes > Carcharhiniformes > Scyliorhinidae > Scyliorhinus > Scyliorhinus torazame. The sequence goes on along the minus strand of NC_092721.1, from coordinate 144,866,370 downwards.
TCCTTTACTAAGTGCGGGTAAAACCCAAAGCTCAGCTGTGAGTCTGAGTCATATTTTTATGAGTAATGGAATTGTGAATAACATTGCGTTAAACTGTTTTTTCCTTTGTTCATCTCGTAAATAAATACACCTGGGCAAAGCTTTGAGTAAGTAAACTGGTCGACTGTATCAGAGGTTTAAAGATACAACAATACACCTGATGCACTTCTTTAACATGTATTCCACATATCAAAACAATTTACAAACTATTAACTGATTTGAGAGTGATTGCAGGAAACAAATATATTTGACTAGCCCATTTTCAAAATTTAAGTAGCTTGTGCGCATGTTCTGGTTCTGAAGATTGAAAATTTGGCATGACTGGATAATAATCAGCTAAGATCACAGTCCTCTTCAAATCCCATTAGAAACATTCAAGATTCTATGCAGTGTTTTTCCAATTAATGCATGCAATCTGCAGATGTGGCTGTAATGCGCTCCATGTTTTAATGGTGAGTCTTGTCAATGTACCTCTAGGGAACATGTACATGTTCTACTGGAAAATATCTATACATTCCTGTAACCTTGTTCCTGGTGAAATGTATAATATATGAATTGGATGGGCTTACCCTCTATGCTCCATCTCTGCAATCTTGGTCTTAAGAAATAAACAACTGCTTTTTCTAGTTCACCTTATTGTCTGGCCAGGAGGATACTCAGGAAAGTAAGAATGCTTAACTGCCAAGTTAGAACAGGAGAACTCAAATCACTGGAAGTCCTTCTTCAGGCCATGGCAACAATTAGTTCTTTGGATACTTAACCTGTTTTAACTTGACTCACTTAGCACTTGTTCAACTGGGCTACTTGGAGATCATACTACGTTGAAAGGAACGGGGGGGGGGGGGGGGGGGGGGGGATTTCCCTGATCTATTGTCTTGACTTTTAAAGTTGGGATCCTATTTGCATAGATTTAAATATCAAGCTCTGCACCTGACAGATCTCCCCCTTCCATTAGATTGTCCATCAGGGCATGTTCCCCCATGACGTGTAATTGGGGTGCAGAACCTGCCCAAGGCTCACAAGTGACTCAAGCCCCCAGGGGAGAGGGTCATGCCCAGGCAGTACCCTGGCATTACCCCTGGCACTGCTCCAAGCATGTTTCATGGGGGTGGTTGATGTACCGTCAATTACAACGAAACGAGAATGGTGAAACAATCGAGGCTTTATTGCACAAGATGTTGTGCCTCCTGCAGCTGGAACCAGAATGGGAGCAGCGCAGGAGAGCATACACTTTTATACGTCGCCTGCTGGGAGGAGCCAGCAGGCTGGGATTTACTGTGGTACCTGTAAGACAGTGGCAGTACCGTAATACATGCAATGTGTTAAGTGGTGTTTACCACATTCACCCCCTGTTTAAAAAAAGTCCGGCGGGAGTGAAGAAAACATTACAGAGTGAGTCTGTCGGGGGCTCTGACCCTCCGCTGCGATCGCCTCAGCCCTGGTGGTGATGTGGGCGCCGACGTGGTCACCTGCGACTCCGGGAGTATGTTGTCCTCTCCTTCTTCACCCAGTAGTGGATCCAGTGGGGGGACGGATCCTGCTGGGGTGGGGGCTGCGGTGAGGTTCGCTGGTGGGAGGGTGGGTGGCGCAGGGGTGAACGAGGCAACCTGGGGGTGAGCGGTATCAGGTCGGGGATTGTGGGTGGGGACCCAGCGGGTGCCAGGTCCCGGAGGGAGACCTGTCCTGTCGCCCATCGGGGTGTGCCACGTACGTGTACTGTGCGGTTGCATGGAGGAGGTGGACGTTTACAACCAAGGGATCCGATTTATGGCTCCGCACATGCTTTCAGAGGAGGACGGGTCCAGGAACTGTCAGCCATGTTGGGAATGAGACCACGGAGGTGGACTTCCTGGGGAAGGCAAAGACACGTTCGTGAGGGGTCTCATTAGTAGCGGTGCACAGGAGCGGCCGGATGGAGTGGAGCGCGTCGGGGAGGACCTCCTGCCAGCGGGAAACCGGGAGATTTCTAGACCGAAGAGCCAGCAGGACGACCTTCCAGACTGTCCCGTTCTCCCTCTCCACCTGTCCGTTTCCCCGGGGGTTGTAGCTGGTCGCCCAGCTACAAACTGGACAGGGTGAAGATGCTGCGCAGGGCCTTGATGACCGTGGCAGAAGTCATGTCGGGGCATGGGATGACGAAAGGGAACCGGGAGTACTCATCAATTACTTTGAGGAAGTACACGTTGCGGTCGGTGGAGGGGCGGGCCCTTTGAAGTCTATGCTGAGGCGCTCAAAGGGGCGGGAGGCCTTCACCAGGTGTGCTCTATCTGGCCGGTAGAAGTGCGGCTTGCACTCTGCGCAGACGTGGCAGGCTCTGGTTACGGTCCTTACCTCCTCAATGGAGTAGGGCAGGTTGTGGGCCTTGACAAAATGGAAGAACCGGGCGACCCCCGGGTGGCAGAGGTCATTGTGGAGAGCCCGGTGTCGGTCCACTTGTGTGCTGGCACATGTACCGCAGGATAGGGCATCTGGGGGCTCGCTGAGCTTCCCGGGGCAATACAAAATCTCGTAATTATAGGTGGAGAGCTCGATCCTCCACCTCAAGATCTTGTTGTTTTTGATCTTGCCCCGCTGCGTATTGTTAAACATGAAGGCAACCAACCGTTGGTCAGTGAGGAGAGTGAATCTCCTGCCGGCCAGGTGTTGCCGCCAATGTCGCACAGCACAGGCTTGGGCCTCCTTTTCAACAGAGGAGTGCCGGATTTCGGAGGCATGGAGGGTGCGGGAAAAGAAAGCCACGGGCCTGCCCGTCTGGTTGAGGGTGGCGGCCAGAGCTACGTCTGATGCATCGCTCTCCACCTGAAAGGGGAGGGTCTCATCGATTGTCCAATCGTGGCATTGGCGATGTCTGCCTTAATGTGGTTGAAGGCCTGGTGGGCCTCAGCTGTCAGGGGAAAAACTGTGGACTTGATGAGTGGGCCTTGTCTGCATAATTAGGGACCCACAGTGCGTAATATGAGAAAAACCCCAGGCATCGTTTCAGGACCTTGGGGCAATGGGGGAGAGGCAGTTCCAGGAGGGGGCGTATGCGGTCGGGGTCGGGCCCTAGGACTCCATTTTCCGCAACGTAGCCAAGGATGGCTAAGCGGTTAGTGCGGAACACGCATTTCTCCTTATTGTAGGTGATGTTAAGGAGTTTGGCGGTATGGAGGAATTTATGGAGGTTTGCGTCGTGGTCCTGCTGGTCGTGGCCGCAGATGGTGACATTACCTAGATACGGGAAGGTGGCCTGCAGCCCGTACTGGTCAACCATTCGGTCCATTTCTCGCTGGAAGACCGAGACCCCATTGTTGATGCCGATGGGAACTCTATGGAAATGATAGAGGCAGCTGTCTGCTTCAAACGCAGTGTATTGGCGGTCCTCTGGGCGGATGGGGAGTTGGTGGTAGGCGGACTTCAAGTCTGCTGTGGAGAAGACTCGATACAGCGCAATCTGATTGACCATGTCAGATATGCGTGGGAGGAGGTACGCGTCGAGCTGTTGATGGTCTGACTGTAGTCAATGACCATCCTATGCTTCTCCCCAGTCTTCACTACCACCACTTGAGCTCTCCAGGGGCTGTTGCTGGCCTCAATGATCCCCTATAGCAGAAGCTGTCAGGGAAGGACACAAATGAAATGTGGAACTTGTTCAAGGAACAGGTACTACATGTCCTTGATATGTATGTCCCTGTCAAGCAGGGAAGAGATGGTCGAGTGAGGGAACCATGGTTGACAAGAGAGGTTGAATGTCTTGTGAAGAGGAAAAAGGAGACTTATGTAAGGCTGAGGAAACAAGGTTCAGACAGGGCGATGGAGGGATACAAGATAGCCAGGAGGGAACTGAAGAAAGGGATTAGGAGAGCTAAGAGGGGGCATGAACAATCTTTGGCGGGTAGGATCAAGGAAAACCCCAAGGCCTTTTACACATATGTGAGAAATATGAGAATGACTAGAGCGAGGGTAGGTCCGATCAAGGACAGTAGCGGGAGATTGTGTATTGAGTCTGAAGAGATAGGATGAGTACTTTTCTTCTGTATTTACAAATGAGAGGGGCCATATTGTTGGTGATTACAGTGTGAAACAGACTGGTAAGCTCGAGGAAATACTTGTTAGGAAGGAAGATGTGTTGTGCATTTTGAAAAACTTGAGGATAGACAAGTCCCCCGGGCCTGACGGGATATATCCAAGGATTCTATGGGAAGCAAGAGATGACATTGCAGAGCCGTTGGCAATGATCTTTTCGTCCTCACTGTCAACAGGGGTGGTACCAGGGGATTGGAGAGTGGCGAATGTCGTGCCCCTGTTCAAAAAAGGGAACAGGGATAACCCTGGGAATTACAGGCCAGTTAGTCTTACTTCGGTGGTAGGCAAAGTCATGGAAAGGGTACTGTGGGTGCCTGGAACTCACTACCGGAGGAGGTAGTGGAAGCAGGGACGATAGGGACATTTAAGGGGCATCTTGACAAATATATGAATAGGATGGGAATAGAAGGATACGGACCCAGGAAGTGTAGAAGATTGTAGTTTAGTTGGGCAGTATGGTCGGCACGGGCTTGGAGGGCCGAAGGGCCTGTTCCTGTGCTGTACATTTCTTTGTTCTTTTGTTTGTTCTTTGTTCTGAAGGATAGGATTTCTGAGCATCTGGAAAGACACTGCTTGATTAGGGATAGTCAGCACGGATTTGTGAGGGGTAGGTCTTGCCTTACAAGTCTTATTGCATTCTTTAAGGAGGTGACCAAGCATGTGGATGAAGGTAAAGCAGTGGATGTAGTGTACATGGATTTTAGTAAGGCATTTGATAAGGTTCCCCATGGTAGGCTTCTGCAGAAAGTAAGGAGGCATGGGATAGTGGGAAATTTGGCCAGTTGGATAACAAACTGGCTAACCGATAGAAGTCAGAGAGTGGTGGTGGATGGCAAATATTCAGCCTGGATCCCAGTTACCAGTGGCGTACCGCAGAGATCAGTTCTGGGTCCTCTGCTGTTTGTGATTTTCATTAATGACTTGGATGAGGGAGTTGAAGGGTGGGTCCATAAAGTTGCAGACGATACGAAGATTGGTGGAGTTGTGGATAGTGAGGAGGGCTGTTGCCGGCTGCAAAGAGACATAGATAGGATGCAGAGCTGGGCTGAGAAGTGGCAGGTGGAGTTTAACCCTGAAAAGTGTGAGGTTGTCCATTTTGGAAGGACAAATATGAATGCGGAATACAGGGTTAACGGTAGAGTTCTTGGCAATGAGGAGGAGCAGAGAGATCTTGGGGTCTATGTTCATACATCTTTGAAAGTTGCCACTCAAGTGGATAGAGCTGTGAAGAAGGCCTATGGTGTGCTAGCGTTCATTAACAGAGGGATTGAATTTAAGAGCCGTGAGGTGATGATGCAGCTGTACAAAACTTTGGTAAGGCCACTGTGTACAGTTCTGGTCGCCTCATTTTAGGAAGGATGTGGAAGCTTTGGAAAAGGTGCAAAGGAGATTTACCAGGATGTTGCCTGGAATGGAGAGTAGGTCTTACGAGGAAAGGTTGAGGGTGCTAGGCCTTTTCTCATTAGAACGGAGAAGGATGAGGGGCGACTTGATAGAGGTTTATAAGATGATCAGGGGAATAGATAGAGTAGACAGTCAGAGACTTTTTCCCCGGGTGGAACAAACCATTACAAGGGGACATAAATTTAAGGTGAATGGTGGAAAATATAGGGGGGGATGTCAGAGGTAGGTTCTTTACCCAGAGAGTAGTGGGGGCATGGAATGCACTGCCTGTGGAAGTAGTTGAGTCGGAAACATTAGGGACCTTCAAGCAGCTATTGGATAGGTACATGGATTCGGTAAAATGATATAGTGTAGATTTATTTGTTCTTAAGGGCAGCACGGTAGCATTATGGATAGCACAATTGCTTCACAGCTCCAGAGTCCCAGGTTCGATTCCGGCTTGGGTCACTGTCTGTGCGGAGTCTGCACATCCTCCCCGTGTCTGCGTGGGTTTCCTCCGAATGCTCCGGTTTCCTCCCACAGTCAAAAGATGTGCAGGGTAGGTGGATTGGCCATGATAAATTGCCCTTAGCGTCCAAAATTGCCCTTAGTGTTGGGTGGAGGTGTTGACTTTGGGTAGGGTGCTCTTTCCAAGAGCCGGTGAAGACTCAATGGGCCGAATGGCCTCCTTCTGCACTGTAAATTCAATGATAATCTATGATTAATCTAGGACAAAGGTCCGGCACAACATCGTGGGCCGAAGGGCCTGTTCTGTGCTGTATTTTTCTATGTTCTTTATGTTCTAAGCAGTTGGGCCTCCGAACTGATGAAGGTCCTGTCCTGCGCACTGTACCGTCTGCTCCTAGTGGCGACGAGCTTACAGTCCGGGGTGAGGTTTGCGAACAGTGAAGGTGGATCGACCTTAAGGGTCGTGAGGCCGCAGACGGTGAGGGGAGGGCAGGGGTCTGCCAAATTTCAAAGTAAGGCTTTGGAGGTGGCATTGAAAATCAAGGCCTAGTAACAGGGCCGCGCAGAGATGGGGGAGGATGTAGAGCCTGAAATTGCTGTACTCTACGTCCTGAACGGTGTGGGTCGCGACACAATACCCCCGGATTTGCACGGAATGGGATCCGGAAGCCAGGGAGATTTTCTGGGTGATGGGGAATACCGGGAGGGATCAGCGCCTTACCGTAGCAGGGTGGATTAAACTCTCTGTGCTCCCGGAGTCAAAGAGGCAGGTCATCTCGTGCCCGTTGATCCTTACCGTCGTCGTAGCGGTCGCGAGGTTGCGGGGCCGAGACTGATCAAGGGTGATGGAGGCGAGCTGCGGAAGATGTTGGGAGGTCCCGGGCTGATCAGCAGTGGTGGAGGTATCAGCGGGCAGCGAACGGCCAGACGAGTAGGGGTCCTGAGGCGCGGTCCAAAATGGCGCAGAAGATGGCGGCACCCACGGTGGGCATCATCAAAGATGGCGGCACCCACGGGCCGCATGTGGCCTGTGGTGGAGAAGATGGCGGCGCCCCTGGATCGCACATGGGGGGGTGTAGCAATGCCGGGCCTGGAAACAGCGGCGACCGACGGGCCTGGCAAACGGAAACAAAGTGGCCCTTCTTTCCGCACCCATTGCAGGTCGTGCTCCGCGCCGGGCAGCGCTGCCTGGGGTGTTTGCTCTGGTCACAAAAATAACATTTGGGCCCTCCGGAGTTGGCTGGCTGCCGCGCAGCGCAGGCTTGCGGTGTACTCGAGTCGGCAGCTGGTGGGGCCCACGATGCCCACGACGGTGCCGCGCGGTCGGAGGTGTAGGCCTCCAGATTACGGGAGGCCACATCTAAGGAATTAGCAAGCTGCACAGTCCCTGCAAGATCGAGCATACCCCCTTCCAATAGTCGCTGGCAAACATACGTAGACTTAATGCCCGTGACATAAGCGTCTCTGATTAGTAGTTCGGTGTGTTGGACTGCCGAAACTGCCTGGCAGTCACAGTTCCTACCGAGAATCTGTAGAGCCCGCGAGAAATCAACCAGAGTCTCCCCCGGGAGTTGCCGTCTCATGGCCAGGAGGTGCCTGGCGTACACTTGATTTACCGACTTAATGTACTGTCCCTTTAGTAGCGTCATCGCTTCTCTGTAGGTGGGCGCATCCCGGATGAGGGGAAAAACTTGAGGGCTCACCTGTGAGTAGAGGACTTGGAGCTTCTGTGGGTCCGAGAGTTCTTCCGTGGCTGCTCTGAGGTAGCCTTCAAAGCAGGCTAGCCAGTGCTCGAAGGCGGACGTGGCGTTGGCTGCGTGAGGGCTCAGCTCCAGGTGAGCAGGCTTGATTAAGATGTTCGTCTTTTAAAATCTTGTGCAATAAATTGATGTACCGTCAATTACCACGAGACGAGAATGGTGAAACAATCGAGGCTTTATTGCACAAGATGTTGTGCCTCCTGCAGCTGGAACCAGAATGGGAGCAGTGCAGTAGAGCATGCAGTTTTATACACCGCCTGGTGAGAGGAGCCAGCAGGCTGGGATTTACTGTGGTACCTGTGATACAGTGGCAGTACCGTAATACATGCAATTGTTACCAGTGGCGTATACCACAGTGGTTCCGTTTACGGGGCGGTGGAGGGGATCTCCATGGTGGTGTTGGGGGTGTAGAGTTCTTTAATGGGGTGCGGGGAGGGGAAGAGGTGGGGCGGTGCTTCCATTTTAAATTTTTTCAATCAGGGCTCCCTTTAAAAACGGCACCCAGATCTTTTAAAAACCACCAGCTTATTGTTGTGGGGCCCACCCCTTAACCATTTTTGCACCGAGTGGCTAAAAATACGGCGGATCAGCTGTCCTTGGGTCTGGTGGCTGCTCCTCAGTTTGTCCCATTCGCTGTGCCACTCTGCAAAAAATATCAGAAATTTCCACCCAAACCACCAAAAGTCTTTTTTTAAACAGAATGGTTGTCGGCAAAAGAAGGCCATTTGTCCTGTCATGACGGTGCTGCAATAGGAAATCACTAGCACCATTCTCCAACCTTTCCCCCTTGTGCTGGACATTTTTCTCATCAGGTATTATCCAATCTCTTTCAAAAGCTATGACTGAATCCACCTCCACCACCCCCTCAGGCAAGGTATTACAGATTCTAACAATTCACTGCTTAAAATCATCTTGCCTATCGCTGGTGACTCTTTTCGTCAATCACCTTTGTTTAGTTGACATTACCTGGCTCTTGACCCTGCCTCTGCCAATGTGGACAGTTTCTCTCTATCTCCCTTTTTCTTTCAATACTCAGGCTTCAGCTGGCATATATTCTAGATGCAATTGATTAGTGCTGGAGTTTAAATTCCTTTGTAGAAAAAAATAGTGAAGTAAGGAATGGATTGTGCAAGACATGTGAAGAATGCTAGCTCAGAGGAAATGCAATAAAACATTTTCAGTTACTCTTTGCTGGACAGAGTTTGGGCACGTGCACTTGCATATGTGGGAGATGAATGAATTGTATAACTAGAATACCATTAAGTTCCAGTAGACCAAATTCTTACTACTCCTGGCTTTAATGGTTGGTTGCCTTGGAACTACAAAGCATACCTACATCTAATTGCCAAAATTAATGACTAAAATATTTCTAAATATTAATTGAGGTCTACAAAATTATGGGAGGTATAGACAGGGTGAATAGTCAGAAGCTTTTTCCCAGGGTGGAAGACTCAATTACCAGGGGGCACAGGTTCAAGGTGAGAGGGGAAAAAGTTTAGGGGAGATGTGCGGGGAAAGTTTTGCACACAAAGGGTGGTGGGTGCCTGGAACGCATTGCCAGTGGAGGTGGTGGAGGCAGGTATGATAGCAATGTTTAAAATGTAGCTTGATAGACACAATAACAGGCAGGGAATGGAGGCATACAGATCCTTTGTGCAATAAATAGTACATCTAAATAAGGAATCTGGATTGGCGCAGGCTTGGTGGGCCAAAGGGACTGTTCCTGTGCTGTAATGTTCTTTGTTCTTTAAAACCATGGCCAGAACCTAGTGCTGCTACTGACAGCGGCAATCAAGGCAGGAATCAAGGCAGGAGGAAGGTGCTTTTATCTGATTCGACCACTATTTTGGACAGAATCCAAATGAACAGCCTCTGTATAAATGTTAATAGTTGCACAATCTTTCAAACCCTCTGAGATTTCTTCATTACCTGAAGACACCAATGATGCAGAGAGCACAAAGTATTAGTCCAACAAATGGAGCATTCCCTTTATTCTCTTTGTTCTTTGATTCAATTAGTGAGTCACATTACCAGAGAGAGCAAATACCTCTTGGATAAAATTCAACCTCTGCAGTGAAACAAATGCAAGTTATCTCATTTAATATTTAATATTAAATGCAAGTTATCTCATTTAATAGTATCCACTATCCAACAAGCTCTCATCAGAATTAAGCCTGAATTACAATGCAGATATTTGTCCAACTAAACTACTTGTTAAAATTACTGATCAGTTGCTTTGGTGAATTATTGTTTTGAAGGTGTTTGCTGCCAGATCCCTTGGATCTTAGTAAAAATCTGCAAGCCTGCCCATCCTCAAAAGGATGTTGGTGAGTTGGTGATGAAATGGATAAGAGCAACAAAGATCATTCTGGGACTGAAAGCCTAAGTTCTGTGTTAAGACGGGAACTGAATTTATTTCTGTTAGAGTTAAGAAGATTGAGAGACATCACGACCATGGGTCAGAGGATTTATCTTTTTTTTAACCCATCTCTTTCAATAAATTTGAGCATGTTTATTCTCATTAATGTAGGGGATATTAGTTATGGTGAATAGAACAATTTATGAATTTGACTTTCACGATCAGCATCCAGCAATTTCATGTATTTTAGATGCAGGAGAAAATGCACCTCTATTCCCTTCCAAAATTATATCTTAAATGCAACATGAAAGGATGAAGAGAATATTTCCATTTCCTATAGTTTCCCTGGAGTGGTTTTAAGATCACTTGCGTCGTTGTTTTGCACAGAAATACTTGCATTCCATAAGTTATAAACCACAATGGAAATTTTTCTCAATGAAAGCACCAGGCAAAGCAGACACATCCTTCATTCACCTCCCCCATCGAGCATCCTGTAAAATTTCAGCTCAGTGGGGGGCAAGCGGGTAGGCAGTGGGTAGGCCACCTGTTGAATTTTAACGTGCCCTCCCATCTTCAAATTCGTCAGCGGGAGACCATAAGATCCAACCTGATGTGTTGGGTGTTCTGGATCACAAACAGGTCACCAACACTGGAAGTGGTGCAACTCTATTTTATGATAAGGTTAACTATATTAACATACTTGAACTGTGGGTAAATGCAATACCAGCTTTAACTGTTGACCCTTGCCTAGTCCTAACCAGGTGATGCACTCAGCACATGGTGAATGTCTGTGTTGCAGGCTGTGAGCTCTGTGCTCCGAGCTGGCTGCTACTAGAATGAGCGGGAACTCTCCTGTCCCCTGTCTTTATAGTGCGTGTGCTCTCACTGGTGATTGGCTGCGGTGTTGTGTATGCTGGTTGGTCCCACTGCATGTCCATCAGTGTGTGTGTGTGTGTCTGCACCATAATATACTGGTGTATATTATGACACAACCCACTCGGCTGAGAATTGAACGGCAACATTGATTTATTTTCCCCTATAATCCTCACTTAGTTCCAGTGTTGCTGCAACGCAAGGGATAGGATTAGGGGTACACAAGAAGGAATTGGCCACCAGGCCCTTCAAGCCTGCCCCGCCATTCAATATGATAATGGCTGATCTATGCCGGCCTCAAGTCTTCTGTGCCATTTCCCCATGGCCCACTATTTCCCAATGGATCAAATATTTATCCACCTCCACTTTAAATACATCTAATGACCCAGCCTCCACCACCCTCCAGGTCAGAGAATTCCAGCGATTCTCAACCCTCTGCGTGAGGACATTTCTACCCACCTCAGTTTTAAATGACCTTTATCTTGTAGCTATGTCCCCTTGTGCGAGACTCTCTCATTAGTGACAACATCTCATTATCTGTGTTGTTATGTTACTTTGAGTAACATAAGCCGCTACTTGGTGTAGGCGCTGTTGAAGAATACTCCAGACCTCGAGGTAAGATGAACGTATTTATTAAGCAATTAACAAAGCTCCTAAATACGTTCTACACTCTACTGATATGACCCTACTAACTGTATGAACTTATTCTAGACCACATGTGGTGGTGTGACGGTGATGCTTACTGCACACGTCTTGCTCTCTAGGTTTCTGCCAGTGGAAGGGGGAGCGGGCCTGTGTGTCTTGTCTTTTATAGTGGTTGTGTGATGCCCTCTTGTGGTGACGCCACCGCTGGGTGTTCTGATTACCCATTGGTTATGTCTTGTTCTGATTACCCATTGGTTACATGTCTGCCTATCATTACACCATCTACCGTGCCAGGCCCCTCAGGAGCTTGTGTGTTTGAATAAGGTCACCCCTCACTCTTTTAAACTCCAAGGAATTCAAACCCAGTCTATTTAGTCTCTCTTGATAGAACAACCCTCTCATCCCAGGAATTAGCCTGGTGAATCTCTGTTAGACTGCCTCCAATGTTACTATATTCTTTTTTAGGTAAGGGGACCAAAACTATACACAGTATTAACACCTTGTACGGTTGCAACAAAACCTCCATATTTCTAAACTCCAACCCCTTTGCACTAAAGGCCAAAATGCCATTTGCCTTCTGAACTGCTTGTTGCACCTGCCTGTTAGCTCATTGTGACTCATGCACTAGAACACCTCAAGTCCTCTGCACTTCACTCATCTGCAGTCTCTGTCCATTTCGAGAATAATCTGCCTTTTGATCCCTCCTACCGAAGTGCATAACCTCACACTTCCCCACATTAACTCCATTTGCCAGGTTTTTGCCCAGTCATCCAATCTATTTATATTCCGTTGCAGAATCACAATATCCTCACCACAACATGCCCTCCCACCTATTTCCATATCATGTAGGAACATGTTCCCGAGACACTCCTCTGTATCTCTTAGCAACTGGCTGAGAGCAGTTGTGCGGGATTAGATCTCCCGCTCTCTGGGGCATAGATAAAAGGAGTATTATTTCAAATGACAGAAACATATGAGCTACAACCTGACTTTGGATTGGATTGGATTGGATTAGATTTGTTTATTGTCACGTGTACCAAGGTACAGTGAAAAGTATTTTTCTGCGAGCAGCTCAACAGATCATTAAGTACATGAGAAGAAAAGGGAATAAAAGAAAATACATAATAGGGCAACACAACATATACAATGTATATGAAGCATACAGGGTATAGTGTTAATGAAATCAGTCCATAAGAGGGTCATTTAGGAGTCTGGTGACAGTGGGGAAGAAGCTGTTTTTGAGTCTGTTCGTGCGTGTTCTCAGACTTCTGTATCTCCTGCCCGATGGAAGAAGTTGGAAGAGTGAGTGAGCCGGGTGCGAGGGATCTTTGATTATACTGCCCGCTTTCCCCAGGCAGCGGGAGGTGGAGATGGAGTCAATGGATGGGAGGCAGTTTTGTGTGATGGACTGGGCTGTGTTCACGACTCTCTGAAGTTTCTTGCGGTCCTGGGCCGAGCAGTTGCCATACCAGGCTGTGATGCAGCCTGATAGGATGCTTTCTATGGTGCATCTGTAAAAGTTGGTAAGAGTCAATGTGGACATGCCGAATTTCCTTAGTTTCCTGAGGAAGTATAGGCGCTGTTGTGCTTTCTTGGTGGTAGCGTCGACGTGGGTGGACCAGGACAGACTTTTGGAGATGTGCACTCCTAGGAATTTGAAACTGCTAACCATCTCCACCTCGGCCCCGTTGATGCTGACAGGGGTGTGCACAGTACTTTGCTTCCTGAAGTCAATTACCAGCTCTTTAGTTTTGCTGGCATTGAGGGAGAGATTGTTGTCGCTACACCACTCCACTAGGTTCTCTATCTCCCTCCTGTATTCGGACTCATCGTTATTCGAGATCCGGCCCACTATGGTCGTATTGTCAGCAAACATGTAGATGGAGTTGGAACCAAGTTTTGCCACGCAGTCGTGTGTGTACAGGGAGTAGAGTAGGGGGCTAAGTACGCAGCCTTGCGGGGCGCCGGTGTTGAGGACTATTGTGGAGGAGGTGTTGTTGTTCATTCTTACTGATTGTGGTCTGTTGGTCAGAAAATCGAGGATCCAGTTGCAGAGTGGGGAGCCAAGTCCTAGGTTTTGGAGCTTTGATATGAGCTTGGCTGGGATTATGGTGTTGAAGGCGGAGCTGTAGTCAATAAATAGGAGTCTAATGTAGGAGTCCTTGTTTTCGAGATGCTCTAGGGATGAGTGTAGGGCCAGGGAAATGGTGTCTGATGTGGACCGGTTGCAGCGGTATGCGAATTGCAGTGGATCAGGGTGTTCTGGGAGTATGGAGGTGATGCGCTTCATGATCAACCTCTCGAAGCACTTCATTACGACTGACGTCAGGGCCACTGGTCGGTAGTCATTGAGGCATGTTGCCTGGTTCTTCTTTGGTACCGGTATGATGGTGGTCTTCTTGAAGCAGGTGGGGACCTCGGAGTGGAGTAGGGACAGGTTAAAGATGTCCGTGAATACCTCTGCCAGCTGGTCCGCGCAGGCTCTGAGTGCACGACCAGGGATCCCGTCTGGGCCTGTCGCCTTCCGAGGGTTCACTTTCAGGAAGGCCAATCTGACTTCGGAAGCTGTGATGGTGGGTATGGGTGAATTATGGGCTGCTGGGGCACTCGCCAGCGGATTGTTGGTTACCTCCTCGAACCGAGCATAGAATGCATTGAGTTCATCGGGGAGGGGTGCGCTGCTCCCAGAGATACTGTTCGGCTTCGCTTTGTAGCCCGTTATGTTGTTTAGTCCTTGCCACAACCGCCGAGAGTCTGTCTGTGACTCTAGCTTGGTTTGATATTCTCTCTTGGCATTCCGGATGGCTTTGCGGAGGTCGTACCTGGATTTCTTGTATAGGTCAGGGTCGTCTGCCTTGAACGCCTCAGATGTATTCTTCAGTAGGGAGTCAATCTCGCGATTGAGCCATGGTTTCTGGTTGGGGAACGCACGTACTGCTTTCTTTGGCACGCAGTCGTCCACACATTTGCTGATGAAGTCTGTGACGGTGGTGGCATACTCATTTAAGTTGGTCACTGAGTTCTTAAATATGGACTTTTAATAATCCCAGAGCTGCATATGATCTTCAACTCATTTACTTCTGCGGAGAGGGCATCCTCATAAACTTACTGTTCACGCTTGATGAACTGGCCTGTATAAACAGATTCCGTGCAAATAAATCAAACCAAAATTATCGACCTGTAGACATTTTAGCTAATGGCTCGTTACTTTGTTTTAAAGATGAGCCGTGAGTAAAAATTATCAGATTAATTAACGTTAAATAATTTAACATTCGTTGCCAAGAGATTTTGGTCAAAGCCCATAGTTCCACACGGCAGGATCTCCAACAATCTGTCGGTCAGTTGTATCACTTAGCCAACCAAAATCCCGTATCGTATCATTCCTGCTGTCCTTCCAGAGTGGGCCCTGGCAGCGAAATCCTACGACCATGAGTGGAACCCAGCAAATGGCTGGCAGAGCTCAACCCAGATGCACCAGCCTAACACACACCTTAAGGTTCCTCTCCACCATGAATTGCCAGGGCCACTGATTGCTGTGGAGCAGTCCTGCCTTTGCAATGGCAAAAACATTTAGTATAACTTCTGTAAATATTCAGTCAAATTGAATTTATAGAAGTCGTACACCAACACTTTGTCCAGGTAATTTCTCATGGGTCTGGTTGCACAGCCACTGCAATGATAAATGTCTATTGGCCCATAATTAACTTGAAATTTTGAACATCAGTGGGTGCACTTCATACTAAGTAGGTACTGGTGTCAAACCTGCTGTACAATTGTATCCTCATAAGCAGCATAAACAGATACTTGATATTTAGAAGAGGTTATGGTACATAATGTGGTAGTTTCTAATTGGCTATTTTGTGCTGACGATCAACTCTCTTAATTGATATCTTTGGTATTTGATTGACAGTCTCAGTAATTTAATGACCTCCCTGAGTGACTGATCATTTACAGAGCCGTCACAGAGGCAGCCATGTGAAATTTAACTTTTATTAATACTGATAATAACTCAGCTGTCAAGATTCTACTTCATAAGCTTTTATATTAAAAAAGTACTTCACCAGCAGAGTTCCAAAGTAATAGCAAATAAAATTGGTATTTTGCACTTCTGCCTTTGACTCTGTTGAACTCTCAAATCCCCACTGGAGCCCTCAGATGTTGAAGCAAGAAACACTCTTAAAAACTCCTAAATATTAAAGTATTAAACGCAATAAAGTAAAATCAAACAGCAATAATTCGCTTGACTGAAGGACTCGGCACCAATCTCCTTTGGGAATTAAACTGCCTATCTTCAATTACTGCCTAATCTAATCTTGAGCATCATTAGTGTCTGAGCAAATCACCTCACATCCATGTAATATTTATATTATTCATTAGCTGTACTGTGAATATTGAAGATTAAAATTCAGATTGTTGAATGACATTCTGTGTTGGTGTTTAAGGACACAGTTGATGCAAAGCCAATACAAATGTGTGTCAATATAAATGTGCCAGTGTAACTCAGTAGCTGGCTTACTGATCTGGCTCCCAAACAACCTAAGATGAGAGACAGAGGGCTGGATTCTCCGTTCTCTCTGCTGTGTTGTTCGTTGGCAGGGGGATTCTCTCTTCCTGCCGCTTGTCATTGAGATTTCCCATTGAAGTCACCCTACGCCGCTGGGAAAGCCACTGGCTGAGGTGCGCTGCCAGCTGGAAAAGTGAATCCTGATGACTGGAATATTCTGGCCATAAGTGCAATTGGAGCAGGTAGTCTCATGGCATTTTGTGTTTTCACCCAGTTCACTATTTCTGTTTTGTTTACCTTTAAGTGCATATATAAAACTGCTGTGCATCATCAGACGTGGTATGATGCATATGCTCACATAATCAGGCAGATGATAGGAGCAGTTCTAAAGACCTGGGACGGGACTCTCCGATCCGCCAGCCGTGTTTTCCGGCATGGCATGCCCCCACCAGCAGCGGGATTCTCCGTTACCGCAGCTGGCCAATGGGAGTTTCCCATTGTGGCCACCTCACACCGTCAGGAAACCCGTGGGCGTGGCTGCACGGCCAGTGGACCGGAGGATCCTGCCCGACGCAGAATTCCGCTGCAGATTTGTCAACTGACCTCCCAAATATTGTAGTATACAATTTCACCTTTTCAAATAAAAGTACACACTTAATTGCGTTACCAATCCTGTTTCTGTGGTTGGGGCATTATGTAAAATAGAAAACACAACATAGTGGCAGCAGTGTTCGAAGACTTGAATTGGAACTTTGCAGAACCTGCAACACTGAACCCTCCACGTGCAACAGAATTCCAGTAAGTGGAAGTTTGAAGTCCATCTGCAGTACATACAGCAGCGTGGAAGTCTCTGTGCGAGTGATTCTGCAACAGTGTCAGTATCCAGCAGTTCTGTGTGGTTTCGATGCTGCATCTTGCTTCAGTAGGTAGGTGTCTGCTCCAGGTATAACAACTGTGGATCGGAGGCCTAAATCTAAGTCCAACTTCTGTGACAGCTTGCTGGAACAACTGTTGGCGAGCCGACTCATTGAACTAAGGTGTAGTGCAGATTAGGGCTCCATTAATAGGAGCAACTACTTCTGCAGTGGGCCACCATACTGGGAAAACAGGGTGTGTGGGGTGCAACTAAATGGCTACAGGCAAAAGACTACAGCGAGTGGTAGCCTCCAACAGCTTGACGAAAGCTGCAAAAAGCTCCATCGCTATTGAATAACGTTTTTACACGTCGAAACATGTTCATGCCGAAACACAGAGTGATAGGTGGGGCCTAACAAAGATGTTGGGTAGCAGCAACAGTGAACAGTGCCATCAATCCTAAGTCTAATAACAGTGTGTGGCTATCCAAGGAACACCGAGCAAATGGATCCACATCATTTAAGCCCTGAAGGTCTGTGCAAGCTTAAATATTTGTTCCTTCCACAGGTATTATTGAAACATAAGCAAATACTGGCAGGATGACTTCAAAATTTCCATCCCTAAATTGGAAGGTGGCAGACCTTCTTGCTGAGTTCAGGCAATGGAGGGAACTATGTTCTCTGGACCTACCTGTCTCCAAACTGGACAGACCGGGGATGAAGGTCTTCACAGACTGTACACATCAGGGCTCTCGAAAGATAACCTCACAGACACAAGAAAAATATGGTCTACACTTTGCCCTATTGTCCAAATTGCCCTTGGTGTTGGGTGGAGGTGTTGAGTTTGGGTAGGGTGCTCTTTCCAAGAGCTGGTGCAGACTCGAAGGGCCGAATGGCCTCCTTCTGCACTGTAAATTCAATGATAATCTATGATTAATCTAGGACAAAGGCTCGGCACAACATCGTGGGCCGAAGGGCCTGTTCTGTGCTGTATTTTCTATGTTCTATGTTCTATGTTTGAAGGTCAGTTAAGATTTAAACTTAATTTTTGCATGCACTGTCTCAAATTTATGTATTTCAGACAGCAAGCCAATGGGATGACAGATCAGTTTGTGGTCCACTGCAGAAATATGGGATGTGATTGTGGTTTTTCAGAAGCAGATCTGGCTAACAGAATCATTAAGCTCATGGTAGCTTCTACCTCTATCAAAACACATCAACAGGATCTTTTGGACAACCCCAGTGGTTACTGCTTGGAAGCAGTGCTAAAAGGCAAGTGTATGTTTGAAGCAATCCTTTTGGGTCGATACAGTTACAAGCTCTGTGCACTATGTCCACCATCAGCATGGGAGCCAATTCAAACAAACCTGGTAAGCCCCGTCTCACACATGTACCCAGAAATTGTTCAGCTTTCTGAGCACATGCAAGGCATGTGGCATCAGAGGACGCTGGAAGCACCAATGCAACAAAACAAAGTCAGAAGAAATGGATCGACACTGTGACAAGCCACAGCCGTGTGCAGGACAGGTACAACATTCCAACAAACAAAGGGAGCATACCAAATGTCATGAACAACATATCCACAAAATGACCAGCCAGATCACAAGGTTGGATGATGACGATGACCAGAACATTAACCTACACAGTGAGCAGACATTCCATACAGTCAACATCACAGAGCATATTGACACTGGTGTGTCATCCGAATCCTTTGCAATTATTCACATTGTATGCCCACGGAAGCCTGGGAAACATACGCCGTGGACATAAATCGACAAAGGAGAAAGTGCTAACATGCTTCCACTTCACATACTGAAAAACATGTACTCATGCAAGTGCCAATTGATGGCTCAACCAACCACTGCCAAGCCGGCAGTCTACAATGGCTCAGAGATAATGGGCGGGATTCTACATTGGCCGAGCCCAAAAATCGGGAAACGCTATTGGGCAGAGAATCGGTTCCTAATCAAAATCGCAGCGGGCACAGATTAGACCCCAAATTGGAATTCTCCATCGCCTCAACTGTGGAGCCAATGCGTTCTGGAACGCACATACAGTAAACACCGTTTGCATATTATTAGTGGACCTGACCCGGTATTCTCCGGGGCCACCGCGATTGTGCTTTTAAAAATCCTGACACCGGGTGTCCTGGCTGATGAGGGAGAGGGAGGAGGGAGGACACAGAGAGGCGTTCTGCAGGCTGCCGGGATGGCCACTGGCCACATTGGGTTGGGGGAGGTCCTGCCAGGGCCAGGGTAGGAGGGACGACGGTGGGGGACCAACCGAGTGGCCATGGTGACCTCGTACGGGACTGGGGTGGGGTTCAGGTACAGACCACCAATGCCATGGCCTACAAGGCAGCCACCTTGCTGTACACCCCACTGACCACCTACCCTGGCCCCGGTTCTGCAGAGCGACTCCGGCCGTATGGGTGCCCCACCTGCCCACCCCCGCACCCCAGCTCCCACCCCCGTGCCACATCGCCCACCACCCATCCGACCACTACCCGCCAGCAAGGCATCAGGGCAACGCCCACTGTAGCCCCTATTGGTGTGCTGGGCAGAAGCCACAGAGCTTATCGCTGGCAAGGGGAGTGCCAGCCAATGGTACCCCTCATATGGGCTAGAGGACCAGAACCCCCCGACGGAGCCAGGGGTGTGGGGGACCTGCGGAGGTAGAGCCCGCAGTGCCAACTGGGGCCACCATGTACCCCGTTGGACATGGATGGGCACGGGGGTACACACCATGCTAACATGTTGGCCTTTCACCCCCTGCAGACAATGGATATTGAAATTCAACCAGCAATGGTGGCCATTCTCCCAGACATCGCAGCTCTGGGGGATGCCCTGTGGCTGTATGAGATGGCGCTGCTTGAGGAGGAGGAGGTACCTGCAGCAGCAGAGCTTACCCCAGAGGAACTGGAGGCAGCCACCCAGGAGGGAGAGCTGGCTGCCCAACAGACCGAGGAGGAGGAGCTGCAAAGGAGGCACTGCATGAGCCCCATGTGGTCCGGCAGCGCCTGTCATACGAGGACATGCCGGATAGGGCATACCGTCGAAGACTCGGGCTGAACAGAGTGACAGTGCGACATGTCTGCCAGATCATGGTGCACCTGGCACCATGGGGGAAGGACACCCACTCCCGGTGGCCATCAAGGTGACAAGTTGCCCAGAACATTTACGTCATCAGGTCCTTCCAGGCGCTGAGTGGGGACCTGTCCAGGATCTCACAGACTTTGGTGCACAGGTGCATCCACACCATCACGGAGGCCCTATATGCCCAGTTGGCGCAATACATCCACTTCAATTTGGACTGAGCACAGCAGGATGCCCAAGCAGCAGGGTGGGCGCCATCAATGGGATGCCCTGGATCCAGGGGGTGATCGACGGGATGCATGTCCCCCTACGATTACCTGCTGAAGACGGGCCGTCTGCATAAACCAAAAGGGGTTGCACTTGATGAACGTGCAACTGAAATGTGACCATCAGATGTGTATTATTCACCTCTGCACCCGATACCCAGGCAGTGTGCATGGCGTCTTCATCCTGGCACACTTGACAATTCCTGACACGTTTGAGACGCCCCCCCCTGGCTGGTGGGGTTGGGTACTGGGGATCAGGGATTATCGGCTGCGGCCTTGGCTGATGACGCCTATCCGGAGGCCACAGACCGATGCCGAGGCCCGCTGCAATGATGCCCATGCAGCGACCAGGAGCGTGATTGAGTGGTGCTTCGGCCTCTTGAAGATTAGGCTCAGGTGCCTGGACCGCTCTGGAGGGGCCCTCCAGTATGATGCTAAGAGAGTCGTCCGCATCATTGCAACCTGTTGTATCCTCCACAACATCGCAGCAGAGGTGGTGACATGCTGGAGGAGGAGGATGAACGCCAGGTCTCGTCCGACGAGGAGGATGCCTGGAGGGAGGATGGCAGGATATGAGGCCCAGGCAGGCACGATGTGTGCGCCAGGACCAACATGCACGGGACGTTCTAATTCACCTCCAGCTTCATCGACTGGGGTGAGGGGAGGGAACTAGCTAGAGGCACGGACACCGCAATTCAGTGGTGCGGGGGTGGTGGTGAGTCGTGGTATGGGGATGAGAGTGGGGGTGAGGGTAAGATGAGAAGGGGGGAGAGGGTGGGGCTGGGGGTGAGTCGTGGGCGCGGATGAGGGTGAGGGTGGAGACGATGCTGAGTGTAAGGGTGGTGTGGGGGTGAGAGATTTCTTCATTACCTGAACCACCAATGATGGAGAGAACACAAAGTATTAGTCTAATAAATGGATAATTCCCCTTTATTATCTTCGTTCTTTGATTCAATTGACGAGTCACATTACCTGAGAGAGCAAATGCTTCTTGGATAAAATTCAACCTCTGCAGTGAAGCGAATGCAAGTTATCTCATTTAAGATAGCTATGTTCACTATCCAGCAAGCTCTCATGAGAATTAAACCTTAATTATGCTGCAGAGATTTGTCCAACTGCCTTCTTTGCTAAAATTGTTAAAATTACTGATCCGTTTATTTGGTACAGGCTTGGCTGTTTTAAAGGTGTTTGGGATGTGGGGTTGGTGGGGATGAAGCGGGGGGTGGGGGGGGGGGGGGGGTGACACACGTGTCATGGGGAACCTCAATTCAGCAGGATCTCACTTCCTCGCCGACAGCCGATCTCCGTCCCGGCGACCTCCCTTTCTTCTGGGCCGTTAACAAGCGTCGAGGTTTTTTCCTGCTCCTGGCAGTTTTGCACAGTCTTCTCCTGGGGCGAGGGGCCGGGTGGGGGGATCAGAAAACGACAGTATTAGACAGTCCGCAGTCCGACACATGCAGCCCAGCGGGTGAGTAACTGGTGGCATGAGTAGCCAGGGCACCCGACCATGGAGGCTGGTATGTGTGCCGACATGTGGTGCAGGGTGGGGGTTCTGCCACCCTCCGGGTGGGGGGGGGGAGGGTAGGGTTACGGGTGTGTGGGACAGGGGTTAGTGCCAGGGGCACAATGTTGCCTACTTACCCTGCCCGCCCTGAGGGGGTTATGCAGTTTCTTCATGCACTACTGGCAAATCCGGATGGTGTTGCTGGTGGCGCTTGCTGGTGGCGCTCACCGCCTCTGCCACCTGCGCCCAGACAAGGCGAATTGTGGTGGCTGGCAGCCTTCTTCCCGGGCCAGGGTACAGGGTCATCCACCTCTCCTCGACTACTTCCAGGAGAGTCTCCAGCTCACCGTCTGTAAATCGTGGAGCTGCTCTCCTCGCTGTCATCTTGTTGGCTGGGCTGGTGTGTGTGGGGAGTGAAGTGGTACCCCCCTGAGTGTCAATCACAAATCCGGCACCGTTTCTCATTGCATTCGATTGTGTTTCACATGGCGCCGGTGCTAACCCCTCAACAGTCGCTCAATAGGTCCAGGTCTGCGCGGCGCCAGTTTTGCTGTCGTAGAACTCCACAAATCCTGCGTCGGCGTCAACACTTAGTTTCAGGAATGGAAAATTCAGCCCATTCTTCTTGCATTGCACTTGAATGCCACCACAACAACTCACCATGGTCATCCCAGATACTCTATATTATAGACACCAGAGGTCCAGTGAATGTAGCCCTATGGCGTGCAGAGAACCGACCTGGGTCACCATTCATAGCATCGACATGACAATATTTAAGGCAACAGACCTCAAGGACAACCATACCATCTCTGTAGCTGACCTAACATTATGCCCGGATAGGTTCAACAGGAGTGGTTTCAAACCCAAAGCAGTTTTGCAGATACATGCAGATTCTATTCCTTCCATTGATCCTCCACATAAATGTAGTATACAATTCCAGAATAAGCTGAAAGCAGAACTAGATAAGGTGGAAAGACATGGCATCATCTATAAAATCCAGCATGATTGCTGCAGCTCCATCACATGCACAATCAAAAAGGATGGTTCCATACGAGTTTGCTTAGGCTCAAGGAAACTAAATGCGGCATTGAAACAATGCTCATATAGAATTTCCACATTCGAGGAACTAAACCACAAGTTTGGAAACACCAAATTTTTCTACAAACTTGACTAAAATAGATACTGGTTGTCAATTTGGAAAAGACCTCTGAGGAGATAATGACATTTAGCCGTCCGTTCAGACGATACTGTTTCTAACCATTTCTATTTGGATTATCCATAAGCCCACCTCTTTTTCGTCAAGAGAGTCTTGTGTTCAATAGCCAAAAATCACCATTACTATATAAAAGATCAAAAATTTTAGAACAGTATATTCCAACACTGATATTCATCCTGATCTTAGCAAAGTGGGGAAAATTAGCACAATGTTGTCCAACCTGCAAGATGAAAGTGATCTTCAACATTGCTTCAGCATTCAATTATATTTTGCCATGCATATAACATTTTGCACAGAAAACCTTATCTCTTTGAGAATTTCTGGAAAAAGATGTATTATTTATCTGGCAGAAGGATCATCAACACATGTTTGATGAGCTTATGAAGTAATTGACTGAAGGACCGTCAACACTTCAATTCTATGACCCCACCTGGAGAAACCACACCAGAGGTTGATGAGTCTCAAAAGGGTCTTGGTGTGTGCATACTACAGAAACAGAAGCTTATTGCTTCTGCTCCCAAGTGTCTAACAATGATTTGAATATTGAAAGGGAAATATTAGCTTTGTTTTTTTTGGAATCCAACATTTCCAATTGTACCTGTTTAGAATAAGGTTTATGGTGGAAACCAACTGCAAACCATTTGAATTAATCTGTCAACAACATTACAGCATTTACTCGTCAAAATGCAAGGCCAAGACTGTGCACATGCTACAAATTGGGTTACATCTGATGCTTTAAGTTGTTAATCCAACCTGTCCAAATCTGCGATATTTCCTCAGATCAGCGTGTAGATCTCCCCGATACTGAAATCGAAGACATCTTACATATTGACCTCATCAGTTTTGGACGGTATAAATGCCAGAAATTGCAACAGGAAATGTTGAGTGATCCCGTATTACAACAGTTTCGGGAGAAAGTGATAGGTGGTGGCGAGAGTACTTCCATGATATTCCAGAGGTTCTCAGACCATTTTGGCTTTATAGAGATGAACTTGTTGTTCCCAAGTTGTTGTCTTCAATGACAAGCAAGTCCTTATTCTGGAATCCCTTACACCTGACATCTCAAAGCACTAAGCACATATGGGGATAGGTCGAACCAGGAGACTGATTAGAGAAACGGTATAACTGGCCAGGGATGAATCAAAACAGCAATGAGTGAATGTGAGGCCTGACAAGCCTACAGGCTCAGTCAGCACAAAGAACCATTGCCTCACAAGTATATGCATAGCCATGGACCAGAATTGCAACTGATCTCTTCAGCATCCATAGAGATGATTTCTTGGTTTTGACTGACCATTTCACAAAATTTCCCATTACCCTTAAGTTACACGACACATCCAGTGCAGCGATTGCAGACACACTGAGTTCAATCTTTTAGTCGATTTGGAGCACCTCGAGCTGTTTTGGACACTGACCGCTCAGTCCAACCATTCCTTCACCAGAAGAATTATTTTTCAGCAAACAAGTGTGAACAACAGTTCCAAGTCATCAATTGTCAATACTTCTCGGAGTATGACATAACTTCATCAGAAAACAGGCAAGGCGAAGGACGCATTTAACTGGCATGTGGGCAAAGAACTACCCAAGTCATTGGACAAGAGATATGAATACAACAACCAACATATAACATACAATCTATAAGAAATCATTAACATCTATCCAGAACCACATCAAGTACATAATAAATAAAAGCAAATTACTGCAGATGCTGGAATCTGAAACCAAAGAGAAAATGCTGGAAAATCTCAGCGGGTCTGGCAGCATCTGTAGGGAGAGAAAAGAGCTAACGTTTCAAGTCCAGATGACCCTTTGTCAAAGCTCATCAAGTACAAATAACCAACAAAATAACATTGCAAAGAAACCGATGCCAAATTAGGGAAGTACTAGAACAAGAAACATCAAGTAACTCCATCGCAATTAGAACACAATCTCAGACACAATCCAAGTACAACATTGCTCCAGCCAACCAGAATTGTGAGAACTTACAGCAATCTCAAACCAACTTCACAGTAACCAAGTCTGGGCATTTCAGAAAATCACCATTACAATTCAGAAATCCATAACTTGATCACTTTGTATAATTGTATGTTTAAACACGTAACAGCTTTCTTTTGATCACAGAATCACTACAGTGCAGAAGGAGACCATTAGGCCCATCAGATCTGCACCGACCCTCTGAAAGAGCACCCTGCCGAAGCCCACTTCCCTATCCTTGTAACCCCACCTAACCTCCACATCCCTGGACACTGGGGAGCAACTTAAACATGGCCAATCCATTTAACCTGCACATCTTAGACTGTGGGAGGAAACCGGAGCACCTGGTGGAAACCCACGTAGATACGGGGAGAATGCGCAAACGCCACACGGACAGTCACTCAAGGCCGGAATTGAACCTGGGTCCCTGGTGCTGTAAGGCAGCAGTGTTAATCACTGTGCCACCGTGCCGCCATTTTCTTTTGATGTAATATGAATATTTCTTATTATTCAAAGCAACAACGTTGAGTTATAAAAATGGGGGATGTTGTGCACATCCTCAGACAGGGGATGCATATGCTCATGTAATCATTGGGCAGATAGGAGTGGTCCAAAGTGTTAAACAAATCTCCCAGATCTTGTTGTATATAGTTTCATCTCATCAAATAAATTAATCCATTGAATTGAGTTACTAATCCTGTTCATACTGTTTCTGTGTTTGTGTAATGTAGAAAACACAATTTCGACTCACACTCTCCTCACATTAGCTGCTGAAGAATGGAGGTTTATTCCAATATGGGGAACATATAAGTGTTGTGGTGCATCATCACCCAGCTCAGTGCAACCTGTAGTGAGGTTCAATTGGCAGTATAACTTGGGTCCATGAGCTGAACATTAGTTATCAACACTAGTCTGAGACTAATATTTGGAGTAGAAACGAAGAAAGCAACATTTAATCAGTTGGTTCAGTAGCAAGATGTTCTATTCCAATGCTGTGAGGCGATGCTGGACCCCATACAAGAAGACATGATGAACCTTTGATAACAGGGGGTAAATTTGAGTCCATGCACATATCCTAGCTGCTGTGACTGGCAATGTATCCATAAAATGTATCATTACGACAACCTTGTCAGCCCTGGAGGGTGCCAGCAGCCTTGTCGGGAGGGGTCCGCATATCTGATATGTGTCCTCAGACGGTGTTGAAGCGTGTATTCATACCCCGCCAGTAAGAGCACCCACCATTGAATTCTGCCCGACACTATGGGTGGGATGGCCCTGTCCTCCTTGGATAACCCCAGCAGTGATTGTGAGCGGTCAATACTGTGAACCGACACCTGTAGACTTATTGGTGGAAGTTTCTGATGGCGAGGACCACGGCCAGACCCTCCTTCTCTTTTTGGGCATAGTTGCACTCAGCTGCGGCTAGTGTCCTCAAGGTGAAAGCAATGGGATGCTCCTTACCATGGTTCACCCGATGTGACAACATAATAATAATCTTTATTAGTTTCACAAGTAGATTTACATTAACACTGCAATTAAGTTACTGTGAAAATCCCCTAGTCGCCACACTCTGGCACCTGTCCGGGTACACAGAGGAAGAACTCAGAATGTCCAATTCACCTAACAGCACGTCTTTCGGGACATTTGGGAGGAAACGGGAGCACCCAGAGAAAACCCACGCAGACACAGGGAGAACGTGCAGACTCTGCACAGATAGTGCCCCAAGCTGGGAATTGTACCTGAGACCCTGGCGCTGTGAAGCAGCAGTGCTAACCACTGTTCTACCGTGCTGCCCACTGGCACCGATGCCATACGGCAATGTGTCGCAGATGACCTGAAGTGGCTTTGCGGGGTCAAAGTGAGTCAACAGCTGAGAATAAGTGAGCTGCCGATTTACCTCAGTGAATGCCGCCTCCTGCGGCTGTCCCCATGTCCATACCTGGTTCTTTTGAGGAGAGCCAGCATTGGCGAAAGGCCTGGGATGAATTACCCACAGTAATTGATGAGCCCCAGGAACGAACGGAGTTCCGCCGCTCCTCCCGGCATGGGGACCTGCTGGACGGCCCGCATTTTGTCTTCAACCAGGTGGAGGCCTTTTTGGTCCAAGATGTAGCCCAGATAGGTCACCATGTGGGTGTGAAAAATGCATTTCTCACTGTGAAGATGAACACTGGACTTCCTGAAGTGACAGAGCACCGCATCTTGGTTAGTTACATGGTCCAGTTCAGATGTGCCCATGATTAACTCGTTGTCCAGATAAACTGCTGCATGTGGTAGGCCCCGCAAAATGTTCTCATCACACACTGGAAAATGGCACAGGCACACTGAAAGGTGTACTCATCCATCCCCTATGACTGTTCACCATTATGTATTTTTGAGACTCTGGGTCCAACACCAACTGGAGGTATGTGTGGCTCACGTCGACTTTGGTGTATGAGTGAACCTCGGACAATTTGGCATAAAGGTCCTCGAACCATGCCAGGCCAGCTTGGAGGCCCTATTCACTTTCACTCGATAGTCCCCTCAGACATGGACAGTGCCATCGGATTTCATTACGGGGAAGACGAGTGATACCCAATCCGCAAACTTCACCGGATGGATGATCCCCAAGTCTTCGAGCTGACTGAGCTCCGCGCCCATCTTAGGCAGAAGTGCATAAGGAACTGGGCAAGCACGGAAACATCTTGGTTGTGCCATAGGGACCACGTGGATCTTCGCCATGGCTCCGTGGATTGTCCCCAGCCCGGTCTTAATAATTTCAGTGCTCTTTGCCAGTACCACTTTAAGGCCACCCGAACTCAACTGGAAAATCTGCTGCCAGTCAATGAAGAGGTGTTTTAGTCAATCGCAGACAAGCAAACTGGGGCAGTGACCTTTCTCCATGACCAGGGATAGGCAAGCGGACTGTTGCCCGGTAGATGACTGGGGCAAGATGGTCCTAGCTATGGCCAGCAGCTCTCCGGGGGTGTACATGGCCCAAGCCGGGAATTGAACCTAGAACCCTGGAGCTGTGAAGTGACAGTGCCAACCACTGTGCTACCGTGCCGCCCTCATTTCTGATAATGGCATTGGCCCGAAAACCACCCCGCATCTGTTCGACATATTGTGATCAATCTTCAATACTGCATCAAATGCTTCCAGCTTCCCGAAATGTGGCATGACGGTGACAGGTAAAACGGCCTCCAGATGACTTTGGAGAGGCGGCCGGGTACAGCGAACATGGCACCGACTGTAGCTCCACTTGATCCTCATCACCAGTGTTAAGTTCACAAAAGTGGCCAGACTGGAAGCGTAAGGAGCGAAAGATTTATTTACAGAAGAACAAAGACTCTATGTACACTGCTCCCAGAAGAGACTACCCACGTCCAACCCACACACGGGCCAGGGTTTTTATATTTTGGTTTGCTCTCCCGTTGATGAGAGGGCTCCGCCCCCTCAGCAGGGAGCTCATACTCCACGAGACTCACAGGGGGTCTAATCAGCCTGGCCCTGTGGGTCTCGGGCAGGTGACAATAGTGGGGTGTGAAATTGTGCCGCTGGACCATTAGTCCAACCCTCTGGATTTCTCAACATTACCATGACACTAGCTTTCCCATTACATGCAGAAGTACGCCATGTCCAAATCTCCTCAATCTTTTAAGGGCATCTTTCAATGTGTTCTTTTGAATGCATAGCTGTCCTTAAAACTGGCCCTGTCTCATACAGAGCCTCATATCCGCAATTGAATCATACTGGGAAGCTTTCTAAAAATTACGACTAGATTTTCAGGTGCCACTTGGTTGCAATTTTCAGAGAATTTAAAACAAAATACTGAAAGTTGCCCTGCCTTTGGATACATTTTTCTGGCATAAGTATAAATCTGCATGAAAAATTTTGAACCCAATTGCAGATTCTTAAATAGATGCCCTTAATGTGAATGAATGATGATTGACGGAGTTAAAAATTTAATTTGCACACTTTACACCTATTTTATGCTGGGGCATGTTCTGATGGAATTAGCAAGATATCTGAGCATAACTTGATATCAGCAGAACAGGCACATTTCAAGAACTAACTTCCAGGTTGCATCACTGGCGGGAATTACTGTGTTAATTTAAAACTGTACACTCTTGTGCAATTATTGTTCTATTTCCTATATTTGGGTGACTGAGATAGTTTGGAAACCAATTATTTGTGATGATTGATACTCTGAAGCAGTTCTTTTAACTGTTCATTATTTATTTGATAAATAATTAACTTGGCTTTGATTGGATTTAATGAATTGCTCTTACTCAACACAGGCTCAGTTAATCAATATTTCAATTAGCAGAAGAATCTGATCACAAAGAAAGGGGAAGGAATTTGCAATTTGATTAACTGCCGTAAGAGGATTGAGGACGATCCAAGTTTTTAATGCAAAACATTTAATATTTTACGAAAAGCATTTAATGTTTTTAATAGTCAACACAAAGTTTGCAATTGATAATATGTTTAGAGCAATTTTATTGCCTTTTAATTTCTGCTTTCAGTTAATTGGGAAATAATTATGAGATGTAACACCTTTACGGTCAGGAGTAACTCAATGCCTAGCAGCACACCCATATGCTGTGTCCCCACTCACTGTTAATTTTACACTTCATACTGTTAGGCTTACTAATTCCGGGGCAGCACGGTGGCACAGTGGTTAGCATTGCTGCCTATGACGCTGAGGACCCGGGTTCGAATCCCGGCCCTGGGTCACTGTTTGTCTGGAGTTTGAACATTCTCCCCGTGTCTGCGTGGGTTTCACCCCCACAACCCAAAGATGTGCAGGTTAGGTGGATTGGCCATGCTAAATTGCCCCTTAATTGGAAAAAATAATTGGGTACTCTAAATTTTTTTTAAAAGGCTTACTAATTCCGTCAAGTCAATCTTGGTGAAAACATTCACACTGTTCAACTGGAGACATTTTTAAAACATAGAAATTGATAGGAGGGTACAAAGAATCCTCATTAATGTTAACCACATTTTTACCGACTTATTCACGAGGTATAAATTGTGACCTTTTAATATTTAACAGTATAAAGCTGTAGGATAAAGCAATTACCTAAATGTAAAATTTATGAATTATGTGGTTAATACAATTTAATTATAACTGAAGTTTGCTGTAGCATATCTTCAATAAAAGTTAATAATAAATTGAAACTAATTCTGACATTCGAGACTTCATTCTGAAACCTTGCCCAATGAGACTGAGCGTGCAGCAGTATTCACTTAAAGAGAAACCTAATTAGTGGTAGATTGTGTGCCAGCGGGGCCCTCGTTAAACGTTACTACTATATTTTCAGGATACAAAGACCGAAGAGAATTCTTGCCATGCAGGATCATTCCATTCCAGCCACCTGCTTGTTTCGTAATTTTCAGCCTCTTTTGTCACTGGTAGAGCAAGTTTGAAGGACCGAATGGCCTACCCCTGCTCCTAATACATACGTCTACATGTCATTCCGATGGATAAGATGAACTGGGCTAAAGAGCCTTTGTCACTTATAATTATCTTGTGAACAGAGGCGGAATCTTGACTGGAGTTCTGTTATTTTGTTGATCTTGGAGCTTTACTGTGAGGTGGATTTGTGGAGTGATCTTGCCAGGACAGGAGTGCATAATGGGCTCATGGTGAATCAGTAACCTATTATACACTGCTAATGAGTACTAAGAGTCATTTCCATTGCCTTCAGTCTCGTCCTTTCTTCGACTCACCTATTAGCCCACTTTATCCTGGTGCTTTCTATGAGTTTTTTAGTCACTGATATTGGATGATAAAACCGCTTTGCATAGTAGATATTGAAAATATATTGTAGAGAGAAGGAGAAATCAGCAGAGTCTTCAGATTTGCTGATGAAGAAAACACAGATACAATTTTGAACTATTCAGTCTTTGTCCTCTGGCCTCTTAAAAGCTGTGTTGCACTGAGACACCTGAGGGCGCAAATGCTTCTCACTGATAGTGAAGACAAATGTAGGGTGGCATGGTGGTACAGTGGTTAGCACTGTTGCCTCACAGTGCCAGAGGCCAGAGTTGAATTCCGGCCTTGGATAACTGCCTGTGTGAAGTTTGTACTTCCTCCCCGTGTGTGCGTGGGTTTCCTCTAGGTGCTCCGGTTTCCTTCCACTGTCCAAAGATGTGCAGTTTAGGTGGATTGGTTATGTTAAAATTTCCCCTTAATCTCCAGCGGTGTGGAGGTTAGGTGGGGTTATGGTGTTATGGGGATGGGGTGGGGGTGGGGTCGGCTGCATTTTCAGAGGATCGGTACAGACTTGTTGGGCTGAATAGCCTCCTTCTGCACTGTAAGAATTCTATGGTTCAACCAGTCCACTTTGTTGCTCAGGAGTAATTTGATCTTTCTACCATAAAATAGAATCCAATTACACCCCTTGTATTATTATATTGAATAATATTGTGCACAGAGACAGAAGAATGTATTTTACTTTTACAGAATGGAAAAGATCTTGATCAGTTTATCTGGGTTGCAAGTATTGAATCATTTCCCCAAAGATAAATTTACTGGGGCAGCACGGTGGCCCAGGGGTTAGCACTGCTGTCTACGGCGCTGAGGACCCAGGTTCGATCCTGGCCCCGGGTCACTGTCTGTGTGGAGTTTGCACGTTCTTCCCGTGCCTGCTTGGGTTTCGCCCCCACAACCCAAAGATGTGCAGAGTAGGTGGATTGGCCACGCTGAATTGCCCCTTAATTGGGAAAAAAATAATTGGATACTCTAAATTTATATTAAAAAAACGAATTTACTGTATCCATATAGTGCAATGCAGAACATGTTAATGAGAGCTGAGGCAGCCACCAACATCAGTACCATGTCTGCACATATTGTAAATAACCAATGGGATATTTTCCTGTTAAGTTAACAAATTGCACAGTGTTGTTATAGTAAAAATTGTACCTTCTGGTTTGTTTTATTTTTAAAAATAAATTTAGAGTACCCAATCCCACCCCCCCCCCCGCCATTAAGGAGCAAGTTAGCATGACCAATCCACCTATCCTGCACATCTTTTGGGTTGTGGGGGTGAGACTCACGCAGGCACGGGGAGCATGTGCAAATATCCGCACGGACAATGACCCGGGGCCGGGATCGAACCTGGGTCCTTGGTGCTGTGAGGCAGCAGTGCTAACCACAATGCCACCCCTCTGGTATGTTTCATAGTCGTGGCGGGATTATCTATAGGGAACACACAAACTAACACTGCATTATATCATTTCTGCTCTTAATATTAATGACCTATACCAGATATATATTGTCATGATAGGGAAACATTAGAAACTTGCGTTCAGAAATGGGGTCTAAGATGTAGCAGACAATCTAGGGGTTAAAAAGACTGCTAGCAGCAGAGTCAGAGGGATACACGTACAGCTGAGTTATCTTGTCCCATTCAGACTTAATCTTATTAGGGGGAATACACAGGATGTTCTGCTTCAGCCAGGATGATCCTCTCAAGATATATTGTCAGTCGTGACAACCTTGTTTGACCAGCCATTATCCCATCAGAGTCTGATGACCTATTTGTTCATCAAGGGAAGGTTAGTTGCGTATGAATGGCATAGCTCTGTTCTTTTGTCTAGACGGGAGAGGGCAATCAGCCAAGATAAGGGATTCAGGTCCGGCCACTTCAGGGATGAACCTTTGTTTGAGGGGGTGGGTGGGGCTTAGAAAGAGAGAGAGGAAGAAATGCTTTTTTGAACAGGAGAAAGATGGAAAAACCAGGCAGAGAGGTCATTAAAATTGCAGCCAAGGCAGGCTTTAGAAAGGGGCTCAGAACGCACGTCCCTACCAGAAGGAAAGTTGCTTTGTAAATGTTAAGTAGTACGTTTAACTGCCTGTGAAAGTGACATGAGCTGTATGACCTGCAACAGTGTTGTCTAATGAGAAGTAGTGTGTTAATGTTAAGAAACTGCATGCAATCTGTTTGTGTTAGAGTTGAAGCAAAAGTTTAAATATTGTTTTACTTTCTTTGTTTTAATAATGTTTGTTTATAAAACAACCAGGCCCTGTTTCTTATATTATTACTCCTGGAATGAATCAATCCTTCCGCATTAAAACTTAAAAATATTATGGCATCTGAACCAGCCTCTTAGTCGTTGTTGAGGGATGACCAGGCGTCCGTAACAAATTGGGGATTCGTGGCTGGGATTCTTATGTATAATTCCTTGTTTGGCTTGGGGTTATCGAATTTAAAAGACAGCGAGTGGGTCGATTGCATTATTTCTGGGTTTGAAATATTGAATAGGGAGTGACTGAAAATGGCCCTTACAGTTGCAAAAGATGTCCTTTGGTGGAGGAAATCACTCAGGAGGATTTAAAAGGGGAATCAAAAGCAAATCTTTTGAGTATAGCAGAGAAACTTCAGTTAGCCCTGCCAAAAGGGGCAAAGAAGGCAGAGATAAGACAAACCATAGCTCAATATTTAAACTTACCAGTAACACAGTCTAACCCATTAGAATTAGCTCAAATCCAATTAAACATGAAAGAATTGGAAATGCAGCAAAACCTGAGAGAAATGAAGATAGCAAATGAAGCAAAGGAAAAGGAAAGAGAATTTGAACTTCAGAAACTGGCACTGAAAGGAGAGCAACTACTTTAAGTGCTGGAGGCAAAGGCAAGAGCTGAGGAAGTTTTAGGGGAAGAAGAAATACCCTCCGAGTCAAAGGTTGAGTACGGATATGTTTAAATATATGCAAACCTTGCCAAGATTCGATGAGAACAATGTTGAAGCATACATTTTATCCTTTGAGAAAGTAGCTAAACAAATGAATTTGCCAAAGACCATTGCGTGGTGTTGGTTCAAACTATGCTGGTAGGTAGAGCTAGTAATATGTTTGCCTCACTATCAGAGGGGGTATCTGGAGTTTATGATGTGATAAAGAATGCATAGTAAGTGCCAGTGAACTTGTGCCAGAAGCTTACAGCAGAAGTGTAGAAATCTAAGAAAGGAACCAGGTCAGGCCTATATAGAATTTGAAAAAATTAACCAATCTAACGTTGGTAGGGGGACAAAGGCATTAAAAATAAAGCAAACGTATGAAGCGCTTCGAGAGATAATTATTTTAGAGGAGTTGAAAGATTCACTTCCCGCAGTAGTGAGAGCTCACGTGGAAGAGCAGAGAGAGTTAAAATGGCTCGACAGGCCACAGAAATGGCTGACAATTTTGAGTTGGATCAGAAAGAAAAGTTTAGTGTCTGACATCAATTTCAATCTGTGAAGGATAGGTCCATGCAGAGGAAGTGTAGTTGGTTAAGGGTAGTGTGCCTCAGAGTAATAAAGAAACCAATGATAGTAGAAGAGAGATATAGGGCGCCATTCTCCGCCGGCGGGAGTCTCCGTTTTGACGGCGCCCGGGGGTTTCCCGACGGCGTGGGGCTTCCCCACAATGGGAAATCCCATTGACCGGCCGGTGTTACGGAGACTCCCGCTGGCCAGTCGGGGCAGAAATGTGGCGGGGCGGGTAGGAGAATTTCGCCCCAGAAAACTCAAGTGTTTTCATTGTAATAAAGTTGGACATATGGGGCGAAATTCTCCGAACCCCGCTGGGTCGGAGAATCGCCGGGGGCTGGTGTGAATCCCGCCCCTGCCGGTTGCCGAAGTCTCCGGCACCGGATATTCGGCGGGGGCGGGAATCGCGCCGTGCCGGTTGGCGGGCCCCCCGCGCGATTCTCCGGCCCGGATGGGCCAAAGTCCCGGCGCTAAAATGCCTGTCCCGCCGGCGTAAATTAAACCACCTACCTTACCGGCGGAACAAGGTGGCGCGAGCGGGCTCCGGGGTCCTGGGGGGGGGGGGGCTCGGGGCGATCTGGCCCCGGGTGGGTGACCCCACGGTGGCCCGGCCCGCGATCGGGGCCCACCGATCCGCGGGCGGGCCTGTGCCGTGGGGGCACTCTTTCCCTTCCGGATGCGCCACGGTCTCCACCATGGCGGAGGCAGAAGAGACTCCCTCCACTGCGCATGCGTGGGAAGCTGTCAGCGGCCACTGATGCTCCCGCGCATGCGCCGCCCGGAGATGTCATTTCAGCGCCAGCTGGCGGGGCACCATAGGCCTTTCCCGCCAGCATGCGGGGCGGAAATTCCTCCGGCGCCGACCTAGCCCCTCAAGGTTGGGGCTCGGCCCCCAAAGATGCGGAGCATTCCGCACCTTTGGGGCGGCGCGATGCCCGTCTGATTTGCGCTGTTTTGGGCGCCAGTCGGCGGATATTGCGCCGTTTCTGGAGAATTTAACCCCTGAAATCGCAGTGTTGGTGGCTTAAGGAAAGTACTGGGAAGACAGATTGGGTAAAACAGGGTAAACCAGTGGGGATTATTAAAGTGGAATGAAAAACCACTGTCCCAGTGGAAGAGGTGTCACAGAGTGTACAAACTGTTTAGAAGCTGGTGGATAAGCAGATACCATGACTTTTCAAAGATTTTATTTTTGAGGGTAAAGTTTACTCATGTGTACAAGGTGGAGGAGGTAAGGAGATTAAGATCTTATGGGATACAGAAGCAAGTCAATCTTTAATGGTGAGAGATAAGAAGATATGTGGTTTGGAAGATTTGGAAGACATATTGTCGGAAATGGTGGTAATATGTGCGATTGGTGGTGAGAGCAAGTGCATTACTATATAAGGAAAGATTAGAGTGCCTGTTGAAAAGTGGTGAAGTGGTAGTAGGAATAATAAATGACATACCATTGCCAGGGACTCAATTTATCCTGGGGAATTATATAACTGGATCACAGGTGGGAATGCAGCCTACTGGAGTTGAAAGGTCAGTGGAAAATCAAACAATAGAGATGTTGTAAGTATATCAGGGAGCGTTTCCTGATTGTGCAGTAACCCGAGCACAAACCCACAGGCTGAGACAGGAGGAAGCAAACAGGAGAGCCGATAGGGAGGATGAGATTGAATTTTCAGAAACCATGGGCGGGATTCTCCTTTCTGGGGTCTAAGTCCCTACGACCCGCCGGAAAATGGGCGGGAATCACTCCGGACTTTTTCCTAGAAAGTCCGGGGTGATTCTCCATCCACAACGGGGCCAGCAGGGCCCTGGCGTGCGTCCCGCAACACGGTAGCCGGCCTCAGGTCCGCGCAACATGGCGGCGCCCTACAGGGGCCCGGCATGGAGGAACATAGGCCCCCCTGGAATGAGCGCGCCCACCGATCGGTAGCAACCGATCGTGGGCCTGGCCACCGTGGAGGCCCCCCCACCCCGGAGTCGGATCCCCCCGCCCCCCCACCAGGACAGCCCCTGCAGCCAGAATGCCGATGTCCCGCCGGGTGAGACCACATGTGAACCACGCCGGCGGGACTCAGTGGAACTCGACGGGCACCCGGCCCGTCGAGTGTGGAGAATCGCTACGGGGTCCGCTTTCAACAGCCCCCGACCGGCGCCGCGTTGATCGTGCGTGCATGACTGCTGCCGATTTTCCGGTCGCCAGAGAATCGTGTGCCCGCGTGGGAGCCTATTTTCGTAATTCTCCACCCTCGAGCGCAATTTTGGCGCGGAGGATTGGAGAATCCCGCCCCATATTTGATCAAATGGTTAGTCAAGACAAAGAGCAAGTGGTGGTTGAATTGTCAGAAACCATGGCGAGATTCTCCATCGGCCGACGGCGGAATCGCGAAATGGGATTAGGCGGAGATTCGATTCCGACATCAAAATCGCACCGGGTGCCAATTTCACACCAAATCGCAATTCTCCATTGCCTCAACAGCAGCGTTAATGCCTTCCAGAACACACATATGGTAAACACCATTTGCATATCATTAGCGGGCTCGACCCAGTATTCTCTGGGGCATCCGCGATTCTCCGCCTCCGATGGGCCAAATTCCCGGTGACGAGTTTCACTTGTGCTTTTCAAAATCATGAAACCGGCGTCCTGGATGCTGAGGGAGGGAGAGGGGGTACAGAAGGTGTCCAACATCACCATAATTTGCTGACAGTTGTGCCAATGGCTGGGTGGGCTTCTGCCAGGGTCGGGGCGAGTAGTGGGGTTGGTGAACAGGTGGGCTGTGGGTTTGGGATGGACGGACATGGAGCACCATTGCCATGGCCTGCCATGCAGCCATGCAGCGGGGCATGTCGCTGCCTGCCCACTGTGAACTTAAGGCCACAGGTCATGTGGATGTGCCCCAAGGGCACCCACCTCGTTTCTCTCTGGCCCCAGCCGACCCATCAGCGGGATGGGCAAGCTCAGCGTAACCAGTGCCACTTTGTTGGCTGGGATGAGTGTGTGTGGGGATTGCAATGTGTATATGCAGCTGCAGCTTGTCAGCCTCCCGCGTATCAATCACGGACCCGGCGAAACCAGCACCACTTTTCATTGGATTGTGTTCCACGTGGGCCAGTGCTAGCCTTCCACATTCGCTGAATCGGTCCAGGTTTGGCATAGTTTTGCTGTCGTGAAAGTCGATGAATCCTGCCCCGGCGTCACCACTTAGTCTCAGGAACGGAGAATCTAGACCCATATTTGAACAGATGGTTAGTCAACGGTGACACGGTAGCACAGTGATTTGTACTGTTGCTTCGCAGCACCAGGGACCCAGGTTCGATTCCCGCCTGGGTCATTGTCTGTGCGTAGTCTGCACATTCTCCCTGAGTCTGCGTGGGTTTCTTTCGGGTGCTGCAGTTTCCTCCCACAGTCCAAAGATGTGCAGGTTAGGTAGATTGGCCATGCTAAATTGCCCTAAGTGTCCAAAATTTCCCTTAGAGTCCAAAATTGCCCAAAATTAGGGGTGGGGTTATTGGGATAGGGTGGAGGTGTTGACCTTGGGTAGGGTGCTCTTTCCAAGAGCCGGTGCAGACTTGATGGGCTGAATGGCCTCCTTCTGCACTGTAAATTCTATGATATGATGATAATAACGCCAGACAGAGAACTCACAGACTGTGTCAGGTTAATACGCTAAAAAGTTATTTTGACAGAGAAGGAAAGGAGGAAGTGTTAGTTGTTGTAATCAGGGAGAAGAGATAAATCTTGACAATTCTGAATTTGACAATAAGGAAACATTTAAAATTTGGGATAAATGTTTGAGTTACTTTCCAGAGGAAAATCAAAATGACCTGAACGAGTCATTACAGTCACCTAGAGCTGAGTGGATGGATAACTTGGGGCACAGAAAAGTAATTAAGCTATCGGAAATGATGTTCCCATTAAACAATACCCATGCAAGCTGAATCTGTTAACATCAGCACAGATACAAACTGATGTATGTAAAAGAACAATAGAACTCCTTGACAGATTGAATGGAGAAAGGAAGGATAAGAAGCAGCTGGCATTGGTACTTCATACAGCAGGAGGTATCCGAGATGGCTACGCAGAAGAGAAGACTTGTCTGGTAAAGCAGAAGAAAGCTGAAATCCAGTCAGAATGCTCAGAAATTCCAGCATACCAGCAAGCATGAGGTCGGAGAGGAGCGTAAACACCTGCACCAAGTGGGAGAGTTAGCCACGAGACAGCAGGTTGTAATGAAAGAAACTGCAGGAAGTGTGGAGCTCCCAGAGCTGTCAAATTCCTATCATTTTTTAAAAGCATGTTTTCATTGAATTTTATATTCGACAATTCATAAGTTACAAAACCATGCCAAAAAGGAAAAGAATAAAAGAAAAACAGCATATACACATATATTTACGAGCAAGTTCCCTCCCATTATGGCTGTGACTCCCTTTGGCCAGCACACATATGTTACAATCCCCATGTATTTACAAGTGTCTATTTACAATTTGTTTTGGGTTTGAGCTTGCCCTTGCACCAGTCCCCTGAGGCTTTGTCCCTCCCGTTCTCTTTGCGTGCCTATTCCCCCCTCCCCCTTCCTTCCCCTCCCTGCCCCCTTCCCTCTCCTCCCCACCTTTCCTTTTCTCCTTTGTCCCGTGGTTCGTCCATGTCTCCACCGCCCCCCCCCCCCCCCACCCCCCCGCCCCCCCCGACTCCCCACCCTTTACTCTACTGGCTGTTGGCTATGAACAGTTCTTGAAATAAGTTGGTGAATGGCTTCCACGTCCTGTAGAAGCTTACTTCCGAACCACGTGTGGCAAATTTTATTTTCTGCAGCCTTGGGTGGTGCTGCTAATCGCCAGCCATGCAGGATTCTCCGGCGGGTGATCAGGGAGGCAAAGGCTAGGGCTTTGGCCCCCTCCCCTTGAAGAGTTCTGGCTGATCTGATACCCTGAAGAGCGCCACTTTTGGTAATAGCTCCATCCTCACTCCCACAACCCTGGAAATTGTCTCAAAGGAGGTCATACAGTACCCGACAAGTCTGGGCAAGCCAAGAACACGTGGGTGTGGTTGGCTGGGCCTCTCTGGCACCGTTCACATTTGTCTTCCACCTCCAGAAAGAACCCACTCATTTGAGTTCTGGTTAGGTGTGCTCTGTACACCACCTTCAGCTGCGTTAGGCTCAGCCTACGCACATTGAGGTAAAGTTCATCCTGTGCAATGCTTCAATCCAGGGTCCTCCCCCTATCTCTAAGCCTAGTTCCCCATCCCATTTTTTCCTTGTATCGCCCAAGAGGGAGTGTACTTCCTCCAACAGCCGCCTGTACAGGTCCGCACGGTTTCCCTTCCCTGGTCGCGCGTCCAGCAATTCCTCTACTAAGAAGTGTCCTGGTATCTGGGGGTACTTTGTTGTTTCCTTGGGGAGGAAGAGTTTGACCTGAATGTAGCTCAGGTTGTTTCCTCCTGGCAACTGGAACCGCTCCCTGAGTTCCCCCAGGGTCGCTACTCCATCATCCTTGTACATGTCCCTCACTATCAGAGTCCCCCTCATCCTGCCTCCAGCTTTTGAAGGTGGCATCCTTTATTGTGTGAATTAACCTGTGGTTGTTGCAGATGGGAGCTATGGTGGACATTTCGGTTGGGCCGAAGTGTTGCCTCATTTGGTACGGATATTTGGCCAGGGGTGGGGGATGGGAGAGCATCTGTGGTTAGGGCTCGGAGGGACGTCCCTATGTCCCCATGCAAGAACTCTCCTCCATCTTCACCCACTCTGGCCCCGGTTCCTTTGCCCATCCCGCACTCTTTCTGCGATGGACGTCCAGTTGTAGATCGGTAGGTTTGGGAGGGCCAGGCCTGCCACATTTCTTTTCCTTTGTAGGACCTTCCTTTGGATCCTGAAATGAAAATCGATTATTGTCACAAGTAGGCTTCAAATGAAGTTACTGTGAAAAGCCCCTAGTTGCCACATTCCGGCGCCTGTTCGGAGAGGCTGGTACAGGAATTGAACCATGCTGCTGGCCTGCCTTGGTCTGCTTTCAAAGCCAGCGATTTAGCCCTGGGCTATCGGGTTCTTCTCCCCACCAATCCCCCGTCCAACACGAACTTAGCCATTGTTGAGGGCTGACCAGGTGACCGTAATAATATATCAGATGATATTTGGGACCAGATATCAACAATGGGCACTATTACTTCACTAGCACCTTTCTGTGATTGTTTGGTGATTGATTGGTGAATCTTGAAAGGGAAAAAATCTGATTGAGGGGGAGGGCTAAAGAGATGGTGGGATGGAGGGAGAGATGGTGGAGGAATAAAAGGCCCGGGAACACTAGAAGCACTGGGGTCCATAATAAGTGCAGATACAGACAGATAAAACAAATTACTGCGGATGTTGGAATCGGAAGCAAAAACAAAAAATACTGGACAATCTCATCAGGTCTGGCAGCATCTATGGGGAGAAAAGGGAGCTACTGTTCAGAGTCTGGCTGACTCTTTGACACAGCCAGAGAGAACTGGAAATAGGGTCAGATTTATACTGTAGAGAGAGGGATGGAGATTGACATAGATGTTGAGTACTGTAGACAAAATGAATGTAAATGGGGGTTATTAAGGCTAAGAAGGGTGCTGATAGTGGCACATGAAGAGATTAGAGTATGTGAATGGCAGATCAAAGGTGAGCAGTGTGTCAAAGGGCAACCAGGAATAGTTGGTCCAAGTGGAGTGTGGGGAGGGAGAACAATATTGTGGGAAAAACAGATCAATGGAAGAAATGAAAATAACTTGATAAGGAATAGAAATGGGGTGAAGATGGCGGAGAGAGTTCACAGTCTGAAGTTGTTGAACTCAATGTTAAATCTGGAAGACTGCAACATGCCTAAACAGAAGATGAGGTGCTACTCCTCCAGTCTTTCTTTCCATCACATTAATCCAAATGAGGTGTTAAAATAACAAAATGGTGTGAATTGATGGTCAGATTTTCACCCGCTGAATATATCTTGGTTACATAAAATATATGCTATGTTCATTAAAACCACCAGCATCAGTTTCTGTTACTTTTTATGATTGCTACTTTTACAATTTTAAGGATATTTGAGGGGTTTATTTTATCTACTGCCGGTCACGTACCTTGGGCTGGATTGTCCGCACCCCGACAGCAAAATCGCGGCCGGCGCAGGGGCGGAGAATCCATTTTCCCGCACGGAATCGGGGTTGGCACCGGTTTCCTGATTCTGCAGGCCCCAAAAGCGGCGTAATCGGGGAGTACGCCCCACCACCTAGGACCTACCTGAGGCTATTGCCAGAGGCCCGCTCCGACATTCTCCGCCCCGACTGGCCGAATCCCGACGACGTGGTACTAATGTGGTCCAGCCGGTCGGGATACCCGTGTGGCGGCTGCGGACTCAGTAGGGGGCGCGCCGATCGGAGGGCAGGCCGGTGAATGTTTGTGCGGGCGTTGTAGAGTCAGGCGCGCAGCCGATCGGGGGAGGTTATTTTTGGGGTCCAGCTCCGCGGTCCAAGTCCCAATGATGGAGAATCCAGCCTTACTTCCTGTACCAACTCTGATGAAGTTGTGAGTGGTGACAAATTGCTGCAACTTACTTTCTACGATTGAGCCTTGAAACAAACATCATTTGACAACAAGCTCTAGATTTGATATACTTTCCCTGGAGCAGTTATTAATCGATATGAGCAGAAGCACCATCACATGTTCCAAATGAGTATGGTTCCCTGGATGGAGCAATGCTTGAATGTAAAATATGTAAACACCACTGAGTAGATTGCTCTTCCATGCTTAAACTAGGCCTTTCACTCTTTGGAAAATTAATTGAATTTGACAGTGTTGGGGAGCCGAGCTCAATTAACACCGGCACAGATACGGTCATTAACTTCAGGGGCTTCAGCAATCTTATCACTTTGACTGGGTATGTTCATTCTGCTCTATCACACTGTCAGGTTCAGTAACTCCTCCATAATAACCATTTAAATTTAAACAAAAATATTTATTAAAATGAAAAAAAGGAACTTTCATGTTCATCCTTTCTAATGGTTGTGCATGAATTCTGATTATGTTTGCATGCGTTGTATGAAGATTTTCTTTCAAATATTTTCTAGTTTTCTGAGTTAGAAAGTGGTATAATTAAATCAACCCACAGGGGGTTTGTAATAATTATGAAAACAAATAAATATTTAAGCTATATGAAATCCTACAGCTTCGAACAAAATCAGAGTTAAAATGTATTGTGGCAACCTTCCATCTCATAGGACGATGGTTTGCACCAAAGTTGTCAGCTCTGGGTTAAGCATCGCCTGATGTGGCTCAGGAACCCGACTTTGGCATGGCAGTCTCTGCTGCATTTGTTGTAGAAGAAGACAGTGGCTGGAAAGGTGCAGGATTTGCTGACCCCTGTTTTCTCTGCTCCCTCTTCTCTGCCACATAACTTTCATTTCTACTCGCCTCTTCCAATGTCCATCCAAACAGTCAGCCTTCAGAGTTCCCGCCAGCCACTGTCTCCCAGTATCAATATCTACCATTTTTTATCTCGCTTGCAGGTGTCCTTGTGACAGAGGTATGGATGTCCAAGAGTTTGTGACCTAGTGACCAGTTCACCTTCCAGAAGGTCTTTGGTTATATGTTCGTCATCCATCTGGTGAATGTGGCTGAGTCATTGCATTCGTCTTTGGCTTTGCAATTAGTGTATGCTGATGGCATTAGCAAGTTCCAGGCCTTCTGAGTTAGAGACCTTATCCTGCCAAGAAATGCCAAGGATATGTCTGAGACAGCGAAAGTGGAAACAGTTCCATCTTTACTCCTGCCTAGCATACGTTTTCCAGGTCTCACTCACATAGAGGAATGCGCTGAGGACACAGGCTTGGTAGACTCTCAATTTGATGTTCTCAATCAGGTTGCTGTTGTTCCACACTCTTTTACTCAGCTTGGACATAACAGTTTCAATTTTTGCAATGTGTGTTCTGATTTCAGCATCAAGTGACAGATTGTTGGTGATTGTGGTGCCTAGATATGTGAAGCTATCAACAACCTCCAGCATCACTTACCAATACTGATAGATGGTATTGTGACAACATCCTGGACAATGACATTGGTCTTCCTGATATTGATGGTCAAACTAAACTATTTACAGGTGTGAGAGACTCACTCCATCTGTTGTTGAAGGTGACCCTGCATAATGGAATGCTCGTGCAGCATCATATGGGCGGCACAGTAGCACAGTGGCTAGCACTGGTGCTTCACATCGCCTGGGTCCCAGGTCTGAATCCCAGCTTGGGTCACTGTCTGTGCAGAGTCTGCACATTCTCCCCTTGCCTGCTTGGGTTTCTTCCAGATGCGCCAGTTTCCTCCCACAAGTCCCGAAAGACACGCTGTTAGGTCATTTGGACATTTGGACTTCTCCCTCAGTGTACCCGAACAGGTGCCTGAATGTGGCGACTAGGGGATTTTCACAGTAACTTCATTGCAGTTAATGTAAGCCTACTTGTGACAATAATAAAGATTATTATAAAGATAAGAAGAAGAAAGATGAACGTAGAGCAACCCTTTGATGAGGATTTAGTGCATCTTAATCTTGGATCTCAGGCGAGCAAGTCTGAACCGCTTTTCATCAGTTCTAGTATGAAAGTAGACACCCTTTGCGATGTCATGAAGGCACATGATAGCAGCAAAGAGAAGAATATGTCAAGACACACTCCTGTTCAGCCCCACTGCGCACCTCAAAGGTTTCCGATGTTGTCCTGCCATAGCTGACCTTCCCCATCATACTGTCATTGAAAGACAAGATCACATTGAGCAGCTTCAGCGGGCAGTTTTCTCCAGTAGCTTAAGTAGACACACTCTGCTCACAAAATGCTTTGCTAAAATCAATTAAGGCAATATATAGTGGTCTTCATTGTTCATGGCATATCCCTTGCAGCTGTCAGACTGACAAATTCACTTCAATTGTAGATCTTGCAGTTCTGAAACCACACTGGGATTTGGGGTAGATACATTCAGCCAGAATCTGTAGTTTGACATGGGAAACATGAGTATACTTTTCCCAGGCTGCCTCGATAATTGTTGTAATCATTGCTTTCACTTTTATTCTTGTACCGGATGACAATCTTTGCATCGCTGGGCACTGCCCCCTCCCTCCCGCAATGAGAGAGAAGTTTGTGCAGATGCTGCAAGAGTGCTGGATTCCTGTGCTTGATGAGTTCAGGCGGTAGAGCATCAGCACCTGGGGTTTTTCCATGACAAGCGAGTCAACAGCTTTGTTAAACTGCTGCACTGTGGGTGTGATATCCAGCTCTACCATGACATGCAGGATTTCTACAGTGTCTAGAGATTCATCAATGACAAGTGTTCTCCCTGGCATACTACTCAAACTAGTTTTCCACCTATCTCTTCAACTTTATTGCAGTTAGTAATGATTTCCCCCATCTTGGTTTTCAATTGAGCCATTTTCCTTGCCCACGGAA
Organism: Scyliorhinus torazame; assembly: GCF_047496885.1. Lineage (NCBI taxonomy): Eukaryota > Metazoa > Chordata > Chondrichthyes > Carcharhiniformes > Scyliorhinidae > Scyliorhinus > Scyliorhinus torazame. Next base: position 144,821,691 of record NC_092721.1, on the reverse strand, counting down.
TTGGACCACTTCAAACCTGCCACCTGCATTCCCTGTGTGGAGATCTGGATATTCTGGCAAAGTTGTAACCAATAGTCATTGAAGATTTTCTTTCAAAGTTCTATTTCGGAAGTGGTATAATTAAATTAAACCATTGAGAGTTTGTAATAACCATGAAAACAAAATGAATCTGAAAGACATAAATACTCCAGCGTCCGTACAAAATTGGAGTTAAAACCACGATAGCCAAGAAACTCAAATATTTTCCATTTACCATTTGTACAAATGTCTGTTTTTTGCCTCCTTGAATCATTTGAAATGTAACTTGGCTTTTCACACACAAAGCCTCACAACCCATGATGCATTACAAATACTCTGGGCGGGATTCGCCGCCGGCGTGGTTCTCCGTTTTGCCGGCGCCCGGGGGTTTCCCGATGGCGTGGGGCTGCCCGACAATGGGAAACACCATTGACCGGCCGGTGTAACGTAGCATCCCGCCGGCGGGTCAGGGCAGAAATGTGGTGTGGCGGGGTGGACAATCCAGCCCTCTATTTGTCAGGAATTGTAATTCATCATTCATGAGTTATCTGATCAATATCACTTGAGAAATACATCAAATACCATGGCGGGTATAACATCTATGTATTTGGGGTAGGAGGGGGAAGAGGAACTTTGTCTGATGTTGTATTCATAACACGAGCAGTATTTGTCCCATTGAAAACAAGACAAATAGGATGATGTTGAGGGTGTGCTGCGGGTGGGGAGCTGGTAGGGGTGGTGGCAGATTGTGTGCTACTGAAATACATGTGCCAGGCTTAACACTTGCAAAGAAAAGCAGAGTCCATGGGCGACATTCTCCGACCCCCCGCCGGGTCGGAGAATCGCCGGGGGCTGGCGTGAATCCCGCCCCCGCCGGTTGCCGAAGTCTCCGGCACCGGATATTCGGCGGGGGCGGGAATCATGCCGCGCCGGTTGGCGGGCCCCCCGCTCGATTCTCGGGCCCGGATGGGCCGAAGTCCCGCCGATAAATTGCCTGTCCCGCCGGCGTAAATTAAATCACCTACCTTACCGGCGGGACAAGGCGGCGTGGGTGGGCTCCGGGATCCTGGGGGGGTCGCGGGGCGATCTGGCCCCGGGGGGTGCCCCCACGGTGGCCTGGCCCGCGATCGGGGCCCACCGATCCGCGGGTGGGCCTGTGCCGTGGGGGCACTCTTTCCCTTCCGCCTCCGCCACAGTCTCCACCATGGCGGAGGTGGAAGAGACTCCCTCCACTGCGCATGCGTGGGAAACTGTCAGCGGCCGCTGACGTTCCCGCGCAAGCGCCGCCCGGAGATGTCATTTCCGCGCCAACTGGCGGGGCAACAGAGGCCGTTTCCGCCAGCTGGCGGGGCGGAAATTCCTCCGGCGTCCGCCTAGCCCCTCAATGTTGGGGCTCAGCCCCCAAAGATGCGGAGCATTCCGCACCTTTGGGGCGGCGCGATGCCCGTCTGATTGGCGCCGTTTTGGGCGGCAGTCGGCGGACATCGCGCCGTTTCCGGAGAATTTCGCCCCATGATCTTATTATTGCAGATTTTCGGAGACCAATTCTCCCCCAAAATTTCAAAATTAATTTGTGTTGGGTTTTTCAGGGAGTTTCCTGCTGTTATTCTCCACTCCCCGACGCTGGAATCGGGTTCGGCGAGGGGGCGAAGAACCCCCAATCATGGCAAAATTGGGGCCGTCGCCACTTTCACGATGCTCTGCCCCCTGAAAAGCGGCGCACTCTAGGAGTACGCTGTGCCAAGTATCCACGGCCTCAGGCCATTGCCTGAGGCCCGCCCAGTGATGCTCTGTCCCCGACCGGTCGTGTTCCCGACAGCGTGTGGTCTCACCCGTCGTGAACATAGCGTGGCGGCTGCGGACTCAGTCCGGCACCGCCACAGTCGGGAGAGGGCCGATCCGAGGGCAGGGGTGGCTTCATTCGGGGCTCGGGACACTGCGGGGAGGGGGCTGTCCAGGGCGCACGAGCAGGCCAAAGGGGATACTATTTTTGCAGTCCGGGTCCGCGGGCTGAGACTGCCGTGGAGCATGGTGCGGCCGCTAGAGGCCACCGCCGTGCGCATGTGCGGCCGTGGACCCGGAAATTCTCAGGGCCATATCGGCAGCTAGAGCTGGGAGCTCTACGCTGCCTCCCTGTTAGCCCCCAGCCAAATGGGAATCAGTGGCCATTTTGCGCCTGCTTTCCTGGCGTAAAACACCACCATTTTCACGCCGGCGGAGGGACTTAGTCTCCCAATCAGAGAATTCAGCCCCGAGTCTCTTTTTTGGACCCTGGGGAGTTTCTCACCGGTTTAGCCCACACATAGAGGGCTGGATTCTCCGATCCCCAACGCCAAAATCGCGTTCGGCGACGGGGGGGAGAATCCCTGATGACGCTCCAAATCGGGGGTGGTGCCGCTTTCGCGATGCTCCACCCCCTGAAAAGTGGAGCACTCTCGGAGTACGCCGCATGCCTTATCCATGGCCTCAGGCCATTGCCTAAGGCCCGTCCCACGATGCCCAATCCCCGACCGGCCGAGTTCCCGACGGCGTTGGACACGTGTTCACCTGTAGTGAACTCAGCGTGGCGGCTGCGGACCCAAACCAGCTCCGACAGTCGGGGGATGGCCGATCCAAGGGCAGAGAGGGCTTCAATTGGGGCTGGGGGCACTGCGGGGGGTGGGGGTGGGCAGTCCGTGATGCGTGAGCGGCTGAAGGGGTGGACTATTTTTACGGCCTGGATCCGCAGGCTGCGTCCGCCATGAAGCACAGCGCGGCCAAAGGCCTGGCAATGCTCCGGACCTTATCGGCAGCTAGAGCTGGGAGCTCTACGCTGTGTCCCTGCAAGGCCCCCCCCCACCGGAGCAGGGAATCGGTGGTCGTTTTGCTGGCGTAAAACACCACCGTTTTCACGCCAGAGTGTGGACTTAGTCTCCCAAAGGAAGAATCCAGCCCAGAATTTTTTTTTGCACTGGGGAGCTGAACTCAGAGATCTGGCCGCCATTTTGAAAGTGTGCCACAATCTCTAAGTGAGCTTGTGGGTCGTTCCCCCCCCCCACACACACACACATGGACAGTACTCCACACCCCTCAAGTGAGGACACCCTGCTATGGGGTCCCTGAGGTCCCCTGTCTTCATGCCTCCCCAAGCCCTCTTACACCATCCCCTTCCTTCTCGGCCCCCATTCATCACCCGCCCAATCTCCCAGAGGCCCCTGAAAAATCACTTCAGTCAATAAAGAAACTTTCATTCAGAAGAGAGTTGGAATTGCAAGAACTCATGAACTGAACTTTAATCCCAATTGTCATGTGATTCTGCACTGTAAATTCAATGATAATCTATGATTAATCTAGGACAAAGGTTCGGCACAACATCGTGGGCCGAAGGGCCTGTTCTGTGCTGTATTTTCTATGTTCTATGTTCTATGTTCTGATTAGTTCTGATGGGTTAAGCCTGACAATGCTGCCAAGGCAGACTATTTAAAGTGAAATGTGAAGGGAGAATATTACTTGTACTATATGTAGAAAGTTAGTTGTTAAGATATTTAACTGCGGTCTGTAATAATTCATTAATTTATTGTGGCATTTTGGGGTATACTACTGACTTCCTGAATATTTTGATAGTCTTGTAGAAAATGATTATTGAAGTGATTTTTCATTTTATAAGGGGCTGGTGTTATGAATGTGAAGTCTTATCAGATGGTTATGTTTTAAACTGACTCTTCAATTTAATGTTCATGAAATAATGAAGAGAGCCATACGATCTTCTATGAGTTCTGACCAACAATAAGGAGACATGAAATGCATGTCTTAGGTTAACACCTGAAACAAAGGCAGGTGTTCTTGTTGTTGCAGACTTTCAGTCTCAGAGACTCTCAACAGGAATAAAGAGAGTGAGAAAGAACAGTAGTTGCAGAGGGAAAAGAGAATCAAGTGGAGTATAAATGCTGACATGGACAGGTTGGGCTGAATGGCCTGTTTTTACGCTGTATATTCTATATAATTCTATGCATATCTTTTGATATATGCAGAGTTTTTTTAATAGGTGACTGTAGGGATGAAAATGTCTATTTTTTAATATCTTAATACACGTTTCTCCCATCAATGGAGGAGGTGGCAAACAATGAAAACATAACTTTTGATACATATGGAGTGACCTAATTTAATCAAGTAATAATAATGAATTTAATTTTTACTCTATTCTCAGATCACTGAAGCTGAAATAAATGCTGATCTGGTGCATTTTTTCTCATTACCATTTTAATTTTCACATCACAAAACACCGAGTTAAATTAACTGATTGATATTTTGTATTTAACCTTTAATGGAGAATGCATTTGCTACAATAAGTAATTTACAATTATGCATATTACATGTTGATTTGTGGCAAAACTGCAATGGAGGATTCATTCCATCAATGTGTAATACATAATCGGAAAATTAGAGTTTGTCAGGGGACAAATGGTTCAGTTGATTCATCGTGATAGTGTGCAATGTTTTGGTTACCCAAAGTGGATTAAGTGTAGTAATTTCATGAAAAGCAGTTTGTACCAGTTACTTCGAATAAACGTTGTCCTTTCTTGATATAGTCATGGAACGTACTTTCACTCTGCAGAGTTTGTTTACTCTTCAACAGATTAGTAATATCATTATGCACACCCATATGTATGTTGTTATAATATATGAAATGAAATGAAAATCGCTTATTGTCACAAGTAGATTTCAAATGAAGTTACTGTGAAAAGCCCCTAGTCGCCACATTCCGGCGCCTGTTCGGGGAGGCTGGTACGGGAATTGAACCGGCTGCTGGCCTGCCTTGGTCTGCTTTAAAAGCCAGCGATTTAGCCCTGTGCTAAACCATACCTGTTTTGTAATGTTATAATTGTCATTGTAAGGTTTCCTTAGGAAATCTGGAAAAGGCAAAGAATATTTGCCAAGCTGATGAGGTGCACTGCGGTCTGTAATAATTCATTCACTTATTGTGGCATTTTTGGGCTTACTACCGAGTGCCTGAACTATCGTAAGCAATCACGATCACAACCCGGATGCGATTTCATGCAGGCTGGCCTGAGACACCCCAAGGACCTCCTACTGACATTTGAGGAGGAGCCACGGACAGTTGCCCCCACATCACATCCTCTCTATGAACCAAGCACAAGCGCAGATACAGGCAAGTCGGTGGGCAACAGCGTGTTGGCTCAGATGGCAATGCACGGTGGTGAGGGCACATCACACTCAGTTGAAGAGCTGGCAGAGGCAGAGAGTGCCCAGATTCCTGGCAGGGAGGAATGCTGCAGACCAGGACAATGCTGAGTCAGAGGCAGATGATGAGCCTCTGGAATAGTCCCAGGCAGCAGATGCTGGATGTCAAGCGGGATGCACGGAGAGATCTGGCGGAGACCCCTTAGAGTCTGTGCGCTATGGTATCTGTCATGGAAAAGTCCTTCCGGAGCATGAGCACTGCATTGACCCAGAGCTCGGAGTGCACAGCCTCCTCCATTGAGAGAGTGATGACTCTCATAGAAAGGCAGCTGTAGGAACAGTATACGGGGTTTCAGAAACTGAGTTCGGACCTGCAAACCCTCACGCTGGCTGTGACCTCAGCAGGTCACTGTCATTCTGAGAGGTGGTCAGGAATAGTCTCTTTGCAGGGTGCCCGTCCACCAGTGGTGAATAGGGAGGTTCAAACCGACCTCATGCTGGCGGACCAGCTGCATGTCAGACCTGTAATCTCATCTCAGGGCAGTCCAAATGAAGGCATCAGCTCCTCCGCCCATGGAAAGCAGAGAGACATTTTGAGAAGCTGTGGAGATAGGCAGTTTTGGAGAAATCTGTGGAGAGAGATAAGTGTTGGAGACAGGTTTTTGGAAGTGAAGCTTGATCTGGCAACACTTGATTTTTAGACCTCAAGAGAAGGCATTGGGCGCGATTCTCCCAGCCCCGCGCCGGGCCGGAGAATCGCCGCAACCGCGCCACGCCGCCCTGACGCCGGCGCGCAATTCTCCAAGGTGCGGAGAATCACCGCCATTTGCGCCGGCGCGTTTGGTGCGGCGCCGATTGCGGGTCGCCGTCTGCGGCCGGGCCACCGATTCTCCGCGGCCACCGCGCGGAAAAGGCAGAGTCCCGCCGGCGCCGTTCACCCCTGGTCGCTGCCGACGGGAACTCTGCGCGAAGGGTCGGGGGGTAGTGGCCTGTGGGGCGGGAAAGCGCTCCTTCACTGGAGGGGGCCTCCGATGGGGTCTGGCCTGCAATCGGGGCCCACCGATCGGCGTGCCGGCCTCTCCCCCCCCGGGCCTACTTTGTTACGCGTTCGGCCCCAGAACCCCCATTCCATGTTGCGTCGGGGCCCGAGCGTTCCGTGAGTCTACCGCGCATGCGTCGGTTGGCGCTTTGCCACTGCACATGCGCGGGTTGGCACCGCCCCCAGCCCGTGCCAGGATGTAAGGCTGGAGCAGCGTGAACCACTCCAGCGCCATGCTGGCTCGCTGTGGGGGCCAGGATCCCTACTGCCCACGCCATTTTGCGCCGTTGTGAAACGCAACGGCGTTCACGACGGCGCGGACACTTAGTCCTGCGATCGGTGAATCGCGCCCATTTTTTCCCCCCTTGTAGGCTAGTTTAAGAAAGAGGAGTGGGAGTATTTTACACACAATGACAAAAATGAGGCATGCTCTGGAGGATATTACAGTTCGGTCCAGGCAGCGGAACCTCATCTTGAGCAGCTCAATGTTCCTCTCAATTACTGCCCTTGTAGAGGTATAACTTCTATTGTACCTCTCCTCCGCTTCTGTCCTTGGATGTCTGAGTGGTGTCATGAGCCACTTTTTCAGGTGCCTTTGTCACCTAGGAACCAGCCATCCAAATGCGCTGAAGCAATGATGAGCCTTGATACCTTTGAGTGACATAGGAGGCTTGCATCATGGGAGCTGCCAGCGGACCTGACTCAGAATCTGTGCCCTGTGATCTGGATGTTCATGCAGTAGAAGCCCTTTCTATTGATGAAGGCACCTGGCTCACCCACTGGCTCCTTTAGGGCCATGTTTATGCAGTCTATGGCACCCTTGATGCAGGGAAATCCAGAAATGCCTCTGGTTTGTCCAACTTGAATGGTTTCATTGGTCCGGAAATGAATGAAGTTCATGACCCATCTGTACAGAATCTCAGTAAACAGCTTGACCTAGATTGGAAAACATAACACAGGTCTCCCACTGACACTTCGGAAGGAGACCATTCAGCCCATCAAGTCTGCTGGACCCTCTGAAAGAGCACCATACCTAGGTTCACACCCCCACAATAACCCCGTAATTCCACGTAACCTTTTGGACGCTAAGGGGCAATTTAGCATGGCCAATCCACTAATCTACACATCTTTGGACTGTGGGAGGAAACTGGAGCACCCGGAAGAAACTCATGCAAACATGGAGAAAATGTGCAAACTCCACACAGACAGTCATCCAAGGCTGGAATTGAACCCCCCCGGGGCCCTAGCACTGTGCGGTAGCAGAGCGAACTACTGTGCCACCCACACTTAAAAAGAACTAGAGACGCATATGTTCAGGTCTGCTGTTACCTTATTGCTATTGGCTTAGGATGGCTAACAACACAGTTTGAGATGATTTCTGTCCACCGTTCAGCGGAGTAGACAATCCCTATTTGCTGGAATACAGATGGCGTAGGAGCGAACCCTGAAGGATGCAGAGAGCCTCCAAGGAGGCTTGGAAATAAAACGGCTGAATTGTTCTGCCCCGTCCACCACAAGAACACCACGGGCGAGACACCGACAATGGAAAAATCCATTGACTCGGGTGGAATTCTCCGGTCGCTGGGGCGAACCCGGCCGGGGAATCCTGCCCAAATAGTCCTCCAGAAAACAAAGGAAATGTAATGAAGTGTCAGAAAACCACTGACAAGTAACTCCTACCTACTCACATCGTCATGGTCGACTTTTATTCTGTCCGAGATGATGTTTCAATTAAACACGGGACGGCTGCCTGGCCATAATAATAATAATTGCTTATTGTCACAAGTCGGCTTCAATGAAGTTACTGTGAAAAGTCCCTAGTCACCACATTCCAGCACCTGTTCGGGGAGGCTGGTACAGGAATTGAACCCGCGCTGCTGCCTTGTTCTGCATTACAAGCCAGCTATTTAGCCCAGTCTGCTAAGGGTTGTGTGGGCGAAACCCACGCAAACATGGGGAGAATGTGCAAACTACACACGGACAGTGACCCAGAGCTGTGATCGAACCTGGGACCTTGGTGCCGTGAGGCAGCAGGACGAACCCACTGCGCCATCTTGCTGCCTGTGCCGGCCATGTGCCGACCTCTAAATTACATGGGCCTTTTTAATGGGCCTAATTTCCCATTTAATTGTCGGCCGGTGTGCTTATGACTCCCGCTTGGGCACGCCGACTGTAATATGGTGTAATGGTCTAATGAGCACGATTTCACTCAAGTTCGGGGGGGTCGGCCACAAGCATGTTCCTACAGTGTAAAATTATGGCCCATATGCTGCATGAAGAGATTTCTTTATTGGCTGTCTCTCTGCAGAAAGCAGGGCCATAGCAGCCAATATAAATACTCGATGCAGAGTGAAGCGGCGCCTTTACTGGCCGTGGCTGGGTTGTGTGCTCAGTACGCAATAAAACCCAGCAATGAACAACAGAACTTTCAGAGTGGCTGAATTATCACAACTTTCCAAATCTGCGCCCATGCAGTTATTCATCTTTGGCCATAGTGCTGTTGAATATAAAAGTAATGTTATAATATAAAGAAGATTTAATCGTTTTTAACAAAGACAGCAAATTACTTTTCATCACAGGAAGTTTTGGATACACTAGGGGGAGGATTATCATAGGACACCACCACTTTTAAGACCAGTAAGAAATCTCCCCTTAATAAAGAGCCTGGGCCCTATACAAGCATTTTGCCATTTCAATAAGTCACTGTCAGGCAAAATTATCTTAGGATGGCCCTAAAAATGTATCTAATTCACTTCAGGACTACATTTAAACTAACTGTTGTTGACCTGAACATCAAAAGTAGAATGATAAATAATGTAGTACTGTAATACAATATCATCATGTTCGCTTTGTTTTAGTATCAGCAGTAACAAAATAAGATCTAATGATAAATTGAAATTTGTTTCAGTGGAGATGTCAGCTTATGCAACGGAGCACTTGGACTTATTTTGCTTGTTGTCAAAATAAAGCCCTCATAGATTGATTGGGCAGCACGGTAGCACAGAGGTTAGCACAGTTGCTTCACAGCTCCACGGTCCGAAGTTCGATTCCCGGCTTGGGTCACTGTCTGTGCGGAGTCTGCACGTTCTCCGGTTGTCTGCATATGTTTCCTCCGGGTGCTCCGGTTTCCTTCCACAGTCCAAAGATGTGCAGGTTAGGTGGATTGGCCATGATAAATTGCCCTTCGTGTCCAAAACGGTTGCATGGGGTACGGGGTTATGGGGTAGGGCTGAGGTCTGGATTTGAGTAGGGTGCTCTTTCCAAGGGCTGGTGCAGACTCGATGGGCCGAATGCCCTCCTTCTGCACTGTAAATTCTATGATTCTATGATTATAGTTCAGGGAAAAGCACCTCAGTGTCTTCTTGGCTATCCCCAAATAAATTCTCCCTGTCATCCACTTGAAAACAAGTTTGAAACTATCCTAATTATTTGATGCTGGACCCTATCAGTTAAACAGAGGAAACCTTTACCCTAATAATGTTGGCTAATTTGAATCAGGTCTAAGAAGTCAAGGTTCAACATTTTATGAGCTGCATTGTGGCGCAGTAGTGAACATTGCTGCCTCATGGCGCCGAGGTCCCAGGTTTGATCCCGGCTCTGGGTCACTGTCCGTGTGGAGTTTGCACATTCTCCCTGTGTTTGCGTGGGTTTCGCCCCCACAACCCAAAGATGTGCAGGCTAGGTGGATTGGCTACGCTTGCCCCTTAATTGGAAAAACTGAATTGGATGCTCTAAATTTATGAAAAAAAAGGTTCAACATTTTAAGGCAAAGTGCCATCCAGTCCAAAGGCAGAATACTACAGATACTGTGAGGTAAAAACAGAAAATGTTGGGAAAAACCTCAGAAGGTTAGACAGCATCAGTGTAGAGAGAGAAACAGAGTTAACCTTTCAGATTTGTGACCTTTCATGAGAACTGGGAAAAGTTACAGATGTAAAACGTTGTGAGAATGGGGTGGGTGGGGCTGATGTGTTATGTACTCTGGGATAACGCAGGCTGCAACTGGATGCAGCTTTAACTGAAAGATACTCCAGACCTTGAAGTTAGTTCAATCTGATTTGATGAACTAGTAGCACAGTTCTCTATGAGTTCGACTCTCTGCTAACCTAAGTGTGGTTACTCTGTCTGACTGAACCAGACTAGCTCTTAGCCACGTGCTGGAGGTGTGTTACTGTACATACACCCTGACTCACTCTGTAGATGTTCATCAGTGGAAAGAGGCTGAGTGTGAGTGCCTCATTCCTTTTATAGTGAGATACCACCCCTGAGTGTCTTGCCTGCTCATTGGTTATGTCCTGTTATCTGTGTTCATTAGCTGCCTCTCTGTATATCATTATGTGCATGTTTGCATATCATGACAGGGGCAAAGACAAATGGAAGGTCTGTGATGTGGTGGAGGATAGGAAAGATTGAATTACAGAAAAGTTAGTTCTCCAGGGCCAAAGGGGATTAAGATGCAGCAAGAAAAGAAACAAAATATGTGCCTAGAGCAGGTCCTGCTGACTGAACGAAAAACACCAGAACAAACAAAGGAAGTGTGATGAACTGTAACTGCCTTATCATCATGTAAGGTGATGTCCCCTTTAAGACCAGGCTTGGAACCCTGGGGACTCCGCCTCTGGCTCCGCCCATCTGGGAGCCATACATAAAGGCCTGCCTCATGGTCTGTATAGCAGTCAGCTCTAGTCCAAATCTGTAGCATAGTTATTAGCCTAATAAAGCCTTCTTTACAGTTTAATCTCTAAGCATCATTATTGAGGGTACCTCAATTTATTAGGCTAAACTAGATTCAGGATGGACGCAGGCCTAAAACCAGAGAAGCTCAATCTGGAAGCACGAACGCCGGAGGCAAAGGAAATTTTTAAATACTGGCTGCGGTGCTTCGAGGCCTACCTGGACTCCGCAGAGACTCCCATCCTGGGGCCACGCAAGCTGCGTCTACTCCATGCCCGGGTGAGTCACAGAATCTCCGCCACGCTCGAAAAGGCGACGAGTTATGAGGAAGCGATTGAGTTGCTCCGCAAGCGGTTTGTCAAACCCGTCAATGAGGTGCACGCCCGGCATCTGCTCTCTACCTGCCGGCAGCGCTCGGGGGAATCGCTCGACGAGTTTGTTGAGAAACTCACCGCGCTGGCCAGGGACTGTGACCATCAGGATGTGACAGGGGAAGTCCATATGAACCTGCACATCAGAGATTCTTTCGTGTCCGGCATCCGCTCGACCTACATCCGGCAGCGACTGCTCGAAAACGGGGCAAAAGACCTCCAGGAGACGCTCACGCTCGCCTCCTCGCTGGAGGTGGCCCGACACAACTTGGGTACGTACCCCACGGACCCTGCCAGCCCTCCCCAGACTTCCTCAGACTCGCCCGTATTACAGGCCTGCGCCACGCGGCGACCCGCTCACCATGGGGGCACACCTTGCTACTTCTGCGGGCAGGGCCAGCACCCACGCCCACGCTGCCCAGCCCGCTCCGCGATCTGCAGTGACTGCGGGAAGAAAGGGCACTTTGTGAGGGTCTGCCTGGCCAGACCCAGGGGCCAGAAAAACAAAGAACAAAGGCCTCGCAATGCTGCTGCGCACCGACCCGACACGTCCTCTTCTGACGCGTCATCAGCCTCGTGCGAATCATGGGAGCGGCCATCTTCTCAACCCGACACGTGCGACCAACGGCAGCGGCCATTTTACGACTCCGACTATCCGCGACTGGGTGCGGTCACCCTCGATCAAACTCGGCCAAAACACCTGCAGGACTCCATGATGCAGGTCCAGGTCAACGGGCACGACACTGCATGCCTCTTCGACTCCGGGAGCACGAAGAGCTTTATCCACCCTGAAACGGTAAGGCGCTGCTCCCTACGCACCCATCCCACATCCCAAACCATAGCCCTCGCATCTGGGTCCCACTCGGTACAAATCACGGGGTACTGTATTGTGGATCTCTCGATCCAGGGTGCCAAATACACCCGTTTCAAATTTTATATCCTCCCTCACCTCTGTGCCCCCCTGCTGCTCGGACTGGATTTCCAGTGCAGCCACCGAAGCCTGACACTGAAGTTCGGCGGACCCTTGCCCCCCCTTACGGTGTGCTGCCTTGCGACACTGAAAGTCGCACCCCCCTCGCTATTCGCTAACCTCACTCCTGACTGTAAGCCCGTCGCCACCAGGAGCCGGCGCTACAGTGCCCAAGATATGGCTTTTATCAAGTCAGAGGTCCAGCGTTTACTGGAAGAGGGGGTCATCGAGGCTAGCAACAGCCCTTGGAGAGCGCAAGTGGTGGTAGTCCGGTCCGGGGAGAAGAAACGGATGGTCGTGGATTATAGCCAGACCATAAACCGATTCACGCAGCTTGATACGTACCCCCTTCCTCGCATTGCGGAAATGGTAAATCGGATCGCCCAATACCGAGTCTTTTCCACGGTCGACCTCAAATCTGCCTACCACCAGCTCCCCATCCGACCAAAAGACCGCCCCTATACTGCCTTCGAAGCAGCCGGCCGGCTCTTCCACTTCCTCAGGGTCCCCTTTGGTGTCACAAATGGGGTCTCCGTCTTTCAAAGGGCGATGGACCAAATGGTGGACCAGTACGGTTTGCGGGCTACATACCCGTACTTGGACAATGTCACCATCTGCGGCCATGATTAGCGGGACCATGACGCTAACCTCAAAAAGTTCCTCCAGACCGCCCGAGCCCTTAACCTGACCTATAACGAGGGCAAATGCGTTTTCCACACCACCCGGCTGGCCATCCTCGGCTATGTCGTGGAAGACGGGGTCCTAGGTCCCGACCCCGACCGCATGCGCCCCCTTAAGGAACTCCCTCTCCCCCGCAGCCTCAAGGCCCTCAAACGGTGCTTGGGGCTTTTCTCCTATTACGCCCAGTGGGTCCCCAAGTATGCGGACAAAGCCCGCCCACTCCTAAAGACCACCACTTTTCCCCTCTCGGCTGAGGCCCAATTGGCCTTCAACCGCATCAAGGCCGACATCATCAAGGCTGCCATGCACGCGGTGGACGAAACCATCCTTTTCCAGGTAGAGAGCGATGCATCAGACATTGCCCTGGCTGCCACCCTCAATCAAGGAGGCAGACCAGTAGCGTTCTTCTCCCGAACCCTCACTGCCTCCGAGATTCGACACTCTGCAGTCGAAAAGGAGGCACAAGCCATTGTGGAGGCTGTGCGGCGCTGGAGACACTACCTCACCGGTAGGAGGTTTACCCTCGTCACCGACCAACGGTCGGTCGCCTATATGTTCGATAACACGCAACGGGGCAAAATAAAGAACGATAAAATTTTGAGGTGGAGGATCGAACTCTCCACCTACTCGTACGATATCAAGTATCGTCCAGGGGAGCTCAACGAGCCCCCAGATGCCCTGTCCCGCGGCACATGCGCCAACGCGCAGGAGGACCGCCTGCAAGCCATCCACAATGACCTCTGCCACCCGGGGGTTACCCGGCTCGTCCATTTCATCAAGTCCCGCAACCTACCTTACTCAACCAAGGAGGTCAAGGCCATGGTCAGGGCCTGCCAGGTCTGTGCGGAGTGCAAACCGCACTTCTATCGGCCAGACAAGGTTCGGCTCGTGAAGGCCTCGGGCCCCTTTGAGCGACTGAGCGTGGACTTCAAGGGGCCCCTCCCGTCCACCAACCGTTATGCCTATTTCCTCACCGTGATCGATGAGTTCTCCCGTTTCCCATTCGCCATTCCCTGCACCGACATGACCTCAGCCACGGTGATTAAGGCACTGCACAGCATCTTCACCCTGTTCGGTTTCCCTGCTTATATCCACAGCGACCGGGGTACATCGTTCATGAGCGATGAACTGCGTCAGTATCTGCTCAGCAAAGGCATCGCCTCGAGCAGAACGACCAGCTATAACCCACGGGGAAATGGGCAGGTGGAGAGGGAGAACGCGACCGTGTGGAAGGCTGTCCTTCTGGCCCTGCGGTCGAGAAATCTCCCAACCACCCGCTGGCAGGAGGTCCTACCCGATGCCCTACACTCCATTAGGTCACTCCTCTGCACGGCCACAAATGAGACCCCTCATGAGCGATTGTTTCGCTTCCCCAGGAAGTCTACCTCCGGGGTCTCGCTTCCACCTTGGCTGACGGCTCCGGGACCTGTTTTTCTCCGGAGGCACGCGAGGAGCCATAAAACGGACCCCCTAGTTGAAAAGGTCCGACTGCTCCACGCCAACCCCAGTTACGCCTACGTGGAGTACTCCGACGGCAGGCAAGATACGGTTTCCCTCCGGGATCTGGCGCCCGCTGGATCCTCCATCACAGACGCCCCTTCCCGCGCCGCTCCCCTGCAGGAACCGTCGCCCCCTACAACACACCCCCTTCCGGCCCTACCACCCGTTGGTGAGCTCCTACCGTGCGCCCCCCCTTGCACCTCCCCTTTACACACCCCGCCGGCGCCGGCTCCGCTACCCCCGGCCCTGCCTAGTTCCTCTGCCCCGACCCGGACCGATGCTCCGACCGCTGTGCTCCCGGATGTGCCCTCAACCGCGACGTCCGTGCCCGCTGCACCACCGCCCGAACTGAGGAGATCGAGGAGGACGATCCGGCCGCCGAGACGGATGGACCTATGATGGCACTTCACCCCCGCCGGACTCCTTTTTAAACAGGGGGTGAATGTGATGAACTGTAACTGCCCTATCATCATGTAAGGTGATGTCCCCTTTAAGACCAGGCTTGGAACCCTGGGGACTCTGCCTCTGGCTCCGCCCATCTGGGAGCCATACATAAAGGCCTGCCTCATGGTCTGTATAGCAGTCAGCTCTTGTCCAAATCTGTAGCATAGTTATTAGCCTAATAAAGCCTTCTTTACAGTTTAATCTCTAAGCATCATTATTGAGGGTACCTCAGGAAGCAAAATGTGTCTGAAATTGGTGAACTCAATGTTGAGTCCAGAAGGCTGTAAAGTGCCGAATTGAAAGATGAGGTGCTGCTCCTCAAGCTTACATTAAGCCTCACTGGAACATTGCAGCAGGCTGAGGATCAAGATGTCAACCTGAGAACAAGGTGGAGAATTAAACGGCTATATTTGCTGCCAACACCATGCAGGTGCATTTGTATGCACAGCCGCCATCTTTATATGGGGCAATATGCAGCTGGGCGTAAGTGTGCTGCACTGGCCCTGGAATTGCAAATATTACAGCATCGGCAGTCCCGCAGTTTTCTGTATCCCATTTGATTTCCGTCATATATTTTTTTGTGAAGGCCTCGAAGAATCCAGCACGAGTTAAAGGATAGAAAGAATTAACATTTATTTACAATAACATATATATATACACAACAGCACAACAACTCCCTTCCTGCTCACTCCTCTCTAGCTGGTTCCAAACTGGCCAGCTTTATTTATGCAGAGAATCTGCTGATGATTTCTCCGCCCCCTCATACTCCCAAAGGATTGTGGGATTGCCAATAGTCCCCAGCCAGTGGTAAGTAGGCAGGTTATAACATCCCTCCCCCCCAAAGTCCAAGGAATCCACCGAAGAACCTGGTGAAGGAGTGCGTCGGACTCGTTTTGCCGCAGGCCGGACATCATTTGCACGAGGTGCTGGATCAGGCGGCGTGTAATGAGATGGAGACCGGCGCTTCCGTGATGAACGGCGTAATGGTTGTACATCCACGGCCCGTGGGCTGAGGACTCCCCCTCTGAGGCGTCCTGTGTCTCCATCTCGGAGTCGGAGTCCGCTGTCGCCGTCATCATGGCGTCTGTATCTTCACGCGGTTCTGCGATGACTTGCCCAGGCTTTGAGTGCGGCACCAGAGGAAAATTGTGAGGAATACTCTCCACTGTGTCTGGTCTCTGTGGCTGTAGAAATGAGCTCCGGGGGCGGGGAATCTTTGGAAGAGATGGTCTGCAGGACCGAACGTGGTCTCCATGCTTGCGCTGGAGACAACCCTGGGCTTGCACCTGCTAAGAGATAGGGCCCATTCGGTGAAAGATAACGCCAGGGACCCACTGGGCACCACCAGTAAAATTTCGAACGAACACTGGGTCACCGGGCGCAAACTGCCGAGAAAAACCATGTCCCTGTCGTTCTTGAGTGCGGCGTACTTTTGCGCCAAAATCCGGGAAAACCATGTTAAAGCGGGTGCGAAGTCTCCGGCCCATTAGGAGTTCTGCGGGAGCTACCCCAGTCACCGCATGTGGAGTGGTCCTGTATGAAAACAAAAAACGAGCCAGTCTCGTGTCCATGGACCCGGAAGACTGCTTCTTTAGGCCTCATTTAAATGTCTGCACTGCGCGCTCAGCCAACCCATTGGAAGCCGGGTCGTATGGAGCGGTGCGGATATGGCATATGCCGTTCATTTTCATGAACCTCGCAAACTCCTCACTTGTGAACGGAGTGTCGTTGTCCGTGACCAGCACCTCGGGGAGGTCATGCGTACTGAAAGACAGACGCATCTTCTCGATTGCTGCGCAGGACGTTGCGCCCAGCATCTTATGCACCTCTAGCCATTTCGACTGGGCATCGATTAATAGAAGGAACTTGGGTCCTTGAAAAGGGCCGGCGAAATCCGCATGCAAGCGCGCCCAAGGCCCCCTGGCCATTCTCAGTGATGTAGGGGCGCGGCCGGCGGAGGTTTCTGATGCTCCTGGCAAATGGAGCAGTTTTGGGCCACCTTCTCAATGTCGATGTTGAGGAATGGCCACCAGACATAACTCGGGGCCAGCATTTTCATTTTGGTCACACCTGGATGCCCATTGTGCAAGTCTCTTAGTTTCAGCTCCTGTCCTTTTTCCGGGACAATCACGCGCGTCCCCCACAAGAGGATGCCGTCTTCCATGCTAAATTCTGACAGCTTGGAGGAAAATGCCTGCAACTCACCTGGGAGCTGTCTATGCTGCCCACTATACAGGACTATGTGCTGAACCTTTGACAGGACTGACTCCGCCTGGGTCCACTTACGGATCTGTGCTGCCGTGACAGGCAAGGTGTCCATAAAATTTAGGGTTGCAACCACCTCCCCGGTCGTGGGGGTCGACATGGTGCCGGTCGATAAAGGGAATCGGCTCAGTGCGTCGGCATTCGCTATCTGCGTTCCTGGTTTGTGCTCCAGAGAATACTCGTAGGCAGCGAGCAACAAAGTCCAGCGCTGGATCCGTGCGGAAGCAATGGGCGGTATTGGCTTATCCTCTCGGAAAAGTCCCAGCAGAGGCTTATGATCAGTCACGATAGTGAAGTAGTGGAAGCGTTTCACCGCAAAGACCACCGCCAGGCCCTCCTTCTCGATCTGCACGTACTTCTTTTCCACTGCAGTCAATGTGCGGGAGGCGAAAGCTTTCGGCCGCTCGGCCCTGTTCTCCATCTTGTGGGACAGGATGGCCCCAATACCATACGGGGATGCATCACATGTGACGAGCAAAGGCTTTCCAGGATCATAGTGGGTTAGTAACCGAGACAACGACAATTGTTGTTTTACCTGCCGGAAAGCGGTTTCTTGCGGCTGACCCCAAACCCAGGTGTGATTCTTCTTTAGCAGAAGGTGCAACGGGGCCAGCATAGTTCCCGGATTGGGGAGGAACTTCCCGTAATAGTTGACGAGGCCGAGAAAAGAACGAAAATGCAAAGTGTCAGTCGGGGCGGGGGTCTGTTGAATTGCACGCACCTTCTCTACGACTGGGTGCAAACCTTCGCGGTCCACCCGATAACCCAGGTAGACTAATTCCTTCGCCTGAAAGACGCACTTTATGCAACGTAAACGGACTCTAGCCTCTGAAAAGCGTCTGAGGACAGACTCCAAATTTTCCAAACGTTCCTGCTCCGACGTCCCTGTGATCAAAACGTCGTCTAACTAGACAGCGACACGTGGTAAACCTCTCAAGATGCCCTCCATGACGCGTTGAAAAATAGCCCAGGCAGAGGACACCCCAAAGGGCAACCGTGTATATTAATAGTTACATATGAAATTAAATGAAAATGAAAATCACTTATTGTCACAACTAGGCTTCAAATGAAGTTACTGTGAAAAGCCCCTAGTCGCCACATTCCAGCGCCTGTTCGGATAGGCTGGTACGGGAATTGAACCGTGCTACTGGCCTGCCTTATGGCCGGGAGGCAGGGTCCAGCTCCAACTGTAGGTAGGCGTGACTCATATCTAATTTCGTGAACGAGAGTCCGCCTGCAAGCTTCAGGTAGAGATCCTCTATGCGAGGCAATGGATATCGGTCAAGCCGGGAAGCCGTATTCACTGTAGGTTGAAAGTCGCCGCACAAGTGAACTGTGGCATCTGGCTTCATAACAGGTACAATTGGTGCTGCCCAGTCAGCGAAACGGACGGACCTGATAATACCCAAGGACTCCAAACGAGTGAGCTCCCCTTCTACCTTCTCGAGCAAGGCATAAGGAACCGGGCGAGCCTGGAAATAGTGTGGCGTGGCTCCTGGTTGGACTGGGATATGGGCTATGGCCCTTTTTATTTTCCCCAAACCGGGCTGGAATACATCTGGGTAACGTCCTAGCACCTCTGTTTGGAGGATGTGTGCCACTGCAGCCGCAAATGGCGCAACCAGTCCCGACCCAACAGGCTGGGCCCGTGGCCGCGCACCACGATAAGTGGGAAACACCCCTCCTGGTGTCCATAAACAACAGGGGTCATCGTAGTTCCTGCAATGTCCAATGGTTCCCCCTGTGTAGGTGGCCAACCTGGCCTGTGTGTTAGTTAATGTAAGGGTCTGTATACCCTGCTTGATGCGGTCGAATGTCCTCTGGGCGATCATGGAGACCGCTGCGCCAATGTCCAACTCCATCTCAATGGGTGACCATTGACCTGTACGGTCATCTTAATGGGAGCCACACGGGGAGCTGCCACACAATGCAGCTGCAGGCAGTCGTCCTCCGTCTCCACGTCCTCGGGAGTAGTCGCCGCAGGTTCATCCAAATGGAAGGTACGGCCCCTGGGCTGGTCCCAGTTTCTGTCAGAATGATGGTGCCTTGGCCGCCCCCAGAACCAGCATCCGCGACGGGGCCGGCACCCACAAGTCCGACATGGCTCCTCATCAATTGGCTCCTTCGGGGAGGAACGTCCGACGGCCACTAGCGTCAATCCGGACGTCGCCTCGCCCAAGGTACCACAGTGGTGCGGGGAGATGTTTTTGGGCGGAAGGGGTTGCATCCCAAGGCATGCACCTCCATTCCCTGTAGCTCCTGCAGTCCCTGTTCTGTGCTCTCTCGGGACAATGCTATTTGAATGGCCTGTTGAAAAGTCAATGTTGGCTCAGCTAACAACATTCTCTGGGTGGCCGCATTGTTAATACCGCAAACCAAACGGTCGCGTAACATTTCTGACAAGATCTCACCATAGTCACAGTACTCCGCAATCCTGCATAGCCTGGATAGAAGCTCTGCAAGGGATTCTCCTGGGGTCCTCTCAGCGGTATTAAACTGGTAATGCTGGACTATCGTGGACGGGGTTGGGTTAAAATGTTGCCCCACTAAGTTCACAAGTTCAGCAAACGCCTTGGTGTCCGGCTCAGCTGGTTACATAAGGCTCCTAATCACTCCAAACGTATGCGGGCCGCAGGTGGTGAGCAAAATGACCACCTGGCGCTCGTTTCCGGTGATGTCGTTTGCCCGGAAATAGTAACGCATCCGTTGTGCGTTAGATTCCAACTTTCTAGCGCAGCATCAAAAACATCCAAACGTCCCAGACAGAGGCATGGTGTAACAGAAAAAAAACTTCCAACCTGTATCCAACAAAAATCCAGGGAGGTGGCTTCAGCAGCGTAGACAGCTATCCACTTTAACCCTTGTCGCCAGTTTTGTGAGGGCCACGAAGAATCCAGCACGAGTTGAAGGATAGAAAGAATTAACCTTTAATTACAATAACATATATATACAATAGCAGCAGCAGCAACTCCCTTGCTGCTCACTCCTCTCTAGCTGGTTCCAAACTGGCCAGCTTTATTTATGCAGGGAATCTGCTAATGATTTCTCCACCCCCCTCATTGGGGACGCTCACACTCCCAAAGGATTGTAGGATTGCCATTAGTCCCCAGCCAGTGGTAAGCAGGCAGGTTATAACATATTTCTTGGCCTCTTCCCCCATTCTCTTGGGAAGGAACTTTATCCAACCCCCACCCCCAATAAACTACCTTGCCATAGCAACATATCTCAGTGGTGTGGAAGGGATGTGGTGTAATTATGCATATATTCCATCATTACCCTGCCTGTCAGTACCTAAATGTGCTGTGCTGGGAGAAATAAGACCTGGAGCTGCAAACGGAATTGTCAAAAACCTCCCCTTCCCTCCCCACTCCGCAAACACCGGGGAGTCTGTGTACTGACTTCCCCCTCCATCACTGGGCTCAGAAACTGAGTCAACGGCTTCAGGGATCAGAAGCCTCCACTCCCCGCACCCCTCCCATCCCGATTCCTGGAATCATAAGCCTTTCATGCGGGGACGTTCAAGGGGCTCAGAAACTGGGTGCACAGCTTCCAACTGACACGGTGTCTGCTGTGAATGATGACACATGATTTTGTGCATGTGGAGGCAGGTATCAGCAGCCGCCTTGAATGGCCACCTTGCGTTTAGCAGGAGACACAGTGGAAATAAAATGACAGGTCACTGGAAGCTTGGTGTCATGCTTGCGGACAGAGCCATAAAGCGTTCCGCAATGTGCTTTTGGTCTGCCCAGTTAATGATCTTTATCGTCACAAGTAGGCTTACATTAACACTGCAATGAAGTTACTGCGAAAAGCCACTAGTTGCCTCACTCCGGTGCCTGTCCGGATACACAGAGGGAGAATTCAGAATGTCCAATTCACCTAACAAGTACGTCTTTGGTACTTGTGGGAGGAAACCAGAGCACCTGGAGGAAACCCACGCAGACACAGGAAGAACACACAGACTCCGCACAGACAGTGAACCAAGCCAGGAATTGAACCTGGGACCCTGGAGCTGTGAAGCAACAGTGCTAACCACTATGCTACCGTGCCGCCCAGTGAGGAGACCACATTATGAGCAGTAAAGAGAGTAGACTAGATTTCAAGAAGTATACATATATCACTGCTTCACCTGGAGGGAGTGTTCGAGACCCTGGGCAGTGAGGAGAGAGGAGGTAAAGGAGCATGTTGCATGGTAAGGTATCTTCGGGACGGGTTGGTGTTCTGGAGGTGACTGAGGATTTGATCAGGACATCACAGAGGGAGTGTTCCCTTCAGAATGTTGAAAGAGTAGGGGAGAGGAAGATGTGTTTGGTGGTGGTGGATGGACATCTATGAGATAGGAAACTGTGGAGGGAAGATCACTGGAAGGGAAGAGGTCATTGACTGTCCTGGGAACAATGACTTGATGTTGTGGCATCCTGGTCTAGGAAATGTAGGAGGAAGAATCGGAGAGTTATCACTCAGAATCTGCAAGGTAGATGTCAGTTCACCAGACAGAAACCCTCTCTTGTCAGCAGATTTGGTAAGAATGTCAGGGTTAGGCCTGAGAAAACAAGTCTGGCATGTTGAGAGAGAGACATGTTAGAGTAAGTGAGGGGAGCAGACAAATTGAAGTGGGATGGTGTCATGCTACCCAGTGTGTTATGTGAGGTAACAGTACATTTGAGATAGCAATCTGCTTTTTTTTATAGAGATGAACTCTGGGTGGGACTTCTATGATATATCGTTAACTGGAGTCCAAGTTGCATCTTAAAACACTGATTTTAATGTATTCATGCAGCCCTTTCTACTTGTAGTGGGCATCTGTCCCAAATTAAAAATGGTATGTGGTTAAAATGGTGGCAAGTGTTAGAAAAGTGCACAACCAGTATTTCTACTCTGAACAAAGTCTTTCTCACAGAAGCCTGGTTAAAATTGGGCCTCTGCAGTTTGTTCAGACTAAAAAAAAGTTAAATATTAAATGTTTAACTATGGGTCCCCACAACAACCACGGCCCCACGAGAGGCATGTGAGGGAGGGGGCAGTTTAATTGGGTGGGAAGGTATGGGATGGAGAGCCTGTCATCGTCCCGATTTCCCCCCACTCCAATTAAGTCAGGCCAGGGAAGATTGAGGCCAATCATCCCGCCCCCAACACCAACTGAGGTCCTGAAGTGGTTAATGAGAGGTCTCTTCCTGCCATGGTGAAACCATGAAGGATGACCCCCAGCTATGTCCTGGCATTTGCCCTGTGGTGTTAAGGAATGGAATCCTCACGATCAGGCACCCTGTGCCCCATGAAGGGCCACAACTCCCTTCGCCTGCCCTCCTCATTGACATTCCCTACCCCTCAATGGGCTCTACCTTCTTGGCCCTGTGAACCAACCTCAATTATTGCTGCTTCTTCAGTGCCTGCACCAGTCGCAGCAGTGGCCTCCAATCCTAGTAGCACTGCTGGGACCCAGGAACTGCCAGCCACATTATTGGCTGGCAGATCTTGGAAGCAGGATCTTAGCCTTTAATGGCCCAGGGAATTGACTGCAGACAGTCAGCTGGCTGATGGGTATTCCCTCAGAACTCATAGAAATGGTCACAGAGGAGTTGCCACCACTTTATGATTGGTTGATGGGGTCACCACCGTGGCCATTATATTTAGCCCTATCTGTTCAGCTTCTGCCCATCATAGAGGAGGTGATGGCCTAACTGTGTTTACCCTGGACGAGTACTCTAGAGACCCATGCTCTGTGGACCTGAGTTAAAATCCCACCACGGCAGATGGTGGAATTTATGTTCAACAAAAATCTGATGGAGGCCATGAAACACTATCAAAGGTAAAATCACACTTGGTTCACTAATATCCAACCATGGTGGAAGGAAATCTGCTGTCCTTATCTGGTCTGGCCAACTTGTGTGACTCCAGGCCCGCAGCAATGTTATTGACTCTTAAATTACTCTTAAATGCCCTTGAGCAAGCAACCCAGTTGTATCCAACCACTACAAAGTAACTTTGGGTGTCTCTATACTCCATGGATTGCAGTGGATCAAGGTGGCAGCTCACCACTACCTTCTCAAGGGCAATTAGGAATGTGCAATAAATGCTGGCCCAGTCAGCGAAGCCCACATCCTGTAAATGAATTTTTTAAATACACCACGGCAAGCAAGCAGTTAAGTTTCGACTTGACACTGGAGAAGGTCTTTTCGCTGATAAATAGTATTTGAATGATTCAGTTTCCCCGGATAAACATTGACCACATTAATAATAATACAAACCTGTCGGGCTGAAAAGAAAATTGGCAAATGCGACAGACTTTGGATGTGTCCTTTTTCATAGTTTTCTTATAGCATGTATTTTGTATCTGTAACTTTACTGGGTCACCTTGGGCAGTATGCATCACTTGGTACTCAGTTGTGAATAACTGTATGGAATTATTCTCAAGGTTATATGCAAGGCAACGTTCTATTTTACTAATCATTTATGAGAAATGCCTCTTGCAATTAATACAGCTTGGGGCCTGTATTGCTTCTTTAAATCTTGCAATTTTAAAACTCAGTAAATATATATACTTTATTGGTGTCTGTCATTTTAGTGCAGCTTTCAATAAAACTGATGATTGTTTTCCAATTTTATTTAAGTTGTCGTTCATCTAATGCTGCTATTAATATTGTTAAAACACCAAGTTGGTCCTGCTTAATATATTGCACATCCAATTCAAACAAGAATGAGAGCAAGAAATGGGGCGCTCACTTATGCT
This sequence comes from Scyliorhinus torazame, assembly GCF_047496885.1. Lineage (NCBI taxonomy): Eukaryota > Metazoa > Chordata > Chondrichthyes > Carcharhiniformes > Scyliorhinidae > Scyliorhinus > Scyliorhinus torazame. The sequence continues at coordinate 144,797,818 of NC_092721.1, read as the reverse complement.
CGATATTCATGTTACAATTCTGCTTTGTCTCTTAACTCTACAAGTGCCCATGGGTTCAGGAAATGTTATGACTCCCTGCGCTTGCCTGATTTGTATACATGTTTCCTTTCATGTGCTGAAATAAAAATATAATACTACAGAAATGAAACTATTTGAACATAAAAATAGCTACATTACTATGATGACCTTAAATTCTATCAAACATTTCATTTAATAAATTAAAAAGTAGATCTTTACATAATTAGCAATCTTTCCCTTTGTTCGCAATGTCTGTCAGTCCACCTGCATCTGAGCAACTTGTTGTCCTTGGAGACTGGGTGAGGTATACTAAAGCCCCTCAGAAGGATAAAGTGCCATTATAAGGGGTCTCCTAATGGCAGTCATTTGCATGGGATATGGTGTAAATTACAGTAATTTACTCAAAAACCATTCCTCATGCATAAACCAGACAATAAATGTTGGCAGGCTAATTGACCATGAGGCATGGCTGGAACCATTTAAGATAGGTACATTCCAGCAATGGTTACTGGATACTGATCAAGAAACCTAATTGGTACTGTTTTGTTTTGTTTGCCATAGCTCAGGGACACTGACCTCAACTGTTTTGCTCCAATAGTTGTCCTGGATGAAACAAGTTAACAGACCAGCCTAGGGATATAACCTGGAACATCCTTCTCGGCATGCTTCAGTATTGCACCATTTAGTGCACAAATCTATTGAGACACTTTGTATTTTCATATTCTACGGTGATTGGAGTTCAAATCAACATGTGACATGACAGGAAGGTATCCATATTATTCGCAATTCATTTAATCTCCATTGTCACGATTGAGAGTACTCAGATCACTGAGGCTTTGAAGTTGACATACATTTAACATTTGGGAAACAGTATGGCAAAGCCTGCTCTTTCATCTTTAAGTCAGAATGTTGGGCAATGTCATTGTGTAAACTGAGTTCCATACTGCACATTCAGTGAAGTTATGGTGCCAAAACAGAAACAATTTCTAGTGAGTTTTGGGCCAAAGACTTTGCCTCATCTACTCACCACAAGAACACAAGAAATACGAGCAGGAGTAGACCATGTGGTCTGACGAGCCTGATCCACCCGCCAGTTAATATTATCATGGCTCATCTGAGGTTTAAAATACAATTTCTGCCTATTCCCCATATCCCCTGATTTCCTGAAGGGTCAAAAATCTGTCCATCCCAGCCTTAAATGCATTCAACAATTGAGCATCAAAATGAATTCCACAGCCGTATAAACCTCTATGCCCAATTCTTTTTTTTTAAATTTAGAGTACCCAATTATTTTTCTTTCCCAATTAAGGGGCAAGCGTGGCCAATCCACTTAACCTGCACATTTTGGCTTGTGGTGGTGAAACCCACGCAGTCACGGGGAGAATGTGCAAACAGTGACCACCCCCCCCCCCCCCGTGCCCAATTCTAAAACTCTTTAGAATACTCATGGACAAAGACGAGAGTGGTCCTAAAGGAAGAGTGCTAAATTGGGGAAAGGCCAAGTATAACAAAATTCGGCAGGAGCTAGGGAATGTGGATTGGGAGCAGCTCTTTAAGGGTAAATCCACATTTGAAATGTGGGAGTCTTTTAAGGAAAGGTTGATTAGAGTGCAGGACAGATATGTCCCTGTGTAAATGAGGGATAGAAATGGCAAGATTAGGGAACCATGGATGACGGGTGGAATTGTGAGACTAGCTAAGATGAAAAACAAAGCATACATAAGGTCTAGGCGACTTAAATCTGATGAAGCTTTGGAGGAATATCGGGAAAGTAGGACAAATCTCAAACACGCAATAAAGAGGGCTAAAAGTGGTCATGAAATATCTTTGGCTAACAGGGTTAAGGAAAATTCCAAAGCCTTTTATTCGTATATAAGGAGCAAGAGGGTAGCTAGAGAAAGGATTGGCCCACTCAAAGACAAAAGAGGGAATTTATGCGTGGAGTCAGAGGAAATGGGTGAGATTCTTAATGAGTACTTTGCATCGGTATTCACCAAGGAGAGGGACATGACGGATGTTGAGGCGAAGGATGGATGTTTAAATACTGTAGGTCAAGTCAGCATTAGGAAGGGAGAAGTTTTGGGTATTCTAAAAGGCATTAAGGTGGACAAGTCCCCAGGTCCGGATGGGATCTATCCCAGGTTACTGAGAAAAGCGAGGGAAGAAATAGCTGGGGCCTTAACAGATATCTTTGCAGCATCCTTGAGCACGGGTAAGGTCCCAGAGGACTGGAGAATTGCTAATGTTGTCCCTTTGTTTAAGAAGGGTAGCAGAGATAATCCAGGGAATTATAGACCTGTGAGCTTGACGTCAGTGGTAGGCAAACTGTTGGAGAAGATACTAAGGGATAGGATCTATTCACATTTGGAAGAAAATAGACTTATCAGTGATAGGCAGCATGGTTTTGTGCAGGGAAAGTCATGTCTTACAAACCTATAGAATTCTTTGAGGAAGTGACAACATTCATTGATGAGGGAAGGGCTGTAGACGTCATATACATGGACTTCAGTAAGGCGTTTGATAAAGTTTCCCATGGCAGGTTGATGGAAAAAGTGAAGTCGTATGGGGTTCAGTGTGTACTAGCTAGATGGATAAAGAACTAGCTGGGCAACAGGAGACAGAGAGTAGTGGTGGAAGGGAGTGTCTCAAAATGGAGTAAGGTGACTAGTGGTGTTCCACAGGGATCCGTGCTCAGACCACTGTTGTTTGTGAAATACATAAATGATCTGGACGAAGGTATAGGTGGTCTGATTAGCAAGTTTGCAGATGATACTAAGATTGGTGGAGTTGCAGATAGTGAGGAGGACTGTCAGAGAATACAGCAAAATATAAATAGATTGGAGAGTTGGGCAGAGAAATGGCAGATGGAGTTCAATCCAGGCAAATGCGAGGTGATGCATTTTGGAAGATCTAATTCAAGAGCAGACTATACGGTCAATGGAAGAGTCCTGGGGAAAATTGATGTACAGAGAGATCTGGGAGTTCAGGTTCATTGTACCCTGAAGGTGGCAATGCAGGTCGATAGAGTGGTCAAGAAGGCATACAGCATGCTTGCCTTCATCGGACGGGGTATTGAGTACAAGAGTCGGCAGGTCATGTTACAGTTGTATAGGACTTTGGTTAGGTCACATTTGGAATACTGCGTGCAGTTCTGGTCGCCACATTACCAGAAGGATGTGGATGCTTTAGAGAGGGTGCAGAGGAGGTTCACCAGAATGTTGCCTGGTATGGAGGGTGCTAGCTATGAAGAAAGGTTGAGTAGATTAGGATTGTTTTCATTGGAAAGACGGAGGTTGAGGGGGGACCTGATTGAGGTCTCCAAAATTATGAGAGGTATGGACAGGGTGGATAGCAACAAGCTTTTTCCAAGAGTGGGGGTGTCAATTACAAGGGGTCACGATTTCAAGGTGATAGGGGGAAAGTTTAAGGGAGATGTGCGTGAAACGTTTTTTACGCAGAGGGTGGTGGGTGCCTGGAACGCTTTGCCAACGGAGGTGGTAGAGGCAGGCACAATAGCATCATTTAAGATGCATCTAGACAGATATATGAACGGTCGGGGAAGAGAGGGAAGTAGATCCTTGGAAAATAGGCGACAGGTTTAGATAAAGGATCTGGATCGGCGCAGGCTGGGAGGGCCGAAGGGCCTGTTCCTGTGCTGTAATTTATTTTGTTCTTTGTTCTTGTTCTTGCAGTTCGACTTTGAACGTAACCCTGAAATTGTCAGAAACTAACATAAATTGTTGCATTCATAGAATCCCTTTAGTGCAGAAGGAGGCCAATTGGCCCATCTAGTCTGCACCGATCCTCTGAAAGAGCACCATACCTAGGTGCAATCCCCCATCCCATCCCCATAATCTCATCTAGGGCCAATTTAGCATAGTTAATCCACCTAACCTGCACATCTTTAGACAGGTTAGAAACCAGAGCACCCGGTGGAGACACATAGACATGGGAATAATGTACAATTTCCACACAGACAGTCACCCGAGGTTGGAATCAAACCTGGATCTCTGGTGCTGTGGGGGCAGCAGTGCTAGCCATTGTTACACTGTGCCGCATTGAAATCATACAGTTTATGTATCACTCTGGTTACGAAGAGGGGGCCTACTGGTGTCCTGATTTTAATGAGGCCGGAAACAGAATAGAACAAAGAACAAAAGAACGAAGAACAATACAGCATTGGAACAGGCCCTTCGGCCCTCCAAGCCTGTACCGGTCATGATACCACCCTAGGCAAAAATCCTCAGCACTTCCTAGTGCCATATCCCTCTCTACCCATCATATCCATGTGTTTGTCGAGACGCCTTTTGAACGCCGTTAATGTATCTGTTTCCTGGAGGCACTGAAGGCGGTTATTAGGGGGGAACTCATCTCAATCCTGGCACATAAGGAGAAGACTGACCGGGCGGAGTTGGACAGGCTGGTAGGCAAAATTTTACAGGTGGACAGGAGGCATGCGGAGTCTCCGGATGACGGGCTTTTGAAGGAGCATCAGAGACTGCAGCTGGAATTTGGGGTTCTGTCCACAGGTAAGGCGGAGGGACAGCCGAGGAGGGTAAAGGGGGCAGTGTATGAATATGGAGAAAAAGCCAGCAGGATGTTGGCGCACCAGCTGAGGAAGCAGGAAGCAGCGAGAGAGATTGGGAAAGTAAAGGATACAGTGGGGAAGGTGGTTTTAGATCCGGCGAAGGTAAATGATGTGTTTCGGGAGTTTTACAGTAGATTGTATAAATCGGAACCCTCAGCTGGGGAGGAGGGTATGAAGCGATTCCTAGGGGTGCTGGAGTTCCTGAGGATAGATGAGGAGTTTGTGGAGGGCTTGGGAGCCCCAATTAGGCTTGGGGAGGTTATAGACGGGTTGGGGGCGATGCAGTCGGGTAAGGGCCCCGGACCCAGTTGAGTTTTATAAAAAGTTTTCCGGGTTGCTGGGGCCGCTCCTGGTAAAGGCTTTTAATGAGTCCAAGAAGCTGGGAGTGCTCCCCCTAACGTTATCGCAAGCATCGATTTCCCTTATTTTGAAGCAGGATAAGGATCCGGAGAGTTGTGGGTCATATAGGCCGATCTCCCTGTTGAATATGGATGCAAAATTGCTGGCAAAGATTTTGGCCATGCGCATAGACGATTGTGTCCCGGATGTAATAGGGGAGGACCAGACGGGATTTCTGAAGGGACGACACCTGATGCCCAATATTAGACGGCTCCTAAATGTGATAACGTTGCCTGCAGAGGGGCGCGAGGTCGAGGTGGTGGTGGCCATGGATGCAGAGAAGGCCTTTGATTGAGTGGAGTGGAGGTACCTGTGGGATGTCCTGGGAAGATTCGAGTTCAGGCAGGGTTTCGTGGATTGGGTCCGGTTGCTTTATTAGGCACCAGTGGCGAATGTGAGGACCAACCGGGTCCGGTCGGAGTATTTTAGTCTGTGCAGGGGGACAAGGCAGGGGTGCCCACTTTCCCCACTACTATTTGCCCTGGCCATAGAGCCTTTGGCAATGGCACTAAGGACATTGAACATTTGGCGGGGGATAGTGAGAGGGGGGGTGGAACATAAGGTCTCGTTCTATGCGGACAATTTGCTCCTGTATATAACAGACCCGTTGGGGGGGGGGGGGGGGGGATTGCAGGAATTATGGGAATACTGGAGGAATTTGGCCGGTTCTCCGATTACAAACTAAACATGAGCAAGAGCGAGGTCTTCGCGATCCAGGCAAGGGGGCAGGAGAGGAGACTGAGGAAGATGCCATTCAAAATGGTGGGAAGGAGTTTTAGGTATTTGGAGATTCAGATGACAAGGGACTGGGGTCAGCTTCATAAATTAAATTTGGGCAGGGTAATTGAGCAAATGAAAGGGGACTTCCTCAGGTGGGATGTGCTCCCGCTGTCATTGGCGGAGAGGGTACACACTGTGAAAATGACAGTCCTCCCAAGATTGTTGTTTGTGTTTCAGTGTCTCCCAATCTTTATCCCAAGGCATTTTTTAGGAAAATGAGCGCGGTGATCTCAGGTTTTATCTGGGCTGGGAAAGCACCAAGGATGAAGAAGATCCTTCTTGAGCTGGGGCGCGGGGCGGGAGGCTTGACCCTTCCGAACTTTATTAACTACTACTGGGCAGCTAATATTTCAATAGTTAGGAAGTGGGCAGTGGGGGAGGGGTCGGTGTGGGAGCAGGTGGAGGCAGTATCTTGTAAGGGCACATGTCTGGAGGCTCTGTTAGCGGCACCTCTGCCATTTTCACCGGCTCGATACTCCACAAGCCCAGTGGTAGTGGCAGCCCTGAGAGTGTAGGGGCAATGGAGGCAGCACATGAGACTGGAGGGGGCATCGGGTGTGGTCACTGATCTATGACAATCACCGGTTCGCTCCGGGGGAGCTAAATGGGGGCTTTAGGAGGTGGCAGCGGGCAGGGATTGAGAGATTTGGGGATCTCTTCATTGAGGAGGGGTTCCCGAGCCTGGAGGAGCAAGAGGAGGAGTTTGAATTGCCGGGTGGGAACGGATTTCGGTACCTGCAGGTACATGACTTTGTCCGGAGGCAGGTCCCAAGCTTCCCTCACCTCCCTCTAAGGGGACTGCAGGATATGGTGAGGTGTAAAACAGGGGATGGGAAGGGGTGGGGTCTCGGAAATATATAAGGAATTGATGGAGTGGGAAGGGGTCCTAATCGGGGAGGTGAAGAGGAAGTCAGAGGACGCGTTGGATGGGGAGTTGGAAGTTGGGCTATGGGAGAAGGCCCTGAAAAGAGCCAATGCATCCTCGCCGTGTGCCAGGCTTAGCCTGATCCAGTTCCAGGTGGTCCACAGGGCTCATATGACTGTGGCCCGGATGAGTAGATTTTTTGAGGAGGTGGAGGACAGGTGCGAGGTGCGGGGAAGTCCGGCGAATCATGTACATATGTTCTGGGGGTGTCCGAAGCTGAGGGGATTTTGGCAGGGATTCTAGGATGTCACGTCAGAGGTCCTGGTAGGGAGGGTGACTCCGAGTCCAGAGGTGGCAATGTTTGAAGCGACGGAAGATCCGGGAGCCCAGGGGGGGAGAAAGGCCGACGTTTTGGCCTTTGCCTCCCTGGTGGCCCGGAGACAGATTTTGCTGGGATGGAGGGACTCGGAGCCTCCAAAGTTGGGGGTGTGGGTCAGCAACATGGCAGAGTTTCTCAGGCTAGAGAAGATTAAGTTCGCCTTAAGGGGTTCAATACAGGGTTTCGCTTGGAGGTGGCTACCATTCATGACTTCTTTAAGGAAGACTGACCATCAGCGGAATGGGGAGGGGGGCTGAAGGGGAGGCATGGCAGTGGAAAATAGGGAAGGGGAATCTAAGGTATAGGTAGCTAGGAGGTAGGGCGGGAGGAAGTTGGGTGTGTTACTGTGGGTTCTTTGTGTGTGACGGACCGCTCTGTTATTTAGAATGTTAATATGTTGAAATGTCAAAATTATAAATGCCTCAACAAAACTGTCTCTGCTTCCACAACCTTCCCTGGCAACACGTTCCAGGCACTCACCACGCTCTGTGTAAAAAACGTGTCTCGAACATCTCCTCTAAACTTTGCCCCATGGACCTGAAACCTATGCCACCTGGTGACTGACCTCTCCACCCTGGGAAAGAGTGCCTGCCCATCCAATCTATCCATGTCCCTCATAATCTTGTAGACCTCAATCAGGTCACCCCTCAACCTCCGTCATTCTAATGAAAACAGTCCGAGTCTATTCAGCCTCTCCGCATAGCTAACACTCTCCAGACCAGGCAAAACCTGATAAACCTCCTCTGCACCCTCTCCAAAGTTTCCACATCCTTCTGGTAGTGTGGTGACCAGAATTGTGCGCGATATTCCAAGTGCGGCCTAACCAAGGTTCTGTACAACTGTAGCATGATTTGCCAGTTTGTATACTCAATGCCCCGTCCAATGAAGGCAAGTATTCTGTATGCTTTCTTGACTATCTTGTCCACTTGTGTTGCCACTTTCAAAGATCTGTGGACCTTTACGCCCAGATCTCTCTGACTTTCTATATTCCGAAGAATTTTGCCATTTACAGTATATTTCCCCTCTATGTTAGACATACCAAAATGCATTACCTCATATTTATCTGGATTAAACTCCATTTGACGTTCCTCTGCCCAAGTCTCCAACCTATCTCTGTCCTGCTGTATCCTCTGACAATCCTCAACAGTATCTGCCACTCCACCAACCTTGGTGTCATCCACGAACTTACTAATCAGACCAGCTACATTTTCCTCCAAATCGTTTATGTATACTACAAACAACATGTGCAATGACGGAAGTGAGTGATAAATCTCTTAGCTATAAACACACACATGTACATTCTTTCTTAGGATTTGATTGGTCGGGCAGCATGGTGGCGCAGTGGGTTAGCCCAACTGCCTCACAGCGCCGAGGTCCCAGGTTCGATCCCGGCTCTGGGTCACTGTCCGTGTGGAGTTTGCACATTCTCCCCATGTTTGTGTGGGTTTCGCCCCCACAACCTAAAGATGTGCAGGCTAGGTGGATTGGCCATGCTAAATTGCCCCTTAATTGGAAAAATGAATTGGGTACTCTAAATTTATTTTTAAAAAAGGATTGGATTGGTCGTGTGAACAATCCCAGTGGAACTTCCTAATATCCATGGCGTTTACTGTACTTACTTCACAGTTTGAGGAGTTCAGAGGTTTAATTAGCTGATTTAAGTTGCATGCCTACCACCTTGCCTTCTTGACGTGAACAGTTTGTAACACTCGATACCTGTGACTCGAAGTCTATCGGCGCCAACCACCACTTCGTTCTCATCCGCAGAAAACAGCATCCTGCCTGTGTTTGAGTTGATCTCAAAGTGTTTTCCATGAGCTTGCACTGTGCTGGGTCCTTGAGCCAAAAGATAAACAATATCAAAATAAAGGGAGGTCGTGACATATGAAGCTTTCCTAAAGGGAGAAAAAAAATCAATATCAAATCACCTTGTGAGAGAGTGCTTCAAAAATGTTATTGATGTATTCAGAAACAAAGGGCAAAGCTTTAACAAAAACAGCAGAGGCAGATGTGCTGAAAAGTTTCTCAGCTCTTCGTGTTTCTTGGCAGCTCCAAATAGGTGGACAGAAAGCTACAATTTTCAATGATGAACACATAAGCATTTTGAAGAACAGAGTAGCCGTAAAATGGCAATGAAATGATTTGTAACACCATTTTACAATTGGCTCAGCAACTGCTCTTACTGCAGGTTAAATCAAGAAAAGTAGGCAAATTGAACCAGGGACATTTATGGAGCAGATTGGGATGGTGGACCCATCGAGGTTTTTGCACCCAGGTGAGAAGGAGTTCTAATTTTTTTCACGTGTACACAAGGTTTGTACCCGTATTGACTTCTTTGTGGTGGGGCAATCGGTGCTTCCAAGGATAGTAAGAGCTGAATACTCCTCGATCGGAATCTCCGACCATGCTCCACACTCATGGATGTGAGGTTGGAGACTGGCCATGCCCTACTTCCCACATGGAGTTTAGACATGGCCCTCTTGGCTGACCAGGTCATCTGCCAGAAAACATCACAGGCTATATGCGAGAATATTACCAACAACAAGAATGGAGAGGTCTCACCCTCCACTTTCTGGGAGACGCTGAAGGCCATGATCAGAGGAGAAATTAGCGCCTACAAGGCATGCAGGGACATGGAAGAGAGGGCGGCCAGGCACAAATTGATCAACTCCATTCTGGAGGTAGAGAGACGATACTCCGATGCTCCGACCGCGGAGCTTCTGGCGGAGAGGAAAAAGCTATAAATGGACTTTAACCTGCTATCCAGCTGGAAAACATTGTACTAACACCACCAGACATGGGAGACTTTCTACGAACATGGAGACATGGCCAGCCGCCTGCTAGCTCACCAGCTGAGAAAGCAGGCAGCCACGAGGGAGATAGTGCAGGTAAAGGAAAGCAAAGACAGACTGCTGGCCAAACCAAAAATGGTTACTGAAATATTTGAGGCCTTCTACCGAGGGCTCTACACCTCTGACTTGACATGCCAGTCATGGGGGTTGATAGGAGGAAGGGGCTGGAAGCACCACTGGACCTGGATAAGTCGTGGAGAGCATCAACTCCATGCAGGTAGGGAAGGCGCCGGGACCAGATGGGTTCCTGGCAGACTTCTACAAAACATTTGTGGCAGCACTGGCCCTGCATTTGCGGGAGATGTTTGCAGACTCATTAGCAAGGGGCACCCTGCCTCCAACGCCGGCACAAGCCATCATATCACTGATACTCAAGAAAGACAAAGACCCAACCGAATGTGGATCTGATAGACCCATCGGGCAGGAGGTACAAATGTCTGAGAACACGCATCAACAGGTTCGAAAACAACTTCTCACCTGCTGTTATCAGAGTCCTGAATGACTCTCTTATGAATTGATCTGATCTCTTCACACATCTTCTCTATTGAGTAGTACTACACTCCGTATGCTTCACCCGATGGCTGTGTCTCTGTAATTACATTGTGTATTTATGTATGTCCTATGTTTTGTTTTCATGTATGGAGTAACCTGTTTGGACTGCACCCAAAACAATACTTCTCACTGTACCTCGGGACACGTGACACTAAAACAAAACAAATCCAAATCCAATTTTGCTTCTCAATGTGGATGTGGAAATACTTGCAAAAATCCTGACAAGGCGACTGGAGAATTGTGTACCAGAGGTGGTTGCAGAAAACCAACCGGCTTTGTTAAAGGTAGACAGCTAACAATGAACATCAGGCGACTGCTAACTGTGATACTGATCCCATCCAGGGAGAGAACACCAGAGATGATCATCTCCCTGGTCGCGGTAAAGGCCTTCGACAGAGTCAAGTGGAAATATCTCATTGAGGTACTGGAGCGGTTTGGGCTTGGAGCAGAGTTCACCTCCTGGGTGAAACTCCTGTACAACGCCCCCAAGGCGAGCGTTCAGACCATCACCACAGCTCTGAATATTTCCAGCTGCACAGAGGCACAAGGCAGGGATGCCCGCTGTCCTTGCTCCTATTCGCACTGGCAATCGAGCCATTTGCGATCATCCTTAGAGTGGCAAAAAACTGGAAGGGAATTCGAAGAGGAGACAGAGCGCATGGAGTCTCACTCTATGCGGATGCCCTGTTCCTCTACATCAAACATGAGGTTGGCACCTTCTCAGGCTACAAGTTCAACCTGAGCAAGAGTGAAGTCTTCCCTGTGAACCCGTAAGGGGAAGGTGCAGAGCTGGGGGATTACCATTCAAGCGAGCTCAATGCAAATTCCGCTGTCTGGGGATACAAATTGCCCATGACCGGTCACGGATTCACAAATGGAACCTGACCAGTCTGGCGGAGGAAGTTAAAAAGGACCTGCAGAGATGGGACACACTCTTACTCTCCTTCGCAGGGAAGGTGCAGATGATCAAAATGAACATACTGCCCAGGTTACTCTTCCTGTTCAGATCCATACCAATCTACATATCCAAGGCCTTCTTTAACTCGGTTGACAAAATGATATACCGTTTGAGTGGTGGAGGAGGGGGAAGAACAAAAGGATCCACAAGAAGGTCCTATAAAGAAAAAGAAGCATGGGGGAAAGGCCCTCCAGACCCTCCCCTCCCCTCCCAAACGTACAGTACTACCACTGGGCAGCCGCAGCAGAAAAAGTGAGGGGATGGGTGGAAGAACCGGAAATGGAATGGGTGAGGATGGAGGAGAGTTCATGTACAGGGACAATCCTCTGAGCCCTCATCACTGCGGCACTCCCATCCCCGCAAGCAGAGCACTCAACAAGCCCAGTGGTGGTAGTCTCATTCCGACCCTGGAATCAATTGAGAAAGCACTTCGGACTATCTGAAATGTCCATTATGGCCCCCATCTGCGGCAACCACAGGTTTGTGGCAGCCATGTTGGATGCCACCTTAAAGGGATGGAGAACGGACGGGGGGATGCTGACTGTAAAGGACTTTTATACGGAGGACAGACTAACGACATTAGAGGAACTGACGGAAAAACTACAATATCCAAAGGGAACGAACTGCGACACCTACAGGAAAAGAACCTCCTCTGCAAGGGGACGACACCATACCCACAGACCCCGAGACATACAATGGTAGAGGAACTGCAAGCAGGCAATCTGGGAGGAGGGAACTGCGGGGATCTTTATGGACGACGATTGGAAAGGGCATGCTCCCCACTGGATGTGAGACACGCAAAATGGAAGGAAGTATTAGGGATTGAAATAGGATGGGGACTCTAGAGTGAAGCATTGAACTGGGCCAACTATACCTCTACGTGCGCAAGGCTAAACCTCATGCAACTGAAAATGGTGCACAGAGCACACCTAACCAGAACCTGAATGAGCAGGTTCTTCTTGGAGGTGGAGAGCAAATGTGAACGGTGCCAAGGAGGCCCGGCCAACCAGACCTATATGTTCTGGGCATGCCCAGACTGCTCGGGTTCTGGACAGCCTTCTTTGAAGCACTGTCCAAGGTTGTGGGGGCGAGGGTAGAGCCAAGTCTAAAGGTGGCAGTTTTTGGGGCATCAGACCAGCCAGAATTATTTATGGGGAGAAGGGCTGACGCCCTTGCCTTTACCTCCCTAATCGCATGCCGAAGAATCCTGCTCGGCTGGCGATCAGCAGCTCCACCCCAAGCTGCAGACTGGCTGGCCACGGAATTTCTCCAAATGGAGAAAATCAAATTCATCATCCGAGGGTCGGATGAGGGCTTCCACAAGACATGGAGGCCATTCACCAACTTGTTCCAGGACCTGTTTGAAGACAACAGCCAATAGTGCGAGGGGTGGGGGAGGCGGGAGGTTATACACAAGAGTCACTAAGACACCAAAGAACAGGAATAAGGAGAAAATGAGGGAGGGGTGGAGGATCAGGGAGCGGGTGATAGGAACATCTGGAAAAGACAACAGAGGGCCAAGAACAAAGTCACAAAGACGGCCCTGCAGCAGAGACAAAGGGCCTCCGGTCAAAATGGGGGCTGGCCAAGGCCGAACTGCCTGCTATGGGGATGGATACCAACCCCCCCCGAGGGCTAACCAATGGAGTAGGGGGAGGAGGAGGGGGGAAGGAACTATACAGAGGTAAATACACGATGATCACTTTTGTAAACTATGAATAAACTGTTAAATTCCATACAAATATATAAAAAAAGAAAAGTAGGCAAATTGGATGGAACTTTAAAAATGGACATTAGGTAATCTTCAGCAAATATGGACAAAAGAAATATACCAAAGCTAATCAACTAGACATAGACATAGACTAAGAATTTACAGTGCAGAAGGAGGCCATTTGGCTCATCGAGTCTGCACCGGCTCTTGGAAAGAGCCCCCATTTAAGCCCACACCTCCTCCCAATCCCCGTAACCCAGTAACCGAACCCAACTCCTTTGGACACTAAGGGCAATTTATCATGGCCAATCCACCTGACATGCACGTCTTTGGACTGTGGGAGGAAACCGGAGCACCCGGAGGAAACCCACGCAGACACGGGGAGAATGTTCAGACTCCACACAGACAGTGGCCCAAGCTGGGAATCAAACCTGAGACCCTGGAGCTGTGACGCAACAATGCTACCCACTGTGCTACCGTGCCGCCCAAAGAAAATCTTTTCTCTAAAATAGTGTTTTGGGTCAGGGTGTAGAGACCCCCAAAGTGTATCATGGAGTTCACCTGACCCACAACTTTTGTTAGATTGTGGTATGGGGAGCACACGGCCCACTCTGCAGGAGTGGTAGAGCAGAAATGGAAAAGTATTTTTAAAAACAAAACAATGTTTATTCTATGAACTCAAGTTTAAAACATACAGTGAACATCTTAGCAACCATCAATTCAAATACAACCCCCAAAGAATACAACACTAAGTAATCCTTAATAACTTCCCAAACACCACCCAGAAGACAGACGAAACACCTTTCAACAGAAGCACATTAGGTTTCACTACTCAGAACATTTATAATTCTGAATTCACCAAATGATTAAGAGATAGTCTTTTGATGGCAGAGAGAACAGCAGTACACCTGCCTGGTCTGGCTTCAGCTCCAACACTGAAAACGAAACTAAAACACACCCTGCAGCAAACAGTCTAAAATGAAAGTAAAAAACTGACAGGCAGCCCAGCTCCACCCACACTCTGACATCACTGATAATACCCATTTCTAAAAGGTACATTTCTTAAACACCCATTTCTTAAAGGTACTCTCACATGACACCTCCCCCCAAGAAAGAAAAATAAACCATCAACTTCAAGATGGTTTCATTTTTCACCTTTTCACTACCCTTGAAGAAAAGGCACACAGTAAATATACTTTTTCGTTTCAAAAACAACACACGCAAACAGGTATACTAATGTAGCCCATTTTTGTTCGTTCCTCCAACTGAAATCCTTCTCGATTGACAGTCTGTTTGAACAAGAAGGTCTCTACACAATCCGTCCATTTCTCTACACGTTGGCGTTTCTCTTTAAAGTCAGATACTTTAGTTCAATCTGATCACAGAGTCCCTTTTAATTCTCCAACACAGGAGCATTGGTTATCACAGCTTTCAGGCAGTCAAATGCCTGTTGAAAGTCCGCTGTCCACTGAAATTTTCGACGTTTCTTCAGCAAGTCCATCAGTGGAGCAATCACGCTACAAGATTTTGCACAAATGTTCAATCAAATCCACTCATGTCAAGAAATTGCATTATTTCCCTTTGTCTCGAGGGCATTGGAAACTCCTCAAGGAAAGTGAATTGGGCTTTTCCAAATTCACTTTTGGCTAGGTTTCTCACCAAACCTGCCTCCTGAAGTCGATCGAATAACTCCATCAGATGTTTTAAATTTTCTTTCCATGTCTGGCTGAAAATTACCAGTTCGTCGATGTATACTGCACACTTGGGTAATCCTGAAACAACTTTGTTAGTTAGCCAGTGAATTGGGGCTGGGGCGTTTTTCATGCCAAATGGCATAACTTTGAATTGGTATATACCATCTGGAGTCAAAAAAGCTGAAATCTCCTTTGCCCTTTCGGACATAGGGACCTGCCAGTAACCTTTAAGTAAATCCAGTTTGGAAATAAAAGCTGATTGTCCCACTTTCTCAATGCAATCCTCCAAACGTGGGATAGGATAAGAGTCCGTTCTTGTAACTGCATTAACCTTTCTATAGTCCACACACAACCGTTGGGTAACGTCTGGTTTAGGTACCATCACTATGGGTGAGCTCCATTGGCTGCAACGCACTTCAATTATGCCATTTTTAAGCACACTCTCAATCTCTTTGTTAACCTGTGCCAATTTTAAAGGGTTAAGTCTGTATGGATGTTGTTTGATTGGAACAGCATTTCCCACATCTACATCATGTATAGCCATTTTAGTACTTCCCAATTTATCTCCACAAATATGCCCATGTGATATCAATAACTCTTTCAGGTCAGTCCTCTGGAAGGTAACTCAACAATTTATCCCAATTTTTAAGACCATCCTCGTTTTCCAATTTAATTTGAGGTATGTCAAATTCACAGTCATCTGGATTTGGTTCGTCACTTTGAGTTAGAATCATTAAAACCTCCTCCTTTTTCTCGCCTTCCCTTTCAAAGTGTGTTTTAAGCATATTCACATGACACACTTGGTGAGTTTTCCTTCTATCCGGCGTTTTTACCACATAATTTGCCTCACTTAATTTCATTTCAATCTGATAAGGTCCACAAAACCTTGCTTTTAAAGGTTCACCTACCACTGGTAACAAGACTAAACCTTTATCTCCACAGGCAAAACTACGAACTTTGGATTTCTTGTCCGCTACCCGTTTCATCACATTTTGTGCAACTTCTAAATGTTGTCTAGCCAATTCACCTGCTCTATTTAATCGTTCCCTAAAATTTGACACGTAATCCAACAATGTAATTTCTGATTTCTCACTCACCAATTTTTCCTCAATCAATTTAAGTGGTCCTCTTACCTCATGACCAAAAATTAGTTCAAAAGGACTGAATTTGGTTGACTAGGTGCATCCCTAATTGCAAACAGTATGAATGAAATTCCTTTATCCTAATCCTCTGGATAATCGTGACAATAAGCCCTCAACATTGTCTTTAATGTCTGATGCTATCTTTCTAACGCTCCCTGCGATTCTGGATGGTATGTAGTTGATTTAAATTGTTTGATCCTTCAGCTATCCATAACTTCTTTGACTCACCTTGAGGTAAAATTTGATCCTTGATCCGATTGTATTTCTGTGGGTAGTCTATATCTAGTAAAGAATTTAAGTAATTCCTCCACAATCTTTTTAGCTGTATTATTATGTACTGGAATGGCCTCTGGAAACCAAGTAGACACATCCATTATAGTCAAAAGATATTGGTTCCCACTTTTCGTTTTAGGAAGTGGTCCTATGCAATCAATTAGGACCCTTGTAAAAGGTTCCTCAAATGCTGGAATGGGTATTAAGGGCGCTGGTTTTATCACTGCTTGAGGTTTCCCTATCACTTGACATGTGTGACATGATTGACAAAATTTAACTACATCTTTATGTAGTCCAGGCTAATAAAAATGTTTTTGGATTTCAGCTTGAGTTTTCCTTATTCCCAAATGACCTCCCACTGGTACCTCATGTGCAACTCGCAACAACTCCTTCCTATATCCTACCGGCAATACTACTTGATGAACTTCTGCCCACTTTTCATCTGCCTGCCTATGTAAAAGTCTCAATTTTCTCATCAAGACATCACTTTTACGGTAATAACACTCTGGTATACACTCAGATTCCTCTTCCGTGTATGCTTTCTGATACATCTGTTTTATTTCTATATCTTTTTGTTGTAACTCCGCCAATTTTCCTGAACTAAAAATATCAGCCTCATCCTCCACCTATTCCTGTTCTTTTTCAACCATCTGATCAAAAATCGTTTCTGATAATTGTACTTCAACTTCACTCTTTGATTTCTCCTCTTGTCTTAACCTGTGACTTTGCGACCTTGTTACTACACAATCCAGAAAAAATCCAGGATATTCATCCTTCAATATTTCAATTGTCTAATTTTCCACTGGCTTATCAACCACAGTAGGCAGCACACCCACCTGCAATCCAGCTATATCATTACCCAAGATAAACTGTATTCCTGGACAAGATAGTTTCTCTATTACTCCTACTACCACTTCACCACACTTCACTGGACTTTGCAACCTTACCTTATATAATAGAACACTACTTCTCTCACCCTGAATTCCACATATCACCACCTTTTCTGGCAACATTCTTCCCCGACTACATAACTCCTCTTCTCTTACCATTAAAGATTGACTAGCTCGCATATCTCTTAAAATTGTCACTTCTTTACCTGCCCCTCCTGATACACATGAGTAAACTTTACCCACACAAGTAAATTCTTTAAAGAGATCTGGCACCTCCTTATCAATCACCTCTTGATCAGGCTGTACAACCTTTTGCACCTCCTTCACTTCACTTGGGCTTTCCGTTACTACTTTAACAAACCCCACTGTCTTATCCTGTTTTACCACATCAGCCTTCCCAGTGCTTTTCTTCAACCACCAACACTGTGACTTTACATGGCCTAGTTTATTACAGTGAAAACATTTGAAATTTTTCATGTCTCTTCCACCCTCCTGGATTTCATTTTTAGTCTGAGGTACACTCTCCTTATTATCTCCCATCAGATCACCTTTACCTTTACCACTTGAGCATTTCTCATGTGGTTTCTATCCAGTTTCTATCCCTCACAGGCTGAAACTGATGTCGGAAACCAAGCTTTGATTTATGAACTAATTCATAATCATCTGCCATTTCTGCTGCTAATCTCAAAGTTTTAACCCTCTGCTCTTCCACATGAGTTCTCACTGCACCAGGAATTGAATTTTTAAACTCCTCCAAAAGTATAATTTCTCTGAGAGCTTCACACGTTTGGTCTCTTTGCAAAGCCCTTATCCACCTATCAAAATTACTCTGTTTGAACCTTTCAAACTCCATGTATGTTTGACCAAATTCTTTCCTTAAATTTCTAAACCTTTGTCTGTAGGCTTCAAGCACTAGTTCATATGCACCAAAGATGGATTTTGCACCTCCTCATACGTCCCAGATACCTCCTCTGGTAGTGATGCAAACACTTCACTAGCCCTACCTACCAGCTTTGTTTGAATCAGTAATACCCACATGTCCTGTGGCCATTTCAATTGTTTAGCTACCTTCTCAAATGAAATGAAAAAGGCTTCTACCTCCTTCTCATCAAACCTTGGCACTGCTTGGACATATTTAAATAGATCCCCACCAAGTCTTTGACTATGACGCTCTTTCTCACTATCCTGATCACTCTCCTCCAACTGTACGTTGTCCTTTATCCCTGCCAATTTTAACTGACTGTCATGTTTCATGGCCATTTTCTGAAGTTCAAACTCTCTCTCTTTATCTTTTTCCCTGATCTGTATCTCCCTTTCTCTTTCTTTTTCTTCTCTATCTCTTTCATATTCAAGCTGCTTTAATTTTTTCTCACATTACATTTGTTTAAGTTGTAACTGAATTTTTGCTATTTCCAATGAGTCAAACTGTATCTCAGGCAACTTTAAATGCTGAGCCATTGCCATAATTACCTAACCTTTTCGCATTTTGTCAGGTAATGTTAACTGCAATGTTATTGCCAAATCTAACAGTCTGTTTTTAGTCTCTGTCCGTAAGGTACTGCGTGTGACCGTCTCCACCCCCAAAAACCTCAGAGCCTCTGAAAGAGCCATTGTTCACAACACACTCCCTTCTTAAACTAAAATACCACACCTGAAAAGCAACCACAATATGCTCACGCCTCACTGTCTTTAAGTTCACTAAGCCAATCCAATAGATAGACTTTTATCCCGGACGAGCCTTCAATTTGTTATGGGCCAGGGTTTCGAGAACCCCAAAGTGTATCATGGAGTTCACCTGACCCACAACTTTTAGTAGATTGTGGTATAGGGAGCACACAGCCCACTCTACAGGTGTGGTAGAGCAGAAATGGAAAAGTATCTTTTAAAACAAAACAATGTTTATTCTATGAAAACAAGTTAACCTTTTTAAAACATACAGTGAACATCTTAGCAACCATCAATTCAAATACAACCCCCAAAGAATACAACACTAAGTAA
The DNA here is from genome assembly GCF_047496885.1 of Scyliorhinus torazame. Lineage (NCBI taxonomy): Eukaryota > Metazoa > Chordata > Chondrichthyes > Carcharhiniformes > Scyliorhinidae > Scyliorhinus > Scyliorhinus torazame. The sequence goes on along the minus strand of NC_092721.1, from coordinate 144,778,719 downwards.
TCCTTAATAACTTCCCAAACAACATCCAGAAGACAGAAGAAACACCTTTCAACAGAAGCAAATTAGGTTTACATTCACTACTGAGAACATTTATAATTCTGAATTCACCAAATGACCAAGAGATAGTATTTTGATGGCAGAGAGAACAACGGTACACCTGCTTGGTCTGGCTTCAGCTCCAACACTGAAAACGAAACTAAAACACACCCTGCAGCAAACAGCCTAAAATGAAAGTAAAAAAACTGACAGACAGCCCAGCTCCACCCACTCTCTGACATCACTGATAATACCCATTTCTAAAAGGTACATTTCTTAAACACCCATTTCTTAAAGGTACTCTAACATGACAATATCAATTACTCTCTGCAATTGGCAATGTTTTCCGAACTCCACTTTAATGTAAACACGTAACTTTATTTTTCCCTCTATTCTTTGCAAACTATTCAAGCTGTTTGTTAAAAATCACCAATGTCTGGACAGCCATATTTGTTTTAATTCTGTGGTGGTCAATGGTGCCTGCCTGCTGGTCTGAAGTGTTTGGGGTCCACATGGTACATTATGGTTGAGTCGCTTTGGAATGCAGTTTCAGAATTCCCAATTGTAAGTTCATGAACTCAGTCATCCAAGAAAAAATAATGGGAGAGCCCCCAGACTGTTATGTTCACAATAGAATTAGCAGAAAGCCCCATGGAAGAGATTGCCAGCTTACAGGTTTATAGAATCATCGGATCCGTACAGAATATGCACCGACCCTCCGAAAGAGCACCTATCGCTACACCCCCACCCTATCCCCATAACCCAGTAACTCCATCTTTCCTATTGGAAACTAAGGGGCAATTTAGCATGGCCAATCCACCTAATCTGCACATTTTTGGACTGTGGGAGGAAACCGGAGCACCCGGAGGAAACCCATACAGAGATGGGAGAATGTACAAATTCCACACACATAGTCAGCCAAGGTTGGTCTCAATCCCGGGTCCCTGGCGCTATAAGGCAGCAGTCCTAACCACTGTGCCACCGTACCGCCCCACGCTGTGAGGCAAAATTAAAGGGGAGGGGAAAAAGCTGTGTACTTCCTTCTTTCCCCCCCCCCCATTAATAATGATTTATGCCTATGACAATAGGATGGCCTGACTCAAAGCAGGATGCTGAGCTGTTCTGGACCTCGATCCCCGAGGAACAAAAAATGAAAATGGAACAAGTTAATGTTTAGCTCAGGCAGATCAGAGTGAACTTCCATATTTGGATGAAATTGATATTTAATGGACCTCAGTTATATTTCATCCAATGTTTGTTCTGCCTTCACTTCCCTTTAGAATCCCTTTCTAAAGGTTTTCAATTAAGAATATTTCTCAGTTGAACTCTTCTGATTGGGACAACAGTAATTGGCTTTCTCAATACATTCCAGTGCAGTTTGCTGTCTATAGAAACTCAATGTTGTTTTTGATTGTTCATCCTTAATAACCATGAATAATATTCGAGGACAAGCAATATGGTCAGATGGGTACAGGTTATTGCTTTGTACCTAATTAAAGATATTAATCCATTAGTAGCACCTTTAAAATTCCTGGCAGTAGGTGCCCATCTATTTGGTCTATTGGGAAAGGGGTTTTATGCCAGGAGGCTGCAGTTGCCAGCCATGATCAGTCATGAAAGCCAGAGCTTCTTCAGACACTGGTGTTCACTCATGTTGGCAGAGCAGATCCTCTGCCTATGGACCCTGTGTTGGGGATCTTTACTCCTTTGAGATGGATCTCTGTGTCCCTCTCTCGATCCGGTGGAACAATTTGTGGCTGAGGCGAAGGAAGCTGGTGCTGTTGGTGATAGTAGTGCTGCTCCCTCCAGTTCCTCATCAAAGATCCGTGGTGAATGTTGGCAGCAGTAGCTCAAGATGAATGAAGTCCAAGATAACTGAACTGACTTCCAAGAAGTTGAAAATCAGCTGTCATTCAGTGGAAGCAGACTTTCAGAAGCAGCACTGTGAGCAGCAGCCTTTCAACTAGGCACACCTTCAGACATTAGTTTAATTGTTTGAAACCTTCCCAGCCTGCCACTATAGAAGCATTCCCCACTGTGCCTCTTACACTCTAGCTGACCCTGACGAATTCCACACAGCTCGGGAAACTCATGCGATGGCTAGTAAAGCCAAAATGTTAGGTTAAGTCCTCAGTTAATTGCCTCTTTGAATAGTTTAATTGATTAATTGAGAGCTTCATGAGGGTCGTCCATTTGCCTAAAAGTTCATCTCGGTTAAACCTGGAAGTCGATGGGATGATGTTGGATTCCTGACACAGGCTACAGGCTGTGGTGATCTCTATGTGTGCATGTACACAAGGGGTTAATGTGTCATCAGTAGCACCACATGATCACTAGAGGGCCGGTCCAACAGGAGTATAAAAAGCAGCCACATTGGGTCTCTCTCTCTCTCTTGGGTGCACTGTAATCAAAGCAACAGCAGACTAGTTTTGATGGCCAGTGGAGTTACGTATAGTTACCATAGTTAGATCTTGTTAAACTTATCACTAGTATCAAAGTTAAGGTAAAGAACTCATGTAAATATTGTTGTAGTCACACAATAAACCTTTTGTTACTACTGGAAGAGTTCGAATCTTCTTCATTGGGATTCAGAATACCTCATCACTAACCAAGGATTGAGTAGCACATGTTACCTACCACACAGGGATCAAAACACAGGCTACTTTTCTGGACTGTTATGACTTCCCCAGTTCACACCCTGAACATGAAAAACTTTACCTGTTTGAACTGTATGGCCCACGATCCCACTCCTGAGAGGATTGGCCTGATGTGGTGTTGTATATGCCTTTAAGGGATAGCTGCAAGACCATTGTATTATTAGGTGGTTCGGCAGATCAATTGTTAATGTGGGACTGAAGAACAGTACTGCCCATGGTATGATGGAGAGTGATTTGATAATAGACTGTGTGGTAGAATCTGGAAGGAGCCAGCATGGAAACAGCAGCCATGAATGGCAGTCCTTGGATATGGATATAGTTATGGATTAACAATAAACAGTTTATGTTCAACCATACAAGCCTGCAAACCACTTAGTGAGACACCGTCATTATCCCCCTACACAAACCTCTAACTCAAATAAGGTCTTGATGACCTTCTGACCTGATATCCATGTGTATAGGAGACCACTACCTTCCTCCAGGTGCCCTGCTCACCTGCTCAAAAGACCTTGTGGGAAGGCAACAGAATTACAGTGGCTAGGTCCCCATCTTTATTTTAATAATTTCTATCAAAGAGGGTTAAGTTCAAGGCTAGTGTGTCAGAGTGCAAATGTTCAATCTATAACACAGATGCAGGTGGAAATGGTGGAAGCAAGGTTGATGCATTTAAATGAAACTAAGATAAATTTCTGTCAGAAAATAATATTTGGGAACACAATATATGAACAATTTTGGGACACTTTGAGAAATTTGAGACATGACGGGCGTCATTCTCCGACCCCCCCGCCGGGTCGGAGAATGGCCGTTGGCCGCTGTGAATCCCGCCCCCGCCGAAGTCTCCGCTCCCGGAGATTGGGCGGGGGCGGGAATCCGGCCACGCCGGTTAGCGGGACCCCCCGCTGGATTCTCCGGCCCGGATGGGCCGAAGTCCCGCCCAGAGATTGCCTGTCCCGCCGGCGTAAATCAAACCTGGTATTTACCGGCGGGACCAGGCGGCGTGGGCGGGCTCCGGGGTCCTGGGGGGGGGGGGCGCGGGGCGATCTGACCCCGGGGGGGGCCCCCACGGTGGCCTGGCCCGCGATCGGGGCCCACCGATCCGCGGGCGGGCCTGTGCCGTGGGGGCACTCTTTCCCTTCCGCCTCCGCCACGGCCTCCACCATGGCGGAGGCGGAAGAGACTCTCCCCACTGCGCATGCGGGGGAAACTGACAGCGGCCGCTGACGCTCCCGCGCATGCGCCGGGACACTGACAGCGGCCGCTGACGCTCCCGCGCATGCGCCTCATTTCCGTGCCAGCTGGCGGGGAAACAAACGCCATTTCCGCCAGCTGGCGGGGCGGAAATCCCTCCGGCGTCGGCCTAGCCCCTCAATGTTGGGGCTAGGCCGCCAAAGATGCGGAGCATTCTGCACCTTTGGGCCGGCGCGATGCCCGTCTGATTGGCGCCGGCTTTGGCGCCAGTCGGCGGACATCCCGCCGTTGGGGGAGAATTTCACCCCACATGTGGCAGGTGTATATGCTTGAGGGAGACAGTGAAGTTGTGTCTAAAGTGACACTTCTGGGTCTGTTGTAAGCTTGATAGAGCTTGATTAGCCAACAACTTCAATATTGTTCTATCATGCGATTTCCAGAATGGCAGAAGGTAAACTAGATGGACTTTGGTCTTTTTTTGCCTATGTCTTGCCGATTGTACTGTTTGAAGCCTACTGACAGCATTATCTCCAATCTACCAGCTCTTCTCTTAAACTTGACAATGTTGATTGCCTGTAACCAGTACACTTGATTTGTCCATCCTGTCAAGCCATAGGTTTACAAACTGGAATCCACAAGGAGTAATTAGTAATCATTCACTGAAAGATTATAATGATAACGCTGTGAAAGTACAGTGTGGATGAGGAGAATTCTCATGATAACAGCAGAAGATTTGACCAGAGAAGAGGCCTGAGCTGAAATCGAGACAGACAAATCGCCTGAGCACGACTATCAAGTAAACTCTTTCCCAACCAATGAGGCATCCAGTGGGGACCCAGAGGAGATAAATTGGTCTCCATTTCTCAGCTTGCAAGACAAAATGGTTCATAACAGGAGAGAGAAGATAGAAGCAGAAAGGAGGAGACCCCAGAAATGTCAGGCCACAGACATCATCCAAGAAAGTTACATCCAAAACTATGAGAATGGAGAACATTGAAGAGGTGAGGGGTGAAATTGGAGCATTTCCCCCAGGCTGAGAGCCAGTGTTATTCCATCTATTCATTGTGTATTTAATCATTCTGACACAGGCATACACTCAACCACATCAACATGGCAGCATAATGTAATGTAATCAGGAGCTGGAAGGGAATCCTGCAGCTAGCAGTCTAACGTATGTTAAGAAAGCATGTGTATTGGTGAGAAAGAACATGCAACGTCAGCAGTGGAGGAGCAGGAACTGTTGCCTGAAAAGCCAGATCGTATTTGCTTAATCTGCATTAATGTCACAAATTCTGCAAGCAACGAATAAATTAAACATTTGTGATTTTAGTGGCAAAGAAAACTAATTTGACAAAATGTGCCAAATCTTGTTTATTATCATTCCTGTGAAGTATCTTAAAACCACCATATCAGTGCATGTTGTTAGTTTACAAAATGTCATTTTATTTTTCTGTGCTGTGTTTCGGTCATTGCGCACACTGAATCACTAACAGTATTTTCTGGGTCATGGACTAATTTTTTTTTCCTCTTTGCAATTTGTCCTCTCACTAATTGTTATGATTAGTTTTACAACCTAGCTGGACATTGATTAAAGCTGTGCAAATAATTATCTCCCTCAGCATTACATAAAACCAGGATGCACACTTTCACATTATGGATGTGTTCTCAGACAATTGAAAAGAAGATGCTAATGATTTTTGTGACGTTATTAATTAACTCAACCTCATGAAATTTGCTTCAGGGCTTCCCTGCATCGATGTTGTTAAATCCTTGCACACTTTTGCAGCATGCTTCATTAGCATTACATTCTGCCTATTACATTTTTAACGAAATGGCCCTCCTTCAGAAGTGAATACCAGCATGATAATGACAAAAGCTTTTCAAAATACATCTTCAATAAAACAGTGGTAGAATTGAGCAGAAATGTATTATTTTTGACAGCAAGAAAAGATCTCTTGTTATGAGCTGTCTTGTCTCTCAAGCTGAGTAATAGGGACCAATTTCTACTGTCTGGTTCTGCAATGGATGCCACACTGGAAGTTCACTGCTTGCCAAGTGTGTACCTAGGCATTTTGTCTGACTCACGCACGACTCGACTCCGGCCTATCCTCTAGCCAACCCTTCTGCTGCCATCATGAGGTTCTCCTCATCCATACTGCAGTTTCACAGTTTTATCATTGTAACCATGCAATGAATGCTCAATACTCACTCTCTGTGGGTTCCAGTATGCAGTTCCCTATGGCTTGGTAGGATTTGGTTTTGTGACACATTTTTAAATAGCCTTGGCAAGTCAGCAGAAAGCAGCTTCTAAAATTAGAGGTTTAGACCAATGACACTGGTTAATATTGCTGCATCCTTTTAATCAAATTCTGATGGCTTTGCGGCAATATTCCCTACAAGCCAAGTGGCTGCGCAGCAACCCAAAGATTCCCATGCAGATAATGCACAAGTCAGTCCCTTGAAGTTACCGCAGCATTTAAAAGCATTTAAAGGGCCCATGCACTTAAATGAATTGGCCATGCATTCCAAAGGAAAATTAAAGAATATGTTGCTCTTAAAAGTGCACCACTTTTCAATGGCAATGTGGCTGATTTTAACTAGCTAGATTGTATAGCATACATAGAAACATATATAGAAAATAGAAGCAGGAGGAGGCCATTTGGCCCTTGAAATGAAAATCGCTTATTGTCACAAGTAGGCTTCAAATGAAGTTACTGTGAAAAGCCCCTAGTCGCCACATTCCGGCGCCTGTTCGGGGAGGCTGGTACGGGAAGTAAACCGTGCTGCTGGCCTGCCTTGGTCTGCTTTAAAAGCCAGCGATTTAGCCCAGTGTGCTAAACCAGCCCCTTTGAGCCTGCTCTGTCATTCATTATGATCATGGCTGATCATCAAGTTCAATACCCTGATCCCACCTTCCCCCCTATCCCTTGATTCCTTTAGTCCTATGAGCTATATCTAATTCCTTCTTGAAATTACACAAAGCTTTGGCCTCAACTACTTTCAGTGATAATGAATAATGAGTGGTAACTATCTCAAAATGGGATTGTTATTCTGCAAATGCTGTATTTCTAGGCATTGTGACATGTTTCAGGCAATAGGCTTAATAATGATTCATGTGGATATCTGGGTCACCCAGTAGAAAAACGGCAGTGGTTGGAAATGGGACAGGTGAAGGCAGTATATGCAGCTATTTTAGATCCACTAATGGCCAGTTTTTCTGGGCTGGGTTTAAAATTCAGCCTATACCATTTAAATGAATGAATGCTTGGGTGCTTACATTTTTACCAGTTATTGGATGTTACTTTGATCATTTCTTATGAATGTGATATTTGGTTCTTTTCATGTTACAGAAACAAATGGATTGAATTCAAAGCTGCAGGAATGCAATGTTTTGGTGTGAATTGTTGCAGAGAAGAGGATTGGTGGGGGGAGGGGGGGGGGCAAGATTTTTAAAAAATGGTCAAAGTTCACAGCGGGCAGGAAGCTGCCGTCTATTTGCTGACTTTCACATTTAACAGCAGCGACTGTGCGCATAACCCCTTGGGAGATGTGGGTTGTCAACTGTTACTTAAATAATATAAAACCAAACATTTCTGTAAAAACCCAACAGCTCTGGCAGCATCTGTGGAAAGAAAAACAGAGTTAACATTTCGAGACGAATATGACTCTTCCAAACTGTTCCAAAGGAGAGTCATGTTGAACTCAAAACAAACTCTGTTTTTCTCTCCACAGATGCTGCCAGAGCGGCTGAGATTTCCCGGCCTTCTCTGCTTTTATTTCAGATCACCAGCATCTGCATTAGTTTGCTTTTGTATGTTGCTTGCTCAGTTTGAGTGATTTTACTCACACCTTTCAGTTTAATGTTGGCTGCATGGGTTTCCCTGGCTTCCATGGCTTCCCAGGGCATCACGGTAGCACAGTGGTTAGCACAGTTGCTTCACAGCTCCAGGATCCCAGGTTCGATTCCTGGCTTGGGTCACTGTTTGTGCAGAGTCTGCACGTTCTTCCCATGTCTGCGTGGGTTTCCACCAGGTGCTCTGGTTTCCTCCCACAGTCCAAAGATGTGTAGGTTAGGTGGATTGGCCATGCTAAATTGCCCTTTGTGTCCAAAAAGGTTAGGTGGGGTTACTGGGTTACGGGATAGGGGGGAGGTGTGGGCTTGGGTCTGGTGCTCTTTCCAAGGGCCGATGCAGACTCGATGGGCCAAATGGCCTCCTTCTGCACTATAAATTCTATGATTCTTGAAACTCAACAATGAAACCCAGCACACAGGTACAATTGAGGGTCTGGGTTATGTCAGGGAACCCGGTCAATAAATGCTTCATACCCATGACTACCTTCTTACCTGCTATAATGGCCAACTGCAGCCCGCACCCACTCCCACGCATCCTCACCCCCTCCTACATACCCTCCACACACCCTGCCCCCAGCAATGGTCGACTGAAGCCCACACCCACAGCCGCACAGCTCACGGTTCTCTTCTGAGAGCTGACTTTGTACAATTTACAGATTACTTTTCACACTTTGGGCGTTTGCTTGAGCAGATTAGTTTGGATGCCACTTGCACTGACTCTGATTGGGTATCAGAGGAGGTCCAAGATGATCATCAGCAGACGTTGCAGCAGCCTCCAGTTCACATGCCTGTCGCTTCACTGCAGAGAGGAAATCAGCTGTGTGGCACCAAGCAGAAGGCGGCAGCTCATTGGAGACACGATCCACCAAGCAAGGTCCACGGGCAGGCAATCAGTTTACTTGCTGAGGCTTAACACCCATGACTCCGGATATCACATGATGTGGTATCAGACATTTGCAGCCCACTAGAAGGGAGATGATGGTCTAGTGGTATTGACACTGGACGAGTAAGCCAGAAACAAAGGTAATGTTCTGGGAACGCAGATTTGAATCCTACCACGGCAAATGCTGAAATTTGAATTTAATAAAAATCTGGAATTAAATGTCTAATGATGACCATGATACAATTGTCACCTTTAAAGAAGGAAATCTGTAGTCCTTGTCTGGCCGACACATAACTCCAGATCCAGACTCTTAAATGTCCAATGGCAATCAGGGATGGGCAGTGAATGCATAAGATGTAGGAGCAGAAGAGGCATTCAGCCCATTGAGGCTGCTCTGCCATTCAATGAGATTGTGACTGACCTGATATGATAATCCTCAACCCTACTTTCCTGCCTTAGCCCCATTATCCTTGATTCCCTTACGGTTTAAGAATCTGTCCATCTCACCCTTACGCATACTTGAGACCATGAATGTGTGGTCTGTGGTCTGCCAGCCACATTTTCCAACTTGGCGTAACCCCGCCGGCAGTGGGATTCTCTGTTCCCACAGCCAATCAATGGGATTTCCCATTGTGGCCATCTCACGCCGTCGGGAAACTCGCGGACGTGGGTGCACTGCCGGCAGACCGGAGGATCCCATCGATAGAGAAGTCCTCTGCGGTAACGAATTCCATAGATTCACTACCCTCTGAGTGAAGAAATTCCTCCTCATCTCTATGGCGCACCATCTAATTACTTTGCCAGTTATAATGAGCTCTGGCTCCATGATTTCCCAGAGATGCAGGGCCCCATCTACAGTAAATGTGTGGTGGCTGCAGACCAAACAGGTGTCTTCTCCATTAGTGTGCACCTGTCAAGCATCCACAAGAAAAAGCTTTCTTTGAAGGTGAGCACAGGATTCCTGATCTCTGATCTCTTCAGAACTGGAAGCAAACTTAAGGGATAGTTGCTAGTCGACCATGGTTACCTGCTCAAACTTAACAAATGTTAATCCTCTGTCAGAAACCTGATCACTGAAGTCCGACAACATAAATGTTTACAAAAGCAAAATGCTGCAGATGCTGCCTATCTGAAATAAAACATGAAAATGCTGGATATATTCAGTAGGTCAGGCAACAACTATAGAACTATAGAGTCCTTATAGTGCAGAAGAGAGGGAGGCAGAAGACAGAAATTATAGGCTGGTTAGCCTGACATTGGTTGTTGGTATGATTTTAGAGTCTATTATTAAGGATGAGATTGCGAGTAATTGGAAGTGCATGGTAAAATAGGACTGAGGCAGCACGGATTTGTCAAGGGGAGGTCATGTCTGACAAATCTGTTAGAATTCTTTGGGGAGGTAACGAGGAAGTTAGATGACGGGGAACCAGTGGCGTGATCTATTTGGATTTCCAGAAGGCCTTTGACAAGGTGCCGTACAGGAGGCTGCTAAATAACATAAGAGCCCATGTGTTAGGGACAAGGCACTGGTATGGATAGAGGATTGCTGACTGGCAGAAGGCAGAGAGTGGGGATAAAGGGGGTCCTTTTTCATGATAAGAAGTCTTACAACATCAGGTGAAAGTCCAACAGATTTGTTTCAAATCACTAGCTTTCGGAGCACTGCTCTTTCCTCAGATGAAATGAGGAAGGAGCAGTTCACCTGAGGAAGGAGCTGCGCTCTGAAAGCTAGTGATTTGAAACAAACTTGTTGGACTTTAACCTGGTGTTGTAAGACTTCTTATGTGCTCACCCCAGTCCAACGCCGGCATCGCCACATTATGGCTTTTTCATGATGGCAGCTGGTGACTAGTGGTGTGCCTCAGGGGTCAGTGCTTGGACCACAGCTATTCACGATATACATAAATGATCTGGAAGAAAGAACTGAGGGCATTGTTGCTAAGTTTGCATTTAATATGTAGAGGGGCAGGTGTTGAGGAAGCCGGGAGGCTGCAGAAGGACCAGGACAGGCTAGGAGAGTGGGCAAAGAAGTGGCAGATGGAATACAAAGTGGAAAAGGGAGAATTTATGCACTTTGGTACGAAGAATAGAGGCATAGACTATTTTGGAAATGTACTTAGAGTCCTCGTTCAGGATTCTCTTAAGGTTAATATGCAGGTTCAGTCAGCAGTTAGGAAGGCAATTGCAATGTTAGCATTCATGTTGAAAGGGCTAGAATACAAGAGCAGGAATGTACTAGCGAGGCTGTATAAGGCTCTATTCAGACCCATTTGGAATATTGTGAGCAGTTCTGGGCCTCGTATCTTAGGAAGGGTGGGCTGGCCTTGGAGAGGGTCCAGAGGAGGTTCACAATAATTATCCCTGGAATGAAGAGCTTGTCATATGAGGAGTGGTTGAGGACTTTGGGTTTGTACTTGATGAAGTTTAGAAGGATGAGGGGGGATCTCATTGAAACTTACAAAATACTGAGAGGCCTAGATCGAGTGAATGTGGAGAGCATGTTCCCACTAGTAGGTGAAACGTGAACCCGAGTGCACAGCTTCAGACTGAACGGACGATCCTTTGCAACAGAGATGAGGAGGAATCTTTCAGCCAGAGGGTGGTGAATCTGTGGAACTCATTGCCGCAGAAGTCTGTGGAGGCCAAGTCACTGAGGATCTTTAAGACAGAGAAAGATAGATTCTTAATCAAAAGGGGATCAGGGATTATGGGGAGAAGGCACAAGATTGGGGATGAGAAACGTATCAGCTGTGATTGATTGGCAGGGCAGACTCGATGGGCCGAATGGCCGAATTCTGCCCCTATGCCTTATGCTCTTATGGAGACCATTCGGACCATCGAACTGAACTGACCATCTGAAAGAGCACCCTACCTAACTTCCCCACCCTATCCCCATAATCCTGTAACCCCACCTAACCTGCACACCTTTAGACACTAAGGGCAATTTAATATGGCCAATCTACCTAACCTACACATCTTTAGACTTTGGGAGGAAACTGGAACACCTGGAGGAAACCCACACAGACATGGAGAGAACATACAAACTCCACACAGTCACCCAATTCTGGAATTGAACCTGGGTATCTGGCACTGAGGCAGCAGTGCTAACCACTGCGCCAACACGATGCCCATGTCTGTGGAAAGAAAGTTATTTCCAGGATTTTCTGTTTCTATAACACAAATGTTGGACCAGAAATCAATAACCAAAGTAATAACAGATTTATCCCTGAAGGTGGCAGCATTCTTTCCTGTATTTTAAGCTCAGCATCAAAGATTGAACAACACAAGAAAGTGGTAAACCCTTATGTGTACTAGATATTGAAAGACTAATCAAAACCGTATTTTCTCAGACACCCATGCATATTCTGATATGGACAGGGATGAGAGAGAACTGAAATAAGAAATAACTCAATTCCCCTTCCCATGCTGTCCACAATCAGTGTGTTTTTGAAAAGAAAGGTGTGTGCGTTACTATATCCTTGAGTGTGTGATTAATTTGAATATCCAGCAGCAAGCTTTCATGGGTTTAAATAAAGAGGACTGTTTATTCAGGCATTCACCCTGACCATCCAGTGTAAGTCTCTCATTCAGCACTCACACACATGAGAAAAAACAAAGAAAATAGTTACAAGTTGTAACCAAAAGAATTGTTCAGAATTTACGTGTTTCACTTGTCTCAGGAAAAAGCATGAAGTGCATTTTACTTCCTAAAGGGAATTCTCGGTGGATTCAATAGCCAGGTTTGTATACCAGGATTATCACTGGATTCCATTGCAGAGACAGCTTTTCAGCAGGTCACAATGTTAGTTACTGTGGTCTTCTTACCTGTAGGTCAAGTTTCTACACTGGTGGATTTAAACAGGAACAAGCTGGGAGACCTGATGATCTTGAAGTCTCCGGTTTTAAAGCTGTTGCTGCCTTTGCTGCTGCTTTCTCTTGTTGTATATTTTACAGACTAGTTTTTCCCTGGTTCTTTGGGGCAATGGGGATCATTTGCTGAGGACAGTTTTGATCAGGTGACCACATTATTAATACTTCTATTGACCTTCTTTGAAGTTCAAAGTCATTGCCACACAATGGGAGATGGATGATGGCTATTCACACCTACTTACCATTAACTGGTTTCTATAACTCTCTTCTATTAAGTATCATATTCGGAGCCAGTGGATGTAGAAGACCATAGATTTTGAGTTTTGGCTAAGTCCACAAACGATAGGAGATGTGAATTCCACAAATTATTTAGTTATCGTTTGTCGCTTGAAGGGAGGCACTCCATCCATGGTCATTCAATTAGGAAATTTCCAGAGACTTGATATGCTTCTGAGTCTATGCAGAAATTGCAAAAGTCACCTGACCCCTAGTAACCATCTAAGGAGCCTTTCAAAGTCCATTTTAAAAAAATACTTAGCGGTTCCAAAATGTTCTATGCTGAATAGAGGCAAAGTTAAAAGTTATGACTATCACATGCCTTTCCTGGGTATAACAATACTCCTGGGCACCTACAAAACCTTACTCTTCATTTTACTGTTGTTCTTCATAGTGCAACCGTGTTGCTTCAGAAGACGTAGAGTGAGGCTGCTCAGATCTCTGCTCTGATTTCTCCAATGCTCTTTGCTAATATCCTCTTCATTTTGGAGCAAAGAGGATCTTTGCAATGACTACTCCACCTCTTCAAGCAAAACCCCAACCATTAGAAGAATAGGCAGCCTGGATCCTGACTGAGGTGGGCATTGAATTGCTTTGTGTTTCATGGCCTAGCCGCATTTCACTGTTAACACTACAGAACCTTTTGAAGCAGATTACTGTGCACCCAGAAAGACCGAAGCTAAGGCACCTGCCCATTTATTTACAATGGGAGGCATGATGGCATCCAGAGTCTGCATGGTGGTGTTGAAGGTGAGCTAAGATTCATTTGATTGGGGGACGTGATGATCCACAGTGCTGATCACTCTATTCATGGAAGAACACATTGGACTGGTGATGTGTTGGGTGTACTGGATCACAAACAGGTCACCAACACTAGAAGTGGTGCAACTCTCTTTTATTACAAGGTTAACTAGATTAACATACTTGAACTGTGGGTAAATGCAATACCAGCTTTAATTGTTGACCCTTGCCTAGTCCTAACCAGGTGATGCACTCAGCACATGGTGAATGTCTGTGTTGCAGGCTGCGAGCTCTGTGCTCCGAGCTGGCTAATATTAGAAAGAGTGGGAACTCTCCCGTCCCCTGTCTTTACAGTGCGTGTGCTCTCACTGGTGATTGGCTGCGGTGTTGTGTATGCTGATTGGTCCCACTGCATGTCCATCAGTGTGTGTGTGTGTGTCTGCACCATGATATACTGGTGTATATTATGACATCCCCCCTTTCACATAAAGAATATGTGCCTGCGTGACAATAAATATTGTGTAGTGAATGTACCTGACTATGTGTGTGCGTGTTATTTACATGACTATGTACATGAGGCTAATCTATTTACTCGGGAAGGTGCCCGGTGCCGAGAAATAGGGTGTCACACCAACAACAAAATGAACATTATCTACAAACTACTGGAACGATGAAACAGGATAACAGAACAGATCAAAGAGTCCAACATCGTAAAACTCATAAGTCAAGTCTCTGAGGTGGGTGACGAATTCTGGTTGACCGCCCCAAGGGTGGGTCAGGAGCCACCGGCTGAGGAACGGGCTGGGCCACGGCCAAGTGAGGAGGTTGCAGAGTATTCGGAATCTCCACATAGTCCAGGTTGGGGACAACAGGAGGGCCTGGCACCGGTGGAGGATCACATAGCGAGCGTGGACCGAGACGAAGGGCACGCCGATTGCGGCGGCGAATGGAACCATCTGGCAGACGAACCAGGAACGAGCGGAGAGACACTTGCCGAAGAACCACAGCAGTTGCAGACGAGCCACCCTCCGGAACATGGATGCGGATGTTGTCATCCAGCGCCAGAGCAGGGAGATCAGTCGCCTGAGCGTCATGTGCTGCCTTGTGTTGTGCACGAGACTGTTGCATCCGCTGAAGGACCGGAACGTGGTCGAGGTCTGGGACATGAATGGACGGCACCGTGCGACCCATGAGCAGCTGAGCTGGAGACAGGCCCGTGGAGAGTGGGGCCGAACGATAGTCCAGCAAGGCGAGGTAGAAGTCGGATCCTGCATCGGCAGCCTTGCAGAGGAGCCGTTTGACGATGTGGACGCCCTTTTCCGCTTTGCCATTGGATTGGGGATGCAGGGGACTGGATGCCACATGCAATGTACCTGCTGGCAAAGTTGGACCATTCCTGGCTCGCGAAGCAGGGGCCATTGTCCGACATCACAGTGAGTGGGATGCTGTGACGAGCAAAGGTCTCGTTGCAGGCACGGATGACCGCCAATGCTGTGATGTCATGCAGACGTACGACCTCCGGGTAGTTCGAAAAATAGTCTACAATCAGAACATAGTCCCTGCCGAGGCGCATGGAACAGTTCAACGCCTACCTTAGACCAAGGGGACGTGGCCAACTCATGGGGCTGTAGGATCTCACGTGATTGGGCCGGCTGGAACCGCTGACAGGTGGGGCAGTTGAGCACTGTGTTGGCGATGTCCTCATTGATGCTGGGCCAGTACACAGCTTCTTGGGCCCTCTGTCGGCACTTCTCCATGCCAAGATGGGCCTCGTGTAGCTGTTCCAAAACGAGCTGGCGCATGCTGTGCAGGATCACGATGCGGTCCAGCTTCAGAAGGACACCATCGACTACTGCCAGATCATCTCTGATATTGTAGAACTGTGGGCATTGGCCCTTGAGCCACCCATCCGTCATGTGGCGCATGACACGCTGTAGTAGGGGGTCAGCCGCAGTCTCGCGGCGAATGTGGATCAGGCGTTCATCCGTGGTCGGCAGATTGGAGGCCGTGAAGGCCACATGGGCGTCAACTTGGCAGACGAACCCCTCTGGGTCACACGGGGTGTTGACTGCCCTGGACAGAGTGTCGGCTATGATCAGGTCCTTGCCCGGTGTGTATAGGAGCTGGAAATCGTACCGCCGGAGTTTAAGCAGATTGCGCTGGAGGCGAGGGGTCATATCATTCAGGTCTTTTTGTATAATGTTGACCAGCGGGTGATGGTCGCTCTCGACAGTGAATTGGGGGAGGCCGTACACGTAATCATGAAATTTGTCGACCCCAGTCAACAGGCCCAGGCACTCCTTTTCGATCTGCGCGTAGCGCTGTTCCGTGGGGGTCATGGCATGTGACGCATATGCAACGGGTGCCCATGATGAGGCCTCATCGCGTTGCTGGAGCACCGCCCCAATGCCAGATTGGCTGGCATCCGTTGAAATTTTTGTTTCCTTTGTGGGATCAAAAAATGCCAATACCGGGGCCGTGGTAAGCCTGGTCTTAAGCTCCTCCCATTCGCACTCGTGGGTGGGAAGCCATTGGAAGTCTGTCGTCTTCCTGACCAGGTTCCGGAGAGCTGTGGTATGGGAGGCGAGGTTGGGGATGAACTTCCCCAGGAAGTTGACCATGCCCAAAAATCGGAGGACCGCCTTCTTATCCGCTGGCTTCTGCATGGCCGTGATGGCTGCCACCTTGTCCGCATCCGGCCGCACACCCAACCGGGAGATGTGGTCCCCTTGGAACTTGAGTTCCGTCTGGCCGAAGGAACATTTGGCTCTGTTGGGGCGAAGGCCTTGGTCCCGTATTCGTTTGAAAACAAGCTGGAGGTGACTGATATGCTCCTGCGGGGTGATGTCGTCAACATTGACGCGCACACCCTCAATGCCCTCCATCATTTGCTCCATGATCCGGTGGAATACTTCTGATGCCGATATAATCCCAAACGGCATTCTGTTGTAGCAGTATCTGCCAAACGGCGTATTAACGGTACACAGCTTTCTGCTGGACCTGTCTAGTTGAATTTGCCAGAATCTTTTCAAGGCGTCAAGTTTGGTGAAGGTGTTGGCCCGAGCCATCTCGCACGTGATCTCCTCGTGCTTGGGGACAGGGTAATGCTCCCTCATTATGTTGCGATTCAGATCCTTTGGGTCAATGTGGATCGGAGCTCGCCGGAGGGCTTCTTTACGCACACCATGGAACTGACCCAGTCGGTTGGTTCCGTCACTCTGGAGAGCACTCCTTGGTCCTGGAGGTCCTGCAGCTGCTGCTTGAGGCGGTCCTTGAGGGGTGCTGGGACTCTGCGAGGTGCATGAACCACAGGCGTGGCGTCTTGTTTGAGCAGGATTTTGTAAGTGTATGGAAGCATGCCCATGCCTTCGAAAACGTCACGGTGCTGGTCGATGATGGCATTGAGTTGCACCCTGAAGTCCGCATCCTGGAAGGTAGACGTGTCCTCTGGAGAGAGAGAGTGTACTCGTTGAACGAGGTTTAGGAGTTTGCACGCCTGTGCGCCTGGCACATAGTCCTTCGAGGAGCCCACGATCTCGAAGGGAAGGATGGCTTTTCGTGCGTTTTGCGTCACTTCGAGTTGGCATTTAGTTGGTAGCAGGAATGACGTTGCCATTGTAGTCCACTAGTTGGCAGGTCGACAGAAAAATGGTTGGTTTAACCCCAAGGGTCTGAAAGGCTGACCACGCTAGGAGATTAGCGGAAGCATCAGTGTCCAGGCGGAATCGTATCTGGGATCGGTTGACCGTCAGGGTGGCACACCACTCGTCGTCTGGATCAATGCTGTGCACCGACTGCGGCTGGTGGTTTTGATTCGGGGACAGCCTGTTCTTTGTTATAACAGCGACTCGAAAAGGCTCCCTCGGGTCCTCGGTGTCACTGGTCTGCGGGAAGTCGGAATCGGACTCGGTTTGGGGGTAGGTAACTGCTTGTTGCAGGGTTCTTCAGAGGTTTATTTCATTTCCTGGTTCAATTTGAGGCATTGTGCTGTCATTCCAGGTGAAGGAAGGTTGTTTTACAGCTTTAAAAGATTTTTTCTCTGATTTGGGATGTTTCCCCTTTAAATGGGCATGGGCTGGGGCTCTGACGTCATGACGCGCGTGACGTAGCACGTAGGAGGCGTTTGCACATGCGCAGATCGCGGTTCCTTTACTGATGGCTGTTTTCGTGATTGCGCATGCGCGGCGTCGCGCAACTGCGTAAGTGCAGTTCCTTTACAAAGATGGCCGCCAACCACAATTGTTCTGTGCTCCGGGATTTCAGCCTCGAGGTCAGTACTGGCGCTTCTCTTACCTTTTCTTGCTGGTTGGAGTGTGTTTTCCTCACAGTATTTGCCGAATTTGTCCAGGACTGCCTGGAAGTCGCTCCTGTTTTGCCCCTTGGAGAATTTGAATTTTTAAAAGATTTCTTCTGCTCTGGCACCGGCGATGGTGAGGAGAAGCTCTGTTTTTTCAGAATCGGCCAGGTCTTCTAGTTCGGCTGCCAGCAGGAAGATTTCAAACTTTTGCCCGCCAGTTTTCGCGGAGATCGCCTTTGCACTGGAGCTGCTGCGGAACCCGGATCTTGAACATCTTGCCTCGGTATTGTTGCTGGTTGTCACTGTGCGCTGCGGTGCCAGCGATGCGGAGCGGCGGCGGCGGGTTGATGTTCTCCATACTTCAGGATGCTGGAATGCTGATTAGTTGCAGGTGGGTCTCAGAAGGGCTAGTATGCAACCAATCCTGGTATCATGATGCGTTGGGTGTTCTGGATCACAAACAGGTCACCAACACTAGAAGTGGTGCAACTCTCTTTTATTCTAAGGTTAACTATATTAACATACTTGAACTGTGGGTAAATGCAATACCAGCTTTACCTGTTGACCCTTGCCTAGTCCTTGCCAGGTGATGCACTCAGCACATGGTGAATGTCTGTGTTGCAGGCTGCGAGCTCTGTGCTCCGAGCTGGCTGATACTAGAAAGAGCGGGAACTCTCCCGTCCCCTGTCTTTATAGTGTGTGTGCTCTCACTGGTGATTGGCTGCGGTGTTGTGTATGCTGATTGGTCCCACTGCATGTCCATCAGTGTGTGTGTGTGTGTGTGTGTGTCTGCACCATGATATACTGGTGTATATTATGACAACTGGATTTTCATCCTTGAGGCAGGTAACGAGAGTTGGGAAAATTCCTGACTCGGTCCACCCACCTCAGGAGGTTGTGAGGGGGCACAGCAGCGAGGCGGCATGGTAGCAGAATGGTTAGCACTGCTGCCTCACAGTGCCAGGGTCCTGGGTTCAATTCCGGCCTTTGATGAGGGGCTGGTTTAGCACAGGGCTAAATCGCTGGCTTTGAAAGCAGACCAAGGCAGGCCAGCAGCACGGTTCAATTCCCGTACCAGCCTCCCCGAACAGGCGCCGGAATGTGGCGACTAGGGGCTTTTCACAGTAACTTAATTTGAAGCCTACTTGTGACAATAAGCGATTTTCATTCAATTCATTTCATGACTGTCTGTGCGGTGTTTGCACATTCTCCCCGTGTCTGCGTGGGTTTCCTCCGAGTGCTCCGGTTTCCTCCCACAGTCCAAATATGTGCTGGTCAGTTGGATTGGCCATGATAAATTGCCGCCTAGTGTCAAACAAAAGGTTAGGTGGGGTTACGAGGGAGTGGGCCTAGGTAGGGTGCTCCTTCAGAGGGTCGGTGAAGACTCCATCTGCTGAATGGCCTCCTCTGCATTGTAGGGTTTTTACGATTCTATGGGATTTTCATTATGGGGAGAGAAGGTGCAGACTGCAGTCAGTCATTGTTCAGGGGGGAAGGTGTGTGGGTGTGGGTGCAGGTTGTAGTCAATCATTGTTGGCAGGGAATAGGTCCAGGCTGCAGTCGGTCATTGTTGGGGAGAGGCTGTGTGGGTGTGGATCAGGACTGAGGTCGGTCATTGTTGGTGAGAGGCTGTGTGGGTGTGGATCAGGGCTGAGGTCGGTCATTCTTGGGGGAAGGCTCTGCAGGAATAGGTCCAGGCTGCAGTTGGTCATTGTTGGGGGGAGGCTGCGTGGGTGTGGGTCAGGGCCGGTCAGTCATTGTTGGGGGGAGGCTGTGTGGGTATGGGTCAGGGCCAGTCAGTCATTGTTGGGGAGAGGCTGTGTGGGTGTGGGTCAGGGCCGTTCGGTCATTGTTGGGGAGAGGCTGTGTGGGTGTGGGTCAGGGCCGGTCAGTCATTGTTTGGGAGAGGCTGTGTGGGAGTGGGTCAGGGCCAGTCAGTCATTGTTGGGGAGAGGCTGTGTGGGTGTGGGTCAGGGCCGGTCAGTCATTGTTGACAGGGGGAGGCTGTGTGGGAGTGGGTCAGGGCCGGTCAGTCATTGTTGACAGGGGGAGGCTGTGTGGGAGTGGGTCAGGGCCGGTCAGTCATTGTTGGGGAGAGGCTGTGTGGGAGTGGGTCAGGGCCAGTCAGTCATTGTTGGGGAGAGGCTGTGTGGGAGTGGGTCAGGGCCAGTCAGTCATTGTTGGGGAGAGGCTGTGTGGGTGTGGGTCAGGGCCGGTCAGTCATTGTTGACAGGGGGAGGCTGTGTGGGAGTGGGTCAGGGCCGGTCAGTCATTGTTGACAGGGGGAGCCTGTGTGGGAGTGGGTCAGGGCCGGTCAGTCATTGTTGACAGGGGGAGGCTGTGTGGGAGTGGGTCAGGGCCGGTCGGTCATTGTTGACAGGGGGAGGCTGTGTGGGAATGGGTCAGGGCCGGTCAGTCATTGTTGACAGGGGGAGGCTGTGTGGGAGTGGGTCAGGGCCGGTCAGTCATTGTTGACAGGGGGAGGCTGTGTGGGAGTGGGTCAGGGCCGGTCAGTCATTGTTGTCAGAGGGAGGCTGTGTGGGAGTGAGTCAGGGCCGGTCGGTCATTGTTGGTCGGAGGCTGTGTGGGAGTGGGTCAGGGCCGGTCAGCCATTGTTGTCAGGGGGCGGCTGTGTGGGAGTGGGTCAGGGCCGGTCAGTCATTGTTGTCAGGGGGAGGCTGTGTGGGAGTGGGTCAGGGCTTGTCAGTCATTGTTGACAGGGGGAGGCTGTGTGGGAGTGGGTCAGGGCCGGTCAGTCATTGTTGGGGAGAGGCTGTGTGGGTGTGGGTCAGGGCCGGTCGGTCATTGTTGACAGGGGGAGGCTGTGTGGGAGTGGGTCAGGGCCGGTCAGTCATTGTTGTCAGAGGGAGGCTGTGTGGGAGTGGGTCAGGGCCGGTCGGTCATTGTTGGGGAGAGGCTGTGTGGGTGTGGGTCAGGGCCGGTCGGTCATTGTTGACAGGGGGAGGCTGTGTGGGAGTGGGTCAGGGCCGGTCAGTCATTGTTGTCAGAGGGAGGCTGTGTGGGAGTGGGTCAGGGCCGGTCGGTCATTGTTGACAGGGGGAGGCTGTGTGGGAGTGGGTCAGGGCCGGTCAGTCATTGTTGACAGGGGGAGGCTGTGTGGGAGTGGGTCAGGGCCGGTCAGTCATTGTTGACAGGGGGAGGCTGTGTGAGAGTGGGTCAGGGCCGGTCAGTCATTGTTGACAGGGGGAGGCTGTGTGGGAGTGGGTCAGGGCCGGTCAGTCATTGTTGGGGGGAGGCTGTGTGGGAGTGGGTCAGGGCCGGTCAGTCATTGTTGTCAGAGGGAGGCTGTGTGGGAGTGGGCCAGGGCCGGTCAGCCATTGTTGACACGGGGAGGCTGTGTGGGAGTGGGTCAGGGCCGGTCAGTCATTGTTGTCAGGGGGAGGCTGTGTGGGAATGGGTCAGGGCCGGTCGGTCATTGTTTACAGGGGGAGGCGGGAGGCTGTGTGGGAGTGGGTCAGGGCCGGTCAGTCATTGTTGGGGGGACCGCTCCAGCACCATGCTGGCCCCCTGTGCGGGCCAGAATCGGTTGTCCCCGTGCCCGTTTGGTGCCATTGTGAAACACGACGGCGTTCACGCTGGTGCGAACACTTGGGCTCCATTTGGGAGAATCGCCCCCATAAGATCCTGAGGGGACCTGACAGGGTAGATGATGGGAAGATGCTTCCACTTATGGGCAAGACTACAACTAAGGAACATGCTTTAAAAATAAGAGGTTGTCCTATTAAGACAGAGATGAGGAGAAATTCTTTATACCAGCAGATCGTTAGTCCATGGAATTTACTTCCTCAAAGAGCAGTGGAGGCTAAATTATTGATTATGTTTCCGGCTGAGTGGGATAGATTCTTGATTGATAAGGGAGTAAAAGGTTATGGGGCAAGGATGTGAACAGGAACGTGTGATTGAGGCCACAATTAGATCAGCCATGATCTTATCAAATGGAAGAGCAAGTCCAAGGGGCTGAATGGCCTATTCCATAGAATCCATAGAATCCTTAGAGAGCAGAATAAAGCTATTGGGCCCATCGAGTCTGCATCGACCTTACCAAGAGCACCCTACTTAGGTCCACGTAACCCCACCTAACTTGCACATCTTTGGACTGCAGGAGGAAGCAATTTGACCACCCGGAGGAAACCCACGCAGACACGGGGAGAATGTGCAAACTCCACACAGTCACTCAAGGACAGAATCAAACTCATGCCCCCAGCACTGTGAGGCAGCAGTGCTAACCACTGTGCCATGCCACCCCCTCCTGCTACTAATTTGTATGTTTGTAATTTTGAAAAGCTGAAATTTTTTCTCTGAATGGTGCTCAAAATCAACATTGTGTATGATTATTATTTTCCCTCTGTTCCATGCCTGAAAGCAGGTCTGATTGACAGATGTTGCTGCACATCAAACAGGGAAAGCTCCAGGAGAGGCAATAGTCAAGAAACAGGTAGATTTGGTGGTGTTGTGCTGAGAGAAAGTGGAGGTCGGGAGTGGGGATTGAACTGAACATGACTGGGGTGGTGGGTAGAGCATTACTGGGTGGGTGCAGACGATATCATGGAGGTATGGAAGAGATCAATGGGGTTGGTTACCACTGGGTGTGGGGGGTTGGGCGTTAGAAGGATATCGAGGGCAGTCAATGATCGTGAAAGATATTCAGTAATCAGGACAGTTGTAGCAGAGCTGAGAGGAGTCTTTGCACGGTTAGCTTACCACAGCCCATAAGAAGTGCCTTGAAGGTATTAACCTTATGGATCCACCCCTCACAAATCCTTCTGTCTGTTGGGTTTCCCCAGACCGGGGAAATCTAGGTGAGAGGCCAGGGGAGGCACATAGCCTCCTTCAAGTTTTCACTGACAATCTCACCACCTGAGAATGGATTGATCACACAACTGGGCCAAGATTCTCCTCTACCTGGCGGGGCGGGGGCCCCGGCGGGGTGGAGTGGTGGGAACCACTCCGGCGTCAGGCCGCCCCAAAGGTGCGGATTTCTCCGCACCTGTAGGGGCCAAGCCCTCACCTTGAGGGGCTAGGCCCGCGTCGGAGTGGTTGGCGTGCCACCGGCCGGCAGGAAAGGCCTTTGGCGCCATGCCAGCTGGGGCCGAAGGGACTTCACCGGCTGGCGGATGTCCGCGCATGCGCAGGAGCGTCAGTGGCTGCTGACATTATCCCCGCGAAGGCTATGGCTGAGGCGGAAGGAAAAGAGTGCCCCCACGGCACAGGCCCGCCCGCGGATCGGTGGGCCCGGCCACTATGGGGGCACCCCCCGGGACCAGGTCACCCCGCACCCGCCCCCCAGAGCCTGCCCGCACTGCCAGTCCCACTGGTAAGGGTGGTTTAATTCACGCCGGTGGGCCTGGCATTACAGCAGCGGGACTTCGGCCCATCGCGGGCCGGAGAATCGCCGGGGGGGGGCCCGCCGACTGGAATGGCACGATTCCCGCCCCCACCGAATTTTCGGAGCCGGAGAATTCGGCGGCCGGCGGGGGCGGGATTCACGTCGCCCCCCGGCAATTCTCCGACCCCCGCCTGCCCCTGGGGCGGGATTCTCCGTAATCGGCGCGATGTCCGCCGACCGGCGCCAGAAACGGCGCGAATCAGTCCGGCATTGCGCCGCCCCAAAGGTGCAGAATTCTCCACATCTTGAGGGGCCGAGCCCTTACCTTGAGGGGCTAGGCCCGCGCCAGACTGATTTCCACCCCGCCAGCTGGAGGGAAAGGCCTTGGGTGCCCCGCCAGCCGGCGCGGAAATGACTTTGCCGGGCGGCGCATGCGCAGGAGCGTCAGCGGCCACTCACGGCATCCCCGCACATGCGCAGTGGAGGGGGTCTCTTCTGCCTCCGCCATAGTGGAGACCATGGTGAAGGCGGAAGGAAAAGAGTGCCCCCACGGCACAGGCCCGCCTGCGGATCGGTGGGCCCCGATCACGGGCTAGGCCACCGTGGGGGCACCCCCCGGAGCCAGATCACCCCGCGCCCCCCCCCAGGGCCCCGGAGCCCGCCCGCGCCGCCGTGTCCCGCCGTCCCAAAGGTGGTTCAATCCACGCCGGCTGGCGTGGGTTGACAGCGGCGGGACTTCGGCCCATCGCGGACCGGAGAATCGCCGGGGGATTCACGCCGACTGGCGCGGCGCGATTCCCGCCCCCGCCGAATATCCGGTGTCGGAGAATTCGCGACACGGCGGGTGCGGGATTCACGCCGGCCCCCGGCGATTCTCCGACCCGGTGGGGGGGTCGGAGAATCGCGCCCCAGGTGTCCTGTTTCTGTTAAAACTAACAGTAGGCAAGTTCGAGTGGGTTCGGTTCCCATTTGAAATTTTTTACATTCTACTTCCTGCCTGATTGAAACCCACCTGTTTTGATAGATTATCCTGGTTCCTATAGAGTCAGACAGGAGTACTGGAATAGTTAATCCTTTTGACCTCATAGAGTGCTGACAATAACCTACTTCTCAACCCAGCTAAGTGCGTGGAAACATGAAAGGACCACCGGGAATCAAGCGGCAAATAATCAGGCAACACTTGTTTACTTTCAGAGGGATAAAATCAATGGTTATGTTGAGTGAAAAAGTAAGTGCACTTAACTCGAATCAAAATGTTGGGCATTTTATTATTATAATAGCCCACTTATTGCTGTCTATGTATTGTCATTAATTCTAGTCACAGCTCATTTCGACGAAGCATACATATCTGATGTAATAATTTCATATTTTCATTCTTTCTTCCTACCTATTGCCACGTTTGCACAAATATTTCATGAACGTAGGCACTTTAATGTCATTTCCTATCCCTCAACATGCAGTTAAAGTAAAGCGATATGAAATGACACTTGAAACTGTTGTGTTTTTTTCTTTCTTACTCTTTTACTCTCTCCTTTCTGTGGCTCTGTTCTTTTATGGCAATCAGTGAATTTGTCCTTCTTCCTATGTTATCTATGTCCTAATGCTTAGAGTCGCCAGGTATCAAATGATACCACCACAAGTTTCAACCGGCTATCGATCAAAGAGCCAAACACCAGTTAGTTAGTTCAAGGTCAAGGGTATTTTATTTACACACAATTAGTCATGTAACATAAACACTACTAATTAACTACACCTATCGACTAAGACAACCTGTACTTAACTTCGGGCACCCGGCTTCGGTCAGAGAACAGTGGCCGTTGTTTGATTCTGGATCTTCTCGGGCCCGGAGAAGTAACTGCTCCTCAGCTAGGCTCATCCGTCTGGTAGCGAGCGTTGAACTTGTACTTGCTTCTGGTGTTGCTGCAATTGGAGATTGCAGTGACCGGGGTACCAGGACCAAGAGAGAGCGAACATATGGCGAACTTTTCTTCTTATACTTGTGGGTTTTTGCGCTCTTTTGGGCGGTCGTTCAATTTGGGTCTCACTAATTGGGTGATCCCTGATCACTCCGTTCGATTCCTTAGCCAATAAGTGGGCGGGGATCTGGATGGCTGGGTGTGTCCCAAGCGGTCACTGACCCCGTTGTTTGCATTTCCCTTGAACAGGGAGTGGTGCCAAAATGTCTGGGACTGTCCCGGTTGCTTGAGTACCAGTCCTTTGTCTTGGTGAAAATGGGCCATCAAATGTTAATCAGCCCCATTAAAATGCTAATTGGACGAAGTTTCGATACCGTCTGGACTTCTTGCTTGCAAATATGCATTTCAGGCTCTGAGCCTGCCTGAGTCTTGGCTTGTCCATTTTACCTGCTAGGCTTTGCGAGTTTCTCTGTACCTAGTTGGAAGTGGCCATCCCAGATGGCTACAAAAAGGAGCTTATTTTTCCAACCCATTAATTTTGAGTATTACTTAAAAATTACTGCAATTTGTTGACCTGCAAGTCCTGTGAGAAAACCCAATTTGCAAAGGGAAGCAACACCCAAGCTACAAAAGTGAAAGAGCAAGCAATTTAGTCTTATTCCATAATGTTAAGGCCACTGTGTCAAGAATTCCTCCACAATTCTGCATGCGTTGTGTTGCTTAGCTCTCTTACAACTGGGAGTCAGAACTATATATTGGTAGTTTTCTTCGTATAATCAGATGGCCATGAAGTTGCAGCAGCAGTCACTAGAAAAGGGATTTCCAGTGACTTTCCAGCAAAGTGTTTCACCGTCTTTACGTTGTGGTTGGGCTATACTATAATCAGGGTAAAAACCTGTGTTCCTGTTTATAAGATACAATTGAATAGCAATGGGAAAAATGAATGCTTTTATCTATGGGAAGATGCCAGAGATTGAGCATACTATTATACATCTATTATCACGTTGGCAGCTAAACAAACTCAATTGTTTTCAATAGTATAACATGGTAATTTGAAGGAAGTAGGCTCTGAAATTAATGCGACACTAAATCTAGGCCCTTCTGGTGGATACATATTGGAGTACAAATGAGATTGCCTGGTATGAAACAATTGTTTAAGTTGGGTATTTCAAGAAGTAGCTGTGTAGTTGGTTTCAAGTAATGGTCCTCGAAACTCTCCAAGTTAATGAAGTCTCATCCTTGAGTAACTGAACAGGAAAATGTTGAAAACACTTGGTGTGTTCGGCAGCATCTTCTGAGAGAGCAGACTCGAATGGTATATGATTAGAACTTGCTTCTGCTCCTCACAGGTACACTAAAATAAAACACTAGAAAAGCAGTGGAATCTCTTATACATTAAATAATTTCAGTATAATATTATGATTTTATTTTGGACCCTAGTCACTTGAGGTTTCTGGACTTAGGCTAATGATGTAACCTTCCAACATTGATTAATGCGTTGTAATAAAAACAAAAATAACTTGAGCCTAAAAATTACTGTTTGCAGTATTAGCACATGAGCAATTATAATATTTCTATGACACTGCCCTGTCCCCTATTTAAGTAAAGCTGTTAAAATACCAGAGAAGAACTTAGAGTGGGAGAGAAGATCTAGTTGTGATCCACATAGGAACTAACAACATAGGTAGCACCAAGAACCAGGATCGATGGAGGAAGTTTGAGGAAATAGGTCTTAAACTAATAAGGACAACACCTACGATAATAATCTCTGGACTGCTACCTGAGCCACACACAAATTGGAACAGGGTCAAGCAGATCAGAGAATTAAACTTGTGATTCAAAGATTAACTTGGGAAGAAGGGATTTGGTTCATTGGATACTGGCACCAGTGTCGGAGAAAGAGGTAGCTGTTTCAAGGGCTGTTTAGCACAGGGCTAAATCGCTGGCTTTGAAAGCAGACCAAGGCAGGCCAGCAGCACGGTTCGATTCCCGTAACAGCCTCCCCAAACAGGTGCCGGAATGTGGCGACTAGGGGCTTTTCACAGTAACTTCATTTGAAGCCTACTTGTGACAATAAGCGATTTCCATTTCATTCATTTTCATTGGGATCTTAAACGGGACTGGGATCAGCATCCTGGTTAATCATTCAGCCAAGGCTGTGGATGCAACAATAAATGATAAGATGAGCTGGAGGAGTCAGTTGAAGGTAAACTTAGAATACTGGCGAGAAAAGTCAAGGCAACAGAACAGTGTAGCAATTTGGGTAAAGACAAAGAGAATATGACAGGAAGGGACAAAGAGTTAATGAGAATAGTGCTTCAGTGAATAATATTGATGTAAAACACAGTGGTATAAAAAATAAAGGCTCTTTATCATGATCGACAAACTAGTGGCAGAAATAGAGATAGATAAGCTTGATCCAATCACCATTTTAGAGACTTGGTTGCCAGGTGAGCAAATTGGGGAATAAACATTCTGACTTAACACTTTGAAAAGACAGGCAGAATGGAAAAGTAGGAGTAGCCATGATAAGGACAGAAGTAAGAAATGATCTTAGCTCAGATTTTCGGGGGATATAATCAGTACGGATGGAGATTATAACAGGAGAAAGAAAATGCTGGTGGGAATAGTTTAAAACCCCTTACAGTAGTTATACCATTGGACAGAGCATTAAGCAATAAATAATTGAAGCTTGTGACAAAGGCAATGGGTGAAGTTCTCCCCCAATGGCGCGATGTCCGCCAACTGGCGCCCAAAACGGCACCAATCAGACGGGCATCGCGCCGCCCCAAAGGTGCGGAATGCTCTGCATCTTTGGGGGCCGAGCCCCAACATCGAGGGGCTAGGCCAACGCCGGAGGGATTTCCGCCCCGCCAGCTGGCGGAAACGGCCTTTGTTGCCCCGCCAGCTGGCGCGGAAATGACATCCCCGGGCGGCGCATGCGCGGGAGTGTCAGCGGCCGCTGACAGTTTCCCGCGCATGCGCAGTAGGGAGAGTCTCTTCCGCCTCCGCCATGGTGGAGGCCTTTGCGGAGGCGGAAGGGAAAGAGTGCCCCCACGGCACAGGCCCGCCCGCGGATCGGTGGGCCCCGATCGCAGTACAGGCCACCGTGGGGGCACCCCCCGGGGAAAGATCGCCCCGCGAGCCTGCCCACGCCGCCTTGTCCCGCCGTTCAAAAGGTGGATTAATCCACGCCGGCGGGACAGGCAATTTATCGGCGGGACTTCGGCCCATCCGGGCCGGAGAATCCAGCGGGGGGGCCCGCCAACTGCCACGGCCCGATTCCAGCCCCCGCCGAATATCCGGTGCCGGAGACTTCGGCAACCGGCGGGGGCGGGATTCACGCCAGCCCCGGCGATTCTCCGACCCGGCGGGGGGTCGGAGAATGACGCCCCAGGTTAGCGTTCAGGTCAATGACCCCATCATGTATCACGTATGCTGATGATACAAAGCTAGCTGGGAATGTGAGCCGTGAGGAGGACATAAAGAGGCAGTAAACAGATACAAAGAGTTTAAGTGAATGGACAACAAGGTGGCAGATGAAATATAATGTGAGAAAGTGTGAGGTGATTCACTTTAGCATGATCGTAGATAATAGAAAAGAAGGACATTTTTAAAAAGGTGTGAAACTTGAAGATACTCACACAAGGAACACAAAAAGTTAGCATGCAGATACAGCAAGCAATTAGGAAAGCAAATATTCTGTTGGCCTTTATTTCAAGAGATTAAAGTACAAAAATAAGGATGTTCTGTGACAGTATTTTCGGAGAGTATACCTGGAGTATACTTTTACTGTCCTCAGTTTTCATCTCCATGTCTAAGCGGCAGTAGTGGTATTGCGAAGGTTCACTAGATTGGTTTCTGGATTGAGGTGGTTGTCCTGTGATGCAAATACTCACTTGGATTTTAGAAGAATGAGAGGGGATCACATTGAAACATACAAGATTCTGAAGTGGTTTGACTGAAAGGTTGCTTCACTTGGCAGTGGAAACTATATCACAAGGGCATAATCTCTAGATAAGGGTTCAATCACTTACAACTCGGGGAGGAGAAATTTCTTCACCCAGAGGGTATGAATCTTTGGAATAGTCTACCCCAAAGAGTTGTAGACACTTTGGGCGGGATTCTCTGTCGGTGGGATTCTCCGCTTCACAGGCAGCGCACTCGCCCTCAGAATCCCGACGGCATGGGGGTGGCCACAATGGGAAACCCCATTGGCTGGCTGTCGGGATGGAGGATCCTGCTGCCTGCAGGGTGCGCCCCACCAGAAAATGGGTCTGGCGGGACAGAGAATCCCGCCATCTATCATTGACTATATTGGAGGCTAGGATAGGTAGAATTTTGGTTTCTCAGGGAATAACGGGATATGGAGAGTGGGCAGGCGAGTGGAGTTAAGGCCTAAGATTAACAAAGATTGTACTGAATGGCATAGTAGGCCCGTCAAGCCATATGGTCTACTCCTGATTCTCATGTAAAGTCTCTTGAACATCGTGGATAGACAAAAGTTACCAAAATAATTTGTGTTTTGTGTCAATACTGATAAATAATTTCTGAGTTATAAATACAACCAATAAACTAGACAAAGCATGGCTGGAGGCTACACTGCCAAATAATATAGAAGTGAACTGGATCCAATTTTAGCAGCATATATGTGACTAGGTCAGCATATTTATCTCCCCTTTTCGCATCTTTAAAAGTTTTTAGTTGAAAAATGTCAGCCTGCACCACCTCAGCTGACACCCTATCCTCTCCACCCCCGCCCCATCACTCTCTCCATGTGCTCACTTCTCACAGATGTTCATAACTCCTCAATTGAATATGGTGCTCACCCCAACCCCCAGTTCATGCCACCTCCCTCCTTTTTATTTCACCCTTGTTTATCGTGCCGCTCACACCTCTCAACTCTTTGAGCATCAGCCGTGGCTCATTGCAGAGAACTCTTGCACCTTGAGCACTAAAATCAAGGTCGGCACTCCGTGCAATACTGAGGGAGCTACCCACTTCCAGAAGTGCAGTCTTTTGGATGAAACATTGAACCAAGCTCTCATCTGCCTAAAAGGGTGAATGCAAAAGATTTGGTGGCACTATTTCAAAGAATAGCAAGATAGTGATTCCTGGGCAGTACATAGAACATAGAACATAGAACATACAGCACAGAACAGGCCCTTCGGCCCACGATGTTGTGCCGAACCTTTGTCCTAGATTAATCATAGATTATCATTGAATTTACAGTGCAGAAGGAGGCCATTCGGCCCTTTGAGTCTGCACCGGCTCCTGGAAAGAGAACCCTACCCAAACTCAACACCTCCACCCAACACCAAGGGCACTCAATACTACGAAAACAGATTATCCAGCCATTATCACATTATCA
The DNA here is from genome assembly GCF_047496885.1 of Scyliorhinus torazame. NCBI lineage: Eukaryota > Metazoa > Chordata > Chondrichthyes > Carcharhiniformes > Scyliorhinidae > Scyliorhinus > Scyliorhinus torazame. Next base: position 144,748,284 of record NC_092721.1, on the reverse strand, counting down.
TAGAATCTCTACAGTGCAGAAGGAGGTCATTTGGCCCATCAAGTCTGCACCAACTCTCTGAAAGAGCACTCTAATCCAGGCTCAATCCCCTACCCTGTCCCACCGAGGGACAATTTAGAATATCCAATCCACCTAACCTGCACATCTTTGGACTGTGGGAGGAAACTGGAGCACCCGGAGGAAACCCACGCAGACGTGGAGAGAATGTGCACAGACAGTCGCCCGAGGTCGGAATCAAACCCCCGGATCCCTGGCGCTGTGAGGCATCAGTGATAACCATGTGCCACCCTGCCGCTGTGGGAATTTGCTGTGCTCAAATTGGCTGCTGTATTTCCTACATAACTACAGTGTGTTATGTCCCTAACACATGAAAGAGATTATAAACTGTTTAAATCAAACCTTACTTTTTCTGCTTATTTAAAAAGTGGACTTTGCTGAACAAAAGGTGACTGCTACAATCACATGATTCACAAGTTGGATACAGTTCCTGGAAATTTCAAACAGCAGTTACAGGACAAAAGCTCAACCCTAATTCTCATGAATCTCACAGCTCTCATTGTTATAACAGATTACAATCAATGAAACCCAGATACGTAAAAAATCTGTCTTCCCAGCCATTGAAATTTAGTCGACCTGTGGAGGCACTAACAGTCACCATCTATCACCTAAGTTGAGCAATGGATTTTGGACAGAGGCATAGAATCTGCTTGTTCGCCTGCAACTGATTCATTAATGGCAACATCATATGACCTAACCATCTGGCATCTGGAAATTTTTTGTATTCCATTTCTAGACTCTCAAATCAGTCTGTTGTTTAACTTTCAGCCTGCAAACACAATGGGGGCGATACTCCGAGCCCCGCGCCAGGCTGGAGAATAGCCGCAACCGCGACCCGACATTGGCGCGCAATTCTCCGAGGTGTGGAGAAGCGGCGTCATTTGTACTGGAACGTTTGGCGCGGCGCCGGCCGTGGGCCACTGGAATCGGCGGGGCCACCGATTCTCCGGCCCGGATGGGTCGAGTGGCCACCCCTGGTCGCTGCCGGCGGGAACTCTGCACGAACGGTCGGGGGCGGCCTGTTGGGGGGGGGGGGGGGCTCCTTCATCGGGGGGCGGGGGGCTCCGATGGGGTCTGGCCCGCGATCGGGGCCCACCGATTGGCGGGCCGGCCTCTCCACCCCCCCCCCGGGCCTACTTCCCTGCGCGGCCAGCCCCAGAACACCGACGCCATGTTGAGTCGGGGCTGGCGTGCTAAAGAAGTCCCCGCGCATGTGCAGGTTGGTGCGGCCCAACTGCGCATGCGCGGCGCCCATTTCGTGCCGGGAAAGGAGGCTGGAGTGGCGAAGGCGTTCACGACGGCGCAAACACATGGGCTCCATTTGGGAGATTCGCTCCTAATAGCAGAACTCCAGGCTGACCAAGAGCCTGCATAAAGTCTATAACTCTTTGAAGTCTGTTTCTCTGGAAGATTCCTGTCATCACATACTGAACAGACCAAGTTTCAGTATAACAACCTCATCTTGCTGCATCACCATCAATGTTGAAGGAGATCTGCAACACCTCGTTCGACTAGTTGAACCACCTGAACAGTAACTCCTCATTGAAAGAACGCTTATGTTTTTCTGAATTTTGGCAATCATGTGAACAGATATCCATATCTATGGATCTTCTACTTTTAAGTGATTCACAGTTGTAAAACCTCTTTTCCCTTTCTTCTTATTGTGCACATATGTGCACGTGTGTATTCGTGCATGTGTGTGAGGTTGTGATCAATGTCTCGGGTTTGAATGTATCAATAAATAATACTTCTGATTTAACCCAAAAATGAGATTGCTGTGATCCACCTTAAAAGTGACATCACAAACATGGCGGGATTCTCCATTCCTGGGGCTAAGTGCCGGCTCGAACGGAGAATCCACGGGAGGGATACATGCAAAAAAGCGGCACGAACCTCTGACCGATTGTGATCCCAGTGAGGGGCTAGCATCGGGCCAGTCAAAACTTCCACCTCCCGCGCTGAAAACGGCCTGAGAATGTGTGGGTCGCGGGCTGCGCATGCGCACGGCTGATGACCTGCAGCGGTTGTGCCATGTATATTGGCGCCAGCTGTGCGCTGACCCAACCCGCAAATTGCGACCCGACAGCCCAGCCCCTGGACACCCCCCCCCCCCAGTCCTCGCTGAAGTCCCCCTGGCCAGCGGCGAGGATCCTGGCCGAGTGTGGTAGCGCTGGACACAGTCCGCAGCGCCACGCCGTGTTCACGATTTTTGTGAGGACACGTGTCCCCGGGAACTTGGCCCATCAGGGGCGGAGCACCGTGAGTGGGCTGGCCGATGAGGTGCCAACGGCATTGCGACTGCGCACGGCACGCATCACAATGACCCTGGTTTAGAGGGGCAGAGACTCGCAAACCGGCGTCAAACTGGCACCGGCCCCAAATCCGACGTCGGAATCGATTCTCTGCCCGATCGGCCATTACGGTATCGGCGTCGGGCAACGGAGAATCCTACCCATGGTTTTAGAAAACCTCCAGTGCCTATTTTAAAAATTAAAACACCTCTGCTTATGGACAGATACCAAGAAAATAAAGGAGTTCAGGATTGCTTTTCCCCTTTCCTCAATAACTACTTTTCCACTTCAAAAACGAATTCATTTATTGCAAAGCATTTTGAAACATCCAGTAGTTATAAAAGATACCTTGCTTTGCTTTCTCTAGTTCACCTTGATCCTTTTTCATCGAACTCCTCCTTCGAGCTCTCACTTAATTTCTAATGATACCTATTTTCCTCACTCCCGTTTAGGTTTCAACTCTTATTTCCTACTTTCACCTTGCTAGTTCACACTAGTCCCTCCTCCGCTCATCCTCAGATACACACTTGCTCCTTTCTTTTCTTGCTACAGAATGACACCCCAGTCAGACCCAGGAGTAACACTGAGCTGGAATTCTCCTGGCAAGACCTGGGCTCGGGATGAAATGTGTGTCCATAGCCCAAGCAGGTTAGCAGTGGGTTCGCGGAGTGTGTTTTATTCATTGCAGTTAATTAAGAGGCCCATACCAGGACTGATGGCCAGTTAAGGATGACAGCCTGTTTCTCTAAGTTGCCAGCCCAACCAGAGAGCTGGCAGCTCTGCAGCCTCAGCAATGCCACAGATAGGGATAGTCACTGCTGAGGCAGCAAGGGGAAGGAGCGGTTGTTTTCATATTGAGATGGCCTTGCAAATGGAAACTATTATTTCAGTGCTGGGGCCAGGCATGGAATCCTCTGGGGTAGTGGGGGGGGGGGGGGGGGGGGGGGGGCTGTTGTGGACCTTAGAGCCTTCAGAAAGGACCCCCATCCCTGAGAAGCCTCTGGCAGACATCCTCAATGAAGTTGGTCGACCCCTCTTATGGCAGGGGACAGGGGGTGTTGTACAATAATAAAATGCCAAGGAGGTTGTAAAATGGTGGTTAATAGGGAAATTAATTGTAATAATTGGCCAAATGGCAGTCAGCAGAACCACCACCATTCCTGTTTCTGGAGTAGTGAAAACATATGGGGCTTCCTCGCCAATGTTTTCCAATGCCACGAATCATCTCCTCACCCACTCACACTCACCCACTTCCCAGCCTGTCTCCAAAGGGCTGGTAAAATTCCAGCATAATATTCATGCTTCAATCTGTCAGGCACTCATTGATGGTTAGCTGGTGTGATGATGGTTAGCTGGTGTGATGAGGTCCACCATATTGTATGTGAAGTTCTTTATTTACTTGCAATTTAAGTTTTGAACACCAATTCCATTCCCTTATTATAGCCTGAATCATGCCATCATATAAAAGAGTAATAATGTCATAATAGGTTGTCAGACTCTTCCTGAGCACGATGTATTTAGTTAAAAGCTTTGAAAGTTCCTCACATATTCTAGATGTCACAATTTTATGAACACCCACAAATCACAACTTATGAAATATGCAAAAAGAGAAAGAATACAGTTTGCTGTTTTTCTGATCTTGTGAGAGCATAGTGAAATTATCATAAAAGGGTACAGACTGTTTTGAAGGAGAAAGGGAACAGCTAAAATACTGGAAGGAAAAGGTTAGAGCAGTTCGATTGAGGGTGGGGGGCGGTGGTCAGGGAGTTAAAAAGTAGCACTTCAAGGATGGTAATTTCTGGAATACTTCCAGTGCCATGTGCTTGGAACAGTAGGGATATAGAGGTCCATACATGGCTGGAGAAATAGACCAAGAAGGGGATCTTCATATTCTTAGGGGATTGGAATCAGCTCTGGGGATGGAGGGAACTGTTCAAGCTGTTTGACAAATTTATTTGAGTTCTTTGAGGATGTAATGAGCTGATTGGATGACAGCTTAGGGATGGGTAATAAATGCTGGCCCAGCCTGCAACGCTTTGTGTATTTGGATTTCCAAAAGGCAATTGATAAGGGACCACATAAAAGATTTCTGCACAAGATAAAAATTCATGGCGTTGTCGGTAATATATTAGTATAGATGGAGGATTGACTATCTAACACAAAACACAGGGTACACATAATGGGTCATTTTCAGGTTACCAAACTGTAACTAGAGGAGTACCACAGGGATCACTGCAGGGGCCTCAACTACATATAATCTATATTAATTAATTGGGAGAAGGGACTGAATGTATTGTAGCCAGATTTGCTGCTGATACAAAGATAGGTGGGAAAAACTCGATGCCTGGATCATTTTCAGATCATTTCAGCCTCAACAATGCAACATGATTTTCATGTGCAAAGGACATAATTGGTCTGGGGGTGAGTTTGCAGCTCAACGAATGAAGTTGGAATAAATAGATTCTTGAACTATAGTATCGTCAAGGGTTTATAGGGAACAGGCAGGAAAGTGGAGTTGATGTCAAGACCAGATCAGCCATGATCTTACTGAATGGGAGATCAGGTTTGAGAGGCCATAGAGCCTATTCCTACTTTTATTTCTTATATTCCTATTGTTAAGTATGTGGGAATATATTCTTGCTGGTTCTGTACCACCTGATGTGTAGTGGCATCAGCAGAGTGCTTGCATGTGCTTTGGGCAGATCACCATCTTGATTGTATGGACAGTAACATTAATAAACCTCTCATCATGTTTTCACAAGAATCCAGAGTGTGAGCACTTCCATACCTTTTCTCTTTGCTGCCAAAGCAGGAGACAAAACTGGCGACAAGGACTGAGGCAGAGAAAAAACATTGGAAAGATGATTTTTGTCAACTAACTGCAGGACGGCAATGGGAGCAACGGAAGGTTCTCGGGACGGGACTTCACACGCACACACACACACAGACAGACATCGGGTGAAGCACTGATACCGATCTGAAGGTTTAACAAGAGTCTTCAACAGCAACTGTGAGTCGGAAGACCGACCGTCGGGAAAGGCATTGAAGTGAGTGGGGTCTGGGTTTCAGAAACTATGTATGTGACAGGGAATGGAGATTTTGACTCAGTTGACCTCTGCACAGGCCACGCTGGAGAAAAGCCAAAATACTCAGGAATGAAAGGGAAAGAGTTCCTACTTATTTGTTCAAGGGCTTGCTTGTGCCATACTTTCCAAAACAGTCGGAAGGGAAGAAATCTAAACCCTAGGAGCTGGGATCAAAAATGGTGGGGAAAACGGACACCATGGATGCGTTTCTTTTATTTTTGCCCTTGCATTTTTGATCCCTGGATGATCAATGGACATGTGTCTTTAAGTCAAGCAGCCTGTATCTGTAACTCAAGCAGAGCATCCAGAAGCTCCTACAGAGCAGTGACCAGCCATTCCCCCCTCGTCCTGAACCTGGGCTACCTCCCTTGTGGCCGCCTGTATCCTCAGCTATTGAGCCATCAGGTGGCTGGCCTTGTCACAACACTCGTAAACAGTCTCTCGTTTGAGACAGAGTTGGTTCACAATCTTCCCGGTTGAAACCAGCTCAAATTCTATTTGTAGTCATTTTTCCCGCTAACAGCTCTCTCATTGGGGCTGCTGAGTACTGTCTGCCCATCTCCAGAATGAAATCAATCACCTATATCTCTCCCCTCTGTCCCTATAGTCCTTGTATGAGATTGCCACCCTCTGATCACTGCCTTCTGTGCCTCCCAAAATGTAAAGGGCAAAATCTTCCCAGTCTGGTTGTAACTCACATAATTTCCTATGGTCCAGGCCATCCTCTCCAGACGTCCGTGCCAGAAGTCCTTAACTGCAAGGAGTGCCGTATCCAGCCTCCAAAGAGGGCACTGGGCCTGACTCACCCCCAACCTCACATCCTCAAGATGTGGCGTGTGATCTTTAAAAAAAATTAATTTACGGGATGTGGGCATCGCTGGCTAGGCCAGCATTTATTGTCCATCCCTAGTTGCCCTTCAGAAGGGTGTGCTGAGTTGCCTTCTTGAACCGCTGCATTCCCTGAGATGTAGGTACACCCAACGTGCTGTTAGGATTTTTCCCAGCGACAGTGAAGGAACAGCGATATATTTCCAAGTCAGGGTAGTGAGTGCCTTGGAGGGAAATATCCAGGTGGTGGGGTTCCCAGGTATCTGCTGCTCTTGTCCTTCTGGATGGTAGTGGTCATGGGTTTGAAAGGTGCTGTCGAAGGAACCTGAGTGAGTTACTCCAGTGCACCTTGTAGATGGCACACACAGCTGCCACTGTTCATCGATGGTGGAGAGTTTGAATGTTTGTGGAAGGGGGAGCAATCAAGAGGGCTGCTTTGTCCTGGATGGCGTCGTGCTTCTTGAGTGTTGTTGGAGATGCACTCATCCAGGCAAGTGGAGAGTATTCCATTATACTCCTGACTTGCGCCTTGCAGACGATGGACAGGGTTTGGGGGGGGGTCAGGAGGTGTGTTACCCGCCGTAGGATTCCTAGCCTTTCATCTACCCTGGTAGCCACAGTATTAATATGGCTAGTCCAGCTCAGCTTCTGATCAATGGTAACCAACAGGATGTTGTTGAGGGGGAGTCAGCGATGGTAATGCCACTGAATGTCAAGGGGAAATAGTTAGATCCTCTCTTGTAGGAGATAGTCATTGCTTGGCTCCTGTGTGGCACGAATGTAACTTGCCACTTGTCAGTCCAAGTCTGGATATTGTCCAGGTCTTGCTGGACATGGACTGCTTCATTATCTGAGGAGTCGAGAATGGTGCTGAACATTGTACAGTCATCCACAAACATCCCCACTTCTGACCTTGTGTTGGAAGGGAGGTCATTGATGAAGCAGTTGAAGATGGTTGGGCCTAGGACACCACCCTGAGGCACTCCTGCAGTGATATCCTGCAGCTGAGATGATTGACCTCCAACCACCACAACCATCTTCCTTTGAGCCGGGTATGATTCCAACCAGCGGAGAGATGTCCCCCTGATTCCCATTGACTCCAGTTTAGCTAGGGCTCCTAAATGCCATACTTGGTCAAATGCTGCCTTGATGTCAAGGGCAGTCACTCTCACCTCCCCTCTGGCATTCAGCTCTTTTGAACATGTCTGAGCCAAGGCTGCAATGAGGTCAGGAGCTGAGTGACCCTGGCAGAACCCAAACTGAACGTTCGTGCTCAGGTTATTGCTGAGTACATGCTGCTTGATAGCACTGTTGATGACTCCCTCCATCACTTTGCTGATGAGGGAGAGTAGACTGATGGGGTGGTAATTGGCTGGGTTGGATTTGTCCTGTTTCTTGTGTACAGGACGCACCTGGGCAATTTTCCACATTGCCGGGTAGATGCCAGTGTTGTGGCTGTACTGGAACAGCTTGGCTAGGGATGTAGCACGTTCTGGAGTACAAGTCTTCAGTACTATTGCCGGAATATTGTCAGGGCCCAGAGCCTTTGGTGAAGAGTACCTGGCCATGGCGATTGAGGCCACGGTAGCATTCCTTCATGTATCGTTGGTAAGGGTGGAGCAGTGGCTTGAGCCACAAGGCACGACGACCTGGGAGCTGGAGAAGGCAGCTTTGCAGCACAATGAATGAATTGCCTCATTAGAGGCAGAAATCACAATCCTGGCGGCAGCCCAAAAAATGCTAAAGGCCAGGGCATGCAGATCGTCGGGTTACTGGAGGGCATTGTAGGTAAGAGCCACACTGAGTACGTGTCAAAGATGCTCGGGGAACTGGTTGATGAGGGGATCTTCACTAAAGCCCCCGCGAGGTAGACCGATAGACCGGGCCCGTTGGCCACTGCATCAGAAGCTGAGAGCCAGGGAAACGTCACTGGCAGTAATCGTTCGCCTTCACAAGTTCCAGGAGAAGGGGCGACATTCTCCGATCCCCCGCCAGGTCGGAGAATCGCCGGGGGCTGGCGTGAATACCGCCCCCGCCAGTTGCCGAAGTCGCGCCGATAAAATGCCTGTCCCGCAGGCGTAAATTAAATCACCTTCCTTACCGGCGGGACAAGGCGGCGCGTGCGGGCTCCGGGGTCCTGGGGGGGGGCGCGGGGCGATCTGGCCCCGGGGGGTGCCCCCACGGTGGCCTGGCCCGCGATCGGGGCCCACCGATCCGCGGGCGGGCCTGTGCCGTGGGGGCACTCTTTTCCTTCCGCCTCCGCCACGGTCTCCACCATGGCGGAGGCGGAAGAGACTCCCTCCACTACGCATGCGTGGGAAACTGTCAGCGGCCGCTGACGCTCCCGCGCATGCGCCGCCCGGAGATGTCGTTTCCGCACCAGCTGGCGGGGCACCAAAGGCCTTTTCCGCCTTTTCCGCCAGCTGGCTCACACTCTGGATTCTTGTGAAAACATGATGAGAGGTTTATCAATGTTGGGGCTCGGCCCCCAAAGATGCGGAGCATTCCGCACCTTTGGGGCGGCGCGATGCCCGTCTGATTGGTGCCGTTTTGGGCGGCAGTCGGCGGACATCGCGCCGTTTCCGGAGAATTTCGCCCAAGGAGTGCATTCTGAAGTCATAGAATCATAGAATTTACAGTGCAGAAGGAGGCCATTCGGCCCATTGAGTCTGCACCGGCTCTTGGAAAGAGCACCCCACCCAAGCCCACACCTCCACGTTATCCCCATTACCCAGTAACCCCACCCAACACTAAGGGCAATTTTGGACACTAAGGACAATTTAGCATGGCCAATCCACCTACCCCGCACATCTTTGGACTGTGGGAGGAAACCGGAGCACCCGGAGGAAACCCACGCACACACAGGGAGAACGTGCAGACTCCGCACAGACAGTGACCCAAGCCGCGAATCGAACCTGGGACCCTGAAGCTGTGAAGAAATTGCCTAAAATAGGTAAAGAACACCCGGTGCTGTAACTGGGAGGGACATTCCTTTCGCACATATCAGGACATTGGGTCCGATCTGGCAAAACGGTGAGCAGAATTTAACAAGGCCAAGGTGGTGTTATTTAAGGGTAAAATCCGGTTCAGAATGTTATACCAGACAAAACTTTGGATTACGTTCAAAGACAGAGAGCATTTCTTTAATACGCCAGAGGAGGCAAACAACTTTATACGAAAGAATGGGTAGGGAGTGAACTGAGTGCCATTATATACAGTGCTTGAAAATTTTGCTGTGTGAGGTTCCAGGGTCAAACTATGTAGGTGCCTGGGATAGTTCATCTGGCTGAAGGGGAATGCAGGTTAATCTTTGTTTTTATTAATCTCATTTTTACTCTTGCACAGGCTCTTTGGGTGCAGTTAGACCATAAGACATAGGAGCAGAATTAGGCCACTCGGCCCATCAAGTCTGCTCCGCCATTCAATTATGGCTGATATTTTCTCATCCCCATTCTCCTGCCTTCTCCCCATAACCCCTGATCCCTTGAAGTTCTTGCATTTTTCTTTCAAGTCGGGTCCACCATGCCAGCAGCTTTGCCAGTAAATGGGAGTAAAGTGAAGGGAGGGGGTCTGGCTGCCCAAAGGGGAGGCGATGTCTGGCAGGGTGGGGGAGGAGTCAACATGTCGAGGCCTGCTGGGCTCATATGGCTGTTGGGGGATGGGGGCGGTTCCTGGGCGTTGGGGAGGTGGGGCGAGGCGGATGGATTTATTGGGGGGAGGGGATAGATAGTCTAGAGGGGATGGGGCTGAGGACTACTTGAAAGGGAACGATATACACCATATCAAGTCAGCTCCAGATCATCCAACAACAAATGGATTGGCTGAATGTGGTTTTGTGCAATTGCTAAAGCATTCTATCAAGGCATCAAAGGATCAGGGGACATTATCAAGAAGACTAAAGAAATTTTTGATATCTTATTGGAACATTGTACATGCTACCACGTACATGGAGGCAGCACGGTAGCACAGTAGTTAGCACTGTTGCTTCACAGCTCCAGGGTCTCAGGTTCGATTCCCGACTTGGGTCACAGCCTGTGTGGAGTCTGCACGTTCTCCCTGTGTCTGCGTGGGTTTCCTCCCACAGTCCAAAGATGCACAAGTGGATTGTTCACGCTAAATTGACCCTTAGTGTCCAAAAAAGGTTAGGTGGGGTTACTGGGTTGCAGGGATGGGATGGAGGTGTGGGCGTTGGTGGGGTGCACTTTCCTGGGGCCAGTGCAGACTTGGTGGGCAGGATGGCCTCCTTCTGCACTGTACATTCGATACCACACAACGTTCACTGGTGATGCTGTTGTTTAAGAGGAAGAAAAGAAGAGGGAGCAGAGAGGATTTGGGTGGGGGGGGGCGACCTGATCGAGGTGTACAAGATTATGAGGGGTATGGACAGGATGGATAGGGAACAGCTGTTCCCCTTAGTTGAATGGTCAGTTACGCTCACCATGCTGAAAGGAGTCTACATTCGGCCCATAAACCAGGTCTACGCACGCCACCAACTCGCGACGAGATGGCAAATCCCCGGAGAATCGCTAGACAAGTTCTACAGTGCACTGTTGATATTGGGAAGGAACTGCAATTGCCCGGTGAGCGCAAACGAGCAGACGGAGCTCCTAATCAGGGATGCTTTTGTGGCAGGTATGACTTCTTCTCAAATTCGCCAGAGACTGTTAGAGAGACTCGTTAGGACTCACAGAGGCACGGGCCCTTGCGGCCTCCCTCGACGTGGCCTCACAAAATGCCCGCGCCTACGGCCCCGACCGCGCGGCAGCCCCTTGGGCTTCGTGGACCCCCGTTGCGACCGACTCCACGGCACCCCCCCCCCGCCCCATCCCACAGGCCTGCATGGCTAGAGCACCAGACCATCCGGGTGGGCCCCGCTGCTATTTTTGCGGGCAGGCGAAACACCCCCGGCAGCGCTGCCCGGCCCGCTGAGCTATCTGTAAGAGCTGCAGCAAAAAGGGGCATTACTCAGCGGTGTGCCAGTCCCGGGGGGTCGCCGTTATCTCCAGGGGCGAACGGGGACAGCAGACTCAACCCCCCCAACGATCCAGGTGCGGCCTGCGGGCGCTGCGATTTTGGGTCCCGGACACCATGCGGGGAGGATGGGCGCCGCCGTCTTGTGACCCCCCGGCCACGTGCGATCCATGGGGGCGGCCATTTTGTCCACCCCCGACCGCGTGCGATCCGTGGACGCCGCCATCTTGGCTGATAGCCAAGGACCCCAGCACAGATGGCTCCACAGGGTCTGAAGAAAACGCCGCAATGCAACAACCACGACTGGCTTCGGTGACCCTGGACCAATCGCGGCCCCGGACGCTCCAAACGGCAACAACAACGGTGCTGGTCAATGGGTACGAGACGCCATGCCTGATCGACGCTGGGAGCACGGAAAGTTTTATCCACCCGGATACGGTAAGTCGCTGTTTTCTTTCCATTCGTCCGAGCACCCAAAAGATTTTCCTGGCAGCGGGATCCCATTCCGTAGCGATCAAAGGGTTCTGCATCGCAAACCTAACGGTGCAAGGGAGGGAGTTTAAGAATTATAGGCTTTATGTCCTTCCCCAACTTTGCGCTCCCACTCTCTTAGGGTTAGATTTCCAATGTAACCTCCAGAGCCTAATGTTCCAATTCGGCGGCCCAATACCCCCACTCACTATCTGCAGCCTCGTGACCCTCAAGGTTGAACCACCTTCCTTTTTTGCGAACCTTACCCCGGATTGCAAACCCGTCGCCACTAGGAGCAGACGATACAGCGCCCAGGATCGAACGTTTATCCGGTCTGAAGTCCAGCGGCTGCTGAAGGAAGGCATAATCCAGGCCAGCAATAGTCCCTGGAGAGCCCAGGTGGTAGTTGTGAAGACCGGGGAGAAGCAGAGGATGGTCGTAAACGATAGTCAGACCATCAATAGGTACACGCAGCTAGATGCGTACCCTCTCCCCCGCATATCCGACATGGTCAATCGGATTGCACAGAACAAAGTCTTTTCCACCGTGGACCTCAAGTCCGCATACCACCAGCTCCCCATCCGCCCGAGTGACCGCAAGTACACGGCCTTCGAGGCAGACGGGCGGCTCTACCATTTTTTAAGGGTCCCATTTGGCGTCACGAACGGAGTCTTGGTCTTCCAACGGGAGATGGACCGAATGGTTGACCAGCACGGTTTGCGGGCCACATTCCCATACCTTGACAATGTAACCATCTGCGGCCATGACCAGCAGGACCACGACGCCAACCTCCGCAAATTCCTCCAGACCGCTAACGCCTTGAACCTCACCTATAACGAGGAAAAATGCGTTTTTAACACCAACCGTCTGGCCATCCTGGGCTACCTAGCACATAATGGAGTGATAGGCCCCGACCCCGAACGCATGCCCCCCTTATGGAACTTCCCCTCCCCCACTGCTCCAAAGCCCTGAAACGCTGCCTGGGCTTCTTCTCATACCACGCCCAGTGGGTTCCCCAACAAGGCCCGCCCGTTAATCCAGTCCACTACCTTCCCCCTGTCGACAGAGGCCCACCAGGCCTTCAGCCGCATCAAAGCGGATATTGCAAAGGCCACGATGCACGCAATCGACGAGTCCCTCCCCTTCCAAGTCGAGAGCGACGCATCCAATGTAGCTCTGGCGGCCACCCTCAACCAAGCGGGCAGACCCGTGGCTTTTTTCTCCCGGAGCCTCCACGCCTCAGAAATCCGCCACTCCTCAGTGGAAAAGGAAGCCCAAGCCATAGTGGAAGCTGTGCGACATTGGAGGCATTACCTGGCCGGCAGGAGATTCACTCTCCTCACTGACCAACGGTCGGTAGCCTTTATGTTCGATAATGCACAGCGGGGCAAAATCAAGAACGACAAGATCTTAAGGTGGAGGATTGAGCTCTCCACCTATAACTATGAGATCTTGTATCGTCCCGGAAAGCTGAACGAGCCGTCCGATGCCCTATCCAAGCCCTCCACGAGGACATAGGCCACCCGGGTTCACTCGATTCTACCATTTTGTGAAGACCCGCAACCTCCCCAACTTTGTTGAGGAGGTCCGTACAGCCACCAGGAACTGCCAAATCTGCGTAGAGTGCAAATCGCACTTTTTCAGGCCAGATAGAGCGCACCTGATAAAGGCTTCCCGTCCCTTTGAACGCCTCAGTTTGGATTTCAAAGGCCCCCTCCCCTCCACCGACCGCAACGCATACTTCCTAAACATGGTGGACGAATACTCCCGTTTCCCCTTCGCCATCCCCTGCCCCGACATGACATCGGCCACAGTCATTAAAGCCCTCGGCACCATCTTTACAATGTTCGGTTTCCCCGCGTACATCCACAGCGACAGGGAGTCCTCCTTCATGAGCGATGAACTCTGTCAGTTCCTGCTCAGCAAGGGCATTGCCTCGAGCAGGACGACCAGTTACAACCCCCGGGGAAACGGTCAGGTAGCGAGGGAGAACGGTACGGTCTGGAAGACCGTCCTACTGACCCTATGGTACAGAAATCTCCCAGTTTCCCATTGGCAGGAAGTCCTCCCGGATGCCCTCCACTCCATCCGGTCGCTGCTGTGTACCACCACTAATCAAACGCCTCACGAGCACCTCCTTGTCTTCCCTAGGAAGTCCTCCTCCGGAACGTCGCTGCCGACCTGGCTGGCAGCCCCAGGACCCATCTTGCTCCGAAAGCATGTGCGGGCGCACAAATCGGACCCGTTGGTCGAGAGGGTTCACCTTCCCCGATGGCCGATAGGACACGGTCTCCCTGCGGGACCTGGCACCCGCCGGAAACACACACACACCCCCAACACCAATCACCCCCTCCCTCCCACCGGCGCACCCCACGGCTGTTCCCTTCCCGGGTGGATCGTCCTCCTCCCGTGCCCGCCCAGGAGTAAAGAAACAGGGACGAACAGCGCAACGCTCCCAGAGACGACAGTGCCTGAGCCTGCACCTGCACGACCACCGGGGCTGAGGCGATTGACAAGGACGACCAGGGCACCCGCTCGACTCGTGGAATCCGCGTGACAAAAATCTGTAAATAATTCTGACAAAACCTGTAAATAGTTAACTGTTGCGCTAAATGCATAGCCACTGTATGAAATTAGTTCCAGGACCAGCCTTGTAAACCCCTACCACCATGCGACCCACCACCCAGCCGGGTTCTTTTTTAACAAGGGGTGAATGTGGTGGTATGTATTAGGGGTAGTACGGTACCAGTGAAGCCGAGAGGCTATTGGCAGGCAGGCACTGGGTCCTGGTTGGATCTGCCGCCTGCTGGCTCCCGCCCAGCAAGGCGGGGTGTAAGAGCCCGGGTTCTCCCAGCAGCTGCATTCTGCAACTGAGCTGCTGGGGAACAAGTCTTGCTGAATAAAGCCTCGATTGACTTCATCACTTCTCGACTTGTGAGTAATTGTTGCGCTACACAAGAATAAGGAGCTAGTAACTGATTTCAGGAATTCTTTGGACTACCTGCCCACCAGCAATATCTGATAAGCAACTTCACTCTCACTCACTGAGATCCAAGAGTAAACACAATACATTGCTCAAATTCACTGATTCACAGGTGAGTGATCAGTAATTCTGATTAAATGTCTATGAAATTGCAAAGATGCAAAGTATAAAGCTGTATTCTAATTCGGGGGGGTTCAGATTTCATCTGTTGTGTTAATAGACGAGTGACTTGACAAATACTCATAACCTTCAATAATCTTTTATATTTAGCAGAAATTAACAATATGCAGAAATCCAGTGAGTTTGATTAAAGTGGAACTAAACCAAGTAGGGAGTGTTCATGTACCACTTTTTCAGCTCTCTGACCCACTTTCTCCTCCGCTGTTTCTACTGCTCCTACTCTCGCTCTTTCCTTCCTCCAAACCCATGTAATCTGTAATCACCTTAGTGCTAATTGTGGTTAAACACATGTGTCTGAGATACCAGTAATTATAGCTCTCGGGAATAGTTATATTGGAGTCTTGCATGCTCTGGGCTCAATCATCTTCTCGGTCTTGCACATAGTGGGAGATCAATTGGGAAGATGCTTTACTTAGGCTATTGATCTCCTCGTGTCTTCTCTCCCCTAGAGCAGCAGGAGCACTGAGTTCCGAGGAGTAGGCAGCAATCAAGCAATAGAAATGGAAAATGATGCTACCTCTCATTGTTGTATCTTTGAACAAGTGTCTGCCAGATGCTGGAAAGCAAGCTGTGATAGACTGCCTAGCAGGTGCTGAGCTGTTGCCATCTGTCCAGAGACTCCTGAACAGGAACATGTTCTTGACTGAACTGTGTGTGTAGGGGCATTCATGTAGCTGATGATCCTGAAATGTGACATGAATGTCAATTCCAATATTGGGCAGATGCTATTCACTGTATGGTGGAAGATTTGGGGACCGATGTTGGATGGTCCTACTTTCAATGTTGCAGCAACTGGAGTAGAACCTTGCAGAAGCATTCTTCTTCATAGGCAATTCCTCAGGATTGGCGATGACTTGCTTCCGCTTAGGTCCAATGGACTCTGCGATGGCTGATAATTCCAATGCACGAACTGTCTACACAACCACAAACAGGGCAGATAGCACTTGAAGGGTTGGATGGATGGGTTGTTGGGAGGGTGGTGCACTCTCTCCAATGCCTCACCTCTGGGTTCTCCCAATGAAGTCTCTCCATGTGTTCGCTGCCTTCCTGAATGAAATTTTGCCAAATTGGTCAGTCATAAGGCCGAGCCTCCCACGTGTTGGCGAGGATGTTTGGCCTCTTCAGGGATTCAGAAGCATTAGAGGAAGTAGAACTTCACTTAAGTTAGGCACTTGGGGTTCACAACAGCATGACAAATAGTTTGCAGTCCTTTCCATAAGACAGTACACCAAAGTGCTATTTGAAAACTGTGTGTGTAGGGGCATTCATGTAGCTGATGATCCTGAAATGTGACATGAATGTCAATTCCAATATTGGGCAGATGCTATTCACTATATGGTGGAAGATTTAGGGACCGATGTTGAACCATGGTTATGAATGCAGGGAGCATTAAAATTCTGTTCAATGAGCTGTTGACCATTATAAGCTTCAGATGATGGTTGAAGTTCTGAAGACTCCCTTCTGTTCTTTTTACGTCCTTCTTTCATGTATTCTCCACTACTGTTTGCAAAAGTCTTCCATTTATTGACTTGCTTTTTTTCTCCTCCTCCTCCAAACTCCTCTAACTCAGTATCTAGCTCGCCACTGCATTAAACCACCTTTGCAGTTACACTTTTTTTCTGTCCACCAAATTATTTCAAATGCTTCTCACCTGTCTTTATATCTTTAATTGAAGGAGGGCATGCAGATGTAGGTCACCGGGGTTGCTGCCAAATACAATGAGAATGATATTCCACTAATCTCACTAATATGGCACTTTCTCAGAATATTTAGAACCATGTGCCATGACAATCGAAATGGCACAAATGGACAGAAACACAATGGTCTGATCAATGGAGTATAAAAGTGGACAAATTAAATGGAGTGAACAGGGAAACAATCACCTCTTATTGCAAACTTAATGTTTAATCAATTAGTAGCTAGGAGTTAAATGTCCTGCAGTTAAGTATTTGTCTGTACCTAATGAAAATGTGCTTCATGCAGATCAACAATGCTTTAAATTGTGTATACCCATTTCCCCAATCATTTAGCACACATCTGTTCAAAGGATTGTGGAATATAAAAAGGTCCCCAGTGCCAGTGTTTCAAGGTGCAATCAATAAATAGTTATATCTAACTTGTTTTCACATTATAAGCTATACGATTGGGGCTGGTAAGCTCAGGGGTAAAGAGCATGTTGCTTAATAATTATGATTACGCACGTTCCTGTATTGGCTGAGAGAGATAAACTTTCAGACGTGCTACTTTAAAGTCTCAGATAGAAAGCTTGCAAACAAGAATCAAAGTACGGCTGCAGATTTTTTTGTTTTTGTGCTTCACAGCCTGACGCTGGGCAGAACCAGGACACTTTGGCCTGCCTCCATCTAAATAATCTTGACATTTTAGTGTATTTACTTGGAAACAAACTAAATGAACGGAAGTGAAAATTAAATAGAGTCCTTGGGCTGGATTCTCCAAAAATGAGACTATGTCCCCACGCCGGCGTAAAACGGTGGAGTTTTACACCTGAACTTCCTGGAAAAAAGTTAAACTGATTCTAAGCCCTGCAGGTGACTGGCAGGGACCCGGAGTGAATCTCGCAGCTTTTGCTGCAGACACGGGCCCCCGCACTTCCGGGTCAGAGGCCACGCATGCACATGGTGGCGGCCTCCAGCAGCCACCCGTGCTCAAGGCGGACTTGGACCGCGGAGCCAGACCGAAGAAGGAGACCTCCCGATCAGCCGCGCGCCCGAGCCTCAACCCCTGCACATTTAATCCCCTGCCACTCATAAGGCCCCCCCTCGTCTCCGATGCGCCCGCCCCCGACCAAGGCGACCGCGGACTGAGTCCGCAGCCACCATGCGAGCATCCCGAAAGGTGGTTAGTTCCACGTCGTCGGGAACTCGGTCGGTTGGGAACGGAGGATTGATGAGCGGGCCTCTGGCAATGAGTCCCTGGCGGCACGGCGTACTCCACGGTGATGCCGATTTTCAGTGCCCAGCCAATCACTGGACCAAAACCGGGCCCGATTATGGCGTCAAACTTCTCCGCCCATGCGCCGGCCGCGATTACGGCATCGGGCTGTGGAGAATCCAGCCCCTTAAATTTGTGTTAATAGTCATATGCATCTGCTAATCTGAAAGGTAATTCCTGTATTACTGTTTCTTCTGAGACTCTTCTGGTATGTTCTGGAAAGGAGGGGGTCTAATTTAAAACAACATTGATTTCTCCCATCACCATCCATCTGTAAACAGAAAGGTGGTTTCCATTTTTGGTTTTCCCCTTTATAAATGGAGGCAGTGGTGTAGAGGTACCTTTATTGGAGTAGTCATTCTGAGACCAGGAGTAATTCTCTGGGAATGCAGATTTTCATCCCATCATGGCAGATGCTGAAATCTGAATCCAATAAAAGCAAGAATTAAAAGTCTAATGACCGTGGACGTTTCCCCGAGCCTGCAGCGCCGAGAACGACCTCGCTAAAATGGGACTCTGCTTCTTTTTTGGGCCTCAGCAAGGCCGGCTGATGAGGTCAGCTTCCTGTGCATGTCTGAACTACCGACCCCTTCAACACCCCAACATACTAATTAGGGAGTCCTTTAGCACCCCACAACCCACCTCATAAGGACAGATTACCCTGGGCCCTAACCCCGCCATGAGCAAGATGCCAAATAGGCACCTTGGTACTGCCAGCCTGGCAATGCCAACTAGGAACTCTGGCATTTCCAGGGTGGCACTACCAGCATGCCGGGTAGCATTGCCAAGGTGCCATGCTGGCAGTACCAACTGCCCAGGTGGCATTGGAGGTGCCAGGGTGCCACCCTGCCCAGAGCCTGACCACCCGGGGGCCTCTGATTGTCTGGGAGACTCCCCCAAGTGCTGTTACACCTGGTCCACATTTGTGGATCAAGTGTTAAATGGTGCCACGGGGAGGTCTCCAAGGCGAGGCCGTTCGATCCCGCACATGGGATAACGCCGGGGTAGACATATTCAAGTGAAACTAACTACTCACTGGAATATGCAAATCTGGATCATGCCCAATGAAGGCGAGATTCAGATCGCGACACCTCGTGAGATCTTGTTAGAGCTCGCAAGGCGTAACAAGCATCATATTTCACGAGATTTACTGGCTTTGACGAGTCCCAAGACTCGAGCTCGACGAGGCTGATATCGTGCCCCATGAAACCATTGTTGTAAAAACCCCATCTGGTTCACATCATGTCCTTTCGGGAAGGAAAAGTACTTTCCTTACCTGGCCTACCCTATATGTGACTCCAGAACTAATGTATATGCCCACTGAAGTGGTAATAAATGCAGCCTCAGCCAATGATGTTCACATCCCATAAATGAATTTTAAATGCCCTTCAGTTTTGGAGTGATCTCTATCAATAACCTCACAGCAAACTCAAAATAGGGTAAAATCAGAGGGTTAATTTACACACACTCAAAACGTAGGAGGGTTCGCAGCTTTTTGCATTCACACAATAAAAGAGTATAAGGCGGGTGGCAAAGGTACAGGGCATAGACAACAGACAAAATAAGAATAATTACTTTGTCCAGAATTCAAAATCAAAAGTCCAGTGGTGTATTCTTCCAGAGCATAGCTGAAGGTGATCCACTTTTCCAGTAGCATTAAAAGAAGCATGTGGAAATGAATTAATCTTGTAGTAGGTGATGGTGCTGAAGTTAAGTAGTCCAGCAGAAACTATGCGCGGAATTTTCCAGAAATCTGGCAGACTGAAAACCAGCATGTATCTTCCCAGATGCACAGCTGAGTTTTGACTCCAGATTTTCTAGCAAGTAGTGCACAGAACATCTGGGGTGTGGTTTGTGCCATCACTCTGGCAGGGCACAGCCTGGTAGAACTGGCACGGTCGTTCTCCACAGAGATCATGGTGCCACCTTTAAAGGGTGCTCCGAAATGTGCTTCAAATGAACTTCCCCCAACACCACCAATCACGAACACGGAGGATCCCCCACAGGTATTGGGGTAAACCCTCCGCCCTCTTCTCCCCATGCAAGTATTGGGACATTTCCCACACCCCTACACCAGTATCAGAGCATTCCCCCTGGCCATACATGTATCCGGGGCATCCTACTCCCCACCTCCTTCACTACACAAGTATCTGGGCACTCCCCCACAACCCCCTGCCCACCCTGTCTGCCTCCACCAGGGAACTCACATGAATTGCCCCTCTCCCTTCACAGGCATGCACCCCTCCACCACACATAAGGGGAACCCCTACTGGGCTTCCCAGAGAGCCCGTCCCAGCAGTGCCAACCTGGCAGTGCCAACCAGGTTGGTACCACTGCCAAGTTGGAAGTGACAGGTTAGCACTGCCAGGGTGTGAGCGGGCAGTGACAGGGCATTGCCAGGCCATGCCCCTCACCACCCAGGGACTATACTTACCAGTGCACCCCTGGTGTGATCATCATGACTGGTTTACATTTTTCAAACAAGTAATGATTTGCGCAGCATGATGTCACGCTGGTTGGGTGGGACGATGCGGTGAGAGTGTAAGTTACGTTATGCCGAATAATTACATGCAAAGTTATAATAAAATATGCTCATTAGGCTCACGCCCTTCCTGGGTGTGAACCTGATCGCATCATTGGAGGGGAGCGGGGAATATTACAAACCAAAATCTCACCAGCGCAAATCCCGTTTAGCCTCTTGCGAGATTTAGTGGCCATTATAGAATTTGCACCCGGAGGAAGTGTGGCCGCTAGATCATGGCCAATGGGTAGAATTCTCCCATGCCCCCACTGGTCAGTTCATCACAGGTTGTTTGGAATATGGAATTCAGCAGAGTCCAAAAATCAGTTTTATGCCAATGTGAACTTCTACGGGATCTTCCGCTGTACCCGCCATGGGAGATAAGGAACCCCCAGGAGGCCCATGTGAAACTGATTTTCATCCCGCTAATGGAATGCAGATGAAGGCTCGACCAGAACCTTCCACCTGAACCTGATTCTCTGCAATACCAGCGGGAAAATGTGCCAGTTCAGAACACGTCTGGAACAACATGGCATGCAGAGATTGGGGATCACCTGAAGAATGCCTGAGGCTGCCTCCAGAGTTTGGGATGGAGGCCACCCATAACCTTGGATCCAGGAACACGATAGCAGTGGGTGGGGGAACATCGACAGGTGGATCTTCCAGTTTCAGTGTCATTGAGGAAACCTATCTTCCAGCCTAAGAGTGTTCCTGGAGATCCATATTCCTTTTCAGTACATCCATCTTCATTCTTCAATGGTGGGTCAGTGATGTTGGATGCCTATTAAATATGGCAACCAGAAATAATGGTGGGACATGCACCAACATTCCCACATCGCCGCGGAATAGGTCTCTAAAACTCCAGGCGCTTAATTAATGAAGTCGGGGTTGGAAGATATGTTGTGGTTTCTCGTCGGCCTCTGCAGCGGGAAAAATCTCCGTGTTCCTGCCCCCACCATGCACTTAGTTCCAGATGGAGAATTCCATCCAGTGTAGTTTAGGGACAATTGAAATCTGAGTTTGCTGTATGGTTGATGGAAGATAGCAGACTGCCTTCTTTAGCTTCACAAGGCCATATTACAGTTTCTAGCAGCATGAGGGGTTCATGTGACATAAATCCTACTTCTGCTCCTTGGTTTGGACAACAATTAATGTTCTGGGCCTGGATTCTTGAGGTGGTTAATGTTTAATCCATTAATAGTCTTACCAGATGTTTCAGGGTCCTTCGTTCTCTCACATGGTCCATTATCATTGACCAGAGTTTTAGCTCAGAAATGTAATGGAGCTTTTGTACATCTCCTTGGAATTTGTTTTCTGCAGTCACAGGCGCATTTGTGTTCCTTTAGAGTTAACGAGGTTGCTTTGGTTATCTCACTTGTGTGAGTCGTAGCCAGTCATGGCTTCAGATAGTATAAAGCCTTTGTTCCATTGTATTTTTTTATAGAATCATAGAATCCCTACAGTGCAGAAGGGGGCCATTTGAGTCTTCACTGACCCTTGGAAAGAGTACCCTCTCTAGGCCGATGCACCCACCCTATCCCCATAACCCAGTAACCCCACTCAACCTATCGATCACTAAGGGGCTAATTTAGAATCGCCAATCCACCTAACCTGCGCATCTTTTGGCTGTGGGAGCACCTGGAGGAAACCTACGCAGACATGGGGCAAAAGTGCAAACTCCACACAGACTATCAACCGTGGCTGGAATTGAACCCAGGTCGCTGCTGCTGTGAGTCAACAGTGCTAACCACTGTGCCACCGTGCAAGTAGCCAGGATGCGAGAAATATAAATATTTTCTTTCTTGTTTTCTTGGCTGTTACTCACTCTTTACCCAGTTGCTTCTGCTCTCTCCTACCTTTCATTGCTGCTCTGCTTCCTGCTCCTGGTCAAATAGATCCACCAGACGACCCATGACTTGAATGAATTGCTTCCAAAGCCAACAAAAACAGTCCAGTCACCAGTACAAAGCTGCTAGCAGAAATTAGAAGCCACTCATGGAACACAGAAAGTAACCAATAGAAATTGCTAGAGTTAGGTAGTGTCTTAAGAAGGCAAACAGTGACTATTCATTATTCAAGGGATGAGCAAGTTACCTATCTTTTAAAAAAAAATACATTTTATTAAGGCATTTGTGATTTTTTAACAACAATTTTGAATGCATAAATAACACATTAAATAACACCCCGCAACCAACAACTATAATCAGCCAACATGGCTTACACACCCAGTTGCCATTTACCTATCCAGCCAAATTAATTATGTGGCAGGTCAAATGCTGGGGCACGAGTGCAGGACTCTTACTTAAATAGTGATGCAAGCATATTTGATACTGCAGATTCCCACAGTGCAGCTTGATCCAGCAGTGCAGGTGGTACCCTTTTGGCATAGGAAGGGTGAATGCATGATGCACAACATATTGGATTCTTAGGTACCTGCTTTCCGCCTGAAAATGTATGTTGTCATGTGAGAGTGCCTTTAAGAAATGGGTGTTTAAGAAATGTAACTTTAAGAAATGGGTGTTTATCAGTGATGTCAGAGTGTGGGTGGAGCTGGGCTGTCTGTCAGCTTTTTACTTTCGTTTTAGGCTGTTTGCTGCAGGGTGTGTTTTAGTTTCGTTTTCAGAGCTGGATAGTTGCAGACACAGCCAGAAGGTGTATGATGGATGGATGGATGGATGGATTTGTTTATTGTCACGTGTACCGAGGTACAGTGAAAAGTATTTTTCTGCGAGCAGCTCAACAGATCATTAAGTACATGAGAAGAAAAGGGAATAAAAGAAAATACATAATAGGGCAACACAACAGATATAATGTAACTACATAAGCACTGGCATCGGATGAAGCATACAGCGTGTAGTGTTAATCAGGTCAGTCCATCAGAGGAACTTTGGGGAAGAAGCTGTTTTTGAGTCTGTTCGTGCGTGTTCTCAGACTTCTGTATCTCCTGCCCGATGGAAGGACTTGGAAGAGTGAGTAAGCCGGGTGGGAGGGATCTTTGATTATGCTGCCCGCTTTCCCCAGGCAGCGGGAGGTGTAGATGGAGTCAATGGATGGGAGGCAGGTTCGTGTGATGGACTGGGCGGTGTTCATGACTCTCTGAAGTTTCTTGCGGTCCTGGGCCAAGCAGTTGCCATACCAGGCTGTGATGCAGCCTGATAGGATGCTTTCTATGGTGCATCTGTAAAAGTTGGTAAGGGTTAATGTGAACATGCCGAATTTCCTTAGTTTCCTGAGGAAGTATAGGCGCTGTTGTGCTTTCTTGGTGGTAGCGTTGACGTGGGTGGACCAGGACAGATTTTTGGAGATGTGCACCACTAGGAATTAGAAACTGCTAACCATCTCCACCTCGGCCCCGTTGATGCTGACAGGCGTGTGTACAGTACTTTGCTTCCTGAAGTCAATTACCAGCTCTTTAGTTTTGCTGGCATTGAGGGAGAGATTGTTGTCGCTACACCACTCCACTAGATTCTCTATCTCCCTCCTGTATTCGGACTCGTCGTTATTCTAAATCCGGCCCACTATGGTCGTATCGTCAGCAAACTTGTAGATGGAGTTGGAACCAAGTTTTGCCACGCAGCCGTGTGTGTACAGGGAGTAGAGTAGGGGGCTAAGTACGCAGCCTTGCGGGGCGCCGGTGTTGAGGACTATTGTGGAGGAGGTGTTGTTGTTCATTCTTGCTGATTGTGGTCTGTTGGTCAGAAAATCGAGGATCCAGTTGCAGAGTGGGGAGCCAAGTCCTAGGTTTTGGAGCTTTGATATGAGCTTGGCTGGGATTATGGTGTTGAAGGCAGAGCTGTAGTCAATAAATAGGAGTCTGTCTCTCTGTAATCTAAAGACTGTAAATCAATCCTTTGGTGATTTAAAACTAATAACTGCTCTCAGTAGTGACTTTAACCTGATGTGCTTCTGTTTAAAGGTTTTTTTAAAGTCTTATGGATGTTAAAAGGACAGCTTCAGCATTACTTAGTGTTGTATTCTTTGGGGGTTATATTTGAATTGATGGTTGCTAAGATGTTCACGATATGTTTTAAAAATGTTAACTTGAGTTCATAGGATAAACATTGTTTTGCTTTAAAAAATACTTTTCCATTTCTGCTGTATCACAACTGTAGAGTGGGCCGTGTGCTCCCCATACAACAATCTATTAAAAGTTGTGGGTCAGGTGAACTTCATGACAACAATTTGGGGTTCTCTAAACCCTGGCCCATAACAATGTGCAGGATCCAATTTCTAGGCCAGTTGCTGCGCTTCAGGCCCCAGACTGCTTGTGAATACCACAACAGGAATTCATTCAATTATTTCTCTCTTGTTTTTCCCCAAAGGCATCTCTTTGGCTCATTGTCAGTTGGCGATTCCGCCTGAGCTGTTTTCTTGGCAGTTTGTGTCAGTGGAGTGTCATAATATACACCAGTATATCATAATGCAGATACACACACACTGATGGACACACAGCGGGACCAATCAACACACAACACCGCAGCCAATCACCAGTTGGAGCACACTCACTATAAAGACAGGGGGCATCAGAGTTCCCGCTCATTCGGGATGCAGCCTCCTACAAGGACAGAGCTTACAGCTTACAGCACAGATCCTCACCATGTGCTGAGTGCATAGACTGGTTCGGACAGGCATAGGTCTTTAGTTTAATCTAACATCGTGTTAACCCACAGTGAAAGTATGTTCAACAGTTTCTAACTTAATAAAATAGTGTTGCACTATTTTAAGTGTTTGTGGCCTGTATGTGTTTCACAGATCCAGAGCACCCAACACATCAGGGAGGTTTGCCATTGCCCTCCACTCTCAGGAGCAGGTCCCAAAGTTGACCTCAACCAGAGCAAGAGTTGAACCCACTCAGTTGACCTAATTCCAACACACACAATCGCCATCTAGCCAACTGAGCTAACTGGCTCTCAGTTCACCCAACATAATGTTATAAATACACAGCATTGAGCTGAAGACTGGTTTGTAATCTTGACGTTTAGAAGAATCTTCACAGTTAATTATGTTATCAGGACCCTTTGATTAAATCCAAGCCTCATTCATTACTCCAAAATAACTATGATACCAGACATAAATAATGATTCACTTCATCCCACGTCAGATTTGTTACACATCCCTTTCCAGTTTGAAACAACTCTTGATAAATTGTGAAGTATAATATTCTGTTAAGAGTAGCTGTGAAAGTTACATCCAGGAGCAGAAAAGGTGAGAGCCAGCCTGAAGAGGAGCTGAGAAAATGTATAAAAAGTGTATGTTTTAGAGAGCGCTGATGATCTTGCCAACTGACCTTTAGTTTACAGGAACCAAGTGAGCAATCCAATCATTGATTTATCTTCTCTTAAATTCAGGTGACATTTAGAGATGCCATAATGCTTTTACTTCCAGAATTATGATTAACTGCACCTCATAAACGCACATATCTCAATGTATTATATGGAAGTGAGTTGTGGTGTAGGTTATACGGCTGTTCAGGATTGATGACAAGGGTTGCTCACATGTGATTCCAAGGATAAGCAAGGGCTCCCGGTAATGTGACAAGTGTCACTTTTGTCCAAACCAGTTGAATAATGTGGAACGATAATACTTGTGATATAGCTCTGTCACATTTCAGGAGTTTGTGACCATTGTTTTTACAAAAGGGTTCTGGAGAAAAGAGTTATGCTGAAGGTTGAGTTTTGAACCAAAGTGTGTTTGCGTAAGGTTAAAAAAGCAGTGAGACAGAAGATAGTTTCAATGCTAATGAGCTAAGCTCTGATGTTAATTTCTCAAAGACTGTAAACAACCACCAATTAATTAAACTGTCTTGGTAATTGATAAACATTGTTGAGAGATGTCCCTGAATGAGGTGCTTAGATTCAGAAACAGAGACAGGGGCGCGATTCTCCGCTCCCACTCCGGTTGGGAGAATCGCCTGGCGCGCCATTTTTTCATGCAACGCCAGTCCGATGCCCTCCCGCAATTCACCCAAGCGGCGAGATCGGCCTCGTCGTGTTCTGCATGGCGCAGTCCGGAGAATCGCCGTCGCCGTTCACACCTGCTAAATAAAGTTGTGAGCCAGTCGTGCTGGCTGACGCTGAGCAGTGAGGAGGTGAGCGGACTGTTCCGGAGATCCTGCAGACCGGGTCGGCTTCCCCGAGAACGCTGCTGCCAACGGGGGGCGGGGGTGCGGTGGGAGCGGAGTGGAGGTGGGAATGGGGTGAGGGAGAGTGTGGAGGTGGGAGGGGGGTGATGGAGCGGAGTGGAGGCCAGAGGGGGGTGAGGGAGAGTGTGGAGGTGGGAGGGGGTGAGGGAGAGTGTGGAGGTGGGTGATGGAGTGGAGTGGAGGTGGAAGGGGAGTGAGGGAGAGTGTGGAGGAGGGAGGGGGGTGAGGGAGTGTGTGGAGGGGGAGGGGGTGAGGGAGAGTGTGGAGGGTATTGTCCATCCGCAGATGCCACATGTCAGGCGCCCTGATATTGCAGGACGGTGATGAGGACACGGCCGCAGGTTGTCGTGTGGCTGATGGGCACAGGCGACTGGCACACTGGTGAGGAGGATGGTGTGAACTGACCGTTGGACGCAGACACTGACCAGGTGTTACGCTGGCTGCGTATCTGCAGCACGACCGGGGCACACAGGTATCCCATGCAACCCGGCTGGCGAGGTGTGGAAGAACCTCCGTGTAACATGTCGTTTCTCTGCCCCCCACCACCCTCCTGCAGGTCACCATGTATGCCAACCAGACAACGATGTTCACTGCTGTGGTTGGAGCTGCAGCTCTGGAGGTGGCCATCCGGCAGCGTAGACTGCGACGGCCCACAGTGGCTGCAGATGCAGTGGTTGCTGCTGCTGCAGCAGAGGGGATGGCCACGGAGTGGCCCGCCGTCGCCGCGCAGGCCGCAGGCGCTCAGGCCCGGAATGTCCAGGGGAAGCCGAGGGGATCATTGACCCCCCGACGGCGAGGAATGCACAGGAAGCGGGCACTGATATCGAAGTGTTTGGGGGGGAGGAGGAGGAGGAGCCACTGATGGTGGTGTCAGGGCCCCACAGGCGTCCAGCAAGGCCTAGGGTGTACCGCGACAGAATGTCGTTCGAGGCCCTAACGGACATCACGTGCAGGAGGAGACTACGGTTCAGCAGGGAGACGGTCGCACATATATGCCACCTCGTGGCGCACCTCGCACCACTTGGAACTGGTGGAGGACACGCTATATCAGTCTCCGTCATGGTGACGGTGGCCTTAAACTTTTACAGGCGCCGAGCCGGGACCTATCCGGGATCTCACAGGCATCGGTCCACAGGTGCATCAGGGCCGTGACCGATGCCTTGTACGCCATCGCCAACAGGTACATTAAATTCCCCGAGGACCGAGCACATAGGAAGCACGGGCACGTGGATTCGCCAAGGTGGCCGGGATACCGATGGTCCAGGGTGTCATCGATGGTGTGCACGTCCCCATGCACCCACCTGCAGACAACAGGGAAGTGTTCAGGAACAGGAAGGGCACATACTCCACGAACATTCAGGTGGTGTGCAACCCCCACATGAAGATCATGCACGTGTGTGCAAGGTACCCCGGGAGTGTGCATGGCGCCGAAATTCTGGCACAGTCGTTCATCCCCGCAATGTTCGATGGATGCCCCCCCCCCCCCCCGGCTGAGGGGCTGGTTGCTGGGCGACAAGGGCTATCCGTTGAGGTCATGGCTGATGACGCCAATACGGAGGCCTCAGACCAACGCGGAGAGCCTATACAACGAGGCCCATGCAGCAACCAGGCGTATGGTGGAGCGGTGCTTCGTCCTGCTGAAGATGCGATTCAGATGCCTGGACCAATCCGGAGGCGCCCTGCAGTACCGATAGGGTCGGTCGCATTGTTGTGGTCTGCTGTGCGCTGCACAACATTGCCATGCAGAGGGGAGTTGCACTGGTGGAGGAGTCAGAGGAAGGACCTGACGGCACCGGAGGAAACGCAAACAAAGGGGAGGAGGATGGAGGATGAGGAGGAGGAGGAGGAGGAGGAGGAGCAGGAGGATGGCGTGCATCAGGGTGGGGGGAGGGGCGCAGGACACAAACACTGCCCGGGTGCTGGTTACGTCCAGGAGCTGCATGACGGCACCGTCGAGGACAGCGGGCATGCGACGCATTGGTGGCCGCATGGTTTACTCACCGTGGGGATGGGATTCGCTGAACACTGCACTTGCACCGTCAGTCCTGCACACGTGCACCACACAGCACCCACCACCCCCCTGCACCGCGTTCACGGCACCAATTCCACATCACCTTACCATTGCGGCACTACGGGATTGCACAACATTGATGATTGTGTAAGCGGTTGTGATCAGTGCCATGTTGAATGATGACAGCCCGCTCTGTGATGAGCTGTGAGCTCAGATTCGCCAGCCGAGGTCTGACTCATGGCTGTAGCTGAACCATGCACTCCGGTGGTCACAGTCTTCGTAACGGACATTTCATCACGTGCCCGTGTGGGGTAGCTGGCGTCGGAGTGCTGAGGACTACGGTGTCCGATTTTGGGAGGCAGGGGGGAAAGGGACAGCACATCCAGCACCGACGTTGAACCACTCGTTAACCACAGCGCCACTCGGTCACCCTCACGAGCCCCCTGGCACCGGACATAGCACAGAGTCTTACAAGTCAAATGCAACAGTGAGTTTAATTGTGAGATTAACAAACAGTTGCCCTACCCCATACAATTAAACTGTGCCCTGCACCCGTGCCAACTTATTATGTGCCCAACCTCTTTGCCTTACGGGCCCTACCACTACGTCTAGGTGTGTTCCCAGATGGTACAGCAGGAGTGGAGGCGGACTGCTGAGACTCACGCCCTTCGACATGGCTCCCTGTCGGCACGCGTTTCCTGTGGCAGCCCGGCTTCGATGGGCCAGGCTGCTCAGCGGGTGTGCTGGATGGCGTGGTGCCACCCTGTCCTGCCCGCTGCCCACCAGATGCGCCAGGGACGGAATGGGGGGATGCCGAGTGTCCTGGGACGTCTCTTGCTGGAGCTACCGGGACGGGCCCCAGAACCCCCTCCTCCCTCGGGAAGCCTGGTGACCCCCGGGCCTCACTGTGGGATGGAGATGCGATCGGAGACATGCCCCATCGCACCACCGACACCTGGCGCTGCCAGTCCTGGAGGCCTGCAGCGAGATCGACCACGGTCCGAATGTTCGCAGAGACGGAGCCCAGGGAGTGCGACATTCCTGCCAGGGACTGTGCTATCTCAACCTGTGAGTGCGCTACGCCATCCATCACGTGCGCCAGGCGGTCTATGCTCTCCTTGACTGACTACTGGGACTGTACCATCGCTTGCTGGGACCGGGCCATGGCATGGTGAGACTTGTCAAGGCCCGGAGAGCGGTGGCAATGTCGTGTTGGCTCTGGCGCATGGCTACCTGTGAGAGGGCAGCACGCTCCTGGGCCATGGATGACGCGTGTACATGAAGCCCAACGCCTTGCAGAACCTGACCAATGGCCAAAACCGTTTCACCCATTGCCTCCACTGCGGACGCCACCCGTGCGGTGTCGGCCTGGGTGGCTGCAATGAGCGGCACCACTCCCTGCTCCTGGGTGCGAATGGACTCCTCCAACTGCGTGTGCAGGTCCTGGAAGATTGCCCTCATCCCGTTATTCAGTCCCACGGTGTCCTCATGCATCGGTTGTCCGGGTGGGTCAAGTTCATCCAGGAACCCGGGAGCCATCTGGGCGGGAGCTGTTTGCTGGGCCTGGGCTGCCCTCCGACCGTCCAACCCCTCGGCTGCTCCAAACTCCACCTGCTGTACCGGGTCGGATGTAGGGTGCGCACCAGACCCTGACCCGGGAGCCTCATCACTTATCTGCCCAACCGAGGTGAGTGTCTCTGCGATGGTGGATGGTGTGGGAGACAGCAGTGTCGCTAGCTCGAGGTCATCGTCCGTTAGGAAGTCTTGTATGAACTGATCCCCCTCATTGCCCGGCGAAAGCTGCATGCGGCCCATGTCATGTTGCCCTCCAGGTGACTCCGCGGAGTGTGTGGCCGTTATGTGTGCGTCTTCGTCACTGTCCGCCCTGTGCCCCTCAGTATTGTCTCTGGCCGTGGTTTGAGCGTCCCCATCCTGCGTCCCATCCTGAGAAGATGGTCCTCCTGTCCGACCGACTGCCACCCTCTGGCGTGCGTCCCTGGGAGCGCTTGAGGTTGGAGATGGTCGGCTGTCTCTTGGCCAAGACGTCCCTGGACGTTCGGCGGCTGGCCCTGGGGAACATAAAGATACGGGGTTCGTTCGACACGCTGGGCCGGTTGTATGGTGGTGGTGGGGGCAGAGTGTGAGGGGGGAGGGGATCGAGGGTGCAGTGGCCAAAATGTGAGGGGGGAGGGGATCGAGTGTGCAGTGGCCAAAGTGTGAGGGGGGGAGATGACGGGTTGGGGGGGGGAGGTGAGGACATGCAGGGTTCTCTCACTTGCTTCTGCACCTCCGACCTGGCATGTCGCGACCTCCCGGGTGGCGGAGCCCCCAGCGAGGTCCAGAGCCCTCTGCTCGTGAACGTTTAGAGGGTGCAGTACAGGGGAACCCCCTCCGGTTCTCAAACGCTCACGTTGGTTGTGAGCTGTCTTGTCCTGAGGGGGGGGTGGGTTGGATAAAGCATCACGATTAGGCGGGTATCATCAGGGCGTGCAGATATAAGCTATATTATTGCTGGTTGAGGAGACAGTTGGAGCCACGCCGTGGCATCTCTCCTGGGGGGGTCCCGGGGCTCATGTGGGTCGAGTAAATCGTTGTGCACCCTGACCCCCCACCAACCCCCCATCCCACCCCACTTCCCCCCCTTGTACCTGGGGGGGGGGGGGGGGGGGGGGGGTGACCCGGGGGCACCCTCTTGGCACTTACTCTGGCAGCCCAAGTGAGGTTGTGCAGCTTGTTTCGACACTGCTCCCCGTTCCGGGGGGGGGGTGCCCCACAGCACTGACAGCGGTGCCAACCTCACGCCAACCGCGCCTCACATTACTGGATGGCTGGCGATGCCCACGTCTTGGGCAGAGGGTGGCCCTTCGGTTCTCCACCTCATCTAGGAAGGTGTCCAGGTCCGTATTCCGGAACCTCGGTGCGGCTCGTCGGGGCTCAGCCATCTCTCCTCCTTCTCCTACTCCGGGTCCTTCCGTGCGCGGATCGCGCCATTTATGGCGCAGCGCCGCGTCATTCGGGCGTCGCGCGCTGACGACACTGCTTTCGCACCACGCCCCCCGAGTTCCTCGCGGCCCCGATCCTAGCCCATTTTCGGGCCTTGAATCGCTCGAGATCGGGGCCGTTTCGCGCCTTCGTGAAACTCGACGGCGTTCACGACCACGTAGTCGCGGGAGCGGAGAATCGCGCCCAGGGTTTTTTTTGATAGAAAGCTGTGAGGCCCAGAACATTGAATGCAAGATTGTAGGAGGTTATGTTGTTTAAGAAAATTTTAAGATGATTCTCTACTATGGAGATAATAATCATATTATTAAGATAATACAAATTCACAAATTGAACCAAGTGACTCAGATAACTATTGCTTTGTGTATTCACTTGGTATGATCTATGGCATATTAATGATTCAAATCTTGCCTTGCCTGACCAAACATTTTCTCTATCTGGGTGATGTGTAAAAAAGATAAACATCCAGTTCAAATTACAAAGCAACAATATTGCTACATCCACCTTTACACCACTGTATAGTTTGATAGGTAGTGTCATCAACATGTCTGATGTTCCAGCTGTTGCGACCAATAATACTGGCCCTAAGATGTTATTGAGGAGCAGCGCTGACTTCCATCCTGACCTTTTCTCTTCTCCTCTGACATTGAAAAGTAGTGGTCAAAGCAGACATCCTTGTCTGCCTCCTTTTCTACAAGTGCACGCACCTAGGAGTGGATTGTCCGTTTCAGCGGCTAAGTGCCGGCACCAGCGGAGCATGTGTGGTCTTTTACGATCAAAAAATCTGTGTGAAACTCTCACCGACGCGGGTGAAACCCCTGTCTCCCGCGCCAAAAACGGCCGGATCCTGGGCTGCGCATGCGCACGGCTGACAACCTGCAGCGGTGACGCCATACAACATGGTGCCAGCTGTGCGCTGATCCGACCCGCCATCCTTGACCCCACAGCCCACACCATGGCCACCTCCCAACAGTCCCCCCAACCCTTGCAGATGCTCCCCAGACAGCGGCACATATCCCAGCCAAGCATGGTGGCGCTGGACACAGTCCGCATGTGTCCCACACTGTTGGTAACTCGGCCCATCGGGGTGGAACATTGCAGGAGGGCCGGCCGAAGACATGCCAATGCCATTGCAACGGCACTCGCTGCTTGACGCGAGGACGCCATTTCGGAGGGAGCAGAGCATGGCTGACCAGCGTCAAACTGGCACCGGCCCTGATTTCGGCGTCGGAGCCCATTCTCTGCCCGATCGCCGAACATGATTTTGGCGTTGGGCAACGGAGTATCCTGCCCCTGACTTTTTGCTGTTGACACTACTGCCCGAACTCACACAAGAACTATCCATGATGGCTGAGGAGTTGAGAAAGTTAAGGCTGAAGTTTGGGTTGAGAATTAACAAGAAGAAGACATATTCAATGAAACTTCACAGTATTGACTCATTGTACAGCCATTTTGAATATATCAATTTTTGGGATAGGAAGTGACCACAAATGGGGATAGTATCAAGACAAGGCCAGCTCCACAACACGCCTGCTGAATGAAATATGGAGGCCATCCAACAGAGGCCTGCACTTGAGAAAGCAACTTGCAAAATCTGATGTGGAGTATTGCGCTGTGTGTAACTTTAAATAATACTCGGCCATTCTGTCTCCTTGCCCAAAGTGGATAACTTCACATTTATCCACATTATACTGCACCTGCCATATATTTGTGCACTCACTCAACTTGTCTAAATCGCCCTGAAGAGTCTTCATACCTTCTTCGCCACTCACATTCCCAACAAGTGTAATATCATTAGCAAACTTGGAAATATTGCATTCGGTTCCCTCATTCAAATCATTGATCTATATTATAAATAGCTGGGGCCCAAACACTGATCCCTGCGGGACCCCACTAGTCACTGCCTGCCTCTCTGAAAAAGACCCATTTATTCTATTCTCTGTTTCCTGTCTGCTAACCAATTCTCAATCCATGTCAATACATTGCCCTCAAACCCACGCGCTTTAATTTTACACACTAGCCTCTTGTATGGAACATTATCACAAGCTTTCTGAAAATCCAAATACACCATGTCACCATTACCTATTCCACTTGTTACATCCTCAAAAACTCCAGTATGTTTGTCAAACATGAGTTCCCTTTCATAAATCCATGTTGACTTTGTCCAATCCCATTGATATTTTCTCAGTGCCCTGTTATCACATCTATTATGTTCGGCTGACCGGTCTGTTATTCGCTATTTTCTCCCACCCATCTTTTTAAATAGCAGTGTTAAGTTTGACACCTTCTAATCTGCCAGGACTGTTCCAGAATTTTAGAAGATGACAACCAATGCATCCACTATTTCAAAGACTACCTGTTTTAGTACCCTGGGATAAAGATTATCAGGCCCTGGGGAGTTATCAGCTTTCAGTCCCATTAATTTTTCCAGCACTATTTTTTGATTATCAATTTCCTTCAATTACTCCATCTGACAAGACCCTAGGTTCCTTTGCATTTCTGGGAAGTTATTTGTGTCTTCCTCTGTGAAGATAGAACTAAAGTAGTTGTTTAATTGCCCTCTCATTTCTTTGTTCTCTGTTATAAATTCTCCTATTTTGGATTGTAAGGGGCCTACATTTGTCTTCACTGATTTTTTTTTCTTTTTACATACTTATAGATGCTTTTACAGTCAGCTTTTATGTTATTTTCAAGGTCACCTTACTACTCTATTTTTCCCTCTTAATTCATCTCTTGGTCTCCCTTGCTGAATTCTGAACTGCTCCCAATCCTCAGGCTTGCTACCTTTTCGAGCAACTTTATGTGACTCTTCTTTATATCTAATACGGTCCTTAATTTATTTTGCAAGCCATAGTTGGGTCACTTTGTTTTTGCACCTGAAAGGAACAGATAACTGTTCCATTACACATATTTGTTCCTTAAATATTAACTACTGCGTATCCACTGTCATGCCTTTTAATTAAGTTCTCCAATCTATCTAAGCAAACTCACACCTTATACCTTTGTAGTTTCCTTTGTTCAGATTTAGGTCCCGAGTTTCAGATTGGACTCCTTCACATTCCATCCTAATGCCTGCCTGGCACCCTGGTAGTGCAAACTAGGCACGCTGGCACCAGGGTGCCCAGATGGCATCAGGTATGCCAGGGTACCACCCAGCACAGAACCTGAACACCCAGGGGCCCCCGATTGCCTGGGAGACACTCTAAGTAAAAGTATGGCTGCTAATTGGTGGTCGCTCGGGGTCTCCGAGGCAAGTGAAAGTCAGGATCATTATAATAAAGTAACATAAATAAACAAAGTAGGGTAATGGAAGTAAAGTTAGCATAAGGGAGGGATTAATTGAGATCAGTCAGCATGGTTTTGTAAGGGAAGATCATGTCTGAACAACTTGATTGAACTTTTTGAATAGGTGACCAGGTGTGTAGATGAGGCAAATGCATTTGATGTGTCTACTTGGACTTCAGCAGGCTTTTGATACAGTTCCACATGGAGACTGAAAGCGAAAGTACGAGCTCACATTGGCAAATTGGATCCAGAATTCGCTGAGTGGCAGGAAGCAGAGGGTATTGTTCCAACTGGAAGCCTGTGTCCCGTGGGGTTCCGCAGGGATCAGTGTTGGGGCCATTGGTGTTTGTAGTTTATATAAATGATTTGGACATGAGCGTAGGCAGGTTGATCAGTAAGTTCACGGTGTACAAATATTGGTGGTGTGGTAAATAGTGAAGAAGATAGCCTTCGAGCAGTCATTGTCAAACTCGGGGGCACGACCCGCGGGTGGGCGGGAGGGTCGCGGAGCCGTCCATCGTAGTGCTCTCGATTGCGCAAATCCGTGCGCAACAGCCGCAGCAGCTGGCTTTTAATAATGCCGGCTGCGAGCGGCCTTCAAAATGGCCAGGAACAGATTTTAAAAATTTGGCCGCACTGCGCAAGCCTGCCCGATCATCGGTGCACATGTGCAAAACTGTGCGCATGCGCACCGATAATCGGGCACGCATGTGCAGTGCGACCCCATTTTTTTTTATATGGTCGCAGCCTTTTTTTTTTACAAGTTGGGGGCCAAAGGGACCATTGGGGCCAAATGGACCCAAAACCATTTCCTCCATTTTTGTCAGCAAAAAACAAGGTAGGAGAAAATGGTGGGCCGCGCAGGTCAGCTGGCGTGGGCCGCAAAGGTCGGCCAGCATGGGCCGCAAATGTAGGTTGCGAAGGTCGGCCAGCGTGGGTCGGGAAGGTCGGCCGGCGTGGGTCGGGAAGGTCGGCTGGCATGGGTCGCGAAGGTCGGCTGGCATGGGTCGCGAAGGTCGGCCGGGTTGGGTCCCGAAGGTTGGCCGGTTGGTAAAAATAGGTCCCCGGAAAAAAGTTTGAAAAACACTACCTTAGAATGCAGGAGAATATAGATGGGCTGGTCAGTGCCAAATTGAATTCCATGTAGATAAGTGTGAGGTGGTAAACAAGGCAAGGGAATACATTATAAACGGCAGGATCCTGGGAAGCACCGAGGATCGTACATCAGTCCCTTATGTGCATGTACATCAGTCCCTTATGGTAGCAGAGCTGGTGGATACAGTGATTAAGAAGCCATATGGTATACTTGCCTTTCTTTGCCGAGGCATAGAGTTTAAGTACAGGGAGGTTATGCTGTGCCACCCAATCCTCACATCTTTATTAATGAGAAATAAGGGGCGAAATTCTCCGTAAGCGGCGCGATGTCTGCGACCGGCGCCAAAAATGGCGCAAATCAGTCCGGCATCACACCGCCCCAAAGGTGCAGAATTCTCCGCATCTTGGGGGGCCGAGCCCTAACCTTGAGGGGCTAGGCCCGCGCCGGACTGATTTCCGCCCCGCCAGCTGGCGGGAAAGGCCTTTGGTGCCCTGCCAGCTGGCGCGGAAATGACATTACCGGGCGGCGCATGCGCGGAAGCGTTAGCGGCCGCTCACGGCATCCCCGCGCATGCGCAGTGGAGGGAGTCTCTTCTGCCTCCGCCATGGTGGAGACCGTGGCGAAGGCAGAAGGGAAAGAGTGCCCCCACGCCAAAGGCCCTCCCACGGATTGGTGGGCCCTGATCGCAGGCCAGGCCACCGTGGGGGCACCCCCGGGGCCAGATCGCCCCGCGCCCCCCCCAGGACCCCGGAGCCCACCCGTGCCGCCTTGTCCTGCCAGTAAGAGAGGTGGTTTAATCCACGCCGGCGGGACAGGCATTCTAGTAGCGGGACTTCGGCCCATTCGGGCCGGAGAATAGCCGGGGGGGGGCCCGCCAACCGGCGCGGTGCGATTCCTGCCCCCGCCGAATCTCCGGTGCCGGAGAATTCGGCAACCGGCGGGGGCGGGATTCACGCCAGCCCCCGGCGATTCTCCGACCCGGCGGGGGGTCGGAGAATCTCGCCCAAGAATCTTTAGGAACAAATAAAGACTATTTATCTCAACAAACTTTCTTCTAGATGAACTCTAACTGTCTTAAATCTCTACCTGCTCTGGAAACATGCCCAATATTCTCCTGAATATAATGTGTGGTAAATGTTTTCGCTTTTTGCAATAGAGGCTGCTCCTGTCAGTGAGCATTTAATCCTTGATTATTGAATATGCCTTTGTTTGTCCACCATCCCTACCTAGAATCCCTACAGCGCAGAAGGAAGCCATTCAGCCCATCAAGTCTGCACCGACCCTCTACGACCCTACCTAGTCCCATTCCCCCGCCCTATCCCCTTAACCCCACATAACCTGCACATCTTTGGACACTAAGGGGCAATTTAGCATGGCCAATCCATGTAACCTGCACATCTTTTTTACATCTAGGTGCAAATTGCAAGCCAAAAGGTCAAACAGAACCTTTGCCAATGGAATTTGGCAAACTGAATAACAGGTCACCATGCTGACCTCAGAAAGGCAAAAGGTTAAGCATTCTTTCATAGCTTGATTTCGCTAATAAACTACTGAACTTTAAATAAATAAATGAATACATGATAAGTAAAATTAAATCATCGGTGTACAATTATTTATTCTTGACTGCATCATCTCTGGATATTAAAAACAGTAAACTTGTTTCTTTTGCGCGAACTATAGTTTGGAACTTTGCAATAACAATCACTGATATGGCAATATATCGTTGCCTTTTCCTTACCTATGATGGCTTCAGAACAATTACTGAGATTTGTAAAGTCCACCAAATAGAAGCACACATCATACCCTTCCTAGCTCCAAGGTTGTTCATCCAATGGAATACAATCACAGCTCGCTTGCCTCTACATCACCCAGCCCCTCGCCACAACCAGCAACCCCCTCCTACCACTTAAACCTTTCCTCCTATCCTGTAACAAAGGGAATTCAAAAGGGTTCAAAGGCATCTTGCAGCCCAGCCAACTGAGGTATCAAACCGCTAGGAGATAGACTTGTGCATTCCAGAATGGTAGGTACATTTTCTGTGGCCTGAGAAAGCAGCTAGCAATAATTCTCATTTAAAATGGCTGTCAACTTTCTAAAGGAAGATATTAAAATATAGTAATTATCATATTATTACAAATGTGACACAAACTCTCCATATCATATGCATACAATGGTCCCTAGAGTCTATTTAAAATGTTTTATATATGAATATTAATACATTGAATATTCTGTCAGTCTCACATATGAAAATGAAATGAAATGAAAATTGCTTATTGTCACAAGTAGGCTTCAAATGAAGTTACTGTGAAAAGCGCCGAGTCGACACATTCCGGCGCCTGTTCGGGGAGGCTGTTACAGGATGTACACATATGTGACACAACAGGCTTTTCAGAATTCGTATGAGCTGGCACTAGGCTTTATTACTATTTTACACTTTACATTGTTCTAAAATTCATCAGCAAGATTATTTCAGTGACAAAGGTTGTGGATGTTGAGTTTCTGCCATGCTGTGGTATGATGTACAGATTTACACTTCAACTATTTCCCTGGATACTAAAACTGTACCAGATTTATTCAGACACTTAAGTAGAATGTTCTCAAGGCCGGAAAACACTACATTTCAACATAAATCTCTATAACGCGCAAGGCAATAGACAAGCCTGGCAACTTAATCAAAATCTGGTAATGATTTCTGCCATATGTTCTTGCAATTGGCAGAAATTATTGTTGGTGTGAGCTTTTCCTTTTGGAGAAGGCAAGCAAATAATGCTGAATTTTAGAAACAATACAGTCACCTCGATTTTACAACCCAAAGGGGATCATCTAGTTAATCACGTCTGCGACAGCTCTTTACTCGGGTA